>NC_083099.1:53826514-54429291 GCF_949774975.1 Lagenorhynchus albirostris
GACTTTTTGCTTAGATGCGTTGACAGTGCTTGTATTAAACAGCTAGAGCCATATACTCCATTAAGTTTCTATAAAATGAACTGTCTGCTTCTTGCTGTTTTGCTGATAGTGGCAACAGTTGTAAGCTAATCCTCTCCAGTTGTGGATTGCTTGACAGAGTGCTTTCACTCATCGGCAGGTAGTAGATCTCATAGTTTTAGTAGAGTGGCTACAAGTGGCAAGACATCATTTGTTTCCTAACAGTTTTTTTTTTTTAGCAGTTATTTACTCTAAATTAGGCTGCAAATATGTCCCTAAATAGGATAAAAAACTGACTTTCTAGATGGTGAAGTGATTGATGGTTTTTTCACAACACATTATTCATAGGCTCTTGATGCAAAAGACATAAACATGAGAAGGGTATGTCTCTATGTCTACATTGAAGAACATGTGCATTAATGAAAGCTTCACATTCCTTAATATGTTTAAGTAAATTTAAAAGAAAATAGATAAGTAGTCTTCAGTTTCTTAAGCAAAATCATGTCGTTGGAGATACCGATACCTGATTGTTTTCAATATATGGGGAAGATATAACTTTGGATTGTTTTCTCCTTTAAATGAATGGTAATTTCTTTAAGCTATTTCTTATTACATTTATGCATTTTATTAAACTCTTGTGTTTCTTTAGTTTCTCCTCCACAGGAAGGTATAAGTGTGATAATCCTTCTGTAGGTGCTACAAAGACCACTTTTGTCAACATATATCTTTGAACTTGATTTGAAAAGCCAATGAAAGCCTTGGTGCTCTATTTGTAAGGCAGCTTTTACATTCTACCTGTCATCCCTGGGCATTATCATGATGGAGTGAGTCTTTGAAGAGGACAAATAAGCACAGATGTATTTAGAAGGTTGAACATTAATTTTGATAGAAGTTTAGGCACTGAATTCTTAACTAATTGAATTCTTAAAAGAAGCTGCATGTAGGAATGACATATTCATATTCTTTGTAGTATTCCCTTTTTTCACGAAAGTTAATCTAAGCCCTTATAATATATAATGTTATATAACAACCTCTTATAATGCATCATTGGATATATTATGCCTTAGAGCACTTCAGTGAAATACGAAAATTTTGGTATGGTTTCTGAACACATTTTTTTTTTTTTTGCAGATATTAGTGAGTATATAGTTTTGGAAATTAAATTTTGCTCCTGTCCCCAAAGCTTTTAGATCTCTAGCTTAGGATGAAGTACATTTTCAGTTATATATGAAGAATCCTTAATGCATTGTTATCTTTGTCCTAGAGTATATAAACCCTTTGCATTAATGTTCTAAAGATGAGGAAGAATTTTATTCAACTGGATTGGGGACATTTTATGGTCTAATAGACTGTTCTCCAGTATGGAATTCATTAACTCTTCAAATTACATAGCTAACAATTAGAGATTTAAAAGCAGTAATCTTACAAATGACTTAGTGCTCTATAATAGTGCATTTACCTCAGACAGGTGACTATTTCCTGCTGTAGGCCATTCTTCAGGCAAGGTTTCCCTAAGGCAAGGAAAATTACTTTATTTTTGTAGGAGCAAAAAGGGTTTTGATGAATCAGAAGGTAGACCCAGAAGAGGCTTGCCCACAGGTCCAGCTGTACATTAGTTGGGAAGGAGCTGTTAGGTGACTTTGACGAATAAAATGTGTACCCTTCCTTTTAAGAGAGATTGGGAACTGGGTCTGACCTGCCCTTCTATCAGTTATTAGAAAGACATCTTCTAGTGATGGCTTAGACAGCATCCCACAAATCTTTCTGCCCCCAGCTTTTCTGCCTGTGGTTCACTTTGAAATGTTAGTTGTGCCAGATATGGATAGAGATGATTTTTCTCCCTCCACTACTTCTGTTAATAAAAATAGATTGAAAGAGTCAGGGAAAGCAGGAAACAGTCCCAAAGAAGTAGATCACAACTGAAAGGATTCAAGAAATGTCTTTTGGGGAATTAAGGAAGATTTTTAATCTTCTTATAAGCCCAAGAAAAAATTGCAGGAGAATCATGTTTGCTTTTCTTAAAGACCTATATCACTGATTTTATTAGCAAAGCTTGTGCTTAGTATAACTGACTTTTGTGTATGATGTTTCTCTCCCTCCCCTCTACGCCTGTTGCCTCTTGTCCTCCATCTCAATCTCTATCTTCATCTCTCTCCTACTGTTAACAACATTTGGGATCTGTGCTAGGATCTTAAATGTACATTTTAAACTGAGAGAAATACCTAATATGTATGAGGCACTTAAAATTTGCTAAATAACTGTGAAAACAGATCCATAATTTTTATTTTATTAAGTCAAATTATAGCTCTGAACCTTATCAAAAGGATCTAGAACAATGAAACTAAAATTTTGCACAATACTTTGAAAGTGTTCTGTGGAAATTTAACCCCAGAGCACAGAAGTAAATCTCAACCATTTATGTGGTACTTAAATCAATTGTGTAATAACATCCTATAAATTACATATGAATACAAAAGACCTAGTTCCCACACAAAGAGGACCTAATTTGACCTCCTGTACCCAGTTGTGAATCTCAGGGTATTTATGGAGTGCCCGTAGGGTATATAACACAGTACTTGATGTTGCAAGTGTATGTTTTATCAAAGGTATAATAAATCAGGTGGGAAATATAAAATGATCATTAATTTTAACACTGCAAGGAATTTACCCAAGTACTTCAGATTACACTTAAGAAAGCAACAGAACATATAAATATAGGGTGCTTTAAAGTGAAGTTGGAAGTAGGGCAAAGACTTTTATGACGTTGTACCTTATTGTTATTTAATTGGAAATAGCAAGGTGCATTTTTTGAAGAGGCCCTAAATGATGGCTGACTGATAATACATCATCTCAGAGTATTTCTCTGGTGTTCTGGGACCATTCATTGAGAGTCATTCTGAATTTAAGCTGGAAATTGCAATTTGTGGTACCAAAAGGTATGTATATACTTCCAATGAAATAGAAAACTATGTCCTCTCTGTGTTAGTATCCAGAGGACACACTGGTTGGGGGTTAAATCTGATGGCAAAATTATGTGAGTTTCTTATCCACCATATACCTACAGTTCTGGGGACTGCCAAAAAAGTGATACTAGTAAACCTCCCAGTAACAAAGCCTCTGCAGTGAGTGCCAGCTTCTCCTAGGATGGAAAAGTGGATCCCAGCAACAGTTAGACGTTCTCCATAATAGAAGAATAGCTGGTTTCTATTTTTGGTGTCTTTGTATTTTTGATTACTTGTATAGAAACAACATTTCAATATACACACATTTGGATTTTTGTATGTTTAATTTATATACACCGATGATGTAGTTTTAGTACTCATTCAATATTAATACTCAGTGTGAAAAATAGTAAGCATGCATGTCAAGGTTAAGTAAGTGATTAAACTGATAAAATTTGAAATTTTTAATTTAATGTAGTCATTCAACTTTTGGGGGGTACCAGGTACTCTACAAAGACCCAGTAATACAAAAATGAATAAGATAGGTTCTGCCTTAAATCAGTAAATCTAGTGGGAAAGGCTTTTAGTCAATTATTATTTTAGCTTATTGAGAGAGTGAATTTGATTGACAAAATGCAGTCCACATTTTCTTATCTAACTCAGAATATTTTTGCATACTTACAGAAATAATTCACTTAGCATTTTAAAAATATGTCTTGGGGCCAAGCTCTGTGCTATTTGTGTACCTTAAGAAGAACACTAAAGAAAAAATAAATCATAAATTTAATCATTGGATTCTCATTATGGTTCTCTTTTTAATTATAGTTTTATATGGGGATAGAAAAACTTGGACATTTGTAGATAACCTGTATAATTTAATGTAAGACAGTGTATGATAGTAAAAATGCTTCTTTACTGGAAAGGATCTTTACGTAGCACAGCATCTATTTGACCTGTCAATCCAATTTTGGGTAATAATAAAAACAAACTGTATGTAAGTAATGGAATTGATCAGCATCCAAAAGAGATCATCCTGACATTATTAATTAGACCTACATCTACAGAGTAGCTCTTTCTTCTATTATAGATACTAGTATCTATCACAGATAACCCTTCCTGAAGGGTTAAATGAAACAGGCATTTTTAGTTCTACATAAAAAACTACTAGTTTAGCAGGTGCAAGAATCAGGGCTGATTTGCCAAGGATAATTTATAAACTGGGTGGGGAGTTGACCTATCTTCTTTTTGATACAATTGAAAAAATCAATTAGTATAACTCTGCTTATATACTTTTTAGTCTGTATCTAGTTTATACAGTCTCTAAAAGGGGAATATATGATACATGAACTTGTCCTCTAAAAAGGATCATAACTAGCTATACTCCATCTTCACTGAGGTTAAGAGAAGAGAAAAATATTACATGTAGAAGAAAGAAACTGGTTTAGACACAAAGAAGAAATTCTTAATAGCATTGAATCCAGAACTGGCTATCTAAGAGGTTTTAACTGTTTCTTTCTGGATGACTTTTAAGAATGTACTAGATAGTAACTCAACATGGATAGGTATATACAAAATGATTTCCCGAGGTCAGTACTGCTCCATAATTCTGTGCTTTCAGTATCCATTTTAAAATTTGTTCCATAAATTGCTTGTCCACTTTTAGTAAATTGCTGCATTTCTTAGCTAGAAGTTTGAATAAAGATTCTCAAATTCAGTGACGCTGTACTTGTGGCAAAAAAGTATGAGGTAAGTATCAAATTATCAAATTCTCTCAACACTCCATGATCTCCATCCACTGGGGCTTTAAAATTTTTTTATTTATTCTGCTTAATTAGGTATCCCAGTCATAAATAAGATTTTTGTTTACTGTAACACAGCAGTACCTAGAAGGAAGATCTTTGCGTTAAAGCAGTTATTTCCTGCCCTAAGGACTACATGAATCTACACAGCTCAGGACTCAACCTTGGGTGGATCTACTGTAAAGAATCAAGAAACACATGAAAGATTCTGTAGTGTTATAGGCTAAAGAAGAGTGATGTCTTCCTTTTTCTGAGGCAAAACTTTTGAACTGTTCTTTATAGCTTCTACTTTATTTGGTGATCACAACAAAATAAGCTCAAAAGCACCTTGAATGTCTTCAATATAATTTGTCAAAAAATTTCTTATCTGGTCCCATCTACATTAAGACTTAATTCTTATAAGGATTATTTTAGTTATAAGAACAACTGTTAAAAGAAAAGTACACATTGGCTTAAGTAACTGTAACAGCTTCTAGTACTAACAACAGTTTTAAAAGCTAAGAACTGTTAGTAAAACCAATGTCAAAGAAAAGGATATTTAAGAAACTAAAATAGGTACATTAACCATCCAGTGCATATGACAGAAAGCTTACAAATAAATAATGGTGGTTGAGTCTAATTCTTAAAAAAAAAATTAATGCAGAGATGGTTCAAAACAAAAACAAATGTTACCTTTTTTAACACTCCCGCCAAGAGTGAAGCAGAAGCAATCCCTCATAGATATTGAAGTTAGATTTATGCCAGTATTTACTAATGGGACTCAGATGGGTAGATCATATTGCTTCTACTGTCTTGTTACAGATGTTTGGTGATATCGTTTAAATTCAAATATGTATTTTCTCTTTAAATGGTCTGAGCCGGATTTTCATTTATACATTATATTTGAAATTAGCTTGAACACACTTTCCAATCCCAACATCCTGGGTGTCCTTGACTTTTCACTGTTGCCTTTCTATCTTTTTATATTTACAGTTGAAAAGTTGATGCCAAATTTTGTAAAACATGTTCTCTTCCATGCTGAGATCCTCTATGCCAACAATCTCCCTGGAGCGTGTGCTTTTGTAATAAGCCCTGAAAATGGGAACTGATAATGGAAATACTGGCAGCCCTTTATACAACAGGGGTGCTAGCCTGTGTTGCTGTAATTAGGAATCTGATTAGAAATAAGAGATGCTTTTGGTCTTCAATTTCAAGCTATGAAATAAAGGGATTTGAGTTGTCTCGCTTTTGGCAGTCGTCAAATTTCAGTCATACTGCAGCTTTCTGAGTCTGGCCACGCAGAGCCTGTTCTTTGAATGTGTTTTCTAAGCAAATGGTAACTGTGCTTTCTTATTCTGTTTGTAACACTTTTTAAAAATAATTATTACCCTGATTGTCTTCTTAATGTTTTCAGATGTTATTCTCTTATTTATTCCCACCATTTCCAGAGTTGAGTGTCTTCCCATCTATGCTATAAAACATAAACTAGCAAAATAATAACAACAATATTTACTAAATACTTAGTGTGTACTGGGTACTAGACTTGGCGAATTATGTGTATTTCTAAGTTAATTCTCTTATGAATTCTATGAAGTAGATATTATTATTATCCCCATTTTATAAATGAGAGAAACACAATCATATAGCGAAAAAGTGATAGAGCCTGTATTCTCCATCACCGTGCTGTATCACCGCACTGTATTACAAAGTATTCCATCCACAGAAAATCATTTAAATTAAGTCAACATTAATCCCCTTGGTCATTCATCCAAATTCATCCACTTTCATTTGACAAATATTAATTGAAGCCCTATATGTGCCAGACATTGTGTAAGCCTCTGGGAATGAAAACATTGAGTCCAGTCCCTGCCCTTGCAATTCTTACAGACAAACTAAATACAATATTAACAGTGCCTAAAACTACGGATACCAAAATGTGGGCAAGTCACCCCAGGTGCTGTAGCCAATGTGCAGGGGTGCTGCAAAATATTTAAAACACAGCACCGTCCATTGGATGTTGCATGAACTACTTTGGATTTGTGTGTATTTTTTTCAAATGACTATTAAATTAATATGACATGACTACTTCTTCAGGTTTTTAGACCTAACCACTTAATAAATAAAACTCATCAGTATTTCTTTTGGCCTAGAAGAGTATGAAAAAAATTATTAAGAACATTATGAACAGAACAAATTTAGGAATCTCTGGCCTAAGGAAGGGAGTTTCATATTTTCATCAGAGCAATTTAAAGAATGAACCAAACAAAGCTGAGCTAGGGAACTCTTTTTTTTAATAATTTTTAAAATAGATTTATTTACTTTTATTTATGTTTGGCTGCGTTGGGTCTTCGTTGCTGCTCGCAGGCTTTCTCTAGTTGCAGTGAGCAGGGGCTACTCTTCGTTGTGCTGTGGGGGCTTCTCTTGTTGCAGAGCATGGGCTCTAGGCGCGCAGGCTTCAGTAGTTGTGGCACGTGGGCTCAGTAGTTGTGGTTCACAGGCTCTACAGCGCAGGCTCAGTAGTTGTGGTGCACGGTCTTAGTTGCTCAGTGGCATGTGGGATCTTCCTAGACCAAGGATCGAACCCGTGTCCCCTGCATTGTCAGGCGGATTCTTAACCACTGCGCCACCAAGGAAGTCCCTGAACTAGGGAACTCTTATAGGAACTCAGGATTCAGGACAACAAAATGAGACTGTGAAATTGATTATGAAAGTAATACCCAGTTGGGGATGCAGAAATACTTCCATATTTTTCTCACAAGGTTATTTAAATAAATCTCATTTAAAGGAGTTTGAGTGGCTTCAGAATAATGGTTAATTTGAATTCAAATTATAAAAGATTTTTAGGAAATAGGTAAAATTGCTTTTGTTTTAGTGAGCTAATTATATATTTTGGCTTATGTGTAAATAATAAAAACATAATGGGCTATCAATCTTATTAATTTGGAGATGGCGGTTTTTGATGCTTTATGCTATTGCCTTTAAACTTAGGCAAACTGAATGCACTGAATAGGAAGAGCATATTATGCTGTCACCTTAAGAATGCATGACTATAACGTGTCAGTGGATAGGCAGACATCTCATAGAAAAAAAACTAAATCTGAGGCAGAGATGTATTTGACAGTCCACTGTCTATACACTTTTAGTTTCCTCTAGTTCAGAATTGCCACAAGCTTTGCTAATAATTTGAGTCCTAGAGCATGTAGAAATTGCTAGCAGTGTTCCCCTAGCTACTTTTTCATGAAAAGATGATTATGTGATGCTAAGAGGATTTGTTGACAAGAGGGAGAATTTTTATTGAATAAGTCTGCTTTCAAGGGAAAAAAAAAAAAAAAGAAGAGTCAATGGAAAATAGCAGTTGAATCATTTTCTGGAAGATTAGAGAGATTACCACTGGGACTTGCTCCCATTATCTCAGAGCTAAGGCTTAACTATGTTTTTCATATCACCAAGTGAGGGGGTGAAGGATGAGAGAACATGAATGATCCATCAGGGAGAACATATGTAGGAAAAAACAGTATTCATGGAATACATGATTACACGTAAGGTCTCTATATGTGTGTATAAACGGTAGGGTGGCATTATAGAAAAGGTCATTTTTGATTAAGAGAAGGTCTGGACTCAACTCTTATTTATGCCCTTTAATTATAAATATGATCTTAAGCTTGTTAGTTAACCTTGTTAAGCCTCAGTTTCCACAGCTGTAAAAGAACATTGTAGGAAGTAATAAATGAGACAATATGGGTAAAAGACTTAGGGCAGAGGGAAGTTTGTATATAATGAGTTTGATCTCTCACATTTAACTGCTAGTAAAAAAGTCACTAATAAGATATACAAAACAGAAGTTGACTTTTTTCCTGTTATAAAAATGTCTGGAAAGTTACTGTCCTCATCTGGTAAGGTGGCTTCATAATTTCATTAGCATTCAGCTTTCTCCTTCATTATCCATGGCATGAGACTCTCAAGATCTGATCCTGATTCAAGATGGTACTGAAGCTCTGGCCGTCATAGTCAGATTGGAAGCAGAAAGCAGGAAGAAACGGAAAAAGGAAAAAAGAAAAAGGGATGTGATAGCTATCTATGCCCCTTTAAATGAGGTTTCCTGAAGATACTTTCCAACTACTCATTACAGTTCTTTAGCTGTAACTTAGTGACATGGCCGAACTAGTCTGGAAAATGTTGCCTCTTAGCTGGATACACGCATTTCTGGAATTATACAAGGTCCTCTTAAAAAGTTCTCTTAGACTGAAGAGGAGGATGGGCAACTCATGTTTTCTCACATAAGCTCTAAATATTACTCATTTAACATAAGCCTTTATTTCTTCACTACTAAACTGAGTATAATAATATCTGCTTTCTTGGATTGATCAGAGGATCACATGAAATTGTATGTGCCAAAGTTACAGTCATCATTTGTTGTATAAATATAAAAACATTAATGTTTCAATTCTAAGGTATTATTTAGCATCTATTTAATGTGTTTAAATTGCTCTCATTTCCAGATTTCTAGTGAACTTCTTGAATATTTTTGATGCTTCTGTTATCAGAAACTAACAATATTTTAATTTTTAACATTCTTATATCAATTTTATGATTGTTTCTGGGATCTTAATGAATTTATATAACAAGTGATTCAAACTTTCCTTCTACAATGTAAATAAGAACCAAATTACTTTATATAAAACTTTATAAAATGCAATTCATCCAAATTTGCTTGGAAAATAGGATGATCCATTTAGTAGTAAATTTAGATTAGCATTGTGTTTAACATATAATAAAAATTAGAATAAAGTTTGCTAACATTTTACTTAGCACAGTTTAAAATTTCAGGAAACAGCTATCTATTTCAAGATCTTTTGAAATATTTGTTAAAGGTTTTACAACTGATGATACATTTATGCATATACATATCTCATTTCCTCATAAAAATAATACTAATTATGTAAGTTTATAAATTTTTTTAAAAGTTGGGGGAGAAATAAGAACTGCTCAAGGAGCCACAGATCATTTTAGAATTATTATATAAATTCTATTCTTCTAAGTTCAGTGTATTTCATTCTATGACAATGATCTCCATTTTGAACATCAGGTATATCATCATTGGCATCATGTGGAGATTGGACTGCACTGATTCTATGTCATAAAACTACCATGTCAATTTCAGAATAATTAATAGTTTCCTGGATTGCAATCTCTAAAAGGCAGAATTATATTGTCATATGTAACTTTGAGAGTGCCTATATATAGTTACTCAAACATTTTTGAGTACTGTATTTGCTTTTTCCAGCTACTAGCCTTTAAGTGGAATTATTTAAAATTAAGTAGTTTATTGAAACACTGTTACATCTTTGTGTTCACATTGCTATTGTTTACCTAGGGACACTATATTCTGCATCCTCTTCAGAAAGTCCTTCTCTGTTGATAACATTTTCATATAGATTCTGAGGTAGTGAATATTTATAGATAGAATGATCTAGATAATATCCTCAGAATTCTATTTTTATAAGTTTTTTTATTTAGTGGCTGTAAGTTGAAAATTCAAATCATTCCTTTTTAATGTCCATAATATTTATACAATAACCAAAACCAAAAATCCATAAAATATTGAAAAATTGGTGTTATTTTTTCATTTTGAAGGCATTTTGCTTTTATAAAACAAAACTAATCTGAAAAAATTTCAAGTGGTAAGAAAAATTTAGTGAAATTTGAAAAAAAAATTTTAAACTTTGGAAACCAGTTTTTATCCTAAATAAATAATCAGAAATGTACACAAGGATGCTTACATATTGTTCACTGAAATGTATTTATACTTGTAAAGCAGGTTGTGTTGGAAAATGGCACAGAACTATACATACAGCTAATTGTAATTGTGGTTTACAGAAATACACACACACATACACACACACACAACCACACACACTTTATTTGAAATAGACTGGAAGACTATCCCCCACAGAGTTAGTATCTTTATCAGTGGAATGAAGGTTAGGTCATTTTATCATTTGTGCTTTTACATACTTTTCAAAGTTTCAATAATTAAAATGCACTTAACTATAACATGACAGAATAAAAAATGTTTAATGTGGTTAATTAAAAAATATTTACTGAGTACTACTAGATGCCCCTAAACAGATATACAACTATAGAATATATTTTTGTAGTCTGAACAAATAGGGATCATATAATACTTTGGATATTTCTATAATTTTCTATCCAGTTCCCTTTGATGGGTATTTCACTTATGAGACTACTTTCTTAAGAAAAGATTCAGTAATGGGATTTTGAGTCAAAGGCTAATATCAACTTTATGTTTGAACATACTACAGAGTCTTCCACATAATTCTACCAGCTGTGTATGATTATTCCATACATTTAATAATTCTGAATTTTATAGAGGGTTTCATCTTTATCTGCCTGATGTGGGAGCAATAAATCCTATTTTCGTTCCACTCTTTGGGTATGGTAATGAGATTATACTATAATTAATTGACAAGAATTTTTATAATTAGTTGTGTCTTTGCCTAATTTTCTATTAGTATGTTGGGTTTTAACCTATTGATTTACAAGAGTTCTTTGTGCATTAGACGCTTCTGTCAAGATTTTTCCTCTACTTATTTTCCACTTTTAATTTTTTAAAAATATTTATTTTTTATTGAAGTATAGATGCTTTACAATATTGTGTTAGTTTCAGGTGTACAGCACAGTGATTCAGTTGTGTATACATATGTGTATATATATATATATATATTCAGTATTATTAATATTGTTAGATTCTCTTCCCTTGTAGGTTATTATAAAATATTGAGTATAGTTCCCTGTACTACACAGTAGGTCCTTGTTGGTTATCTATTTTACATATAGTACTGTGTTTATGTTAATCCCAGCCTCCTGATTTATCTCTCCCCACCCCCTTTCCCCTTTGGTAACCATAAGTTTGTTTTCTATGTCTGTGAGACTCTGCTTTAGAAGTAAGTTCATTTGTATCTCTTTTTTTAGATTCCACATATAAGTGATATCATATTATATTTATCTTTCTCTGTCTGGCTTACTTTACTTAGTGTGATAGTCTCCAGGTCCATCCATGTTGCTGCAAATGGCATTATTTCATTCTTTTTTATGGCTGAATAATATTCCATTTTGTGTGTGTGTGTGTGTGTGTGTGTGTGTGTGTGTGTGTATCTCCTTTATCCATTCCTCTGTCAATGGACATTTAGGTTGCTTCCATGTCTTGGCTATTGTAAATAGTGCTGCAGTGAACACTGGGGTGCATGTATCTTTTCGAATTATGGTTTTCTCTGGGTATATGCCTAGGAGTGGGATTGCTGGGTCATATGGTAGTTCTATTTGTAGTTTTTTAAGGAACCTCCATACTGTTCTCCATAGTTGCTATACCAATTTACATTCCCACCAACAGTGTAGGAGGGTTCCCTTTTCTCCACACCCTCTCTAGCATTGGTTGTTTGTAGAATTTTTGATGGCCATTCTGACCAGTGTGAGGTGATACCTCACTGTAGTTTTGACTTGCATTTCTCTAATGATTAGTGATGTTGAGTGTTTTTTCATGTGCCTCTTGGCCATCTGTATGTATTCTTTGGAGAAATGTCTATTTAGGTCTTCTGCCTATTTTTTGATTAGGTTGTTTGTTTTTTAGCTGTTGAGTTGTATGAGCTGTTTATATATTTTGGATATTAAGCCCTTGTCTGTCACATCATTTGCAAATATTTTCTGCCATTCCGTAGGTTGTCTTTTCAGTTTTTTTTTATGGTTCCCTTAGCTGTGCAAAAGCTTTTAAGTTTACTTAGGTCAGATTTGTTTATTTTTATTTCCATTACTCTAGGAGAGGGATCCAAAAAGCTATTGCTGTAATTTATGTCAACCACTTTTCATTTTAAAACCTTATTTATAGTAACCTTTCTCTATACATCATTACCATTTTTTGAAATAGTTAAGTATATCGTGGTTAAATATATCATGGTACTTAAATATTTTCATGGTTGTGGAACAGGTTTAGAGGGGCCTTTATCACCAAAGAGTACACAAAGTATTTACTAACTTATTCTAGTATTTAAAGTTTTAATGATTGTAATGAATTTTTTGATCTTTCTGGAATGTATTTTGCTGAAATGAGTAGAGAAAGAAAGGAAAAGTGATACTTTTTTATTTTCCAGTGGACATTCAGATTTCTTAATACTAATTTTTGAATAATGGTCATATCCTAGGTGATCTGAAGCACAAATTTTATCATGTATAATTTCCCTATCTACTTGATAATTAAGATAAATCCAGATTGTTAAAATGTGAACAGTTAACAAAGATGATTCATTCATTCCCAGAACTATTGATGTCCATCTTCTTTTACTCTCACTCTTTTATTCATGCAATGTCAATTTATTAAAAGCCTGCTCAGTACTAGATGCTCATGGTTCATGGTTCGTCTCTGACCTCAGAGATCTCAAACTTGAGGCCGTGTTTACTTATGTGCAAAATAACTGGTATGAATATATCAGATAGATATGGGTATTGTGATAGAATATTGCAATAAAAACTTCATTCCTCAAGTATTTGAACATACAGGTCATAGAGTATTAGAATTGAAAATGACATGAAAGATTATCTATGTCCAGTCCCTTATTATATATTTAGGAAAACTGTGACCCAAAGAAATTAAATGGCTAATCAAGATCATATTTTGAGTTACTTGCAGAGGCTGATTTAAAATCTGGATTCCCAAATGATCCTTGCATTTTGCTTTATCAAGATATTCCCACAGTATGAAAAAAAGATTCATGGTGATAGAACTATTGTTTCCTCTTCTAACATTTTGTAGCACTACTACATTATGTCTGAAAGTTAACCATGTTTTATTGTGCATCATATAGAACTCTTGGTGCCCATTGCCCTCCGTTCTCATTCAATGATATTCTCTTTAGGCCTACTGGTTCTCTTCACTGTTTGATTGATTCTTCTGCCTTCTACGTGCCATGGTCTTAGAACTTTTTTGGGATATGTGTAGGGAGAGATGACTCATGTGTTCTTCTCTTTCTATGTGCATTTGTAAGATTTCTGATAGTTGATCTTAAAATATCTGCATGGTTGTGATGAAGAAAAAGACACAAAGACAGGATTACAAAACTATTGTTTTTAAACTGTGTTAAATCCTTCTAAAAATTAAAAAAAAAAAAAAACCTCAAAAAGCAAACATCTTTAGTCAATCACTAATAGCTGATGCACTGCACACCATTATTCTTATCACAGAAATAAATGAACATACAGATGAGGCAATAATATTACTTAGAGACAGTTATGTTCATATTTAAAAGTTGGCCTTCTTTGCTGTGGAAAGAAAGATTGGAAACCTAGGAGAGTTATTTTGGAGGTCCTAAATGAGTCTGCAATTGATTAATTAGTGGAGTATGACCTTTAGTTACCATGCCCTTAAGATGAGGACGGAACAAATACTAAGAGCAGTTTATCTTTGCAAGACAGCAACAGTGTTTCAGAATAGAGAAAAATAAATAGCTTGATCATTGGCTTAAGCATTTTCTTTGGTTTTTGGGCTTATTCTATTTAATTCTCCTCAGTAATTCTTTAGGGGCATTATCAGAAGCACTCTTTTAATTTGCACACAATATGTGAAGAGTGTAAAGTGAATTTTATCATCATAATACTTTTGAACTTATAATTTTATACGGTAGTATATTTATAATATACTTTTAATAAAGGATACATATTAAAACCACTCATCTTTCAGGAAGGTCTATTCTCTCAGGTCCTAAATCTGACACCATATCTTTTTGTATTCAACAGGGCAGCTCTCTTCTGTAGGGACTGTCCCTCATCTCTACTGTGGGCTTGTGTTGATGGGCTTAGTGCTCCCTTCTTACCCATTAAAAAAAAACCTTTTATTTATTTATTATTTATTTGCGTATTATTTTTGGCTGCGTTGGATCTTCATTGCTGCTCGTAAGCTTTCTCTAGTTGCAGGTAGTGGGGGCTACTCTTCGTTGCGGTGTGTGGGCTTCTTATTGAGGTGTCTTCTCTCGTCATGGAGCATGAGCTCTAGGTACGCAGGCTTCAGTTGTGGCTTGTAGGCTCTAGAGCGCAGGCTTAGTAGTTGTGGTGCACAGGCTTAGTTGCTCCGCAGCATGTGGGATCTTCCTGGACCAGGGCTCAAATGCGTGTCCAACTGCATTGACAGGCAGATTCTTAACCACTGTGCCACCAGGGAAGCCCTATTTATTTATTTTTTGTACAACAGGTTCTTTTTAGTTATCTATTTTATACATATTAGTGTATATATGTCAATCCCAATCTCCCAATTCATCCCACCACTACCACCCTCCCTTGCCCCCCTTGGTGTCCATATGTTTGTTCTCTACATCTGTGTCTCTATATCTGCCTTGCAAAGCGGTTCATCTGTACCATTTTTCTAGATTCCACATATATGTGTTAATATATGATATTTGTTTTTCTCTTTCTGACTTACTTCACTCTGTATGACAGTCTTTATGTCCATCCACGTCTCTACAAATCACCCAATTTCATTGCTTTTTATGGCTGAGTAATATTCCACTGTATATATGTACCACATCTTCTTTATTCATTCATCTGTCGATGGGCATTTAGATTGCTTCCTTGACCTGGCTATTGTAAATAGTGCTGCAATTAACATTGAGGTGTCTTACCCATTTATATATGCATATGTTACAGAGACTTTGTGAGTCCTGTGCATGCAAAGCCAATCTTCAAATAAGCATGTAGTTCATGTTAAGTGGGCAAGAAAATGGACAATTTTAACCTGGACCACAAAGTGACTGATTAACTCAGGAATTCTGAAGTTGAAAGGATAGTTATTAGCATAATGTTATGCATAAGGAATGTGGTGGATGTGACTCTAAAACTTTCAATATAATATGCCATTTGAGGCAGCTTTTAAATATATTATGGTAGAGTGGTTGTTTTTTTAATTAGCTTTTCCTGTAGTGTAAATGAAAGGTAATGTATTATATGTGTAATGCTTACTCATTTAAAAACAAAACTACATATTTCTGAAACACAAATGTTATTGTAATTTTTCATTTTGTTGGCTAAAATAAAACATTATTTAAAACACCATTAAAGTATGACTTTCATTATTAATCACTTAGCAAGTTGCTCTGATGTCATTACTTAGATACTTAGTAGGTGTTTTTTGTTTTTTAAGGTTACAAAGGATTGCTCTTTAACTGGAGTACACAAGAGCTCTTTGGTTCTCTTTTTTTTTGGAGAAAACCTGAGCCATATATTTTTACCATCACTCATATCATCTTAAAATAAATTTTAGAAAAATTTAAGTGTCTTAAATTTCTAATTCATTTAAAAGCTAATATAATTTCTGCATAAGCTTGTGAAACATTTATGCTTAAAAAATGTATCCTCACTTTTCCTGATATTTTCCATTTTCAAAAGGATAGGAATGGAAGAAAATATTCAAGCATTTGGATTATGATTCACTGTTCCTTTTTCAGCCTGTATCCCTCTTTGATATTCTCAGCCACTGCCATTAACAAGATTTTGACTTATTTCAAAGTTAATGTTAAAGAAACAAGTCAGTTGGAGGAGTGGGGGTTGGACAGAAATTATTAGTGACTACAGTAGCCCTGTGTTTACTAAAGAATTTGTTAAACAGAAACTATTGGAGGTTATAGCTTATCTTTAGGATGTTCTTACATGTTTGATAATCAGATCCCTGGGATTTCAGGTGGGATCTGCCAGCTCATAAAACTAAATGATTCTTCCTAATAGAACTTTTTTGGGTCCAGTTACATAAATTTCAGTTTCCCTGGGTAAAGAATTGATTCATTTTGCTTTCTTTCACTTTCAGAAGGGTTGGGTTTATTTTTGGTTCTGCTTTACACTCACCACTCCAGAAGAGCTCACAATGGCATGGTATTCTTCTGTGTGACTAATAATTTCTAGGAAGTAACTATTCTCACTTCCCATAGATTCATTCCCCACATATTCTTAACATCATTTTTTGGTCAGATTCTTTCTGTTTCTTTTGGTTACATATTCTTTACTATATTAGTAGTATTTATAGACAAAAGAATAAACGAAATGGTTCAGGCAAACTCTTTCTAAAAAGTTACTTAACTCTGTTAAAGTTTAAAATTCCAGTCTTACAATTCCTACCATAACTGTCACTCTAGTCCAGGGGAGTGGTGAGAAGAAAATGGTCAGTAGGAAAAGTAGGAGCAGCTGGATATTGATTCTGTTTTTTTCAAGTTTTCTTTTATTAAAGTATAGTTGATTTACAATGCTGTGCCAATCTCTGCTGTACAGCAAAGTGACTCAGTTGTACACATATACACATTCTTTTTTTATATTCTTTTCCATTATGGTTTATCACAGGATATTGAACATAGTTCCCTGTGCTGTACATTAGGACCTTGTTGTTTATCCATTCTAAATGTAATAGTTTGTATCTACCAACCCAAAACTCCCAGTCCATCCCCCTCCCTCGCTCCCTCCCCCTTGGCAACCACAAGTCTGTTCTCTATGTCTATAAGTCTGTTTCTGTTTTGTAGTTAGGTTCATTTGTGCCATATTTTGGATTCCACACATAAGTGATATCATATGGTGTTTGTCATTCTCTTTCTGACTTACTTCACTTAGTATGATAATCTCTAGTTGCATCCATGTTTCTGCAAATGGCATTATTTCGTTCTTTTTATGGCTGAGTAGTATTCCATTGTATACATGTACCATATCTTCTTTAGCCATTCATCTGTCAGTGGACATTTAGGTTGCTTCCGTGTTTTGGCTATTGTTTATAGTGCTGCTGTGAACATAGGGATGCATGTTTCTTTTTGAATCATAGTTTTGTTCAGGTATATTCCCAGGAGTGGAATTGCTGGCTCATACGGTAATTCTATTTTTAGTGTTCTGAGGAACCTCCATACTGTTCTCCATAGTGGCTGCACCATTTTACATTCCTACCAACAGTGTAGGAGAGTTTCCTTTTCTCCACACCCTCTCCAGCATTTGTTATTTATAGACTTTTTAATGATGGCCATTCTGACCGGTGTGTGGTGGTACCTCATTGTAGTATTGACTTGCATTTCTGTAATAATTAGTGATGTTGAGCATCTTTTCATGTGCCTGTTGGCCATTGGTATCTTCTTTGGAGAAATGTCTGTTAAGGTCTTCTGCCCATTTTTCGATTGGGTTGTTTATTTTTTTGTTGTTGAGTTGTATGAGCTGTTTGTATATTTTGGAGATTAAGCTCTTATCTGTCACATCATTTGCAAATACATTCTCCCATTCCATAGATTGCCTTTTTGTTTTTTTTTTTATGGTTTCCTTTGCTGTACAAAAACTTGTAAGTTTGATTAGATACCATTTGTTTATTTTTGTTTTTATTTCTATTGCCATGGGAGACATTCTTTCATCCATTCTTTATGGCTAAGATATTTTCTTTGAAGTAGTTACGTTCCTAATTTAATCATCTCCCTCTATTCTGGCAATAGCAAAATATATTCTTTTCATCAAGTTCCTCAAATGTGGACCAATCTTTGCTTGTGGCTCTGATTGTTGTTTGAGAGCATGGGGGAAAAGAAAGAATAAAAGTGAATATATGTGGTGTGTGTAACGGGAAATTGAGTTACTTGATTTTATTTTCAAAATGGGCTAGAGAAAGATAGATGAAAAACTATAGTAAACAAGACTTAAATATATATTGCAGTAAGAATGTGTGCACTATTAAATACGTATCATATGGGGTATAAAGATTTCAAATATCTATAGTTTTTCACTATTTTTTCTTTTCAAGTAAAGTCCTTACATAAGCTTAAATTTTGTGTATAATTCATTTTCTTGTCTCAGCAAATATTTCATGACATTCAGGTTACTGGTTATGAGGGAAAACAGGCTGTGACATCTGTCAACACATTGATTTCCAGGGTTGATACAGATGGTCTGCGCTGATCCCTGTTCTCCCTCAAACCCCATTTGCGTCCCTTCCAAAACTACCTGCTCATCCACGTAAATGACCTTCTCAAGGAGGACCAGTCAAAAAAAAAAAAAAAAATGAGGACCAGTCATGAAGGGTATTTAAAAGGTATATTTCCTTGCTATAATTTCTTGACCTGTTCATCATTTATTCAAAGATCTGTAAGTCCGTAGAACAAATAGACAGACTTTGGTTGGGATGTTCTGTTTTCTAGAAGCAGTATAGTGAATAGAGAGGATTGAACTTGAGAGTCCGTAAACCTGCCTGAGTAGTTACTTGCTTTATGACTTCAGTAAGTTACTTTTATATATCTTTTCAGTCTTAGATTTTTCAACAGAATATGTTAATATCTCAAAGGGTTGTTCATAAAGACTAAACACCTTCATTAAATTAAAATTTTTGGTGCCAACGATGGGCCAGTCACTATCATAGACATTGGGGCTACAACACTGAAGAAAACAGGTATGAAGAAATCATAAACAAATAATTACAATATCTGTGCCCTCGTGGTGATTACATTCACGTTTGGAGAGGTAGGCAATAAATAAATACATTTGTAGAATATATACTATATCTGTTAGTGACAAATGCTATGGGAAAAAATAAAATAAAGGAAGGAAAGACAACAGAGAGTACAGGGAAAGGAAGGATTGCAATTTTAAGGAAGGTGGTAAGGGAAAGCTTTATTGAGATAATTTTAAGCAAATACTTAAGGAGGTGGGGGAGAGCCACTAGTTATCAGGGGAAGAACTACCACATTAAATGTGATAATTTATGTAAAAAATCTTAGCACGGTTTCTGGCTCAAAGTACAGTAGTGTTTAATGAGTATTTGCAAGTATTATTGTTATAAATAAATTGATCTTAAGTAAAGATTTTTGATGTGCAGTTTGGAGTTTCACTCTGATCATAGAAATAGCATGTGACTGTGTTGATAGTGCCAGTATTTGCTTGCTTCTCTTTTTGTTATGTTAAAACATAATCTAAAGAATATGTCATAGTCTCAAAACCGTATTGTCAGAAAGACAATTTAATTGTTTCAGATACATTTGTTTTTTCCCAAAATTGAAAAAAATAATCCTTAACATATTGGAATAGAAACCATTCTTTAGAAATTGATGCAGAAACTGATAAAGCTGTTTTTCATTTGTTTGTCTGTTTGTTTTTTACTAGAAGAGTCTTTTAAAACACTTAAAGCTTGTTTTTAGCTTATTATAGAAAGAAAGCTAAAAGTAGATGAGCCTGAAACATTGACTTTTATCCATCTTGAATTTCATGGAGCACCCAGAATGATGGATCTTTCCCTTCAAATATTTATCCATCACTTCCAGACAAGTAGTGTATGAGGCAATAAATAACAGACAGCTAGAACAGGAGAAAACAGTTTTTTAATGCCTTGTGCTTAAACTGTCACTCTGACAGGAAGTAATAACTGAATGCTGCATTATTTAAGGCATGGTAATAGACTACTTCCTTTTAGAGGCAAATTACTTTGGGATCAGCTGCCTTTCCCTCAAAAGCCAGAGTTTCCTCAGTGAAAGACTAGAGATGGAAGTTTGATGTGAGGTGATTGGCTACTGAATCCTAATGTTATATACAGCAGAATAGTATTTCCTTTGAGACTGTGGTCATCATTCATCATTAAATGAAGAGTTTTGCCAAGTGCATGCTTTTCCATATGGTAGGCAGTGGGATGCATTATGAAAGCAGAGGGTTGGATCTAGAATAATCTGTGTTTGACTCTACTACCTACTAGTATGATTCTGGGTAAATTACCCAATGTCCTGGGATTCAGTTTCCCTGCCTGGAAAATGCATGTAGTCATACTAATTTAATTGAGTTACTGAGAGGATTAAGTTAAATGATGTGTGTAATGATCTGGACCTTATATTTTGGTGTCAACAAGCAAATATTTACTACTTACAGATGATTTAAAGATCTCTTAAGTTACATGATAAATATATAGGTGTTTAGCTGTTGAGTTTTAATAATAGGTGTTGCAATTTCTATATGTATTGTAGAAGGCACCCAGGAAATATTAGTGCTCTTTCCTGTTCCCTCTCTCCCTTTGAATTTTTTAAATCATAAATAGTTTATGGTCTCAGAAGATCATGTTCTACTTGAAGGTTATATATTAAGCCTTCACCTACACAAATCTTGTGTGTCAGAATTCTGTCCAGTTTTAAAATACCATCTGATGAACATAAGAGCAGAGTTGCAGAGTTGTGTACTATTATGTGCAGTAATAGTGTTGGTTGATGGAGTTTGTGCCTGAGAGCCAGTTTTTTAAAATACAGCTTCTACTCAGTTGAATAATTATACTTTGATGTATGAAAAGTCCATTATTGAATATGTTCTACTTTCATATGTACTTATTTGTAACATTATTCATGATTTACTTGCTTTCGGATGGTAGTCATGATGGTTTCCCCATCGTAACTGCAGAACTCTCTTTTTCAAGGTGCTTATTACTTTGATCTATAAAATAATAAGCCAAGTTGGAACAATAAATAGAAAATGAAATTAGTTGTATTTTCACTTTTTAATTTCTTTATTATGGATAGATATAGTTTTAATAGGTAATTGAATCTTGCTTTTCTACTTTTTACTCCTTATTAAAATAATTTTACCATTTTTCTTGATATGATGTGAACATATATTTGACAGTATTTATAATAGTGTTTCAAATTGTTACAGGATCACACAATGTTATTTTCTATATTTATTTGGGATTTTAATCACTTTTCAAGTTTTTAATTATCAGAATTTTATAAAATTAAACTGTATTTTATTTCCTCTGTTAGCACTATTTTGATATTTTAAACAATATTGACAAGAATATGACCTTGTTGCATATTGTTTTATCATACACATTTCTCAAGAATCATTAATCTTTTGAACATGTAAATATTTGAAAATTTCTATATTAATTATTTTGTGTATAATGGTCTTCTAAGTCCAGTGCATGTTTTTTTTTCACTTTGAAGACCAAGTGTAAAATCATTGGCATCACGTGGAGATTAGACTGCAGTGATCTTATATCGCAAACCTAAACAGTTAATTTTGGAATAATTAATAATTACCTGGATTGCAACTTCTAAAATGCAAGATAATATTTGCTTCTTTTCTGTAGCTTTGAAAGTGCCTTGTTAGTAGTTATTCAAACATCTTTAGCACTATCTACTTACTTATTTTTATAAGTTATTAGCCATTAAGTAGAGTTATTTAAATTAAGTAGGTTATTTGAAATTAGGCAGTTTATTTGAAACACTGTTACATTTTAATGTTCAGGTTACTATTTACCAAGGGACATTATACTTTGCCATCCCTTTAGGAAAACTTTTTCATATGAGATCTGAAAGAGTGGATATTCAAAGACACAATGATCTAAATAATATCCTCAGAATTCTATTGCCATAAATTTCTGTGATTTAATAGCCCAAATTTCAGATCATTCCTTTTTACTGTCCGTAATATAAATACCAGGACTAAAAAACAACCAGCATAATATTGAAATGCAAATGTTGTTTTTTTTCATGTTGAAGGCATTTTGTTTTTATGAAAAAAAATTATCTGAAAGAAATACCCAAATGGTAGGAAAAAAGAAAACAGTAAGAAAATTAGTTTCTCTTAGCCTAAATAATCAGAAAGGTACACAAATATAATATTCATTAAAGAATATATTTGTAAAGAGTTCCCAAGGTTAGAGAATAGTTAAATAATTTACAGCATATCCACATATGAACCTTAAACAATTTTGAAGAATATTTTATGAGATTAGTTTATGACAGAGGAAATGTTCCCAATTTAATGCTTTGTTAAAAATACAAAACTGTACACTCACTTTGATCTCAGTTTTGATTTATAGAAATATATGCATGTACATATGTATATACATGTACATGTGTTTATTTCAGGACTTAATAAAGTTGAGCACTGTTTGATTTCCTCTGCTAATGCTATTTTTATTTTTTCAGATCATGTTTGCAAATAATATGGCCTTGTTGCAAATTATATACATTTCCAAATATCAGTAATCTTTTGAACATGTAAATGTTTCATCTTGGTGATTCTCTTATGAGTAGTGTGTCAGAAACAATCAAAATGGGTAGTTTTATTTCTTTATTTAAGATAAAGAAATAAGTACCAATGAAGTATATATTAATTTACTAAGTTGTGTTTTCAAATGATATCATAGTAACAGCATGATAATTGAATTTCACACCTTCCAACAGGCTGCCTTTTATTGCCATGAACATTAAATCTAAATAAAAATGTTTTCTCTGGCTTTGCTTATTAAAATATACAATCTAAGCTTATTTCATGATTTCGGTCACAATGGCAAGATTTTAGGACCTTTCTGCATGCCCTTCATTCAGTAGGTAGTTATGGAATGTCCAGTTTATATCACACTCTTTGATAGGCCATGGAGATAATAAAAAGAATAAGAAATGGGTTTTTTTTGTTTGTTAAGAAAGAATTTAGTAAAGAACAATTTTATAATATAGTGCTTCATTATTAATATATTAGAAGTACATATAAGGAGCTATGGGACAAAGGACCCTAACTCTGGGTAGGGTTGTCAAGGAAGGCTGAAAAGAGTGGTGCATCTCCATCGAGGATGGAAATAGGAATCAAAGATGAAAGAAGAAGGTAAAGGGCATTTCTGCACAGAAAACAACATGAACCGAAATGTAACCATGGCACTAGGAGAAATTACAGTAGGAAGATCAGTCTTTTAAAAAAGCTGATAATATTATGTTAACAGTATGAGCATAATCAGTTAAGGAGACTGTGTGAGAATATCAAATTATAGACATAATAAAGGTAACTATAAAAATATGCTTTTGGGCTTCCCTGGTGGCGCAGTGGTTGAGAATCTGCCTGCTAATGCAGGGGACACGGGTTCGAACCCTGGTCTTGGAGGATCCCACATGCCGCGGAGCAACTAGGCCCGTGAGCCACAACTGCTGAGCCTGCGCGTCTGGAGCCTGTGCTCTGCAACAAGAGAGCCCCGCGCACCGCGATGAAGAGTGGCCCCTGTTTGCCACAACTAGAGATAGCCCTCGCACAGAAACGAAGACCCAACACAGCAAAAATAAAATAAATTAATAAACTCCTACCCCCAACATCTTCTTTAAAAAAAAAAAAAAATATATATATATGCTTTTGCACATTAACACATATTCAGAAATATTGGTGAAAGAATTTGTTCCACAAGAATGAATTTTCTAATGAATGTTTAGGGAGGGACAAGTTAATTTATTCATTCTTGATAAAAATATATTTCAGTATTTTTTTCTTCATTAAACAAATATGATTTTTCCTCCTTTGTCCATTTTGCTTCTTTTGGAGGTTGGTATAGCTATCAAATATCTGTTTTTGCCCTCTGCAGTAATACAGTCATATGTTTTCCTGTAATATTTAGATACATGGCAGTATTTATCCTTTCTTTAATGGCTTCAGATTGCTCTAAGTTTTGCAGTTCTTAGGATTGCTCTTTTTTCCTTTTCTTGTCTCCCTCCTGATAAGGAGCCCTGTACCTATTTCCAGTATTTCTTCAATCACCTAACACTTTGACTTAATCAGCTGTGGAATTTTTTTTTTTTTTTTTTTTTTTTTTTTTTTTGCGGTACGCGGGCCTCTCACTGTTGTGGCCTCTCCCGTTGCGGAGCACAGGCTCCAGACGTGCAGGCTCAGCGGCCATGGCTCACGGGCCCAGCCGCTCCGCGGCATGTGGGATCTTCCCGGACCGGGGCACGAACCCTTGTCCCCTGCATCGGCAGGCGGACTCTCAACCACTGCGCCACCAGGGAAGCCCAACTGTGGAATTTTTGAAAGCTCCTTTGGCTAGTTAAAAATTTTTGTCATTTATTTCTGATTTGCTTAATTAAGGTTATGGGGCAACATAGTATACACTAATTCTATATAGTCTTAATTTTTAAACTTTGTTCACATGCATTGTATAATAAATTTATATATTATTGGGTTCTTTCATATTATGGAACTTTCCATAGCATACAGTAAAAAGGGAAATTAAACTAGGATCCAGGGGTGTACATGTTTCCCCTAAAAGAATTTTGAAAAATTATATACCTTCTTGTATGTTTTAAAATTCATATCTCAACTTTCCATTATAAATTTTACTGGTGCAAAGGATGTAATTTCTTATTACTATTGTCATTAATTGTATCCAGTGGGATCTAAATTCATAATAATTGGACACTTACCATCATCTATATGAAAATAATTGAGCAAGTTTTTTATTAATTAGAAAATTCACATTATTTATTTTTCATCTTAAACTTAAACTGGTGTTTAGAAGTCCCGAAGTACATGTACTTAATTTCCCTCTGTACCTCTTAGACTGTCCTTTTGTAGCCTCTTCGCAAGGTTGGCTTGTTACTTGTAACTAAAAATGTGTCAGTGGGAGGAGAGATTGGTATACAATGATGATTATGATTAATCATAATCATAATCATGATTTAGCCTAGAAATGTCAAATGTCAAAATGTCAAAGGCCCTGGAGCACTTCTCAATCATGGGTCCCCATCAGGATTGCCTGAGCAACACCTTGGCTTCCAAACCCCATTTTTAGTCCCTGTGCTTATCCGCCTCTCATGTAGACAAATGTGCCCTCCATGGTACCCAGTCAGAAAAGGGAGAATTGGTTCCTCTTTAGCACTGCTTCAGAGGAGGGGTTCACGGAGTCTCCAATCCTCAAAGGCTATATAGTCCCAGGGAGTCCTGGTAGAATGTGTCTGAGGGGCTTATTACCTGCTGTCTATGATATCTCTTAATAGGCAAAGCCCCTAAGATTATTTTTATAAAGCCCTGATCAGTACACCCACCCAGAGGAGCCTTGTAGGACGGACTTCTCATCTCCCCTCCCCACTTAGCCTTGTCAGTGGGGACCAGCCAGCCAAGCCAAGCCAGTAGTGGTCCCAGGGCTCCATTTAGTACCAAGTTCCCAAGAAAGGCCTGGAAAGAGTCAACCTAGCCAGGGTTTCTGGCCTTTGGTATAACTCTTGCCTTTAGTTTTCCTGATGCCAGAGCCAGGCCTCTGGGATTGTATGTGCTGGACTTTGCATATGGCCCTGAGGCATAGGAGGGCCTGGCACTGCACTGCTAGCGGGAGACTAATGACCTGAGGTAATTCAGTGTATAGAGGAAGACATTCAGCTGTTGAGAACTGGGGCTCTGAGTTTGAATTCTGAAAAAATCACCTAAGGAGGAGCTATTGAAAAAATGCATGCTGATGCATACCACATCCAGCCCATAATCTAGACTCCCTAAGTCAGGATCAGCTGCTGTGTGTACTACAAGCTCCTTGTGTTTCCTCCTCCTCTTCCCTGGGTTAAGAACCATTTTCAGATTGCTTGAAACAAGCAATCTAGGCTTGTTTCAATAAAAGACATTTATATTGTGTGACTCCAGCATAACCCTATCATTTCATTGTCTTGAAAATATAGTTTTCAGAAGGGAAAGTGTTAATTGATGATGCTGTTCACTCATTCAATATTTATGCAGTGATTCTTGTAATGCCAGACACTGTTTTCAGTCCACGGGGTAGAGTTTCTGCTTTCATAGAAATTATATTCTAGTGTCAGTGGGATAGCTGTGTAGATATTGTTAAAGAAGAACAGTACACAAGTAGGCAAATAGGTAATTAAGATAATCATAGAAACTGACATAATTTCAAGATGGGAAAAGAGAGAATAACCACAGTGTTGACCTTGGAATATTAGAAATTTGTTATTTAATGATTTTGTTTCCTTGCTGTAGACTGCTTTTGGAGATACTGTTATGGAGCATGCATAATCAAAATAAAAAGGCAATTCCAAGTGCCTCGTATCTAAAGGTTGCAATATCAAATTGCTATTTAGATACAAGAGATACAACAGCGCTATTTAGATACAATCATTAGGCCTCACATGAGGCCTAATGATTGTAGACCTTGAACCTAACAGCAGTTAAAGCAAGTGGAATATATAATAAAGAATACATGGAGAGAAGACAGGAACAGGGTTGGAAAGATGCTGTATTTCTTTTATTCTGTAACAGACAGCAGAGACTTCCTTTAGCTCTGTTTATGAAAATGTATTAAATTTATGGTTACCACCATATTAATTCATGATACAGTTCTATTTTGTTCTATTTCAAATTTGTTCTATTTTTAACCAAAGAGATCCACTTAAAATGATCTTAATAAGAGTGACTTCTTAGATAGTGAATAATTTTCTAATATCATTCATTAATTGACTACAAATTACTGATAAGATATTGGTATGAATGCAAAGATAAATGATACAAGATTTCTGCTTTCAGTGAGTATAAGCTCACTCAAATCATACTGATAAAATCGGGCAAAGGATATTCAATCTATATTCAGACTTCTTTGGTGGATGGAAGAATGTGCTTAAGTGGCTCAAAAGGGGCATAAATAAAATACAGTGAGAATTTAAAGATGAGGAGCTCAGTTCCAGTTGGAAGGGCCATGGAAAGCACCACAACGGGGGAGAGAGTGAGGACATCCTTCGAAGGAAGTTCACGTTACTAGGTAGAAAAAGCAATGAAGGATGTAACGATGTCCAGGTAGAAAATACAGGGTGAATGTAGGTATGCAGTTGGGAAGGTATAAGTCTGTGTAAGAAGAAACGTAAACGAGTCCACAATGACTGCAGCTCAAGAAAAATAGTACGAATGATTTTGGGGAAGGTTAGTTGATACTATAGGAGACCTCAGGACTATCCCCCAAGTGGATCCTGTATATAATGATTTTTCTGTCTTATGGGATGCAGCTAGAATTTTTAAAACTATGACTATTATCTGTTGTTTTTAAGCAAGATTGGCTGAGATATTTGTGCTTATTCTCAAATATAAGCTGCACCTCTGCAAAAAGACAATGGAACAAATGGCACCCGTAAATTCTCTCTTGAAGTACTTCTTGGTTTAAAATTTATGCTTGCTTGAAAAATTATGTTCATAGATTACATTTCGAAAAGAGATGGCAGGAGACCTGAGATAAGAGTTGTGACTGGATGTCCTGATGGGACCACTTTCTTTGCCATCACGAAAGGTGATGGAAGGATGGGAATGCCTTCTTTTGTACCCTGCCACACTCACAGAGGCTGGATTATCGAGCAGGAGCAGCCCTTGGTCATTCCCTGATTGAAAAGGGAGCAGCTCCAGCTCTAGGGCCAAGTTCACACAGATAAAGAACCCCGACGTCAGGCAGCAGGTTAGGAAGGGTGCAGGGGCAATCTGGGCTTAACTGAGTGCCACACCAAGGAAGGAATACATGGAGAGTAGAACCCATTTCAATCTTTTGTGTCTTGTAATTTTGACTCTGTGGTGATAAACAACTGAAACAGTGTGGCTAATGCAGTCCCTAAAATATTTGGGGTCATAGCCTAGTGACCTTAATGCTGCACTAGGGAGTTTGGGCTTTGCATTAACAGGCAAAAGGCCTGAAGAATTGGCACTTTTTGTTCCCATTGCTTAAGTTACAAGAATGACTTGCTCAGAGTTGTGTGTGAAGAAAATTTATTTGATGCTTATGTGAAAAATGGGTCAGAGGAGAAGAAACTTCAGAGTTTATGCCCATGTAATTGGTAATATTTTCCCCTTAGAAAGACAGTTTTCTAATGTACTCTAGAACTTTTGAAGCTAATTTGTTTTTTATAAGATTTTTTTAACATATATATTAGAAGATCTTGGGTCAACTTAAACATATTTTCTGGTAAGGCCATCATGTGTTAAATAAGTGTATTTTCCAATATCAGCCTGACTAAGTGAGTTTAGACTTCATATACTATGACTGGAATATATAATTCATGCTTATATTAAAGGGAATTAGTTTAGGATGGATTCATAATGATATTGCCATCAAATTTTATGGATCAATGGAGATTATTAGACTTTCTGGGATCATGCTGTTCTTATAAAGGCCTTAGGTATAGAATGAATATATTATTGCTTTTTGCTAACCACAAGAGCCTAGATAGTGGATGAAAGACAGTGAAAGCTTTCATGTTATGTTATTCAGTTTTGGAAGGAATCTTGGAAATGTTTCCAATTCCTAAATGTGTTTATTTCTTAATGAGAGTGTTAGATTATGGTGTTTCCACAGCTCTGAAAAATCAGTTTCTGTCAGTATTCAGCTAAGACCACACACCGAGTAAAAAAGCAAAGTCATTCCCAAAAAGGTTTATGATCAGAATTACTGGGGAGTTAAAAAAAATTCTTGGGTAGGACTCTTCAAATATTCTGATTCTGTAATTCTTTGTGGCCTTGGGCTCTGTTCTTTTTAACTAAGGTCCTGTTTGAGAACCACTGTAATATTATGTCATGGGGTAGCATACAATAGAAATAGAAATGCAATAGAAAATAGAACATAGGAATTTCTCCTTACATTTTGCTTTCTGGTCTGGCCAGAGGAACACATTAAGTGTTCACATAAGTGGTACTTTCAAAGCTAGTGAATGATGAATGAAAATTAATATAAGCAAAAAAAAAAAAACCTTAGAAGAGTAAGCCAAGTATTCTTTTTTAACTTATTTTTAAATTGTGGAAAAATATACATGACATAAAATTTGCCATTTTAACTATTTTTGGGTGTGCAGTTTGTGACATTAAGTACATTCACATTGCTGTGCAACCACCACTACCATCCATCTCCAGAATTTTTTCGTTTTCCAAGACTGAAATTTTTAAGCAATACTTTACAATTTCTTTCCCCCCCATCTCCTGGCAACCACCATCCTATTTTCTGTGTCTGTAAATTTACTCTAGGCCCCTCATGTAAGTATAATCATACACTATTTGTCCTTTTGTGTCCGGCTTATTTTACTTAGCATATTGCCTTCAAATTTCATCCACATTGTTATAACATGTTTCAGAACTTCATTACTTTTTAAGGCTGAATAATATTCCATTGTATCTATATATACCACATTTTACTTATCCAGTGATGGGTCATTTGGGTTGTTTCTAGCTTTTGGCTATTGTGAATAATGTTCCTATGAGATTGGCATACAAATGTCTGTTGGATCCCTGCTTTCAGTTCTTTTGAAGTAGAATTGCTGGACCATATGGTAATTGTGTATTTAATTTTTGGAGGAACTGCCATACTGTTTTCCACATCATCTATACCATTTTATACTCCTACTGGCAATGCACAAGGTGAACCAAGTATTCTTACCTCTCCAGTAGCTTATCAACCTTTGGCAGAAACTGTCTTGATTCTCTTGTATTTTTTCCTATTAAAACACCCTGGTATGGTGTTTACTTCACACTAAACACATCACAAAGGCTAAAAACTAATAAGCAGTTAGTTATTGTTGGCTTATTTTCTCTCAGATGCAGGATATTTATGTGGTTGTAAACAACAAAGTATAATAATTTAGTCTGGGGCACTGACTGGAGTCAAATATGATTCTGAAACAAATAGAAGTGAATTTAACCCATCACTGTTAAATTAGAACATTTCCGAAGCAACACATTTGTGGCAGCATTTTGGTGTTAATGTTGACTACTTCTCCTGATAACTTATATATACCTATATATCATTAAATATTGTCTGAATGCATGTTTTGTATGAAATCATCAGTAACCTTGAAAAAATGTTGTAGTTTTCAAACAGTTACAGAAATCTGAAAATATTTTCGATTATTCTGACAAGCTGAAGAGATAGTTATAGCTGCAAAGAAGTCAGCATCATTGTCTTTTTTTCTGTCACTGGCTACAAGGAGTCTCAGAGACGAGTTTAATATTCAATCTCAGTAACTACTTTTAATTTTAGCAATCTGATTGCCTGCATGCCTATTAATATGAGGAACTGAGGAATCTGGAATCACAAATCATTTTTTGGTGGCAAGTAGAGTATATATGTGTGTGTGTGTGTGTGTGTGTGTGTGTGTATGTGTATATATATATATATATATACACATACACATATATATCCCTATATAATAAATGAATGGATCAATGATATAATGAATGAATAGAAATAAATTGAATCATATAGATATTTATTTCTAAAATCTATACTTCCTCTTGGTTACCAACTTTGGATTAAATTGGAATGTATAGGCTTAAAAGGAGAAACAAGACTTCAGGACCAACCTCACATGTGAGTCTTTAGGGTTTGAATTTCAGAATTTGTGTTCTTACACAATGTTTAATCCTGAAAAATGTTACTAGTTTACACTTTTGTGTAAACACTTGTATATTTCTTTAAAAAATTATATTTAAGACTAAAAAAATGTTAGGTGCTTGAGTTAAGCATTAATCTTTCTTAATTCATGAATAAATAAAATGATATACAAAATGCATTGAAGACCAAATATAGTAAAATCAATATAATTTTTGGATTTATTTTACAAAATGAGATTCAAATTGTCACCGTAAGAATTTACTAGGCAGAGAAAAAAATTAAATAGGATTTAATTTAAATCATAAAAAATGATTCTCTTTATTAAAAAATTACTCCTTCCTATTTTTGATTAAATAAATGAATTGAGGGAAATTTAAACATTAGGTTGTAGTATATCTTACTTGTAAATAATGATAATGAAGCACATATCAATCATTGAATCCTGTCATCTTTATGGGTTTTATTTCAACTCACATAATTTATACTGCCTTCACAATGGACTCATAAATCTTCAGAGATTTTTTCAGCATCCACTATTTATATAATGATCTCTGACTGTTATGAGTTTTAGGGAGTTTATTCATCCCTGAGGACAATGAAAATAGCTTGAAAAACTATTGCTTAGAAAGCATTTGGGGCTTTGGGATCTGAAAAGACTTGTGTTGTAATTCTGTCTCTGCCGTTTGCTTATGGGCTGTGAGGCAGGGATCAAGTTACTTAACCTTTCTTTAGCTTCATTTTCCTAAATTGTAAACTAATGTTACAATATGTAGAGGGTTATGACAAGGATTTAGTGGCTTAATATTTAAGGCCCTGCTCAAGATAGGCATTCAATACATGGTAATTATTATGGCTACTAAAGATAAACACAACAATAAGCTGCTTGCATGCTAATATTCACCAGTTTTTAATGGTACATCTAATAGGAATATATCATAGTAAACTATGGAGAATATGAAAAGCACCTTTTTTTATATCTGAAAGTCACATATCATTGAAGGTATGATCATGCTTGCCAAAACTCAGTCAGGATCCAGAGAAAAAAGTGCAGGAGGTTTGTTATATGAAACTAAAGGATTCACTCTAGCGATGGATTTTGATCAAGTTAATAAAGTCCATTAAGTAAATGGGGTACCCCAGTGACGTTTATGTATTCAGTAATGAAAAAATTGGCCAAAGGGAAATATATTTTTTGTATAGAAATATAATTATATATGGCAGCATAGTATTTTTTGCATAATGTTTATGATAGTATGCATATAATATCAAACATCTTTAGCACAAATTACTAAGGATTCAAAATTGGGTAACCATCAACATTATTAGGCAAGAGAAACAAAGTCAGTGAATAAGAGATGTGGAACTGTGAAGGAAGAAAACACACAATTGGAATTTGTGCCTATATGCTGTGAATAGAAATGATTTTTTGAAAATTTATTCAGAAATAGAAGGTTCCAATTTTAAAAATTAAATATACATACACACTCATATTAAAGGGAGAACTTGAAATAAAAACGATAGCAATAAAGATATAAAAATACATTTAAAATTAAGACTTTACTGTAAAACTTTAGGTAGGAGTGATATTTAGATTTTAATTCTATAATTCTTTGTTATAGAATTACTTTAAGCATAGTTGCTTTTCTTTAAGACACTTTAACATTAAATGTGTTTAAGTTATTAATACTTCATGCAGAAACAAATATTTATTTATAGATAATTTGGAAATAATTAATGAAAATATTATATATCCTGCCTGCTCTATGTCGACCTTAACTTTTCTTAAATAACATTACATTTGATTAAATTATTTTAGACCAAGTGGATTGAACAAAAATAACGCCATCTGTTGATATAGTCTCTGCTTGCATTCTAATATTCACCAGTTTTTAATTGTACATCTAAGTCACTGTTAACATTTGTAGTTTCTTTTTCTACCTATTAATCTAAGGAATTTAAATTTTGTTTAGGAATATATCATAGTTTAAAGATGATCACAATTTTACTTATTAGGACTTTAATAATAAAATAAAAATAATACTGTATATACATATGGCCTTTCAAGTTCACAAAGCCTTTTCATATATAATCTCATTTCCTTCCACAGTCACCCTGTGATGTGACAAGGGATTACTTTCACAGTTTTATAGGTGATGAAATTGAGACTCTATGAGAATAAATTACTTGCTCAAGGTTGCACTGCTAGTAATTACCAAAACTGAGATTTGGATTCATTATTAAAAATGGATTGTGCATAGCAGAGCTTACAAAATCAGATGCTTGCAGTGGCCCCGGAGTGAACATAAATGGGTGAAGCCAACGGAGTACCAGATACTGGGGAGTGAGTGATGTGGTTACTGGAAAGCACATGCCCTGTCTAGAGGGAGCAACAGCATTTGGGTGTAACTTTGTGTTGTCTTGAGCAACTCTGGGTACAGGGTTGCCAGACATTTGATTTATTAAGAGGAGCTCAAAATCCACATTTTATGTGAAATGCCTTTGTTGGCAACTAACTCGAAAGTTGAAAAAAAACGGCCAAAGTGAGACAAATCCAAGGGCTGATGTTGCTGTTAATTTACAACTTGTGGTGGGTGTCTCCTTCGTTTTTAAGTGGAATGAGTGTACGTGGGGAACCTGATTATTCTTATGGCTCTAAGTGTAAGGTGGTAGAATATCACCCTAAATCCCATACTCTAGGATTGATCCAGCATTTGTAACTAAAGAAGGTAATTTAGTGATGATCTTTGTCGCTTGATTTCCTTGATAAACTGTTTACTCTTTCATTTGCTCGATCCAAATGTGTTGCATGCCAACCATGTACCTGGCACTGTAACACAAAGAAGACTATTACGTAGTATTTTCCCTCAAGTCTCAGTTCAAAACATTCTAGTCATCAGTATACTTCTATAAACAGGTGTTGGAAAGAAAGCTACTCAGTGAAGGTAACAGTTGCAAATGTTTACCATGTAAAGTCATAGATCATTTTACACAGTGGTTAAAGGGTGTTATGTGGGTGTGTAGATTCACATGTGTGAGTAACTAAAAATTTTACATGTATTTCATGGTTCCTACAACTCTTCCTCATATAGGCCCCTTAAAGTAAAAATGTTACCTTATTTAAAAAAATTGGTTTCTAGTATAGTACTACTTGTTCCTAGGCAGATAAAACACTATTAGGTGGAACATTTGTACTTAAAAACAACCTGGATTTTCAGAATCTATGTATTTTCTAGCCATACTTTTAGTATTTTTTTCATTTTTTAATCCCACAGTAGGCTTTCACACATATAATTTATACAAAGATATATTTGCTGTTTGAAAATATTAAACTATGAAATATGTGATAGATTAAAAGTCAAAATTGTGTGTATTTAACTCTTGCATGTTTATATCTGTAGAGATCACACACACACACACGCACACATGCACACGTGTGTGTATAGATTGAGACTGAGAGAGAGAGAGAAGGAGGGAGGAAGGGAAGGAGAAAGTGTTTTACATCATTTGATGAATTACACTGAGTCCAATAATGAAAATCTGTGATTGTATTTCTCTGTTGCCCTTCTGTCAGAGTTCAGAGCCTAATTTGATTTATGGTCTTAGTAACTATGTTGGTGTACTTGTACTTTTCTTTAGTCCTTATTTTCTATACATAGCAAAATATATATATATATGTATATATTTGTGTGTGCATCTTTATATATAAAGGTATACGTATATAACCTTTAATATGCCTTTCAGTTGCATGCATATGCATACCATACATGCGTATAGTTTCTGATTTATAGCTTCTGAGTGCTCTGATTGTGTTATTTTTAATACCCTGAGAAATCGTGTATATCTTTTGTTTTGGGTACATTGTGTTCTTAGTGGAAATAGGCTAGAGGGACAGAGGAAAAGCATAGCAGAGAGAAAGAAATACACCATCCCCAAACACCTTGAGAAACAAACACACACACACGCACACACACACACACACACACACATACACACACAGGTGGTTGATTGGAGTATAAACTAGTCCAGTTTTTCTCAAGTGACAGAGTAAATTCATGTGAGAGCTGAAGATGAGACCTAGGGCGCCTATTTCTTATATATTTTTTGGTATAAATAGGACATTGTTTTAAATTGAATATTAGCAACTTTTTATTCCTCTCAATCTTATATACAAAAAGTATTTCTTGCATATTTTCTGAGAATTAGAGACACATTATAAAGCACATAGATGTAGGAAATTTATAAATCCTGTACGATAAATCCTGTACGATTTATAAATCCTGTATGATAAAAATTTATAAATCCTGTACGCTGATCATTTCAATGTAAGCAGCCAGTCAATAATAATAGCTATGATACCAAGCATTTTAAAACTTTTTTTCTTCATCCAGTGCAATGAACTGAACCTTCTGATGGGGGTGGAATATGGTCCAGGGATTGGTGGGGGGGAAATATAACATTAATGCAAAGGTACCTTCTACTGGTAAGAACCTGTTTTTGTATGTATCTTTGTCTGAAATTGCTGTGAGGGATTTTGAATGGCTACAGTATTGTTTCTTAAACAATATTCTTTAAGGTGTTCCATGAAAAAGGTGATCAAATAAGTGTACAAAACGTATACCTGTTTGTCTCTTGGAAATTCATGGCTTGTGTAAGCATAATAAAGACTCTTTAAAGAGCAAAAATCAGCTTTGAAGGTGTGGAAAACTTGTTTTCCTTTTCAGTAAGATTATAACCACAAATGGGTAGTCATGGTTGTAGCAGCCAACTATTGCTGAAGTAAGAATTCATGTTATAGGACATATGGGGAGAGAGTCTTGGTTATTTATAGAGGAAATTAACAATGCCAAATTTGGGAAGACATAAGCAGAAATGCCTTAACATACCAAGCGTAAATGAAGTTATGTTTTCCTTTTCAGATATAGCCATTGGCTGATTATTTTATGCTGCCATATGAAAGTAGTTCCATATAAAAATAATTTATTGTGTTTAGCCTAACTTTTAAAAAGGTAATTACTGTAAGGCTTTAAAAAAAAAGAAAAAAAACACATTTATTTATTTATTTATGGGTGCATTGGGTTTTCGTTGCTGTGCATGGGCTTTCTCTAGCTGCGGCAAGTGGGGGCTACTCTTCGTTGCAGTACGCAGGCGTCTCATTGCAGTGGCTTCTCTTGTTGCGTAACATATACACACTACTTGTTGTATACATGTAAAACTGGACTAGTTTATACTCCAATCAACCACCTGTGTGTGGTGTGTGTGTGTGTGTGTGTATACACTTGTTGTGTAACATATACACACTACTATATATAAAATAGATAACAAACAAGGACCTACTGTATAGCACAGGGAACTATATTCAATATTTTGTAAAAGCCTATAAGGGAAAGGAATCTGAAAAAGAGCAGATATATATTGATATATATGTATAACTGAATCACTTTGCTGTACACCTGAAACTAACACAACATTGTAAATCAATTATATTGATACTTCAATTAAAGAAATAAAGTTACTTTATATATTAAAAACAAAGCACCCAGGGACTTCCTATTGTCATCTCATCAGTCCTTGTGTGCTGCACTGTGGATTTCCTTAACTTGCCCTCATCTCTCTTTAACGTGTCCTCTGTATACTTCTGGGATTCTGTAACAGTTTGTATTCAGTTTATATTTTTTGGGACAGGATTTTGAAATGAATGTTAAGAATCTGAATATACAGAATATAATAAACATTTTCATTTTAAAATTGATAGAAGAATGCCTGCCATATGTTGTGGGCCATTAGAAATGTAATATGTAGCTACTTTTCTAGAATATTTCTAATTTTATATTCGAATAGATATTTATAATAGAAAAATGTGTTTTTATTATTTTCAAAAAGATTAATAGAAAGTTTATTTAAATGATTGCATTTGTGAATTTAGTTAACCTATTAGTCAGATGCCTGAAATTCCTCAATGTTTTTCACTATCCTTTTTGACTGACAAAAAACAATTTTCACTGAATAAGGTTAACTTATTCAGTGTTAATATATGCATTAAATTTTTATTTTCTTACAGAATTTTAAGATACTTTATGATTGGTAATTTTTTACATTGGAAAGTTATTATTTATAGTCATTAGATACAGAAAGTTGTCACCAAATACAAAATGATTTGTTCAAAATCATAATATTTGTTAAAAATTTGTAGATTGGTTCTGAATATTAGTTTGGAAGAATCTTTATTCCTATGTTAACAATATGCTGCATCTCTGAGGATGTGAAAGAATGATCAAAAATGTCATATATAATTTTAAAAGTTAATTATTGGACATTTTTTTATTCTTTCTGCCTTCATCATGAGAAATTCATCTGAAGTGAACAGTCATTTCCCTCTACACAGTTCTATTAAGAAGAAAACACATGGTACTTTTTTTAATAAACAAGAGAAACATAATTTTTTGCCTTATAATTAAGGCTAAGCAAGTATATTTATTTTGGGGGCAAGGGCAATAATATTCTGTGCTAAATAAAAAGCCATTGGCTGAGAGACCTTTTTGAAAATAAAATTAATTTATCTTAAAAGAAATATTATGTTTGAGCCTGCAATTTCTTTTGAGTTATTAATAGGAGAACGTTATTTAGAATTGTCAGGAAAATCAACATTATGTACCGGGTAAACACTTATGTACCGGGTAAAATTGGTGTATCAATATTGATGGTTATTTGATGAGGAAAAGTATAGCCTTTACATGAATAGGGGTCTTAGTCTCAATTAAGCATGCTTAAATGAAAAGATTAAGCTTCATTAAGATATTTGGCACCTAAATTGCTCATTTGTTTTTAGTTAAAACATACCTATAATTATTTTCTAGGGAAAGTCTTCATCTTGTCCACAGTTATTTCCTCAGATGGCATCTATTCAGGATGGGTATAGATTCAAAATCTTTAATGTCAACCCCAAAGTCCACTTACTTGATTTTTTTATCAATAATGTAGAATATTATATTCCGTTATTGGAAAATATTATAACTGAACTCATAATTGGCTAGCTTTTGTGAAGTTATTTTTTTATAATTAATATTAAAGGATAACTATTTAAAGGATATGCAGTTTATCAATTCTTCTGGATTATTGGTGCTGATTTAAATTTTTCCTTTCTTTAGTGTTTATTATTTGCTTAATAGTTTAGTCTATGTTAATAAAATCACAAAGCACTTTAAATTTTTTCCAACTTTAATGAGATATAATTGACATACAGCACTGTATAAGTTTAAGGTGCACAGCATAATAATTTGACTTACATACATTATGAAATGATTACCACAATAAGTTTAGTGAACATCCATCATCTCATATAGATGCAGATTTGAAGAAATAGAAAAAAAATGTTTCTCCTTGTTGTGAGAATGCTCAAGATTTACTCTCTTAACAACTTTTATATGTACATTCAGCAGTGTTATTTTATTTATCATGTTGTACATTACATCGCTAGTACTTTTTACCTTATAACTGGAAGTTTGTACCTTTTGACCACCTTCATCCATTTTCCCCGCCCCCATCCCAACTTCTGGTAACCACAAATGTGATCTCTTTTTCTATGAGGTTGTTTGTTTGCTTGTTCCTAGTATACAGCATAATGATTCAATATTTCCTTTGTTTGTTTTAAACCTTTATATAGGTTTATTTTTTATTTATTTATTTTTAATACAGCAGGTTCTTATTAGTCATCCATTTTATACACATCAGTGTATACATGTAAATCCCAATCACCAAATTCATCACACCACCACCCCCATCCCCCTGCAGCTTTCCCCCCTTGATGTCCATACGTTTGTTCTCTACGTCTGTGTGTCAATTTCTGCCCTGAAAAGTGGTTCATCTGTACCATTTTTCTAGGTTCCACATATATGCATTAATATACGATATTTGTTTTTCTCTTTTTGACTTACTTCACTCTGTATGACAGTCTCTAGATCCATCCATGTCTCAACAAATGACCCAATTTCGTTCCTTTATATGGCTGAGTAATATTCCATTGTATATATGTACCACTTGTTCTTTATCCATTTGTCTGTCGATGGACATTTAGGTTGCTTCCATGACCTGGCTATTGTAAATAGTGCTGCAATGAACATTGGGTTACATGTATCTTTTTGAATTGTGGTTTTCTCTGGGTATATGCCCAATAGTGGGATTGCTGGATCATATGGTAAGTCTATTTTTAGTTTTCTAAGGAACCTCCATACTGTTCTCCATAGTGGCTTTATCAATTTACATTCCCACCAACAGCGCAAGAGGGTTCCCTTTTCTCCACACCCTCTCCAGCATTTGTTGTTTCTACATTTTCTGATGATGCCCATTCTAACTGGTGTGAGGTGATACCTCATTGTAGTTTTGATTTGCATTTCTCTAATAATTAGTGATGTTGAGAAGCTTTTCATGTGCTTCTTGGCCATCTGTATGTCTTCTTTGGAGAAATGTCTATTTAGGTCTTCTGCCCATTTTTGGATTGGGTTGTTTGTTTTTTTTAATATCAAGCTGCATGAGCTGTTTATATATTTTGGAGATTAATCCTTTCTCCATTAATTTGTTTGCAAATATTTTCTCCCATTCTGAGGGTTGTCTTTTAATCTTGTTTATGGTTTCCTTTGCTGTGCAAAAGCTTTGAACTTTCATTAGGTCCCATTTGTTTATTTTTGTTTTTATTTTCATTACTCTGGGAGGTGGATCAAAAACTATCTGTGATTTATGACAAGGAGTGTTCTTCCTATGTTTCCTTCTACGAGTTTTATAGTGCCCAGTCTTACATTTAGGTCTCTAATCCATTTTGTGTTTATTTTTGTGTGTAGGTGTTAGGGAGTGTTCTAATTTCATTCTTTTACATGTAGCTGTCCAGTTTTCCCAGCACCACTTATTGAAGAGACTGTCTTTTCTCCATTGTATATCCTTGCCTCCTTTGTCATAGATTAGTTGACCATAGGTGTGTGGGTTTATCTCTGGGCTTTCTATCCTGTTGCATAGACCTATATTTCTGTTTTTGTGCCAGTACCATATTGTCTTGATTACTGTAGCTTTGTAGTATAGTCTGAAGTCAGGGAGTCTGTTTCCTCCAGCTCCATTTTTCTCCCTCAAGACTGCTTCAGCCATTCAGAGTCTTTTGTGTCTCCATACAAATTTTAAGATATTTTGTTCTAGTTCCATAAAAAATGCCAGTGGTAGTTTGATCGGAATTGCATTGAATCTGTAAATTGCTTTGGGTACTATACTCATTTTCACAATATTGATTCTTCCAATCCAGGCACATGGTATATCTCTCCATCTGTTGATATTATCTTTAATTTCTTTCATCAGTGTCTTATAGTTTTCTGCATACAGGTCTTTTGTCTCCCTAGGTAGGTTTATTCCTAGGTATTTTATTCTTTTTGTTGCAATGGTAAATGGGAGTGTTTCCTTAATTTCGCTTTCAGATGTTTCATCATTAGTGTATAGGAATGCAAGAGATTTCTGTGCATTAATTTTGTATCTTGCAACTTTACCAGATTCATTGATTAGCTCTAGTAGTTTTCTGGTGGCATCTTTAGGATTCTCTATGTATAGTATGTCATCTGCAAACAGTGACAGTTTTACTTCTTCTTTTCCAATTTGTATTCCTTTTATTTCTTTTTCTTCTCTGACTGCCGAGGCTAGGACTTCCAAAACTATGTTGAATAATAATGGTGAGAGTGGACGTCCTTGTCTTGTTCCTGATCTTAGAGGAAATGCTTTCAGTTTTTCACCATTGACAGGGATGTTTGCTGTGGGTTTGTCATATATGGCCTTTATTATGTTGAGGTAGGTTCCCTCTATGCCCACTTTCTGGACAGTTTTTATCATAAATCAGTGCTGAATTTTCTCAAAAGCATTTTCTGCATTTATTGAGATGATCATATGGTTTTTATTCTTCAATTTGTTAATATGGTGTATCACATTGATTGATTTGCATATATTGAAGAATCCTTGCATCCTTGGGATAAATCCCACTTGAGCATGGTGTATGATCCTTTTAATGTGTTGTTGGATTCTGTTTGCTAGTATTTTGTTGAGGATTTTTGCATCTATATTCATCAGTGATATTGGTCTGTAATTTTCTTTTTTTGTCGTGTCTTTGTCTGGTTTTGGTATCAGGGTGATGGTGGCCTCATAGAATCAGTTTGGGAGTGTTCCTTCCTTGCAATTTTTTGGAAAAGTTTGAGAAGGATGGGTGTAAGCTCTTTTCTAAATGTTTGATAGAATTCACCTGTGAAGCCATCTGGTCCTGGAATTTTGTTTGTTGGAAGATATTTAATCACATTATCAATTTCATTACTTGTGATTGGTCTGTTCATATTTTCTATTTCTTCCTGGTTCAGTCTTGGAAGGTTACACCTTTCTATGAATTTGTCCATTTCTTCCAGGTTGTCCATTTCATTGGCATAGAGTTGTTTGTCATAATATCTTATAATCCTTTTTATTTCTACAGTGTCAGTTGTGATTTCTCCTTTTTCATTTCTAATTTTATTGACTTGAGTCCTCTCTCTCTTTTTCCTGATGAGTCTGGCTAATGATTTATCAGTTTTGTTTATATTCTCAGAGAACCAGCTTTTAGTTTTATTGATCTTTGCTATTGTTTTCTTTGTTTCTATTTCATTTATTTCTGCTCAATCATTATTATTTGTTTCCTTCTGATAACTTTGGGTTTTCTTTGTTCTTCTTCCTCTAGTTCCTTTAGGTGTAAGGTTAGATTATTTATTTGAGATTTTTCTTGTTTCTTGAGATAGGCTTGTATAGCTATAAACTTACCTCTTAGAACTGCTTTTGCTGCATCCCATGGATTTTGGATTGTCGTGTTTTCATTGTCATTTGTCTCTAGGTATTTTTTGATTTCCTCTTTGATTTCTTCAGTGATCTCTTAGTTATTTAGTAACGTAGTGTTTATCCTCCATGTGTTTGTGTTTTTTACGTTTTTTCCCATGTAATTCATTTCTAATCTCATAGAATTTTTGTCAGAAAAGGTGTGTGATATGATTTCAATTTTCTTAAATTTACTGAGGCTTTATTTGTGACCCAAGATGTGATCTATCCTGGGAATGTTCTGTGCACACTTGAGAAGAAAGTGTAATCTGCTGTTTTTGAATGGAGTGTCCTATAAGTATCAATTAGATCTATCTGATCTATTGTGTCATTTAAAGCTTCTGTTTCCTTATTTGGTTTCATTTTGAATGGTCTGTCCATTTGTGTAAGTGAGGTGTTAAAGTTCCCCACTATTATTCTGTTACTGTTGATTTCCTCATTTACAGCTATTAGCAGTTGCTCTATATATTGAAGTGCTCCTATGTTGGGGGTATATATATTTATAATTGTTGTATCTTTTTCTTGGATTGATCCCTTGATCATTATGCAGTGTCTTTCCTTGTCTCTTATAACATCCTTTATTTTAAAGTCTATTTTATCTGATATGAGTATTGCTACTGTAGCTTTCTTTTGATTTCCATTTGCATGGAATATCTTTTTCCATCCCCTCACTTTCAGTCTGTATGTGTCCCTAGGTCTGAAGTGGGTCTCTTGTAGGCAACATTTATACGTGTCTTGTTTTTGTATGCATTCAGCAAGCCTGTGTCTTTTGATTGGAGCATTTAATCCATTCACGTTGAAGGTAATTATCAATATGAATGTTGCTATGACCATTTTCTTAAATGTTTTGGGTTTGTTTTTGTAGGTCCTTTTCTTCTCTTGTGTTTCTTTTAGCATTTGTTATAGAATTTCCTTTAGCGTTTGTTGTAGAGCTGGTTTGGTGGTGCTGAATTCTCTTAGCTTTTGCTTGTCTGTAAAGCTTTTGATTTCTCCATCGAATCTGAATGAGATCCTTTCCGGGTAGAGTAATCTTGGTTGTAGGTTCTTCCCTTTCATCACTTTATGTATATCATGCCACTCCCTTCTGGCTTGTAGAGTTTCTGCTGAGAAATCAGCTGTTAACCATATGGGAGTTCCCTTGTATGTTATTTGTCATTTTTCCCTTGCTGCTTTCAATAATTTTTCTTTGTTTTAATTTTTGTCAGTTTGTTTACTATGTGTCTTGACGTGTTTCTCCTTGGGTTTATCCTGTATGGGACTTGCTGTGCTTCCGGGAATTGGGTGGCTATTTCCTTTCCCATGTTAGGGAAGTTTTCAACTATAATCTCTTCAAATATTTTCTCGGTCCTTTCCCTCTCTCTTCTCCTTCTGGGACCCCCATAATGTGAATGTTGTTGCGCTTAATGTTGCCCCAGAGGTCTCTTAGTCTGTCTTCATTTCTTTTTATTCTTTTTTCTTCATTCTGTTGTGCAGCAGTGAATTCCACCATTCTGTCTTCCAGGTCATTTATCTGTTCTTCTGCCTCAGTTATTCTGCTATTGTTTCCTTCTAGTATAGTTTTCATTTCAGTTATTGTATTGTTCATCTCTGTTTGTTTGTTCTTTAATTCTTCTAGGTCTCTGTTAAACATTTCTGGCATCTTCTTGGTCTTTGCCTCCATTCTTTTTCTGAGGTCCTGGATCATCTTCACTATCATTATTCTGAATTATTTTTCTGGAAGGTTGCCTATCTCCACTTCATTTAGGTGTTTTTCTGTGGTTTTATCTTGTTCCTTCATCTGGTACCTAGCCTTCTGCCTTTTCATCTTGTCTGTCTTTCTGTGAATGTTGTTTTTGTTCCACAGGCTGCAGGATTTTAGTTCTTCTTGCTTCTGCTGTCTGTCCTCTGGTGGATGAGTCTATCTAAGAGGCTTGTGCAGGTTTCCTGATGGGAGGGACTGGTGGTGGGTAGAGGTGGGTTTTGCTCTGGAGGGCTAAACTCAGTAAAACTTTAATCCTCCTGACTGTTGATGGTTGCGGCTGGTTTCCCTCCTTGTTGGTTGTTTGGCCTGAGGCAACCCAACACTGGAGCCTACCTGGGCTCTTTGCTGGGGCTAATGGCAGATTCTGGGAGGGCTCACACCAAGTAGTACTTCCTAGAACTTCTGCTGCCAGTGTCCTTGTCCCCATGGTGATCCACAGCCACCCCCCAGCTCTGCAGGAGACCCTCCAACACTAGTAGGTAGGTCTGGTTCAGTCTCCCCTGGGGTCACTGCTGCTTCCACTGGATCCCGATGCACACACTACTTTGTGTGTGCCCTCCAAGTGTTGAGTCTCTGTTTCCCTCAGTCCTGTCAAAGTCCTGCAATCAAATCCCACTAGCCTTCAAATTCTGATTCTCTAGGAATTCCTTCTCCCGTTGCCGGACCCTCATGTTGGGAAGCCTGACTTGGGGCTCAGAACCTTCACTCCAGTGGGTGGACTTCTGTGGCATCAGTGTACTCCAGTTTGTGAGTCACCCACCCAAGAATTATGGGATTTGATTTTAATGTGATTTCACCCTTCCTACCGTCTCATTGTGGCTTCTACTTTTCTTTGGATGTGGGGTATCTTTTTTGGTGAGTTCCAGTGTCTTCATGTTGATGATTGTCCAGCAGCTGTTTGTGATTCTGGTGTTCTCACAAGAGGGAGTGAAAGGACGTCCTTCTACTCCGCTATCTTGGTCGAGCTATCTGATTCAATATTTCTATATTTCAAAATGACCACCATAATAAGTCTAGTTACCATCTGTCACCAAAGATATCATATAATTATTGACCATATTCTCCACATTCTGCATTTCATACCAGTGACTTACTTTGCCACTGGAAGTTTGTACCTCTTACCCTCCCTCACCTATTTCTCTCCTCCTCCATCTCCTTCCCATCGGGCAACTACCTGCTTGTTCTCTGTATCTCTGACTCTGTTCCTGTTTTCTTATTTGTTCATTTGTTTTGTTTTTTAGATTCCACATATAAGTGCAGTCATACAGTATTCATCTTTCTCTGACTTATTTCACTTAGCATGATAACCTCTAGGTTCATCCATTTTGTCATAAATGGCAAGATTTCATTATTTTTATGGCTGAGTAATATTACTGTAAACATATATTACATCTTCTTCATCCATTTATATATTGATGCACACTTGGGTTGCTTCCGTAGCTTGACTATTGTAAATAATGCTGCAATGAACGTAGAGGTTCAGATGTCTTTTTGAATTAGTATTTTTGTTTTCTTTGGATAAATACCCAGGATTAGAATTACTGGAGGATTTGTTAGTTCTATTTTTAATTTTTTGAGGTATCGCCATACTGTTTTTCATCATGGCTGCACCAATTTACTTTCCCACCAGCAGTGCATGGGGGTTCCCTTTTCTCCATAGCCTTGCCAACATTTGTTATTTCTTGTCTTTTTGACAATAGCCATTTTGACAGGTGTGAGTTTATATGTCATTGTGGTTTTGATTTGAATTTTGCTAATGATTAGTGATTTTGAGCATCTTTGCATGTGCCTGTTGGCCATCTGTATGTCTTCTTTTGAAAAATGACTTAAACTTTTTTCCTTAACTGACACACCTGAGGGACAGAACGTTTTCCAATTAGTAGCTCTTTATTGTAGTGACTTAGAACCAGGAGGAACCCCACCTAGACAGGATATATATAAATGTTGGGGGCATGTGAATTTCCTGCAAGTACCCCTGCTGCCACTTGGTGATGTCTGTGTTTCTTCTCCCCCAAGTTGACAAGTAATGAAGGCATAGTGATTAGTATGACATAGGCTATTCTCAGTCTCAGAGGAGACCTCAGTGTCCTCATCTCTACTGTGGGGATAAAAATAAAAGAAAATTGCAGAGTTATTTTGAAGATTAAAGAAGTTAATTTATCTAAAGATTCTTGCATAGTACATTATATATGGTAAACACTCAATATGTGCTCTCAATTGTGATTATTATTTTATAGTTAATATTATTTTAAATTTTAGCTCAGTTAAATCTGTGTTCTTTTAGATAATACTTTTACTGAACTCCTTGGGCTTATTATCTCAGCTTGAAATGAATAGTATAGGAGTATAAAATTTGCTTCTATATTTATTATGAAAATGTTAGAGGCTTCCCTGGTGGCACAGTGGTTAAGAATACACCTGCCATTGCAGGGGACACAGGTTCATTCCCAGGTCTGGGAAGATCCCACATGCTGTGGAGCAACAAAGCCTGTGTGCCACAACTACTGAGCCTGTGCTCTAGAGCCTGTGAGCTACAACTAGTGAGCCCATGTGCCACAACTACTGAAGCCTTTTAGCCTAGAGCCTGTGCTTCTCAGCAAGAGAAGCCACCACAATGAGAAGCCTGTGTACCTCAGCGAAGAGTGGCCCCCACTTGATGCAGCTAGAGGAAGCCCAAGTGCAGCAATGAAGACCCAACACAGCCAAAAATAAATTAAATAAATAAATAAATAAATAAATAATTAAGGGTATCATCAAAATTATAGTTTCTTCTTTATGAGGACTCATAGGAAAAACTTGGAACAACTTTACAATAAACTTGCTTTTCTTATTAATCAGAAAGCTTAAAACATAATTTAACGTTTTCTAGGTGACTCATGGTTATTATCAGTATCAATTATTTTGCAGAAATGCAATTATGACCTGAGGCCTGTTGTGTTGCAAAGGAATATTTGCCCCAACAGAGAGATAAGATAACTTGACTGGACTTAATAAAAGCAATCCTGTTGAGAGAAAAGTTGGGAATAGATAAATGAAAAATTTTAATATGATTAGCTGGTCTGTAGGAAAACAATCAGAAAATACTAATTTTATGATAAATGTGCATAAATTCCCTTCCTAGAAATTTTAGCTTGGCTATATCATTCTTATTACATTTGAAATATGTGCTATGGTGCTTATCTAGGGCCACTGCATAAGACCATGTTGAGTATGGTCTGTACTACTACAGTTGGGCCATTCATAGAAGCCAGGAAGTAAGTGGTACCCCTTGATATTGTTCACAGCACAATATTCATGATCTATAAGTGGCTCTGTATTTATTATGTAGTGACATCCATGTGTTTTACATAGATTACACTCATATGGCACTGCAAGAGAAATTTTGATGTAAAGCCATATTGCTCTTATATAGCCCTTTTCTATAGCAAATTTCAGTATTAGACAATATTATAATAATTGCTTACAAAGTATCATTTTTTTATGTAAAGTACTATTGTTTAACAACACATTCCAGTGCCCTTAAAAAAGAGCTAACATACATTTACTTTGAAAAAGCAAAAATGAAATGTCTTTCTAAATAGAGTAGTGCATCATTGGAGAAAACCATGTTTTCCCACTGAAGTTGTCTCAACTCCTTTTTAACAGTGAGTGAAGAATGAATTAGTTGTAATGGATTTAAATAATTATGAATATGTGTGTTTGGAAGACAATATTCATCCAGTTGTGAAAATAACACTGAAAACATAGACTTTTGCTTGCCTTATTCACTGTACCTCTTGGCCAACGGCAATTTGGCCAACTCCTCTGACATGTGACAAGCAAGACACTGCTTAGAAAATATTATAAAATCAAAAATAGAAGTTGTAATTAAATTTTAAAATATACATAAAATACAAGTTTAAGTGATTAGTAAAATGGCATTTCCTCTTCATAACTCTAAAATATTTTATTCTCAAGAAAATTCATAGTTTTTCATTACTTGTTCCTATAGCCACCTGACATTTTGCACATAATATAGGCAGATTACCTTTAAGCAAATAGTCTCACATTGATTCTAACACTTAATCAATACATAAGTCATGGAATATAAGAATCTTTTTATGGGGTTTTTAGATGCATAGAGTCTCATACCGATAAGCAATTAATAATTTTTTAAGTGAGTAGTTTCAATTGCTGTGATCATAAATATTTTATTCTTACACATTGTGTTAAAATAGAGTGTCTTTTTTTGGTGTCATCAGTTAAATACTGTGTGTTTTCAAATGTGTATACCACATATGGTTTGCATGTTATCCATTCAGTGTGTCACGCTAGGCAGTTTAAAGGTCTAAATGTTCAGTTTCTTATATTTGGGTTGGATGATCATTCTGTTTTGTGCTCTTATCTCTCTCTGGCAGGTGCTTTGCTCCTGTACCTGATGCTCTGTCTCATAATTTAAGGGAATATTGATTTACTATCTCACTGGGTTGAATGTATCTGGCATTATGGATGCCAAGTGATGCAAATTTTTCAGCTCCTGAAGTTACTTGATAGATCACTGGAACCAACAAAGTCCCCCAGGTCTTCATTCTGTCTTTAAGAGCTTAAGATGGAAAATTTTATAGCATAGCAAGCAACTTGTGCCATAGTGGAACACTTGGTTACTAGTTAATAGCCAGCAGCTCTGCTATCACAGGAAAAATATTCTGTAGACATGTAAGTTATGATTTAATAAAGATCCAAGGACAGAGTCCATTTTTTTCATAAATAATACAACATTTGAGTGGGTATTGAATAAAACTAGTCATTGAAAACACAAGTATTGGTGTTTACAGTCATATTCATTTTTGCATTAGACAATTTGTAGTCTTAAAAATATGTAGGATATGGAGTTTAGGTATCTGACCTTACTTTATACTACTTTTCCTTGGAACTCATTTTAATATATATAACATGAAGGGAAACAAAGTTAAGTAAAATTATTGGCACTTTTGAGTGTAGTGTGTGCAGTCAAGCTCTTATGTCAGTTGTTATTACTTTTATTGTTTGTTGAACTCATCATGTGACAGGCTCTGGTCATTACATTCTATTTCATTTAATCTTCACAATGCAATTATTGCCATTTTACCAGAGAAAATTGATGGAAGAGAGGATAAGTAACTTACTCAGAGTCACACTGAAAGTAATCCATGGAGCAAAAATTATTAAATTTGTGTAAAGTTTGTGTACCACCAATGCCCATGCTCCTTCAGGCAAATTTTGCTCCATTGCAAATGCATATTTGTGTGTTGTGTTAGTTTCCTAGAGATGCCATAACAAATATCACAGCAGGATGGCTTAAAACAGAAATTTATTCTCTCACAGTCTGGAGGAAAGAATTCCAAAAACAGGGTGATGGCAGAGTTGATCCCTACTGGAGGCCCTGAGAGAGAATCTGTCCCATGCCTCTCTCCTACCCTCTGGTGGTTCTGACAATCCTTGGCATAGGTTCTGGCTTGTAGATGCATCACTGTAAACTCTGTCTCTGTCTGCACACGGCATTCTCTCTGTGTCTAAATTTCTCTCTTCTATAAGGTCACCAGTCGTTGAATTTAGGGTCCACCCTTATCCAGTATGACTTCAATTTTTCTTTACTACATCTATAAAGACCCTGTTTCCCAATGAGTTCATGTTCACAGGTATTGCGGGTAAGGACTTCAACATATCTTTTGGGTGGAAACAATTCAATCTACAACATGTCTAGATAGAGGAAAATGTATAATGCTCATATACTCATTTGTATTTAGATACAGATAACCTGGAACAGCAAGACAGCTTATATGCACCAGATGTTTTTATTAAGTCAAAAATAGATTTTGATAATTAACATTCTAATTAACCTGTGTCTATGAAGTCATCATAAATATACTGCAGTTACCAATGATAAGAGCATGGACCCAAATTGTTTCTCAGTTATTTGCAAGCACCAAAAGTTAATCCTAAATATTAAGTACTTAACAATTATTGAATTATTATCTCGGAAACAACTACAACGTATTTCCTAATTTAAACATAACTATATTTTAACATGAAATTCGTTATCATTTTTAAGAAAATCCATTTCTCTATAGATAATTGCCCTTGAAGAGTGGCTTAAAATTCATGGTTTCCAATTGTCATTAAATTGATTTTATTTGGGTGTTATATCTGCTTTCTTTAAATAAACCAGCATGAAAAAAGCCTTCGAAAACACAAATATGCACATGTCGATAAAAATTTGATTCCTCAGGGCTTCCCTGGTGGCGCAGTGGTTGAGAGTCCACCTGCTGATGCAGGGGACACGGGTTCGTGCCCCGGTCTGGGAGGATCGCACATGCCGCGGAGCAACTGGGCCCGTGAGCCATGGCCGCTGAGCTTGCGCGTCCAGAGCCTGTGCTCCACAATGGGAGAAGCCACAACAGTGAGAGGCCTGCATACCGCAAAGAAAAAAAAAAAATAGTGTTAAATATATTCACATTGTTGTTCATCAGATCTCTCGATTTTTTTCATCTTGCAAAACTGAAACTTTATATCCATTGAAAAACTTCCCATTTCTCCCTCTTGGCAACCACCATTGTACTTTATGTTTCTGAGTTTTACTACTCTAGATACTTCATATAAGTGGCACTATATGGTATTTGTCATTTTGTGACTGGCCTATGTCACTTATCATAAAGTCCTCAAGGTGCATTCATGCTGCAGCATGTGACAGGGCTTCCCTCTTTTATAAAGGCTTAATAATATTCCATTGTGTGTACATATTACATTTTCTTTATCCATTCTGATAGGCATTTGGATTGCTTCTATCTCTTGACTGTTGTGAATAGTGCTTCTCTGAACATGGATGTGCAAATATCTCTGTGAATTATCTGATATGTGCATATACATTACCTAAATTTTAATCTAAGCATGTTCTAAACTTTCTTATTGATTAAAATAAGCCAAGACACAACTGTGATTCGGATGTTCTCTGTCCTTGTGGGACTCTGCTGCCTCAACACAATGCATTTCAATGTATACTTCTACTCTCTCCCACATTGAAGAATAGCTAAATTTTGCTTCACTAATTTAAAACCTTGGAATATAGCAATTTCCATAAAAAGTTTAAAAGTGTAATGGGGCTGCAAATGCAAAAACAAAAATCTATGTATTACCCTGGCACTTAACTTGTCAAAAGATATGCAGAAACCTTTACTGATCCAATCAACATTCAGTACATGTTTATTGAAGGCCTACTATGGGTTAGACTCTATGGGAATAGAACAATAAGTAAATCAGGAAATAAAAAATCTGCCCTTCTGGAGCTTATGTTTCAGTAAGATAAGTAAGTATATATCATGGTGATGATGATGGCGATGATGATGATATGCCTGTTTGTGTATTATATGACACTGGGAAATACTAATGAGAAAAATACAGTAAGGAGAAAGAATAAGAAGTATCGGGGGCATAATTTTATGTAAGATAGCTTAGAAATGTTTAACTTGGGTAAAGATCTAAAGGAGGCCAAGGAGTGAACCTTGTGGTGATCTAAGAGAAGAGCATTCCAGCAAGTGAAAGCAGCAAGTGCAAGGGCCCTGTGGTAAGCAAAGCCTAGTGAGGAGGTCACTGTGATTCAAAAGGAGGGTGGGAAGAGAGTGGAAAAGGATGAGAGTGGAAACAAATCAAGTCAGGGAGGGCATGGGACTTGTATATCATTTCAAATGCTCTAACTTGTACTCTGAGAGAAATGGGAAACCACTGTGGGCTTGTGAGCACAGTAGTGACACTCTCTGCCGTATGCTTTTGCAAAATCCCTCTGGCTGCTGTATTGACCAGAGCCACCTTAAAAGATGGTCAGTCTAAATTACTGATGTGTGGATTATTATTTTTTTAATGAAGGAAAAGGAAACATTTTGACATATGAGAATTAGTCCAATAAAATACTTTCCACTGGAGGAATTTCAACATAGATGACCAAATATGTTTTACATGCCCACTTTATGTAAGGAATTGATCAGGGTGTTGGGACTACTAGGTAAATGACATCATCTTCCTTCAAGAAACTCATAATTTAACTGTAATACAAATTCACTTTGATAATAGAAGTAAAAATAAGTATTATGGGAATTTGGAAGAAGAAACATTTAATTTAGATTGTGGTGATCTGGGTTAGCTTCATAGATGGGAATATGTTTGACTTGGTTCTTGAACGAATAATAGAAAATTGGCAAGTTAAAAAGGTAGAGCAATGGCATTCCAAACCAAGGCACAAAAATGCCTTGCACTGTAGGTACTAAAAATGTACAAATACTGTAATCATGAATGTCTTTGTTTCAAGGGAAAATGTCTCACTTTTACCCAACCACCCTTCCTCCCTCCCCAATATATTTATGTGGTCTTTGTACTTTTAAAGGATTTCCAAAATGCTACTGAGAATATGTGTTGAATATTTGCTTTTTGTGGAAAAACTCAAAGACTTTCCTTTAAGTAACCTCTTTGCCTTTCTACTGGGACCTAGGAGGTATAGGAAGAGGCAAATATTTGGGTTGATGAAGAACAAGGATTCATTTTTCACACTTCATCTTTCTCTGCCTTTTTACTTCCTCTCTCCTTTCACTCACTTTCTTTGTCTATGCTATTTTGTCTGACTTTCTCTTCTCACCCCAGAATTTGTTCCATGATCCCAATGTAACACATAAATATATGTTCTTATTTATGTTTATAAATGACTTCATTCCTTTTTAACAAAGTAAACATTCTTTAAATTCTCAAATTAAAAAAAATTGTGAGTATTCTCATTAATTTTGTTTCTTGTGATTTAGTAGGCCTGGGCAGGAAAAAAATTTTCAACTTAGTTATATTGTAGGTTATATGTGTTATTGATACTTGGCTGAATGAAGTTCATTTTCAAGATGTGATTTAAGTTTTGGTTTACTCCTTTCTTGTTTTAATGATTTTTGCTAGTAATTCATAAAAATGCTGTGAATTTGCCCTACCTTTATTACACAGCAGCTCTTGAGTATATAATGTGGACTTCAAGAGGTGGTTTGTTCATTTAGTGACTTTTTGAAACAAGTTTTCTATATTTAAATTTACTGTTTAGAGGAAAAATACCTAAGGAAGCTTTAAGATTATCTCTAGTTATGAAGAGAGACTTTTAAGTGATGATATTTGCCCTTGAGAGCTGCTGCAGAAATGGGTTCATCTAGTTTACCTTCATCCGAATTGCCTTCCTCTATCCTATGAAACAACTGGTGAAGGAGAAAATGTTGATTAGGAAGCTTTTCAAGATTACTTTTTTCATTTTCAGAAAGTGAAGTGTTCGCCACTTTCCATGTTAAATAAGGTTCCTCGCTTGGCAACATAGGCTTTGCTCCAGTAATTGTGTGCTCACAGCAAATGCTTGATGGTGGAAAAGACAAGTGCAAAAAGCAATTTTTGCAACAGCCAACCAGAACAGCCTGTTCTGTTCCCAATAAATTAATGGATTTAACCTTGCAGCTGTAGCGGTGTTATTATGCAAATATTCTCTGAGTATTATGAAAGCCAACTGATTCTCTATAGAGAGAAAGTTGTTTCTTTCTTCCTGAAAATTCTAAGTGACTAGATAATTGACACATTGTATAACCATGTTAAGTGAAGGAAAAAAAATATTTTCAGTAAATATACTGAGTTTCACTTTACATTCCAATGTTTTCAGCAATTTACTGAGGCTTTTACTTAGAACAATATTATTTAGCACAGTGAATTCCAGTATCCAAAGACAGCCTCCTAGAAAAAGAAGGAATGAAAAATATTGTATGCTTCTTTACTTTGTATTTTGCTGATTTTAATTCACGGAGAAATTAAAATTTCCTTTAATGTAATTCAAGTGCAGTGGTCTGGTCATGCTGAATGTCTTCAAAGCAATGTATTTGCATTCTGATTCATGATGGACTAGAGAATTGTGCACTAATTATTTGATCGAATTGATAGCCGCTTTGGTTTTTAAAGCTGATCTTAGATTTATGCCACATATAAAACACTTACAGTTGAAAGTTCACTCTCAGTAATTGACTAATTGTGAAGATCACTCAAAGTGCTCTTCACTGGATTGAAGTTCCATGGCTAATGAAATCTTTGATGATTTAAAAATATTTAAAAAGAGAAAGTATGAGTGGGAACAGTGGTGGCTTCATTGTGATAAGACTCTAGTTATTTGATGGGGAAAAGGGTGATCTTGGGAATTAGTTCAACCATTTTATATGAAAAATTTGCATATATTATTTTTGTTTTGTCATAGTCAGTATTCACCTTATGTGAGCTTTACATTATTAGGTCATATAAAATCAGTTTTTAAAAAGTAAACCCCAAAGTGTTTTGTAAAACATACAGACACATATGCAGATACTAAAGATTATAATAACTGCAGTTATATAATTGAAAGACTACTAGATTTGAAATCTGAAGTCCTAGATTTTTGTACATTGGTTTTTGTAACTTCTTAAAGATCTTTTCTTTGTCTGTAAATAACAATGTCTGAAAGTAGATTAAATGAGACAATATATGGAGAAGAGCCTTATAAACTTTAAATCACAAGATAAATATATTATTATTCTTTAATGATGTTAATCTATATTTATGTTATTATCTTTCAGTATTTACAAGTCAGCATTTCACCTCAAGTTAATAATTCTTATATTTGCGTTCTAAGCAAAATGTTTTGAAATTTTTATATTTCAGTTTTCAATTTGTTATCAAGTATTAAGTCATTATAGAAAAATATTTGTAAAAACTAACAATCATATTTAATAAGTATAACACTGCCATTATTTTTTTAAAACTCTGGTATATATAATTATATGCATAAAAATTCTTTTTTTTAAACACCTTTATTGGGGTATAATTGCTTTACAATGGTGTGTTAGTTTCTGCTTTATAACAAAGTGAATCAGTTATACATATACATATGTTCCCATATCTCTTCCCTCTTGCGTCTCCCTCCCTCCCACCCTCCCTATCCCACCCCTCCAGGCGGTCACAAAGCACCGAGCTGATCTTGCTGTGCTATGCGACTGCTTCCCACTAGCTATCTACCTTACATTTGGTAGTGTATATATGTCCATGCCTCTCTCTTGTTTTGTCACAGCTCACCCTTCTCCCTCCCCATATCCTCAAGTCTGTTCTCTAGTAGGTCTGTGTCTTTATTGCTGTCTTAACCCTAGGTTCTTCATGACTTTTTTTTTTCTTAAAATTTAAATTCCATATATATGTGTTAGCATACAGTATTTGTCTTTCTCTTTCTGACTTACTTCACTCTGTATGACAGGCTCTAGGTCTATCCACCTCATTACAAATAGCTCAATTTCATTTATTTTTATGGCTGAGTAATATTCCATTGTATATATGTGCCACATCTTCTTTATCCATTCATCTGATGATGGGCACTTAGGTTGTTTCCATCTCCGGGCTATTGTAAATAGAGCTGCAATGAACATTTTGGTACATGACTCTTTGAATTATGGTTTTCTCAGGGTATATGCCCAGTAGTGGGATTGCTGGGTCATATGGTAGTTCTATTTGTCATTTTTTAAGGAACCTCCATACTGTTCTCCATAGTGGCTGTACCAATTCACATTCCCATCAGCAGTGCAAGAGTGTTCCCTTTTCTCCACACCCTCTCCAGCATTTATTGTTTCTAGATTTTTTGATGATGGCCATTCTGACTGGTGTGAGATGATATTGTAGTTTTGATTTGCATTTCTCTAGTGATTAATGATGTTGAGCATTCTTTCATGTGTTTGTTGGCACTCTGTATATCTTCTTTGGAGAAATATCTATTTAGGTCTTCTGCTCATTTTTGGATTGGGTTGTTTGTTTGTTATTCAGCTGCATGAGCTGCTTGTAAAATTTGGAAAATAATCCTTTGTCAGTTGCTTCATTTGCAAATATTTTCCCCCATTCTGAGGGATGTCTTTTGGTCTTGTTTATGGTTTCCTTTGCTGTGCAAAAGCTTTGAAGTTTCATTAGGTCCCATTTGTTTATTTTTGTTTTTATTTCCATTTCCCTAGGAGGTGGGTCAGAAAGGATCTTGCTTTGATTTATGTCATAGAGTGTTCTGCCTATGTTTTCCTCTAAGAGTTTGATAGTGTCTGGCCTTACATTTAGGTCTTTAATCCATTTTGAGCTTATTTTTGTGTATGGTGTTAGGGAGTGATCTAATCTCATACTTTTACATGTACCTGTCCAGTTTTCCCAGCACCACTTATTGAAGAGGCTGTCCTTTCTCCACTGTACATTCCTGCCTCCTTTATCAAAGATAAGGTGACCATATGTGCGTGGGTTTATCTCTGGGCTTTCTATCCTGTTCCATTGATCTATGTTTCTGTTTTTGTGCCAGTACCATACTGTCTTGATTACTGTAGCTTTGCAGTATAGTCTGAAGTCAGGGAGCCTGATTCCTCCAGCTCCGTTTTTCGTTCTCAAGATTGCTTTGGCTATTCAGGGTCTTTTGTGTTTCCATACAAATTGTGAAATGTTTTGTTCTAGTTCTGTGAAAAATGCCAGTGGTAATTTGATAGAGATTGCATTGAATCTGTAGATTGCTTTGGGTAGTAGAGTCATTTTCACAATGTTGATTCTTCCAATCCAAGAACATGGTATCTCTCTCCATCTATTTGTATCATCTTTAATTTCTTTCATCAGTGTCTTATAGTTTTCTGCATACAGGTCTTTTGTCTCCTTAGGTAGGTTTATTCCTAGATATTTTATTCTTTTTGTTGCAATGGTAAATGGGAGTATTTTCTTGATTTCACTTTCAGATTTTTCATCATTAGTGTACAGGAATGCCAGAGATTTCTGTGCATTAATTTTGTATCTTGCAACTTTACCAAATTCATTGATTAACTCTAGTAGTTTTCTGGTGGCATCTTTAGGATTCTGTATGTATAGTATCATATCATCTGCAAACAGTGACAGCTTTACTTTTTCTTTTCCGATTGGATTCCTTTTATTTCCTTTTCTTCTCTGATTGCTGTGGTTAAAACTTCCAAATCTATGTTGAATAAGAGTGGTGAGAGTGGGCAACCTTGTCTTGTTCCTGATCTTAGTGGAAATGCTTTCAGTTTTTCACCATTGAGGATGATGTTGGCTGTGGGTCATCAAAATTCTTGATTTGTGATGTAGTCATCATTTGTCATGTATGTCTTTTATGCTAGCTATCTATCCATCCATTCTTTCTTTCCTATGTTTTTATAATACCTTTGTACCCACTCTTCAACTTTTTTCTATGTAAATGCTTCTCCTTTATCATATCTCTCTGTCTTCCCCTAGTTCTGCAGTAACCCTGTCCTGAAATGGGCATTTGTCATTTCTTCTCTTTCAGCCCTCATGATTTGACACATATGTTTGTGTCCTTAAACAATATATTGTTTAGTTTTGCAGGCTTTTGAGCTTTATGATCCAATGTTGAATTTTCGCTATTGGAACTTTTAAAATTCAACATTATATTACTTTTTCATTCATATCATAGTCGTAACTAATGTAATTATACATAATATACATTATGTTATACATGCTCATGTTATTAATTAATTTTCACACCTGAATTATTTTTCATCATGTGAATGTATCCTTATTGATTTAGCTTTTCTTCTGTTGATGACATTTGGTTTCTTATCTTTTATATCTATATATATTTTTTGGTTTCTTTTCTTTTGTATTTCTAATATAGATAGTGCTTATATGCAGTCAGTTCTTATTATTCATGGTTGTTATGTTTTATAAAGTTGACTAGAGCACTGAATTAGCCAATACTAAATCATTGCCCCTAAAAGAAATATAGGGTTAGGTTCCTGGGAGCCTTTGGCCACATTTTCCTAATCAATCAGTATATAACCTCATTTTATGTGTGTTTCTGTTTAAAGACACATTATGTGATATATATTGTTGATTCATTAACATTGAACTCATGTCCAACAGCACTATAACTCATGACTTACTGAAGCTTATCTAACACATGTATTTTCTCTGTAAGACATATTACAGCTTCTTGCACTTAGAAACACCAGACAGCACTTTAGCACTACACTTGGGGGCCATTATAGTGAGCAAAATCACATACAAACAAGAAGCGCAAAAATGCAAAGTGTGTGGCACTAAATAGACCACAGAAAGGATGCTTGTTTATAGTATGAGAGCTGAAACAAGATGCAGAGGGACTCTTTATTCAAGCTCAGCTGGGAATAGGATAGGATGTGTGCATAGGATGGTGTAAATTTTTGCCACTCTGTGCATGCATTTATCTTTGAATGACAAGAAAAGCACAGCAGGATACAAATGAATTTTAGAGAATAGAAAATTCTATTCTATTTAGAAAACACAAAATTCATGAATAATCATATGTCTTTTACTGAAGTGTTTCTCTCAGACACTAGCTTGGTAAACGTCAGATTCCTGAGCCCACCCCCTTAGATTTTGATTTAGTAGGTCTGGAGTGGGACCTGAGATTTTGGATTTCTAACTAGTTTGGGGTGATGGTAATAATGCCAGTTCATGGGACACACTTTTCATAGCTATTTCTTAGTAAACAAATATAACAACTCTCTAAGGAATATGCCTTCCTGAAATTGCCAGTTCAAAAACTGTGCTAAATTGCTAAGCTAAATATTAAAGTATTTACCATTATAATGGGGAAGACCAAGACATGAAGTTAAACTATCAAAATTTTTATTCAAAAATTTTTTTAGGTTGTGGCTAATGCGATCACCACACATACACACAAAATATGTCATATTAACAATGGAAGAGAAGAGAAAGAATAATTATTTGCAGATGATTCAATCACAGGCCTGGAAAACTAAAAATTTGTAGAACAAATAAACAAGTAAAGTAAATTGATTCCGAGAAAAGTGTCCAAATATCCATACCTATTTTTTTTTTTACCATCATGAGCCTTTAAAAATTGAAATGGAAAAAAATCTTATTCATAATAATAAAAAGAGTTATAAAACAGTTAAAAGCATTTTACACAAATTGTCCAGAATCACAAAGTTTACTTTATGATATTGTTAAAGAATAGAAAATTATGTGAATATTTATAGATGCTTAATTGCTATGAAGACATGCTGTATTTCTATATGGAGTGATTTAACACAAATTAAAATTGGTCCCAAATTATTAAGGTGACATATCCCCTTTTGAGGCTTAAGAAAGGCTTGGGAGGAGGAGAGATCAAAATGACAGAATAGGAGGACACTGGGCTCACTTCCCTTCATTAGCACATCAAAACTACAGCTATGTATAAAGTGACTCTCACTGAGATCAACCTGCAGACCGGCAGAAGAGATCTTCTACAACCAAGCCTATAAAGAAAGATCCACAGGGAGTCTGGTTGGAAGGGAGGGGAAGCGGTCTGGTTGGGACCCACAGACCTAGTGGAGGACAAAGAAGAGGAGAGGGATATCACAAGCTTGGGGATCCTTCGTGAAGAGCGATGGGTTTGAGCCAGATATTAGAACCCCATCTCTGGGGTTCAACATAGGGAAGATGAGCCCCCCCTTAGCTGTTTTGAAAACCAGTAGGAATTATCACAGGACTGTAAGAAACCCAGACTTTACTTTTGAAGTGTATGTATATGGTTCTGAGGAAGCAGATTGAAAACTTCCTGGGGCTCTGGTTGGCTTGCCAGGACCACCCTAGTGTGCCCCACAGCCTGCACCAGATTACTGCTCCAGCATCTCTTGCTCCGGTGCCGCTCCCCATTAAGATGAAGGCTGCTATTGCCAATGACAGTTTGCACACTTGGAGGGAATGGACTTAGCTGTGCCTCTGACCAGGGCTGAGGCAGCCATTACCAGCACTTGCTTTGGTGCACACACTCAGAATGGAGTGATGCTAGCTCCAGGATGGAGACCACCATAATAGGAACATCAGTCCCTACCCACACACGGAAGGAAGTGTAGTTAGCTCCAGGGTGGAGACTACCATTAGCTGGAGTGCACGTACCAGTATAAAACTGGGAAGAGTGGGGCCAGCTCAGTGGTGTGGCACCAACCCCTCTGGCCCTGACCCAGCCTCTAAGCAAGACACACACACCAGGGAAAAAGTAAAATCAGCACAGACATGCAGCCTCCAGCCCCTCAGTCCCTGGGCACAACTCCAGCCAAGGCAGAGACTACCATTACACCCAGGAGAAACCCAACCTGTTCAGTGCTCCTGGTCCAGCCTCTTGGGCCCTAACCCCACCCCTGTTAAGGTGATAATGGTCATCGGGCATAGGAGAGGGCCCAGTTTACACCTGGTTTGATGCTAGCCCCTCCGACTCCAGGACTACTTCCCACCAAGGTGGTGGCTGTCAGCACCACCCAGGAAAGACACAGCTCATGCTAATTCAGATCCAGCTGTCCCACCAAAACCACTGGGCACGAGCAGATTGCATAGGGAAGCTACCATACAAGGACATGCCTTCAAGACCGGGAAATTAGGTGTCTGTTTTACTTTACTTCCTACAGATAAAAAAAGGTAAACAAAATGAGAAGACAGAGGAATATGTTTGAAACAAAAGAACAAGAGAAAAACCCCAATGAAACAGAGATAAATAACTCACCTGATAAAGAGTTGAAAGCAATAGTAATAAGAATGCTAACTGAACTGGGGAAAAGAATAAATGAATTCAGTGAGAATTTTAACAAACAAGTAGAAAATATAAAAAAGAACCAGTGAGAGATGAAGAATACAATAACTGAAATGAAAAATACACTAGAGGGAATTAATGATAATAGATTAAGAGACACAGAAGAATACATAAACAATCTGGAAGATAGAATACTAGAAATCACCCAATGGGAACAGCAAAAGAAAAACAAATATTAAAAAAATGAGAATGGATTAAGGGATCTCAGTACAACATCAAGCATACTAACATTTACATTTATAGGGTAACAGAATGAGAAGAAAGGAAGAAAAGGGGTAGAAAGAGGGGGGATGTAAAAGATATTCCATGCAAATGGAAATTACAAATGCTGGAGTAGCAATACTCAAATAAGACAAAATGGACTTTGAAACAAAATCTATAATAAAAGACAAAGAAAAAGATTATATAATGATAAAGGGATCAATACAAGAATAAGATATAACACTCATTAACATATATGCACCTAATACAGGAGCACCTTAGTATAGAAAGCAAATATTAACAGACATAAAGGGATAAATTGACAATAGTACAATAATAGTAAGAGACTTTAACACCCCACTTACATCAATGGGAAGGTCATCCAGACAGAAAACCAATAAGAAACAGTGGCCTTAAGTGACACATTAGACAAGTTGGACTGACATATCTACAGGACATACCATCCCAAAACAGAATATACATTCTTTTCAAGTATATGTGGAATGTTCTCTAGGATGAAGCACATGCTGGGACACAAAATAGGTCTCAACAAATTCAAGAGGATAGAAATTATATCAAGCATCTTTTCCGACCACAACAGTATGAAACTAGAAATCAATTACAGGAAGAAAAATGGGAAAAACACAAAATGTGGAGACTAAATACCATGCTACTAAAAAAACCAATGGGTCAATCAAGAAATTAAAGAGGAAATTAGAAAATACCTTGAGACAAATGAAACCCACAACTTTCCAAAATCTATGGGATGTAACAAGCAGATCTAAAAAGGAAAGTTATAGCGATCCTTAACAACCAAGAAAAACCTCAGATAAACAATCTAACCTAACATCTAAAGGAATTAGGAAAAGAATAAACAAAGCCCAAAGTCAGCAGAAGGAAGGAAATATGAAGATCAGAGATGAAATAAATAAAATAGAGACCAATAAACAATAGAAAGGATCAGTGAAACCAAGAGCTGTTGTCTTCTTTTTTAATTTTTGCTTTCACTGCTTTTTAAAATTTATTTTCAATTGTCGTATAGTGACTTTACAATGGTATGTTAGTTTCAAGTGTACAGAAAAATAATTCAGTTATATATCTATATATACATATATATATTCTTTTTCAGATATTTTCCATTATAGGTTATTACAAGCTATTGAGTATAGTTTTCTGTGCTATAAAGTAGGTCCTTGTCACTTACTTATTTTATATATAGTAGTGGGTATATGTTAATCCCAAACTCCTACTTTATCTCCCCTCCACAATCCCGCTATCTCCTTTGGTAACCATAAGTTTGTTTTCTGTGAGTGTGTTTCTGTTTTGTAAATAATTTTTTCTATCATTTTTTAGATTCCACATATAAGTGATATCATGATATTTGTCTTTGTCTGACTTACTTAATATGGTAATCTCTAGGTCCATCCATGTTGCTGAAAAAATAAAAGCTGTTTTTTTGAAAAGATAAACAAAATTGATAAGCCTTTAGTAAGGCTCATTAAGAAAAAAGGGAGAGGACACAAACAAAATAAAAAACGAAAGAGGATAAATTACAACTGATATCATAGAAATACAAACAATCACAAGTGAATGCTATGAACAGGTATATGCCAACGAATTGGACAACCTAGAAGAAATGGATAAATTTCTAGAAACATATAATCTTTCAAGACTGAATCAGGAAGAAACAGATAATCTAAACAGACCAATTGCTAGTATTAAAGTTGAATTTATAATCAAAAACTCTCAACAAAAAGAGTCCAGGACTGAACACCTTCACAGGGCAATTCTGCCAAACATATAAAGAAGAGTTAATACCTATAAAGGTATTACAAAAAATCAAAGAGGAGGGAATACTCCCAAATTCATTCTACAAGTCCATCATTACCTTGCTACCAAACCAGAAAAAGATACTACCAAAAAAAAAAAAAAATTACAGGCCAGTATCCCTGAAGAATTTAGATGCAAAAATTCTCAACAAAATATTAGCAAATCAAATTCAACCAAACAGTGTATAAAAAGGGTCATATGCCACGATCAAGAGAGATTTATTCCAGGAGTGCAAAGATGGTTCAATATCTGCAAATTAATCAATATGGTACACCATCTTGACAAAATGAAGGATAAAACTCACATGATCATTTAAATAGATGCAGAAAAGCATTTGAGAAAATTCAACACCCAGTCATGATAAACTCTCAACAAAGTTGATACAGAGGGCATATATCTCATAACAAAGGTCATTTATAATGAACCCAATGTTAACATCATACTCAATGGTGAAAGACTTAAAGTTTTTCCTCTAAAATCTGGAACAAGACAGAATGCATACTATTGCCATTTCTATTTAACATAGTGTTGGAAGTTCTAGCCACAACAATCAGACAAGAAAAAGAAATAAAAAGCATCCAAATTGGATGGGAAGAATAAAACTGTCATTATTTGAAGATGAATGATACTATGTATTGAAAAAAACCTAAAGTCCCCAACAAAAATCTATTAGAATTAATAAATGAATTCAGTAAAGTTTTAGGATACAAGACTGATATACAGAAATCTGTTGCTTTTCTGTACACTAATAATGAGATGTCAGAAAAAGGAAGCAAGAAACAATCCCGTTTACAATCACATCAAAAAGAATAAAATACCTAGAAATAAACTTAACCAAGGAGGTGAAAGATCTTTGTTCTGAAAATTTATAAGACATTGATAAAGGAAATCAAAGATAATACAAATAAATGAAAGATATTCCATGTTCATGGATTGGAAGAATTAATCTTGTTAAGATGTCCATACTACCCAAAGCAATTAATACAATCCCTATCAAAATACCATGAATTTCTCAGAAGTAAAATAAATAATCCTAAAATTTGTATCAAACCACAGAAGACCCTGAATAGCCAAAGTGATCTTGAGAAAAAAGAATAAAGCTAAAGGTATTATGCTCCTTGACTTCAAGCTATACTACAAAGCTATAATAATCAAAACAGTAAGGATTCTGGAATAAAAATGATGCATAGAACAATGGAACAGTTTAGAGAGCCCAGAAATAAACCTATGCAAATATGGTCAATTAATGTATGACAAAGGAGGAAAAAATAAAAAATGAGGAAAAGACAGTCTCTTCAATATGTAGTGTTGGGAAAACTGGACAGTAACATGTAAAAGAAAGAAATTAGAACATTTTTCTCACACCATATACAAAAATAAACTCAAAGTGGATTAAAGACCAAATGTGAAACTGGAAACCATAAAATTTCTAGAAGAAAACATAAGCGATACACTCTTTTACATAAGTCTTAGCAATTCCTTTTTTGGATCTCTCACCTCAGGCAAGGGAAACAAAAGCAAAAATAAACAGATGGGACCTAATTAACCTTAAAAGATTTTGCATAGCAAAGGAAACCATCAAAAAAATGAAAAGACAAGCTACTGAATGGGAGAATATATTTGCAAATGATTTATCTGATAAAGGGTTAATATCTAAAATATATAAACAGCTCGTGCAATTCAATATAAGAAAAACAAACAACTTATTAAAAACTTGGCAGACCTAAGTAGACATTTTTTCAAAGAAGATATACAAATGGCCAACAGACACACTAAAAGATGCTTAACATCACTACACATCAATGAAATGCAAATCAAAACCACAGTGAGATATCACCTCACATCTCTTAGAATGGCTCTTGTTAAAAAGGCAATAAATAATAAATGTTGGCAAAATGTGGAGAAAAGGGGACCCTCATGCACTGTTGGTGGGAATTTAAATCAGTACAGCAATTATGGAAAACACTATGGAGGTTCCTCAAAAAATTAAAAATAGAACTACTATATGATCTATAAATTCTCCTCTTGAGTATATATTTGAAGAAACTGAAAACACTAATTATAAAAGATATATACACCCCAATGTTCATAGCAGCATTATTTACACTAGCCAAAATATAGAAGCAGTCTAAGTGTGCATGAACAAATGAATGGATAAATAAGCTGTGGTTTTATATACATATATATATAAACGAAAATATTACTCGGCCATAAAAAAGAATGAAATTTTGCCATTTGCAACAACATGGGTGTACCTGGAGAGTATTATGCTTAGTGAAGTTAAGTCAGACAGAGGAAGACAAATACTGTATGTTTTCACTTATATGTGGAACCTAAAAAATAAAACGAACGAATATAACAAACCGGAAACAGATTCATTGATACAGAGAACAAACTGCTGGTTACCAGTTTGGAGAAGGGTGGAGGGAGGGAAAAGATAGGGGAAGGTAATTAAGAGATACAAACTACTAGGTATAAAATAAATAAGATACAAGGATGTAATGTACAGCACAGGGAAACTAGCCAATATTTTATAATAACTTTAAATGGAATATAATTTATAAAAATATCAAATCACTATGTTGTACACCTAAATCTAATATTACATTGTAAATCGACTATACTTCAATCAAAATGTTAATAAAGAAGGCATGGGAGCGTACAGTGGACTGTTCACATTGGTTACTTAAAGGTGGTGGGACAGGAAGTGGTACGGAATGCTAACTATGCTTTATACATCTCTGTATTGAGTTGTTTCAATAAGCTTTTTACTTTTGTCAAAATGTAGTAGGAATTTTTTGTAAGTATGTGTGGACTTGGATACAGATAGACTCTATACTTATCTGTGCTTATTCTTTATTTACTAGTTAGATTGAAAAAGCCACTTCACCTGTCTAATCCTCGATTTCTGTATCTTTAAAGTGGGGATGATAATGATTATTCCCTTCATGTGGTTGATGTGAGGATTAAATGAACTGTATGAAAATTCAAGAACAGAAATAATTTGACAGAGTGTACACTCTTAGTAAGTGCAAATCATTCTGTCTTGGATAAAAGGGGCCTTATTCTAATAGTGCTCCTTGCCCCATCTGCTTATGTCTATTTAAGTTTCCCCCAGGAAGCTACCGTGTAGGGGAAAGGACTGTTTCGTGTCTTAAAGGCATGGAGCACTGAATTTAGTAAGTTTGAATGTAGGATTGACACAATACTGCATAAATAATAATGTTTTAAAAAATAGGTGATGACCAAGCTGTTATTTAGTTAATCTTCATAAATTTTTATTATAGGCAGCCTGACATATTTACATCTGTGACCAATTATAAAATAATTGTTAAACCAGTCAATCTGTCAGAGTTGAAATGTTGCTATATCTTGAGTTACATGGGTACCTGTTTTTTGTTAACTTATCTAAAATGCATTATATTCCTGGCATATGACTAGAAATTTATTTGGGGGAAAGATGCAGTCTCTTAGTGCTTCCTGGTTGTCCAAAATGTCTTGATGAAATATGCACTGGGGATAGTGATTCTCATCTTTGAAATGCATGGAGATTGAAAGTACTCAATCTTCAGAGCATGACTGACCACTGGCATATATATCATTTGACTTCATATTTAGATAGTATGTTTTTGTTCATTTTCAAAATATCTCATTCTTGAAGCACACTAAAGAAGATAACCACATATTTCCTACTGAGGGATAATTTCAGTTCATAATTAAAAATTACTTCATAGCAGTTCCTTTCACAATATTTCAAAGTGTTATTGAAACGTGTTTTGTTTCCTTTCAGTAGATTTAAATGCACTTTGAGTTGCATCATCTGCGATAGATATTTAGCCTTACAGTTAATTTCCCATTTGAAAGCACCTCAACATTTGAAAGGGAATATGTTTCCTTTTTTAATTCAAGCTGCCAGATGTTAGGTAAACCCATGGATGTGGAATGTGTGGTAGCTATCATTTGAGGATCTTTTGCCCTGTGTCTTCCCTTGTTTCTTTTCCCAGGCATGTTCCAGTGTCTTTTTTCAAAATGGCACTCACTTCTATTCAGAAGGGCACTACTTTAGTGTATTTGTTTTTCATTTGTATTGTTTTGTTTCTTTGTGTGTTTTGACAGTTGTCTGAAAACAGATATTCAAGAAAGGACTCCTGATTTCACCCAAATATTACAGTTTTACAATTTACTTGACCACCATTTTATGAAGAAATGTATCATTATTATAGCTTATTTTATTTTCCTTATTTTATTTTAAATTTGGAAGTCTAAGCTCAACTGGTAATGTCTGCTTTTGGATATTTTGTACTATGTTCAAAATTGCTACCCTAAAGACTTAAAGTGCGTACAATAACATGCTACTTAGAAAATAGTATGATGATATTATTTTGAATTTTGGTCATGAGATTTTAAAAAAAAGAATGTGATAAACTGTGCAAATAAATTTTTCATTCACTGTTGAAATGTTTTTAAAATGACAAGACTAGGGTTTCCCTGGTGGTGCAGTGGTTGAGAGTCCACCTGCCGATGCAGGGGACACGGGTTCGTGCCCCGGTCCGGGAAGATCCCACATGCCGTAGAGCGGCTGCGCCCGTGAGCCATGGCCGCTGAGCCTGCGTGTCCGGAGCCTGTGCTCCGCAACGAGAGAGGCCACAACAGTGAGAGGCCCGCGTACCGCAAAAAAAAAAAAAAAAAAAAAAAAGACAAGACTAGATGCTGTGTGTACTAGTAAGGAAAAACATGAGGAAAAACAGACATAGAACTCACTTATTCAAGGGTGGCCTCGTATATCTTACATTCTAATCGGGATACTAATATTAATCAGATAAAATCACACCAAAAAATAGCGGGGAGGGACAGTTTCCTTAAAGGATGGGTTGGACTTAGTTAAGTGAGGGGAGGAGGAAAACGTATTTCAGGTAAAGGGTACAGAGTAAGTAGGAGGCACTGAAGGATAGAGGGCATGCTGAATGAATGGGCTCTGAGAGACAGAGGGGAAGCAAGGAGAGATGAGAGAGGTAAGCGGGGCCAGACAGTCTTACAGAAAATTAAAACTGTGACTCAAGGAGAACCAGTACCTGGGACATAGAGCTCAATGACTGTTAGAGTCCTTTTCAATGTCAATAGCTATCCATAGTCAGTTAATCATTATCTGAGGTTTCCATGTGTAACACATACACACACACACCCTGCTACATATACAAATTTAAGACAAACTTTTACAATTATGTTGATGATTAAGAAGAGCATAATTATTTTATATGGTATAAATTTAGATGTCCTCTAATTCATTCCTTTTTCTCCCTTAGAAGCTTAACAAGAATTGTAGCTAGCCAGTCCAAGATGAACCTAAACATTACTTTTTATATTAAAATTTAACTATCTCTCCATGTTATCAACTATATGATTATAATCTGTATATCATAGTAGAATATTAAATTAATTCCCCTCATTTTAAACTAATGACTAATTTAAATTTTAAATATTGCCTGTAATTAATTTTCATAGCTCATAAAGAAATACTGAACCTCTTACCAAGTTGAAGTTGAATAAGCTCTCCTATTACTGAACACAAGAATACCATGCATATTAGCAGCAGGGCTTATCAGGCATTGGGGCTTCAGAATGCTTTCCATCTATCATGGAATAGTTCTTCTGTTCCTTCTGAAAATAGCTCCTCACTGCTGTTCTTCTCCTTATTATTAGATGTAGCCTATATGTAGGATGTTTTAGTTCTAAAATTGAAGATAATTATTATCTTGATAATTGGGTATTACTCCTGTGTGAACATGCATACCATTTAAGTCTCTCAGCATCAGCTTATTGATTTTTTTCAGGGTCAAAATTAGAAGCACCATCAATAATCTCAATAAAACAAAATGCTGTGCATGGTGCAAAGGATTTATTCACTGAGTTGACCCTTACAATAAGGGGAAAGCATAGTTAATAGGATAAGTACCTTTAGTGATATGAGAGCAGATTTAACAAGTAGGCTCATGATATCTACCTGTCTTAATCATGTTATTTTTTCTTTTAAAAACTGTGCTGGCATGAGAAATCATTTTCTATTTTTTTTTTCTCAATAACGCTTTAATTTCTCCTCCCAGCTGGACACAGTGCTTAAAGTGGTCTCCACTACTCAGAAACTACTTCCATGTTTATATTCTTCTTCTTTTTGGTATCAGGGTCCCTATCTCCAGGCTCACCCACATTCTCCAGAGGAGCTTTGGTCTTCTTGTCCTTTTTCTTTTCCTTCTTGACCAACTGTGGAGACACTGGAGATGTTTTTGTTGCTTTCATTTTCTTGCTTCCGATTTGGGGCTTTTACTGCTTTAGCAACTGCCTGTGGCGCTTTTACTGCTTTGGCCATGACCTCTCTCTGGCAAGTAATATCTGGCAAGTCCAAAGCCACCATCAAAATACTGATGCTAGACAGAAGAACTCACCACTTACTGTTGCAGATTGACTCCCTCTAGAGACCCATGAGCCAGACTAGAAAGGGATAACTGTCTACTGCTCATTTTCTATTTTACATTCTGTATTTTATCATTGTGAAAACAAATATTTAAAAGTATATTAAATTTCAATTATTTTATATATTCTACTTATTCCGGCATGCCTACTTGATGTTAGACTCAAAAAGAAGCCCAAAATATCCACTTAAATAAAAAAATTCAAGATAAATGTACATTTAACCAGAGGTAAGAATATAAAAATTGAACCTATTATAACCACATTATTTTCTCTAGTTTTAGTATACTTTATTTCAAAACTGTATATAATAAGGGTGTCAGGATAAGTTAAGAGGGAAAAAAAAGCTAATAAAATATATAAAGAAGTACCAACTATTATATAAACTTTAGTTCCCTAATACAATTATAATTTATACATATTTATAGATTGGTATAGATAGATATAGATTGTGTGTGTTTGTGCGTAATTAAATATATTTCTTTTTAACATTTTTCAGCCATTTACTATTTCCTGAACTTTGGCCTGGTAATAAAAAAGAAAAGAATGAGAAGAATGTAAGAAACTTCTACAAACGAAAATGTTAGTTCAACTTGACAATTTTTAATCTTCCTTTAACACTAGAGACTAATATTCATCATACTGTGCAAGCAATTTAAAGTGAAAATGAGAATTCGTTTTTTTCAGAGCTATAGAGTGTTCACAGCTTGGGTTGTTTAAAGTAGCTTTGGTTTTTAAGATTGTATTAGGGAGAGTTTTTGAAGAAACATTTATATTCATTTCAATTTTTAATTTAATTTTTATTAGGTTTCAATGCATTACATTTAGGGAATATATAGGTTTCAATTATTTTCTTTTTCTCTCATATGCAGGTACTTATTAAAAGAGGTTTGCCATTTCAGCCAATAATTTTACATGTTAAAATCACACACCCTCCTCACACACAAAACTCTTTGTATATATTAGATTCTCATGCTTCTCTCTAATAATAGGACCTTGAAATCAAAAATGGTATTACTTATAAAGTTATAGAACCCACATTCTTTATGCTTTTAGAATTTGTGGAGAGTCAAGTGTGGTAACTAGTAAATATTACCTTTACCTGATCAACCGAAATTACAGATTAACTGTTTAAACACAACTAATGATTATTCAAAATTCTCAAAATAATGAGTAGCCATAGGCCCTTGCAAAATAACAGTTTACAAACATATAACTGCCATTCATAAGTTAAGCTCATCTATTCATTGAAATTATTTCTTCAGGTGTCTGTTAACCTTATTATAAAATTGAATTTAAGTTTGTAATCTTCTTTGAGTAACTGCATGCAGTCATAATGAACACAACTGAATTTCTTTAAAATATTCAGACTTTTCAGTTGTTTCTAAGATCCTCACCTAGATTACTGAGTTTTTTTCTGTATTAAGTAAAATAATCAAATTAAGCAGTGTTTCTGTTTTTTATACTTTTCTAAGACTAATGTGGCAGCTCACTGAAGAGAGACTCTCTCTCATGATTGTGTTCTATAATTTGTAGATGGTATCTGGGCAGTCATATGTTGATTAAATGTGTGGTTCTTTTAAAATTCACTACACACTCCTGATCAAAATTCTTTGAAAACTATGAATGGAACTCTATTTTCTTAACCTTGTAAGGAATCTGACTCAAACCAACAAGTATATCATGTTTAACAGTGCGAACTTAGGTAAATTCCTATTAAGTCAGAAAAAAAGACAAGGGTTTCCTTGTCACCTGGCCACTGTGATAAAGTAGATCTTAGAAAAAAAGAGTACTTTGCTTCCGGATTGCTATTCTTAGTTAAAGTATGTTGTTTTCTTCTTACTCTATAAATAATTACTGGAGACAGTTCTTTGTGGGGCAAAAAATTAATTTTGGAGTTTGAATCCAACACTAACTACTTAAACTTGTTTGAAGACAATGTGTTTTCAGAATCATCATCTATAAATGGGTTACAGCATCAACAACAGAAATCTATGTCACAGAGTTGTTACAAGAACATGCCGAGGGTGACATATGAAAGCACTTTATAAGTGGCAGGGCAATAATAGACTTGGTATAATTATTAACAGAAATAATGAAAACACAAAGCATATTATTTATTTTTTGCTAATTATGAACTTGTTTTATTTCCCCTCATGCACTACACATTCTGCTTGCCCATATTATTTAGTATTCCTTCTAAACATGCTGCATTTTCTGCCCACTCTGCCTTGACATTTTTGTTAGTTTTTTCCCTATGCCTGGATTGCCCTTTTTCTATCTCTGTTCATTAAAATAGTCCTCAGCTGTCAAGATCCATACGAATACCAATTATCCCGTGAACTAGTCTTTAAATTCCCCACTCCTGCTTTCTTTTCTAGTTGGAGCAATCTCTTCCTCTTCTGTCCATCATGGAGTTTCTCCCACTGTTTTTTATTAATTACTATCTCATTTTGCCTTGAAATCCCTTGCTTCTCCAGTGTAGTCTGTTAATCAGCAGTATGGACATCACCAGGGAACTTGTTAGAAATGCAGAATCCCAGGGCTATGACTTAGGCCAAGATCCTGGGTGATTCCCATGCATATGACAATTTGAGAAGCACTGCCCTAATTCATTGTAAACCCCTTGGAGGCAGAGAAGGGGGGGTGGGGGGTGGGACATGGTGAATGGACAGCTTCGCTGTCTTGTCTCAGTTCCCTCCACAAGGCTCTACATCATCCAGTGCTCTGCACATGATAGGTGTTCTGTAAATCGGTGTTGTGTTGAACTGAATTTTACTTTTATTATTTTGAAGTCAGAAAAATCCAGTTTAGGAAAACTCAAATGTTAGGAAAGGATGTTCTAAAGTCAGAGCAGGAAGAAAGATATTCATTATTGATGCCACTCATGTCAACTAATCAATATTTCTTGGTCATCAACTACTACTGTACTTTTTCATGCATAAAATATTAGTATGGATCCTTGATCTTATAAAAAAAGATCTTCAGTCTAACCTTCACCTTCAAAAAGTTCGTTTAGATAACAATCAAAATATGGTTGCTTTGTCATCCTTGTAAATATTTAATATATGCTATTAGGAGTCATGACAGTACTTTAAGGCACTGGACCTCCAAAAATGACTGGTAAATATCAAGATGTGATTTCATTAAATTATTTAAACAGATCAATTCATCATTTATCTTGATTGTCCATAAAATGGTGAATAATACCATAAGCAACATTTTCTCATTTATAATTAAAGATGATTTTATACTGTAAGATATTTTCTTTTCCAGTGTATGATTTTAAAGCATTTGTGATATTTTCCTTTTACATACTTAATTTACAGTATTTTTCTGTGTAGAATTCCGTTAAAAATTTAAAAGGGTTATGAGTACCATTAAGTCACATTTACCTGTCTGTATTCACTAATTGCTGTGGGTTAAATTAAGCACATCTTTAATTGTAGGTGGTTTCTTCCATTGCCTAGAAAGTTGCAAGTGTGCTTCTCTCACTATCAGCTGATATGTGCTTAGGGAACAGAAACTAATTTTAACATTAGCCCAAGCAAAATGTAATTAGGACGGCTAATCTGCTGAAAACTACCCCCAGCTAAAATCCCTTTTTTTATGTAATGCCATTTTAATGGAAATGGCATTTTTATGAAACACAAGTGACAAAGACATGAATGATGCCTGTGAGCCTTTTATTTAATTTTGTGTGTTCCCTAATTTGTTACTAAAGGGAGAGTAGGAGCACTCCACTCCTACCATTTTGGATATGAAATAGATTTTTAAAGTAGAATTTTTAAAGTAAAAACTCAATTTTACTTAAAATAATTGTTTAAAATAACAAACCTAGGTCCTAATTGATTCTCTAAAAGGGCAATGAATGTGTGTGTGTGTGTGTGTGTGTGTGTGTGTCTGTCTGTCTGTCTGTCTGTATGGCATGACAACCATAAGTAGAAGGGCTTTGGGAATTATGTTTTTCATCACTGCCCTTTTTCATTAATATGGATGATTGAAACTGACTTCACTTTCATTTTCTTTTAAGAATAGATACTCTGAATTTAGGGTTTGGATGTTAAGGGCAATGTAAAGGGATTAATAATTCTCTTAGAAATAACAACTATTATTACTACCACAATTTATGAGTTCTTAGTTTATGCTAGGAACTATACTAAATATTTCAGGCTTTTCTTATTTGATGCTATAACAATTTTGTGAGCATATTCTCATTGCATAGATTATAAAGACTCAAGCTCAGGGACTTTAAGAGACAACTAGTAAATGAATGGAACATTTGGGATTTGATTCCCTTGTAGCCTAAAGCCAATTTAATATTCTTAACCAATAGGCTCTAGAGACTCAAGAAAAATACTTGATTCTTAATGCTGTGCTAGAAACCACAATGACAGAGTAACATGAACACCTGTTACCATTTTTCTCTTGCATTGTTTCTGACATGAAATTGGGGCTTTAATTTTTGTGTTACTAGAGTGTGGTTTAAATTTGAGAGATTTGCCTTGAAATCCAAAATTATGTAAATGTTCAAAACGTTCTGTGAAATATAGGAAATACAACTGTGCTTTTTACCTATAGACCTGTGCTTAGGTGAGACCAAGTAATTGTCTAACTAAATGGTCCTCAGAAAGCAATGCTAATAACTTACTCAATTCTTTGTCAAAACTCAAGTTCTTTCTGAAATGATTCTCCTTCTAAATTTAAGTTTATTTTGCTAACCCAGGCTGATTTCACCTTTTGACTTTAATTTGAATATGATAAACGTTATAATAATCTGAATTTTGATATTACAACCTATTTTAGAGTTTAAAGCCTTTTGATTAAGGCACTCAGCACTTTGGCTTCATTAAATAAGTGGAGAGTTAGTAATTACAAAATTATTCATGTGGATCCATGTTCTGCCACTTACCAAGTGTATCTACTAGGGCAAGTGTTTGTAAGCAGTGAGGTGCCAAAGTAAAACTCAGAAGGGTCACAGAGGAGCATCACAGGATATTTTAATTTTTCAAGGAAAACACAAAGGTGCTTGACATCTGTCGGACATCTATTGAATACTATGCAAACTACTAGCTCAGAGAAGTTCATTGTTTTAACATTAGATTGTACTGCATCGCTTTTGATGCTATCATATAGTTACAAAGCTGTATTTTAAATTTGCTTGTTAAAAGCAACTACCATATGAATAACAATGTACAGTGGGAAATGAGAGTGGTGATGTCCAGTATGATTTCAATGTTTGAGAAGTGTGGCCCAAAAGGAACACAAATTCCATTAGTAGAAAATTGTGGTTATTTAAGAATGAAATTTAAAAAAAAAAACCTTCTTCTTTAAATTGTGTATATTTTTTTCCAATCAGCTACTAAGATTATTAGGATATAAATACTTATTAAGTAGTTTGGATCTAATTACTTAAAATATGGAACTATTACATATTTCATTATATATAATGAAATATAATTCACATGCCATACAATTTTCTCATTTAAAGTGTACAATTATTAGTTTTTACTATATTCACAGATTTGTGCAGTCATCACCAAAATTGATTTTAGACGATTCTCATCATCCCTTGAAGAAATGCCATACCCACTGTCAGTCATTCTTCATTTCTTCCCAGCTTCCAGCAATTACTAATCTACTTTATGTCTCTATAGATTTGCCTATTCTGGATTTTCCATCTAAATGGAATCTTTTAATATGTTGTCTTTTGTGACTAGTTTCTTTCACTTAACATAATGTTTTCTAGGTTCATTCATGTTGTAGTGTGTATCACTATTTCATTATATTTTATTCCTGAATTATATTCTATTGTTGTTAGGTACATTTAATTTATCCATTCATCATCTGATGGGCATTTGGATTATTTCCATTTTATTCCATGGAATAAAGCTGCTATGAACATTTGTGTACCAATTTTTGTGTGAACATATGTTTTCATTTTTCTTGAGTATATAGGGTGAAATTAATGAGTCATGACTCTATATTTACTTATTTGAGAAACTGCCAGGTTGTTTTCCAAAATATTGCATCATTTTGTATTCTCACCAGCAGTGTATCAGTGTTCCAATTTCTCCACATCCTCACCAACGCTCATTATTATATATTTCTTTGGTTAGAGCCACCCTAGTAGGTATAAAGTGGTATCTCATCTTGGCTTTAATTCGCATGTCTCTAATGGTTAATGATCTCTTAATGTGCTTATTGGCAATTTGTATGTATTTAGAGAAATATATATTCAGATCCTTTACCCATTTCTTAATTGGATTGTCTTATTATTATTGAATTGTAAGGGTTTGGATACTTATATATAATCTGAACACAAGTCCCTTATTAGATGTATGATTTGCAAATATTTTCTCCTATGTTGTCTGGTATATTTTCATTTTCTTGATGGTATGTATTGAAACCCAATTTTTTTTTAATTTAATGAAGTCAAGTTTATGTAGTTTGTCTTTTAGTATCATATTTAAGAATGCTTTCCCTAATCCTGAGGTCATGGGAAATTTCTCCTATATTTTCTAAGTGTTTCATTGTTTAAACTCTTACATTTAAGTCTATGATACAACTTTGAGTTGAGTATGGTATGAGGAAGGGATTCAGATTTATTTTCTTGTATATGAATGTCCTGTTTCACCAACACCATTTGTTGAAATGAATTTTCTTTCCTTATTGAATTGTCTTGGCTCCCTTGTTAAAGTCAATTGACTAAAACCGTGAGGGTTTATTTCTGTATTTCCAATTCTATTCCATTGACCTCCATATTTATCCTTATGCCAGTACCATGCAGGCTTGCTTTATAGACAAAGTCTGTAGCTTTGTAGTAAGTTCTGAACTCAGGAAGTGTGAATCCTCCATCTTTGTTCATCTTTTTCAAGATTGTTTTGTTTATTCTGGGTCCCTTAAATTTTCATATGAATTTAGGATCAGCTTGGCCATTTGAGCAAAGAAGTCAGCTGCAATTTTGATAGGAATTACATTGAATCTGTAAATCAATCTGAGGCATCATGGCTCGATAATATTAAGAGTTTCAACTCATGAATATGGGATGTCTTCCCATTTATTTAGATCATTAATTTCTTTCAATAAATTTTTCTAGTTTTCACAGAAAAAGTTTGTACTATTTTTGTTAAATTTATTTCTAAGTATTTTATTAGTTATGTTATATTATAAATGTAATTGTTTCTTAGTTCCATTTTTGGATTGTTCACTGCTAATGTATAGGAATATTATTGATTTTTAATATTGATCTTATATGCTTCATTTTTGAACTCATTTATTACTTCTTATGTATATTTTTTGTTGTGGTAAGAACACTTAACATGAGATCTACTCTCTTAAGATATTTTTGATGGTACAAGACAGTATTGTTAACTACAGGCCCAATGGTATGTTGTAGATATCCAGAACTTAATAATCTTGTATAACTGAAACTTTATACCTATTGAATAACAGCTCACCATTTCCTCCTTATGCCAGTCCCTGGAAACCACAATTCTACACTTTGCTTCTATGTGTTTGACTTTTTTATATACCTCATGTAAGTGGAATCATGCAATATGTTTCCTTCAGTGACTGGCTTATTTCACTTCGCATAATGGCTTCAAGGTTCATCTATATTGTTGCATATAGCATGATTTCCAGCTTTTCTTAAGGCTGAATAATATTCCATTGTGTGTATATACACCTTTTCTTTGTCCATTCCTTCACTGATGGACATTTAGTTGTTTTTCATTATCTTGGCTATTGTGAATAATGCTGCAATTCACATGGGAATGAAAATAGCTCTTTGAGATATTAATTTCAATTCTTTTGGATAAATATCCTAAAGTGGGATTGCTGAATCACATGGCGTTTCTGTTTTTAATTTTTTGAGGAAGCTCCATATTGTTTTCCATAATGTCTTCATCATTCTACATTCCCATCAAGAGTATACAAGGCTTTTGTTTTCTTCACATCTTCACCAACACTTGTTATTTATTATTGTTTTTTAGTAATAGCTATCCTAAGGTGTGAGATGATATCTCATTGTGGTTATGATTTGCATTTCCCTGATGATTAGTGATATTGAGCAATCAATGCAAATCCTATCAAAATCCCAGTGGCATGTTTTAAGACAGAAATAGAAAAGCAATCCTAAAATATATATGAAACCACAAAGGACCTCAAATAGCCAGACCAATCTTGAGAAAGAACAAAGTGGAGGCATCACACTTCCTGATTTCAAAATATATTACAAAGCTATAGTAACTAAAACAGCTAGGTACTGACATAAAGACAGACACATACACCAATGTGACAGAATAGAAAGCCTCTAAATAAACTCCTCAATTATATGGTCAACTGATCTTCAACAATGGTGCCAAGAATAAACAATGGGGAAAGGATAGTCTCTTCAACAAATGGTGTTGGGGAAAACTGAATATACACATGCAAAAGAATGAATTTGGATCCTTACTTTACACCATACTAAAAAATCAAACCCAAATGGATTAAATACTTAACTGTAAGACATGGACATATAAAACTCTTTGAGGAAAACATAGGGGAAATGCTTCATGAAAATGGTCTTGGTAATGACTTCTTGAATATGATGTCAAAAGCACAGACAAATAAGGAAAAACAGAAAAGTGGGACTATGTCAAACTAAAAAACTTCTGCATAGCAAATAATATAATTAACAGTGAAAAGGCAACCTCTAGAATGGGAGAAAAAATTTGCAAACTATATATCTAATTACGGGTTAATATCCAAAATATATAAGGAACTCCTTTAACTCAATAGCAACAACTCTAAAACCTGACTAAAAAGTGAGCAAAAAACTTGAATAGACATTTCTCCAAAGAAGACACACAAGTAGCTATCAGGTATATTTAGTTTGTGCTTCTTTTTCTAAGTTCTTGGAGTGGACGTTTAGGTTATTTATTTGTAATCTTTCTTCTTTGCTAATATAGGTGTTTAAGGTTATAAATTTCTACTTAAGCACTGCATTAGCAGCATCCCATAAGTTTTGGTATATTATATCTTCATTTTAATTTTCATTTATCTCAAGCTATTTTCTATTTTTCTTGTGATTTCATCTTTAAACATTGTTTAGTTAGGAGGGTATTGTTCAATTTCCACACATTTGTGAATTTTCTGAATTTTTTTCTGTTACTGATTTCTAGTTTCATTCCATTGTAGCTGGAGAACATACTTTGTATGGTTTTAATCATTTAAATTTATTGAGGCTTGTTTAATGCTCTAGTATATGGTCAATTCTAGAAAATATTCTTAAGAAGCATGTGTGTTCTGCTGTTGTTTGGTGAATTATCCTATAGATGTATTAGGTCTAGTTTGTCATTCAGTCTACTATTTCCTTATTGAACTGCTGGTTGTTCTGTGCATTATAGAGTGTGAAGTCTCCAAGTATTATTGTCTATTTCTTTCTTTATCCTGTCAGACTTTACTTTGTATTTTTGGGGACTCTGTTTTAAGGTACATATATACTTTTTATATTGTATTTTCTTGATAGTTTGACCCTTCTATTAAAATAAAGTGTCCTTCTTTGTCTCTAGTAACATTTTTTTTTAAAAAAAATTTTTAAAACATTTTTTAAAACATTTTTTGTTTTAAAATCTATGCTGCCTAATATTAATATAGCCACTCCAGCTTTCTTATGGTTGTTGTTTGCATGATACATACATAATTTCCATCCTTTTATTCTCAAATAATTTGTATTTTTAAATATAAATGGCTTTTGTAGATAGCATATAGTTGGATCTTGTTTTATCCAGTCTGACAATCTCTGTCTTTTGATTTCAGTTTCAAATCCATTCACATTTAATGTTTTTTATATAGTTTTTGATATAGTTGGATCTATATCTGCCCTTTACTTTTGATTTTATATAACTCTCCTGGGTTTTTTATTCCTCTGTTCCTCCCTTACTTCATATTTTTGCATTAAGCAAATAATTTCTGATGTAACATTTTAATTCCTTGAATGAGTTTTTTATTATATTTTTTGAGTTATTTTCTTAGTGGTTTCTCTAGAATTTAACCATATTTATCTCAATTTATTATAATCTACTTCAGATTTATGCTTAATTCTGTGAGATATAGGACACTTACTCCTTTATAGCTGTATTTCCTCTCTTGTGTTTTATGCTATTATTTTTATGTATGTATATTACATCTATGTATTTTACAAATCCAACAATGTATTGTTATAATTATTACTTTATATAATTTGGTGGCTTTTACAAAAGCAGGAAGAAGAAAGGAGAGCAAGTATTTATTTATAATGTTTGTTATATTAACCTTCTTATTTAACATATCTTGTTCTTATTATTTGTGCCTGTGGATTCAGGTTGCCATCTGGTGTGATTTCCCTAGGATGACCGTGGTTTTAGCAGGGCTATCTTTGACTTTCTTTTTCACCAATCTCTCTGTTAATCTGTGTGCCTCTGTTCGTACCACAACCAGCTGTTAGGCTCCAGTAATTGCAAGCACAGTTTTTGAGGCCAGTCTCTGTGGTTCTAATATTGATAAGGCTCTTATTAACTGTCATTTTCCCTGGTTCTCTCTAATAAACTAGTTGGCTTATGGTTTAGTTTATTGCTCTCTTGAAGCTCCCAGACTTTTCTTACTTCCTTGCCACTAAATATCCATTGCTTTTTAGAGTAATCTTAGGCTTGAACTTCCCCACACTATGTTCAAAATAAAGTTAGTTCCCTTGGGAGAGCTTCAGATATCTCTGATCTTATAATCTGCTCTTTCTCTAGGCACAATCTCTGAATAATGACTCAAGAACTGGGAACAGGTAATATGGCCTGCTCCTCTTGCGGTATCATCCCTGATGTAAAAGCAGAATGCTGTGTAGGACAGTAGCCTTTGATCTTCTCGCCTTGTCTTTGCTAGTATGGAATTTTACCCTACAAATAAGCTGGATCAATGGATGTTGAGTTCCAATATTCTTCACCTGTCATGCTTGTCATAAAAGCTCTGTGTTATGAGTGGGACTGGTTGGAGAAGTTGAATCCCTGCCTTCTCGGTCACACTTGCCTGGAATTTAGTCTCTGCAACACAGAGCAGGAAGATGATGAGAAATGCTTGTGGCCAGGCTCTCCTGTAGAGATATCACAGTCTGTGTCTGAGAGTTGGAGAGAGAGGGAGCCTTGCATTCTTGACCCCATCCACTTGGAGTGTAGTTTGAATCACACTAAGCTGGAGAGCAAAGGGAGGAAGCAGGTTGTGGCTCAAGCGACAGACTCTTCCTGTTTGTACTGAGATTTAGTAGATTTTCTTGAACAAATATTTCCTTTTTTTCTATACACCCTTAGGACAATTTCCATAAACTTCAAGAGGTCATTTTTTCTGTAACTTTTACCTGTTATGACTGTCTCATTGGAGAGGGGGTCTGAGAGCTCCTAATGTTGCCATCCTGGATTTTGTCTGTTGCCTTTGTCTTTTAGCCTCCGGCACCATGGAATAATTACTGAGACACTAAGCATACCATGAACAGAGAAAGTTTGGGAGTCTTTAAAGACAAGTTACTAAACCTATCCCCATCTCAAACTTTACATCATTAAAATAAAGATAATGATGTACACCTCAATAATGTTTTTAGGATTAAATGAAATACAACTCTGCGTGCTCCTGACACATAAGGCACCAAAATAAACTTGACTATTTTTATCTCATATGTTTTTATGAGGGTAATGTATATACTATATGTAAAATGTTATGTAAAATGCTGTAAATATTATTATAGCTTTTTTTTTTTTTTTTTTTTGCGGTACACGGGCCTCTCACTGCTGTGGCCTCTCCTGTTGCAGAGCACAGGCTCCGGATGCGCAGGCTCAGCGGCCCCGGCTCACGGGCCCAGCCGCTCCGCGGCATGTGGGATCTTCCTGGACCGGGGCACAAACCCGTGTCCCCTGCATCGGCAGGCGGACTCTCAACCACTGCGCCACAAGGGAAGCCCTATTATAGCTTTAAATATTTTTCATACTCTGCTCCATTTTGTTTCTTAATTCAATCTGATGATAGAGTAACTGATATTGGGTGTCCTGTTTGTAGAGACATAGGTGAATTCCTGCATTTTGTGAAATTCAACATGTAGATATAAGTAGAAACCAGTAAAAGAATAAATGAAAATCAATGCCTCTGCTTCCCTTTAAGTCTGTGATCAAAGTAGAAGCCTCAGTAAATGATATTTCTTGGGGATTAAAACCCAGTAGACAATGATTGTCCAACATGCCCTTGACCATCAGGTCTTCACATCTGGTAATTACTCACCAGGATTTTCTTAGCCTTGATCATTATTGCCTAATTTGGGTCCATTTAGAATGCCAAAGCCCAAGCAGCTTGAATGTATGAAAACCTGCTGTTTTATGACATGGAGAGCTCATTGCATTTCATTTTCTTAATTCATGTCAAACGTTTTTACTTAGAAGAAGTAAATTACAGAGCCCTGAGTCTTTCTTAAAACACATTTTATCTATAAGCTCCAAAAATATTTTCTTAAATATTGTTTAGAATATGAATTGTTCGTGTTTTATTTCTTATTTCACTAGCAAGAAATTTTCTAAGTCTAGTATTCAGAATCTATGACCCAAAAGCTAATACAACTTTTATTTTGTTTCTTACTGGCAATACAATTGGGATTATGTTGGAAAGGTTGACGTGACATAATGTCTTTGAATTGCCTGTAAGCACTGTAATAATACTTAGGCACTATTCAGAATTGGGGGGTAAAACTGAAAAACTAAGAAAAGAAATAAAGCCGAATATTAGTAAAATGAGGGAGAGAGATATAGGAAGCAAAGGATGCAAAGAATAAGATAAAGAATGAAAGATAAAATTCAAAAGTCAGTATAGCATAGATAATGATAATAACATTTGTGGGGTTTACAGAGTGTTGTGTATATAGTTTGCCTGCCAGTCTCCTACTTCTAGTAGGAACCATTTAGCTGAAGAAAGAGGAAGCCAAACCCACTCAAACTAACTACATCAAAAGGCGGTGCATTATAAAGATCCTGGGAAATAGCACAGAATTCATTTGTCAGCAATATCATTGGGCTTCATGTGGACTGGAAAGATAGTTTCTTCTCTCTGTCTTTGGGGACATTTATTCTTTTCTCCTTGTTTCTTTCTTCACACGTTTCTTTCATTTAATTATGCAAACTGGTTATCTTTGTAAGCTCCTCAGTCTCTGCTCCTTCATAACTTCAGTCCATATGTGGCCAGCATTGACCCTTTTTTGCTGCACACTTCTCCGTCTCTTCTTCTTAGATCACTGACTCAGAATGACTGACCTAATTTCAAATTTCAGGTAGAGAGAATATAATTGGCTGAATGTGTATAAGTTGTCTGCTTTTGGTCTAATTACTATGGCTGAAAGGATGAAATCTGCGTTATGTTGGGCTGTTCTTATGAGGGTTGTAGGTTGAACTGGTTCTCTAAGAAAAGAAAAGACATATTTACATATCTATTATGTGCTATCTACTAAATTCATTGAGCAAAAAGATCATGTCCTATTAATTCCTTTCCCCAGCACCTTGCACAGTTTTAATATGAACAATGAACGAAATAATCTTCACTTCAAGGGCAATTTGCATTTCTGTCTTTAAGGGGCAGTGCTATTGACACAAATGAAGAAAAAATTCCAGTCCCTACTTTTTTGATGGGTATCATCAAGGTAACTTGCCTTGAACAATGATTAACCTTTTTTGGAAAGTGAACTTTGTTGAGCAGACTTTGAAGATATTTTCCATACCTGGGAATGAAGCAACAATGACATAACACCTGTCCATTTTGTAGACCAGTGTTCTGAAACTATTTTTAGCTGTTGAATTTATGCTAAAATTTTACCTAGAATACAAATAAATAAAATATATAAAAATAGAACGCATAGTTAAAGCAGGTGTAAAAGGTCAAGCTCTACCTATTAATCTTCTTTGTTCTGTTCATCCTCCAACAGGCCCACCCCTAAACTAGAGGAACCTCTACAGAACCCAAGGGCTTCAGAGACCATTGCTTTTAGGTAAGAAGCAAGGAAATTTTATTATTATTTGCTCAGTGTTTGAGTACATTTATAATTTTAAGTACACAAAATTATGATACAAAAGATTTTGTGAAGACATAGAAAAGGGTTTTATTGTATATTTTTTCCATTGCTGCAAGTTTCTTAGGTGTACAATTCAAAGATAGAAACTCATTTGTTCAATAAACTTTTAATGAGCATTATTTGCTACATTCTATTCTTGGCAGTAAAATATGAACAAGACAGGACCTCTGTTATCATGTGTCCAGAGTCTACACTAGAACTATGTGACATAAGAACATTTTAATTTCATTACACTTAATGCAATATAGATACCTTACTTAGAACTATCAGTGGAAAGGAACTAGCAAACATTTCAGTACTCAGAATAAGTTCAGGAGTTCATATTCTTCCACTCTCACCTTTCTCCTGAAACATGGACTTAAGACCGTTGTTGGTATAACCATTGGCTCTTGTTTCTGCTTGGACCTTTTGATTTCTCTCCTTTTCTCCAATATGAATTGAAACATGGATTTCCCAAAAAAAATGCAAAATAACTGAAAATGTTACAATTGACATCACTAGGTTAGTGTAACAATGTTGTGCTGAAATGAAAAGAAATAAATATTTCTGCTTATATTGAAAAATGTTATAGAACTATTTAGTTGTGAGAATGCACTGTTGGAATAGCAAAATATTTTTTTATACTCAAATATGTTGTCTAAGACTAATGTATCTTCATAGAACTGTAGACATTAGAACTAAAAGGGAACTTAGAATTCATTGTAGGCATTATGATTGCCTACAAAGTATCCATTCATCATATCTGAATTTGCAAGAGAATTCCAGTCTTGTTCAGGGTGGAAATGTATCCAACTTCAGCTAATGGAAGTACCATACCTCTAAGGGGCATTTAGAAACGTTTGAGCATGTTTTAGAGTGTCAAAAGAGCTAAGAGATAATATTGACATTCAGTCCCTTTGGGTTGTAGATGCTACATGTCCTGGAATGTACAGAATTGTCCTGCATAACAAAGAATTTTCCAGCTTCAAGTACTACCAGTTTCCCCAGCAAGAAACCCTGGTTTAACCCAGTTCTGCTAATCATATTACCCTCTTTGTCCAGCTTACTTTTTTTTTTTAACATCTTTACTCGAGCATAATTGCTTTACAATGGTGTGTTGTTTCTGCTTTATAACAAAGTAATCAGCTATACGTATATCCCCATATCCCCTCCCTCTTGCATCTCCCTCCCACCTTCCCTATCCCACCCCTCTAGGTGGTCACAAAGCACAGAGCTGATCTCCCTGTGCTATATGGCTGTTTCCCACTAGCTATATATTTTACATTTGGCATTGTATATATGTCCATGCCACTCTCTCACTTCGTCCCAGCTTACACTTCTCCCTCCCTGTGTCCTCAAGTATATTCTCTATGTTTGTGTCTTTATTCCTGTCTTGCCATGAGGTTCTTCAGAAACTTTTTATTTTTTTAGATTCCATATATATGTGTTAGCGTACGGTATTTGTTTTTCTCTTTCTGACATACTTCACTCTGTATGACAGACTCTAGATCCATCTACCTCACTACAAATAACTCAGTTTCACCTTTTTATGGCTGAATAATATTCCATTGTATATATGTGCCACATCTTCTTTATCCATTCATCTGTCGATGGGCACTTAGGTTGCTTCCATGTCCTGGCTATTGTAAATAGAGCTGCAATGAACATTGTGGTACAGGACTCTTTTTGAATTATGGTTTTCTCAAGTTATATGCCCAGTAGTGGGATTTCTGGGTTATATGGTAGTTCAATTTTTAGCTTTTTAAGGAATCTCCATACTGTTCTCCATAGTGGCTGTATCAACTTACATTCCCAACAACAGTGCAAGAAGGTTCCCTTTTCTCCACACCCTCTCCAGCATTTATTGTTTGTAGATTTTTTGATGATGGCCATTCTGACCAGTGTGAAGTGATACCTCATTGTAGTTTTGATTTGCATTTCTCTAATGATTAGTGATGTTGAGCATCCTTTCATGTGTTTTTTGGCAATCTGTATATCTTCTTGGGAGAAATGTCTATTTAGGTCTTCTGCCCATTTTTGGAATGGGTTGTTTGTTTTTTGATATTGAGCTGCTTGTAAATTTTGGAGATTAATCCTTTGTCAGTTGCTTCATTTGCAAATATTTTCTCCCATTCTGAGGGTTGTCTTTTTGTCTTATTTATGGTTTCCTTTGCTGTGCAAAAGCTGAAGTTTCATTAGGTCCCATTTGTTTATTTTTGTTTTTATTTCCATTTCTCTAGGAGGTGGGTCAAAAAGAATCCTGCTTTGATTTATGTCATAGAGTGTTCTGCCTATGTTTTCCTCTAAGAGTTTGATAGTGTCTGGCCTTACATTTAGGTCTTTAATCAGTTTTGAGTTTATTATTGTGTCTGGTGTTAGAGAGTGTTCTAATTTCATCCTTTTACATGTAGCTGTCCAGTTTTCCCGGCACCACTTATTGAAGAGGCTGTCTTTCCTCCATTGTATATTCTTGCCTTCTTTATCAAAGACAAGGTGACTATATGTGTGTGGGTTTATCTCTGGGCTTTCTATCCTGTTCCATTGATCTATTTTTGTGTTTTTGTGCCTTTACAATACTGTCTTCATTACTGTAGCTGTGTAGTATAGTCAGAAGTCAGGTACCTGATTCCTTGAGCTCAGATTTTCTTTCTCAAGATTGTTTTGGGTATTCGGGGTCTTTTGTGTTTCCATACAAATTGTGAAATTTTTTGTTCTGGTCTCTGAAAAATGCCATTGTAGTTTGATAGGGATTGCAGTGAATCTGTAGACTGCTTTGGGTAGTATGGTCATTTTCACAATGTTGATTCTTCCATTCCAAGAACATGGTATATTTCTCCATCTGTTTGTATCAACTTTCATTTCTTTCATCAGTGTCTTATAGTTTTCTGCATACAGGTCTTTTGTCTCCCTAGGTAGGTTTATTCCTAGGATTTTAATCCTTTTTGTTGCAATGGTAAATGAGAGTGTTTCCTTAATTTCTCTTACAGATTTTTCATCATTAGTGTATAGGAATGCAAGTGATTTCTGTGCATTAATTTTTTATCCTGCTACTTTACCAAATTCATTGATTAGCTCTAGTAGTTTTCTGGTAACATCTTTAGGATTCTCTGTGTATAGTATCATGTCATCTGCAAACAGTGACAGCTTTACGTCTTCTTTTCCAATTTAGATTCCTTTTATTTCTTTTTCTTCTCTGATTTCTATGGCTAAAATTTCCAAAACTATGTTGAATAAGAGTGGTGAGAGTGTACAACCATGTCTTGTTCCTGATCTTAGAGGAAATGGTTTCAGTTTTTCACCATTGAGAATGATGTTGGCTCTGGGTTTGTCATATATGGCCTTCACTTTGTTGAGGTAAGTTCCCTCTATGCCTACTTTCTGCAGAGTTTTTATCATAAATGGGTGTTGAATTTTGTCAAAAAAGTTTTCTGCATATATTGAAATGATCATACGGTTTTTCTCCAATTTTTTCAAGTTTTATCACATTGTTTGATTTGCATATATTGAAGAATCCTTGCATTCCTGGGATAAACCCCACTTGATCATGGTGTATGATCCATTTAATGTGCTATTGGATTCTGTTTGCTAGTATTTTGTTGACGATTTTTGCATCTATGTTGATCAGTGATATTGGCCTGTAGTTTTCTTTCTTTGTGACATCTTTGTCTGGTTTTGGTATCAGGGTGATGGTGGCCTCATAGAATGATTTTGGGAGTGTGCCTCCCTCTGCAATATTTTGGAAGAGTTTGAGTAGGATAGGTGTTAACTCTTCTCTAAATGTTTGATAGAATTCTCCTGTGAAGCCATCTGGTCCTGCGCTTTAGCTCATTGGAAGATTTTTAATCACAGTCTCAATTTCAGTGCTTGTTATTCACCTGTTTATATTTTCTGTTTCTTCCTGGTTTAGTCACAGAAGGTTGTGCTTTTCTAAGAATTTGTTCATTCTTCCAGGTTTTCCATTTTATTGGCATATAGTTGCTTGTAGTAATCTCTCATGATCCTTTGTATTTCTGCAGTGTCAGTTGTTACTTCTCCTTTTTCATCTGTAATTCAACTGATTTGAGTCTTCTCCCTTTTTTTCTTGATGAGTCTGGCTAATGCTTTATCAATTTTGTTTATCTTCTTAAAGAACATGCTTTTAGTCTTATTTATCTTTGCAATCATTTCCTTCACTTCTTTTTCATTTATTTGTGATCTGGTCTTTATGATTTCTTTCCTTCTGTTAACTTTCAGGCTTTTTTGTTCTTCTTTCTCTAATTGCTTTAGGTGTAAGGTTAGGATGTTTATTTGAGAGTTTTCTTGTTTCTTCAGGTAGGATTGTATTGCTGTAAACTTCCCTGCTAGAGCTGCTTTTGCTGCATCCCATAGGTTTTGGGTTGTCGTGTTTTCATTGTCATTTGTTTCTAGGTATTTTTTGCTTTCCTCTTTGATTTCTGCAGTGATCTCTTGGTTATTTAGTAGTGTATTGTTTAGCCTCCATGTGTTTTTATTATTTACAGATATTTTTCCTCTAATTGATATCTAGTCTCATAGCGTTGTGGTTGGAAAAGATACTTGATACCATTTCAATATTCTTAAATTTACCAAGGTTTAATTTGTTCCCCAAGATATGATCTATCCTGGAGAATGTTCCATGGGCACTTGAGAAGAAAGTGTATTCTGTTGTTTTTGGATGGAATGTCCTATAAATATCAATTAAGTCCATCTTTTTTAATGTATGATTTAAGGCTTGTGTTTCCTTATTTAGTTTCATATTGGATGATCTGTGCATTGGTGAAAGTGGCTGTTAAAATCCCCTACTGTGATTGTGTTACTGTCAATTTTCCCTTTCATGGCTGTTAGCATTTGCCTTATGTGTTGAGGTGCTCCTATGTTGGGTGCATAAATATTTACAATTGTTATATCTTCTTCTTGGATTGATTCCTTCATCATTATTTACTGTCCTTGTTTGTCTCTTGTAAGAGTCTTTATTTTAAAGTCTATTTTATCTGATATGAGTATTGCTACTCCAGCTTTCTTTTGATTTCCATTTGCATGGAATATCTTTTTCCATCCCCTCACTTTTAGCCGTTATGTGTCCCTAGGTCTGAAGTGGGTCTCTTGTAGACAGCATATATACGGGTCTTGTTTTTGTATCTATTCAGCCAGTCTCTGTCTTTTGGTTGGAGCATTTAATCCGTTTACATTTAAGGTAGTTATCAATATGTATGCTCCTATTACTATTTTCTTAATTGTTTGTGTTTCTTATTGTAGGTCTTTCCCTTCCCTCATGTTTCCCACTTAGAGAAGTTCCTTTAGCATTTGTTGTAAAGCTGGTTTGGTGGTGCTGAATTCTTTTAGCTTTTGCTTGTTTGTAAAGGTTTTAATTTCAATGTCCAATCTGAGTGGGATCCTTGCTGGGTAGAGTTATTTTTGTTGTAGGTTTTTCCCTTTCATCAATTTAAATATGTCCTGCCACTCCCTTCTGGTTTGCAGAGTTTCCACTGAAAGATCAGATGTTTACCTTATGTGATTCCCTTGTATGTTATTTGTTGTTTTTCCCTTGCTGCTCTTAATATTTTTTCTTTGTCCTTAATTTTTGATAATTTGATTAGTATGTTTCTTGGCATGTTTTTCCATGAATTTATCCTGTATGGGACTCTCTGTACTTCTTGGACTTGACTATGTCCTTTCCCATATTAGGGAAGTTTTCAAACTATAATCTCTTCAAATATTTTCTCAGTCCCTTTCTTTTTCTGTTCCTCTTCTGGGACCCCTTTAATTCGAATGTTAATCGGTTTAATGTTGTTCCAGAAGTCTCTGAAACTGTCCTCAATTCTTTTCATTATTTTTTCTTTATTCTGCTCTGTGGTAGTTATTTCTACTATTTTATCTTCCAGGTCACTTATCTGTTCTTCTGCCTCAGTTATTCTGCCATTAATTACTTCTAGAGAAATTTTAATTTCATTTATTGTGTTGTTCATCATTTTTTGTTTGCTTTTTAGGTCTTTTAGTTCCCTGTTAAACGTTTCTTGTATTTTATCCATTCTATTTCCAAGATTTTGGATCATCTTTGCTCTCATTACTCTGAATTCTTTTTCAGGTAGACTGCCTATTTCCTCTTCATTTGTTCAGTCTGGTGGTTTTTACCTTGCTCCTTCATCTGCTGTGTGTTTCTCTGTCTTCTCATTTTGCTTAACTTACTGTGTTTGCGGTCTCCTTTTTGCAGGCTGCCGGTTCATAGTTCCCATTGTTTTTGTTGTCTGCCCCCAGTTGGTAAGGTTGGTTCAGTGGGTTGTGTAGACTTCCTGTTGGAAGGGACTGGTGCCTGTTATTTTGTATGGGGATGGATCTTGTCTTTCTTGTGGGCAGGACCGTGTCCAGTGGTGTATTTTGGGGTGTCTGTGACCTTACTATGATTTTAGGTAGCCTCTCTGCTAATGGGTGTGGTTGTATTCCTGTCTTGCTAGTTGTTTGGCATAGATTGTCCAGCACTGTAGCTTGCTTGTTGTTGAGTGGAGCTGGGTCTTATCGTTGAGACGGAGATCTCTGGGAGAGCTTTTGCCATTTGATATTATATGGAATTGGGAGGTCTCTGGTGTTCCAATATCATGATCTTGGCTCTCCCACCTCAGAGGCAGAGGGCTGACACCCACTGGAGCACCAAGACCCTGTTAGCCACATGGCTCAGAAGAAAAGTGAGAAAAAGGAAAGCAAGCAAGCAAGCAAGAAAGAACGAAAGAAAGAAAGAATTAGAATAGAATAGAATAAAATAAAATATTAAAAAGTTATTTATAATAAAAAATTTAAAAGTAATAAATAAAAGAAAGAAAGAAAGAAGAGAGCAACCAAACCAAAAAACAAATCCACCAATGATAACAAGCACTAAAAACTACAAAAAAAGGAAAAAAGGGACAGACTGAACCCTAGGACAAATGGTAAAAGCAAAGATATATAGACAAAATCACACAAAGAAGCATACACATACACACTCACAAAAAGGGAGAAAGTAAAATATATATATATATCTATATATATAAAAAAAAGGAAGAGAGCAACAAAATCTATAAACATATCTACCAGTGATAATAAACTCTAAATACTAAACTAAGACAAGGCCGGAAACAAAGTAGATGCAGAAAGCAAACCAAGTCTACAGTTGCTCCCAAAGTCCACCGCCTCAATTTTGGGATGATTTCTTATCTATTCAGGTATTCCAGGGATGCAGGGTACATCAAGTTGATTGTGGAGAGTTAATTCTCTCCTCCTGAGGCTGCTGGGAGAAATTTCCCTTTCTCTTCTTTGTTCGCACAGCTCCTGGGGTTCAGCTTTGGATTTGGCCCCGCCTCTGCATGGAGGTTGTCTGAGGGCATCTGTTCTTTGCTCAGACAGGATGGGGTTAAAGTAGCAGTTTATTAGGGGGTTCTGGCTCACTTAGGCCAGGCGGAGGGAGGGGTATGAAATGCAGGGCGAGCCTGTAGCGGCAGAGGCCAGTGTGATGTTTCAATAGCCTGAGGTGTGTCGTGTGTTCTCCCAGGGAACTTGTCCCTGGATCACGGGACTGTGGCAGTGGTGAGCTGCACAGGCTCTCAGGAGGGGAGGTGTGGATAGTGACCTGTGCTTGCACACAGGCTTCTTGGTGGCTGCAGTAGCAGCCTTAGCATTTCACGCCCGTCTCTGGTGTCCGCTGTGATAGCTGTGGCTCGTGCCCGTTTCTGGAGCTCGTTTAGGCGGTGCTCTGAATCCCCTTGCACACTGTGCTCTGAATCTCCTTGCACACCGTGAAACAATGGTCTCTTGCCTCTTAGGCAGTTCCAGACCTTTTCCCAGACTCCCTCCCAGCTAGCTGTGGGTCACTAGTCCCCTTCAGGCTGTGTTCACACAGCCAACCCCACTCCTCTCCCTGGGATCTGACCTCTGAAGACAAAGCCTAAGCTCCCAGCCCCCACCTGCACTGGCAGGTGGGCAAACAGGCCTCTCAGGCTGGTGAGTGCTGGTTGGCACCCATCCTCTGTGTGGGAATGTCTCTGCTTTGCCCTCTGCCCCCCTGTCGCTGTGCTCTCCTCTGTGGCTCTGAAGCTTCCCCCCTGCCACCCCCTGTCTCTGCCAGTGAAGGAGCTTCCTAGTGTGTGGAAACATTTCCTCCTTCACAGCTCCCTCCCAGAGATTCAGGTCCTGTCCCTATTCTTTTGTCTCTCTTTTTTCTTTTGCCCTACCCAGGTACGTGGGGAGTTTCTTGCCTTTTGGGAAGTCTGAGGTCTTCTCCCAGCGTTCAGTTCATGTCCTGTAGGAGTTGTTGCACATATAGATGTATTTCTGGTGTATTTGTGGGGAGGAATGTGATGTCCATGTCTTACTCCTCCGCCATCTTGAAGGTCTGTTCCTTACTTTTTATTTAGTAAATGTGTGACCCAGTTCAGGATAGTGAAATGGAAGAGGGAGTACCCAAGCAGGTGAGTATGATGGGAAATGTTCAGGAAAAATATAGCATTTCTTTCCGGTATTATAAAGTAGACCAATATGACTTGTTATTTACTGAAGGATATGTAATACATGGCACTATGACTTGCAACAAGGAAAACCAAAAGGCATTGGCCAAATTTGGGAGAGTAGATATATGGTACCACCTGGGTGTCTTTTGACCAGCATAACTAATATTTCTTGTACTGTGAGGGCTTGACTTCTTTTTATGTGGGGGAAAAAAAAATCCCTTGGTTGTTTAAGCCATTATAGACGGAGTTTTTGATACCTACAGTTGAAAACACTCTTGGTTGATAGAGCTTAATAAACACATTAACTCTTCCCCACCTTAATTTCTTTTCTCTTTGAAAAAAACTAGGGGTCAGGCATGTATAGTTACCTGAAAAAGTTACCTAGTTATTTAATGGCAGGATGAAATACAAATACCTTTTCCTACATTACTATTATAGGGTTATCAAACTATGATGTGTGGGATTTTTTTCTCCCTTTTTCTCGAAAAAGAATTATGTACTTAGGTGCATTTGAAATCTAGACATACCTGATGAAAAATAATAAACATACCATGACATTAAAAAACAATATTCTGAATGTGCTTTAAAATTTAACCATTCTACATGGTTTATCTTGTGATTTATGAGGGTAATAAAAATAGCCTTTGTGAGCAAGTCTTACTAAATTCTCCTTCAGCAGGTGCAATAGAATTCAAAGCAGCTGGTTTTAAGCAGAAAAAAAGACAAGGCAAATTCTCTAATCAAGTAGACTCTTAAAAATGAAAAATTATAAAATACTTTATATTTTATAATATAAATGTAAATTATATGTGTAAATGTATATCTGTCAATCATTTGTCAATCATCTACCAAATGCATAATTAAATAAAAATTTAAAATATTTTGCATGATCTTGACTTTGCAGTAAAAAATGCACATAGAAACATAAAGCTCCTAGATGATAACAAAGACACTATTTTACTATATACTTAAAATTTGATCCTTACAGAGCAATTGTTTTATCTTGTGGGAAGCCAATAGGACAGAGAAAATTCAGAATATGATATATTCTTACAAAGATGGTTAGCAAGCACTTACATAGAGATTTTGTATTTTGATATAGAGATTTCAACCTTGTGTACAACATAAAAGTGCAATCACTTACATTTTCCTGTGCATTGAATTGTGTAAGCAAGTAAAATATGTTAGCAGAAGTGTAATATCCATTAGAAGACCTAATAGAGATTAATTTGAAAGCTTCCAATAAGTCTCATTAGCTCAAATTCTTGAAAGGTTGAAGTCTGCTTCCTTTTTCATGCCCATTAAACAGATTAATGGCAGCAAGATCCAAGACTAAGTTGAAGGTGATGAGGTAATGACATATTATATGATTCATGCAGAAAGGAAATTAAATAATGTTAGAGCTGCAGAAGATATTAAGGGTTATCTAGTTCAGTATTTATCATATTTAAATAATTTCAGGGACTCTTTTAAATAGAAACTATGTATCATGAACTTGTGTTTTACTTACATTATTCTCATTAAACATAACATAAATATGTATAAATTTGAAACTACATGTGCATTTCCTAAGCTTATAGCTTTTATGTAATCATAATAGAAGCAATCAGAAATCCCAATAAATATAAAACCGAAAACATTAAAATTAAATTATTTAATGTAATGTGTAATGTTATTTTACTGAAAAGAAATCATTAATGTTGAATTTAGTACTAGACAAATAGTCTCAGGTAAGATTCTTTATTAAATTCATTTCTACATTCTTTATCTCAAACAGCTTTTTTTATAATCACACATTGGTAGTAAGTTCTCATAAACTTTATATGATACTGTTTTTACCCTTATTCTTAAAAGATAATTTTAAAAGTTTTATAAATCTAGATAGATAATTATTTCCTCCCAAGGTTTTGAATTATTCTGGCTTTCATAGTTGCCATTGATAAGTCTGCTGTCTAATTATCAGACTGTCTTTTCTCTTTGATGGTTTGAAAATATTTTGTTTTTGAGATTCTTCAATTTCCTTATTGTGCCTCTCAACTTTTACTTATTTTTCATCCTGTTTAGGATAAATGCTCCCTGTTTATATAAATTCATTCTTTTTTATCAGTTTTAGAAAATTCCAAGTTGAATAGCTCTTTAAATATTGCCTTTCCTTCCTTCTCTTCCCCCTTGACCCCGTTTGGATGAATATTAGCCTTTACATTTGACCCTAAAAATATTTTAAACTCCTTAAATTTTTCATCATCTTTTCTCTTTTTGGTGACTTATGAGTAATTTCTTTAGCTTTATCATCCATTTCTTATACTCCTTATTCAGTTGAGTATCGGCAGACATTTAGCTACACATTTCTAATTAAAACAATTATATTTTATTTCTAAAGTATAATTTGATTTGTTTCAACATTTCCTGATACTTTTTGAAAATAAAATGTTGCTGTTTCTTTTTCATTATACCATAAATAGTTATTCTATTGTGTCTAGCTATTAACTCTAATTTATAATCTCCTTTTGGATATAAATCTTTTTGTTGTTTCTGCCAAATAACATGCATGAAGTCTTGTTTATGGTGTGTTTATGAGCTCTATTTATGAACTCATATGTGACTGAGTTTACTCTGTAGAAACTTGAGGTCTTGAAGATGCATTTCTTTGGAAAGGATTGTATTTGCTTTTGCTGAGAATTTGAGGGAATTATTGACTTTTGGAAAACTTAGTCCCCCTTTAGGGTTCCAAGCAGAATCTGGGAGTGTCAAGTTTAATTATTTCCCTTGCATAGATGTTGCTGAGAAAGTCCATTTCAATTCTCCCTCTTATCCTCCAGATTGCTCACTGTATTTGTTTACTTAGTTGTTGTTTATTTGGCTATTTGAAGGTTTCTCTTATTTCTTCTGCAGCCAACAATGTGACCAAAATTACACTTGGTGCAGCATCTAGTTGTTCTGCTGTGGAAATGTCACAGGCTTATCTAGTCCAGTAAATGGCTGAAAGTGGAAGTTTCCTAGGTTATAGCATTTTTGATACAAAATTTCTATTTTTAGCAAATAACTGTAAGACTGTAGAAGTAAATTAGTAAAGTCTTCATTTTTAAAAAATAACATCATTTTGAAAATAACTTGACTAAAATTCAGTTTATTCAACTTTATATTCCACTTAGAACTTGTTGACATCTAGTCATTGTAATTCTAGATTCAATCTATTTAAATGGCCAAAACTATCATCAAAATATGCATCCAAAGCTAACCACTTAAAATCAGTTTATTGGTCTCTGTGGGACAACCATGAGGAAGCACACACCTACTGGCAACAGGCTTTCTTCCCACACTGAAATCATGCTATGTATATGACCTTTTACTCATTAAAAAAATATTTATTGAATACCTATCTATGTTCCAGGCATGGTTTAAGCTCTGGGGTTACAGAGATGAACAAAACAAAGTGTATGGCCATTGTTCTTACATTCTAGTGATGAGAGACAGATAGACAATAGCCAGTAAATAAATAAATAAGACAAATCAGAAAGTAATGCAATTAAGAAAATAAAGCAGGGTGGTGTGATCAAAAGTGACTGAGAAGAGTGCAGTGGATTATTTGGATTGTATTATGGTGATGACTTCCCTGAGGAGGTAGGAGTTGAGGTGATGACCTGTGGAAAGTGTTTAACAAATGCTTCAGCAAGTGCAGTGCCCTGAGGGAAATGGAGGTTGGCATGTTCCTAATGGAGAGGAACGAAAAGAACGTATGATTTTAGCATAATGATCTATTCTTAAGAGTGTTAGGACATTAAAAAGGTAAATGAGAAGGGAGATTTCAAACCATGGAATTGTGTTTGGATTATATTTTAAGTGCATTGAGAAGACTTTAGTTTCAACTAGTTGAATGATTATTTATATAATTATATATTTATAATTCATAATTATAAATATATATTAAAATCTCAATAAATTTATAATTATATTGTTTTAATATTGTATACAATTATAATCATTTTCATGAATATTTTAACAAATATTATATTAAATTATATCTTACATGTACTTAAGAGCCACCTCTAAAAATTGTTAAACTGTTGCCAGATAAGTAAGGGAGGTTGTAAGCTAGTCAGACACCTGAAATAACATCTCTTTATTGATCATCTTCATCAGATTACATATGGGATATTTTATTCCAAGAATCTTTTAGCCTTTCTTTTTGAACAGCTATAATGTTGTAAAATTGACATACAACAAACTACACATATTTAAAGTGTACAATTTGAGAAGTTTTGACATACCTTTACACCTGTGGATCCATCATCACAATCAAGATGATAAGATATCCATTACCCACAGAAGTTTCCTCATGACCCTTTTTAATCCCTCATTACCATTCCCCTCCCCAATCCCAGGCAACTCCTGATCTGCTTACTTTCACTGCTGGTTAATTACATCACTATGTATTAGAACTTTATGTAAATTGAATCACTCAGTATGTACCTTTTGTTTGATTTCTTTTACTTAGAATAATTATTTTCAGAAGTATCCATGTTGTAGCAAATACCAATGGATTATTTCTTTTCATTGCTGAAAAATGTTCCATTGGATGGATATAACACAATTTGTTTATTCACCTGTTAATAGACATTTGGATTATTTTCAGATTTTGGCTATTACAAATACAGGTACTTTTAACATTTGTATACAAGTCTGTGTGAACATGTGTGTTCATTTCTCTCACGTAAATACTTAGATGTGGACTCACTGGAACATAACCGTAAAAAACTGCCAAACTGTTTTCCACAGTAGTTGTACCATTTTTCATTCTGACCAATAGTGTATGAGAATTCCAATTTCTCCACATTTTCAACATTTAGTATGGTCAGTCTTTTTTTTTTTTTTTTTGCGGTACGCGGGCCTCTTACTGCTGTGGCCTCTCCCGCCGCGGAGCACAGGCTCCGGACGCGCAGGCTCAGCGGCCATGGCTCATGGGCCCAGCCACTCCGCGGCATGTGGGATCCTCCTGGACTGGGGCATGAACCCGTTTTCCCTGCATCGGCAGGCAGACTCTCAACCACTGTGCCACCAGGGAAGCCCTGGTCAGTCTTTTTAATTATGGCCAATCTAGTAGTTATGTAATGGTATCTCTTTGTCATTTTAATTTTTATTTCTTTATTGACTAAGGATGCTGATCATCTTTTCATGTGCTTATTTGCTGTCCATATACCTTCTCTGGTTAAATATCTGTTCAAGTAATTTCTTATTATTGCTTTAATCAATATGCAATGTTGTCCTAGTAGTAGATGTTACAGGAAAAGAATATTTTTATTTTTTCTCTTCCTCTTTTAGTCATTTATTTATTAATTCAACCATTCAGTCAACATGAGTTAAATATCTACCAGCTTCCAAGCTCTGGGGATATAATGAAGCGTGGGATTCTGTATCTGCTCAATCAGCATGTACAAAAATTGTCAACTAAAATCCAGTGTAATTATAATGTATTCCCCTTGTTTATAACAGTTTATGATTCACTTATGTGGATGCTTTCCATAAGGTTAAGAGATAAGTATGATATTAAGATACATCAGGTTCTGCTTCAGTTTTCAAAGAGCTCACACTACCCTTGGGAAAGCAGATAGAGGACTGAAAATATGGTAGCAGAAACTAAATTTCAAATAAAAAGTACTCAAAAGAAATGTCCTTGTAAATATTCAGAGAGGGTTTCCTAGAGAAAGTTGGACTTTTAACTTTTAGTAATTTATAAGAAAATTTCAATAAGTGAATAATATGAAGAGATGAGATTAGTGAGGTAAGAAGCAGCAATATTAAGTTTTTAAAGAGCAAAGAATATGCTGGGCCAATTGGGCTGACTAGTTTCCTGGAAGTCGTGAGTTCAGAATTCAGTATTATCCTGACCACAGGCATTTGATAATATGTGAACAGCTTCTCATTTTAGAACATGAATGCCTATGAAAGACTTATTAATGACATTTATAATAAAAGAGTTTAATATTCTTGGAAATCATCATCACCTGTAAATGCAGGGTTTGGAAAAGTTTTTTGTAGTTTAATGGGATTTTTAGTTATACAAGATTATCTTGTAGATTTTATAACTTCAGATAAGGCTATAGTGCTCAGTGTGGAAAGTAAAGAAGACAGAGGACTGAATAAACCACTATAAATTTTATTTATTTTTAACCTTATAGATATCTTTAAAGACATTTTTAACTTTATAGACATACTCCACTCTGCTGTGGAAGTTTTACTTTTCAATTTGCTTCATCCTGGAACAGCTAAAACAACATTCTGAAATCTTGGGGAAGTGTGATCTCTGGCCTCCTATGGTAGGAGAATTTTTTTAAGTCTGTGCATGCTCTATGCTGGATTGAACACTCAAGGCTTTTAATTAGAAACTCTCTGGCAAAGGAGAGTCTACTTTATTTATCTATCAGTTCAGGAAGAGGACATGTGCTAGAGATACTGATAATACTTATTCTAATGAAATGAACTGGGACATACGGAAGCTTCAGGCTGAAGATCATTCACTCACTAATATATAGCTTTTTTTTTTCACTTTTCCTCTTTTTTGTGTGTTTCTGATATGATAAAGTATCCTAGTGCTATCTACTTACTACAAAAGTGAGATCTTGGAAGGAAAAAACTACAGAAATAAATAATTGCCTTTTATGTCTTCCTGTTTTCTGTAATTTCAAATATAGACTTAAAAAACAATTATAATTAGTACTCTACAGTATAATAATATGACAAGGGGATTCTATTATAATAGAATGAAGAATATTCACTTGAAGTGAAAGAAGAATGTTTATTAGAAATGATATATTTTTAATATTTTTTATTATTTAAATTTTTAAAATTTAACCTTGACGTATTTTGAATTATAAATTCATGCAAGTAGATTTGTTCATAATGCCGAAAACAACAATGCAGGAAGATAAATGAGACAAAGTTAAAGCACACACATGCACATACACACAAACAAATGCACATACACCATGATGAAAACAGAGCAAAACTTCCAAATATAGGTGAAAAATCATCAATTCATGCCCTATGGATTAACTAGGTAGTATCAGACTCATTCACTTCATAGTAGTTGTCTCCTGAAGAAAATAATTTTTCTGTGACATATCTGAGTCTACATATATGCTATAGATTGGATGTTGTATCCCACCAGATTCAAATGGTACAACTAATTCCTAATGTGATGGTATTTGGAGTTGGGGCCTTTGAGAGGTGATTAGGTCATGGAGGCAGAACCCTCATGAATGAAATTAGTGCCCTCATAAAAGAGCCCCCAGAGAACTCACTCATCCACTTCTGTCCTGCAGGGGAACAGTAAAAAGATGGCTATCTATGGACCAGGAAATAGGCCCTTACCAGGCACCGAATCTGCTAGCACTTTGAACTTGGACTTTCCATCCTTCACTACTGTGAGAAATAAATTTCTGTTATTTATAAGCCACCCAGTTCTATGATATTTTGTTATAGCAGCCTGAATGAACTAAGACACTAACTGATTTTTATGGAATTCTAATATATTTCAGGACAAATTTCCCATGAAAGAATTCCTTTTAATATTCCAGTTCTAGGGAATTCCCTGGCAGTTCAGTGGTTAAGACTCTGTGCTTCCAACGCAAGGGGCATGGGTTCGATCTCTGGTTGGGGAACTAAAATCCCACATGCTGTGAGGTAAGGCCAAAAAAGTATTAAAAAAAAAATTCAAGTTCTAGGGAATTTTGACAATCCAGGGGTTAGGACTCTGTGCTTCTACTGCAGGGGGCACAGTTTGATCCCTGGTTGGGGAGCTAAGATCCCACAAGTTGTGGGGCCACAGTCACTTAATGGTCATGATGTTTATAATTTGTAATTGTAAATTGTAAATAATATGTAATTATAATTTATCATTTCATAAATGATAAAACTTAAGTGTATAAACTTTGAATCAAATGCTGAAAAGACATTTTCTGTTTGTGGGTTTGTTCTTCAAATATATCTAGCTGTGTTGCTCGAGAGAAACAGGATTTGACTTACCTCATATATGAATCCTTTTTTAAAATGACCTTTTCAGGTTTGCCTGAATTAATAACATGTATACAGTTTTATTGTGTTTAGGACTATTAATTTAAAGGATTCAAAATTTGAACTTTAAAGGAGGCATCTTAGAAATACTGAAGCGGAAAAGGAATTTTCCATTATTTTTATATTTCAAATCTAACAGGGTTTGTTTTGGTTTGCATGGGAATGATTTTATTTTCTTTAAAAAAGAACTGCAGGGGCTTCCCTGGTGGCGCAGTGGTTGAGAGTCCGCCTGCCAATGCAGGGGACACGGGTTCGTGCCCCGGGCAGGGAAGATCCCACATGCCGTGGAGCGGCTCGGCCCGTGAGCCATGGCTGCTGAGCCTGCGCTTCCGGAGCCTGTGCTCCGCAATGGGAGAGGGCACAACAGTGAGGGGCCCATGGATAATTTTTTTATTGTAGTAGGAAAGAACTATCTATTCCTTAATCTGAACTTCTCAACCCAAAATGTTCTCTAAACAAAATTCAGGCATTTGCAATACAAATAAAATGTTATTTGTGCTTGATGTATGAAATTTATTTGACTTCAACCTCATTTGCCACAAGATTTGAGATGCCTTGGACAGAGCATCAAGAACAAGGAATATTCATAGAGCAAAAAATAAAGATAAGATAAAAGAAAAATACAAACTTGCCATCCCAAGGTCATACATACTCATTAGAGCTAATAGTTGAATTTGGCTGTAAACTTTCTGGCAGCCAAATTAATGAAGGAGACCTGAACTGTTTCCATAAAATTCACTGGTATAATTTTTAAAGTATATCTATTTCTGTCACTTAATTCTTAAAGAAATTTCTCGTGGAAAATTTTATATAGGAAATGACAAATGGTATGATAATGGATTTTTTGTAGTGACAAACTTCTTTGATTAAAGAGGGGCTAACACTGAAACATAACTCCAGAAAGGTGATTCTCGGTTTCTAATGGCAATATAATCCAAATTTGTAGTCTTCTGGTTGTTTGGCTTGATCTAAGGAACAAATGTGGAATATATGGAAGAGTGGCTAGACTATAATTTCTACAAATCATCTGTCATAAACCTAAATTTTCAAGAGAGATTAAGTCTCCTTTTCTAGACTGGAGCCAGATAAGGCACTATAGGTAATAATCTTGGTATGTTGACTATTCTAGTAAGCTTTATTATTTGTTTGCAAAGGGTCCTAGATATTAGCAGCCATATTTACCTCCTGGAACTTTTCAGTAGCTAACTGTGGAAGAAAAATGTGAAATTGGGAGATGTTAAGATGGACTGGCCACTGTTGTTTGTCAAACTCATGAGGCTTGTATGAGTAGTTTATTCCTTTTCATGATGAATCAGTATTCTTACAAATTGAATATGATTAACCTCACTACGAGTTTCCTTTTTTCAAGGAGTATATCAGTTATAATGTTTTTTGATTATAAATAATGAAAAATGTGGTTCAAACTGGTATAAATATCAAAGTGAGTGTACTGGATTATGTAGAAGGCAGAATTCTATGACGATATCCCAAGATTTCCAGTCCCTGGCATATACTCTCTCCCAGTTATTCAGTCAAACATGTATCTAGATACTGCTGTGAAGGGGTTTTGTGAATATAACTAAAGTGTCAAATCAGTTGATCTTATGATAGAGAGATTATCTGGATGATTCTGAACTAGTCAGATAAGACCTTTAAAAGTAGAAATTTCTTCTGGCTGGTTGAGGAAATCAGAGATTGGAGACACAGGACAGACTTGAAGAACCATTGCCTACTTGAAAAAAGAGGGAGTCATGTGGCAAAGAATTCAGGCAGCCTCTAAGACCTGAGAGAACTTCATGGTTGACAGTAGGCAAGGAAACTAGGGATCTTAGTCCTACAACCACAAGGATCTGAGTCATGCCAACAACAAGAATTAGTTTGTTGTTAAAGAAGTGGATGTTTTTCATAGAATTTTCAGGGAATGACTCAGTCTGGCCAGAGCATTGATTTCAGCCTTATTATATCCTGAGCATATCTGTGCTAAACTTCTGAAATGCAGAACTGTGGGCTAATAAATGAGTGTTGTCTTAAGCTTCTATTTGTGGTAATTTGTTTTAGAGCAATAGAAAACCAATACAGCTACATCCCTGAAAATCCCACTGTTCGAGTAGGGTGATCTTCAGATGTGATTTATAAGAGTTCTGGCTCCATGAACCTGAAGTTCTCATGGCTCTGTTCCCATGTTTTCCTACTAGGGGAAAACTGGCTGCAATAGCTCCACTTTCAAATCCATACACTGCACCTTCCAGAAGCAAAGAGACACTTTCTTGAAATGCTTCAGCACACAGCATTCCCCAAACCACCTTGATGATTCAGGTTGGTCCAATCAGTGGCAAACCTGGCACTGGCTTAGTGAGGCAAACTTGGAAGCCATATTTCAAAGTGGCCACTTGAATGAGTTTATGTCAAATTATATACAGAATTTCTCATTTTTCTACCTCATCCATGCAGGTAAATGTAGTTCTTACAAGAGGAGCCGAATTTCTGTACTAACTCCATAACTGTAGAATTATGCTTTCCATTATACTTTCTCATATATTATAGCTAATTAAGTGAAATACCCAGTTTTTCTACTTCCGAGAAAGTGCAAGTTTATTTCTAATACTTGGCTCTGGTATTTCCCATTTATTTACGCACTAAGCATAAACTTCCAAAGTATGCTTATTTATGATTAAGTAGCCTGTAATCCATTCCCTTCTTCAATGACAAACATTTATTCCCCCCCAGATTATAGACTGTTCAACTTACTAGATTTTCTCCCCAGACTATATATTTGTTTCTTTCTTGGTAAATCAGAAGTGTGGGCTCTTCAAGCCAATATTCTGCATGAAGTTGCTATATCACTCTATTCTTTCACAGAGTGTAGAAAATTTCAGCAAAAACATGAGAATTTTGTACCTGTCTGATTGACTTTTTTCTTACCCTTGTCCCCAGACATAAATTCATTATTAGCTATGTTGTATGAGTTATTGATTCTCAATATAACCTTAAAACTGCTTTGAGAACTTGACTCAGAATGACCTCCTGATGAATTGTTTAATAATTCCTAATGGGATAAACAAGAGTATATCTTGCTGTCTTCTTAATGTATTGTAATGTTACAATGATACTTTCAAATGAATTCTACCCATATGTTCCCTATTAAAAGTTTCACTGCTATCTCCAACCCAGGAACATTACACATAAAAGAGAAAGATAAGCATTTGCCTTTACAATGTTAACAACAGAGAAAGGTCAAAAGCAGAAAATGACTCTTATTAGTCAATTAACTCTGCTATCTGATTAATGTCCAGGAAGAATGACTTAAGATAAACCTATCCCAAATCCATATCAGTTTTGGAAACTGTTCTTCAATATTTCACTGAATTAAAACTATGAAGTATTTGTGCAAGTCAATTCTTCTAGACACTGAGGCGTATATTTTGCAACCAGTTTAAAGAATTCATGAGAAGTTATGTTGCTCAAAATTAGAAGTTATATGACTGCAATGTTGACACTATTTTATATATTTACTAATTATATGTGCTTTAAATGTTTTCCAGCCAGGCTAAAATTATTAGTATTACTTCTCCATTTATGGAACAAGCCCAGGAGTCATGCTTTAAGAAAATGTTAGTTTTGTTCTCCCATGTTTTCATAACTTATCCTTGTACTGAAATTGAGAAGCTTGATATTTAAGTATGGGTAGGGGTTCTCAAATTTCATTAGGGAATGGGTTTCCTAGTTTTAGTCTGGCTGACAGTGGAACATATTAAATCTGTCTATCATTTACACCCAATAATCAACAAAAGCCTAGTTCTAAGAAATGTTGTGTATAATTCAGGTTAAGCTGTACAGTTACTGAAAACATTCTTGCATTGTATTGTTTTAGCTCCTCCTCATTTCTTTTCTGATGGCCTTGTTAATAGGTGTTATAACAAAGAGACTAATAAAACATGTTACTATACTTACTTAGGGTCTGGGGTTGAGGAGAGAGAATGGAATGTTATACATAAGGCTTACCACATGCCAGTGTCCACTGAAGGTATTTCTCCTGTTTCAGTTCCAGGAAGATCTGAGATTTTCCTAAGCAACTGGTTTGTTTTATTTTTTTGGACAATATGAATGGCATAATTTATTATGTTTATTTCTTTCCTTTGATTGCTAAAATACTAAGTCCAATTTTTGTTCTCCTCTCACTGACATGTGTCTTACTCCAAATATTTTGCTTACCAGTCTTACTCCTAGCATTTGACTTTTTCTATTTATTCTCCTTTTGACCTCATTTCCTCATTCTTTTTAAATTGGTCTCATCATATAGGATATCCTTAATGAATAAATGGTCTTTTTCTATTTGAAAAGGTCAACCTCTCTGATGGTAAGCACACTTCTAGGAAAATGATCTATAGACACATGAGCTAGATAGGAATACCTATTTAGTTAGCCACAACCCTGGTGGTGAACGACTGGACAGATGTCTAAGGCAGACTACTATCACAGATATTGTTCATTGAATTTGTTTGTTTCCTTATTATTTTTTCCCCCCAATAGGGGCTAGTCTCACATCTTTTAAGTAATAAATCTTTTAAACAGAGTTGAAAATATGATGATACAGCAAGGCTGGTGTTGCTATGTTAAAACAGACTGTATCAGTAAAAGAGAACTCCACATTTGTGTTATATTTCTAGAAAATATAATATTAACATATAGAAACTAAACCACAATATAGGTACAAATATTTTTCATTGCATCTTAATAATGGGTATTATGTTAATATAGTGATTCTCCACCTTGGTGATGAAGAAAAAAAAAACCGACACCAGGCCAGTGTTCATCTAATAAGAAAAATAAATTCCTGGCCCAGGTCTATGTAATCAAAATCTTTAAGAACATAGCCTGAAGATAGATATATATCTTATATCTTATTTATGTTAAATATAAGATTTTTATTTTATTTTGTGTATATATATATATATATATATATATATATATATATATATATGAAATCTCCAGGGATTATTCTAATGTGCAGCTAGATTTGAGAATCACTGTGTTCATAATGTATTATTGAAGAACAGAATAAAAATGTTATTGAAAACGTAGCTCCAGAAGACAGCTCTGTCTCTGAATTGTTGAAGAAGAAATGCTGGTAGCTTTATATATATTTGTGACATATTACTATTCCAAACTACAAATAAAGAAAATGAGTGTGAGATTTTAGAATTTTTTTTTTAAAGACCTTGTTTCATGTAAAAACAGAGAACAGCATGGTACATTCGGTTTTGTAATATGGGAGTTGAAAATGACTTTTCTTCCTCAGTGGTCTGAGAACCTAGACTGTTTAAAATAGAGATCATCCTTAGAAGTGAAATTTTACTTTCTGAGTACTAATCTGAAAAGTTTAATGGTAGAAGAGGGAGGAAAGAGAACAGGCCTTAGAGCAACATCTTCCCCCATCTTACTGGTGACTCAATTTTTTTTTTAATTGTGCCAGTTCCCAGAGAGACTCATTATAAAGCGAGATTGAAGGAAGTAATTAATTCACGAAGGTTGATATTGGTTTTGATGCACCAGAGACTTTCGGTTAGTCTGCTGGAGTGTGAAAATAATGCTGTGAACTGCAAGCTAGAAGCAGGGAGAAATGACGCACCAGTCTTTTCGTACACAACTAACAATATACACAATTTTAAAATGCTGTCCCTTTGTAAGAAAACCTATCTTAATTAGGAGAAGGCTGGAAAAAGATCAACCATTTAATCTTTCTGTTTAGTAGGACAAATGTGTCCTTTCCAGAGACCCATGATAAAAGGTGACTGAGATTTTTTTTCTACAATTCTGAAATATATTCTGAATACAGTAATTACATTTTCAGGATCTATATTTCATGTGTCATTAGGAACTGCTCCTTCCAGCTGGTTCCAAATGCTCATGACTTCCTTATGGAGTATTAAAAGTATAATAAGAAATGATGCTTTAAAGCATTTCTTTAGAAATTTAGAAATTTTAGAGTATTTTTTTTCTCCAGGTCCACTGATATGCATACAATTCAATTTAAAAAATACTTTTTTACAAGAAATCTCCTTCTTTAGCTATATGTCATTGAAAAATTTTGCAGTGAAGAGTTCTGCTGTGGGGGTGTTATCAATCCCATCGCTTATCTGGGTTTAAGATCACATACTGTTTAAATGTTTAAAATTGTTTAATTTTAGTGGTTTATATTATTAATCCTGATTCAAGATTATTCTGCCATTAATTTCTTTGAGGTTATTTAGTAACCAAAATAAGAAGTTATAAGGCCCTGCTTTGTGCAATTCAATATAAAATCATAGAAAGTTAGATCCAAAGAGTCATACCCTTATTATTTTATTGACCTAGAATCTGAGAATCAGAGAAGTGAAATAATGCTAACAGACTACTTAAAAGCAGACCTAGGATAAGAAACCATCTTCTGAAAAATAGAGAAAAAGGACCTGACTTTATTGAATGTTCAGTTTTTGCCCTGGGAGACTGATATTATAATCCCTGCTTAACAAGATAAAGAAACTGAGGTCCAGAGAGGTTAAGCAACCTAACTAATGTTCCCAGGATGGTGAATTTCAGAATTCAGATCAGATGCCCTGTCTAAATCCAGGTTGTCTCTTCCCAAAGCCCATGGAAAAGCAGTTGTCTTTCAATCACAGGACTTGCAAGATCCTGCAGTCAACACAAATAGAGCAGAAGAAACTAAGTGATGTTCATTTAGGCTATAGTATTTAAATAAGTCAGCAGATTATAGCAGTAAGATCCAGTAAGAGCAGAGCAGGAAGAAGTGACAGGAAGAAAAAGAAAAAATGTTTTCTTCCTTCTTTCCTCCCTCCCTCCCTCCCTCCTTTCCTTCTTTCCTTTCTTTTTTTCTTCCTTCCCTTAAAAAAAAAATCTCTCCTTATAGTTGTTCTTGAAGCCATTATGTGTATTAAAAAAAAACATGTATACCTGAGAAGTCTCTGACGTTATAACTATACAGAGTGTCCCATGAGAATATGACTTGAATCATAAAGGTAGCTTATATTCAGCATACTCCATTTAATGTAACAGAATGCAATTCATTTTTAAAAACAGCTCTATAAAAATGTTAAAACACATATTTAAAAATAGGTTATTTTAGAAATTAACACTTCTACTACTTCTCATACCAGTGACACTAAGTAATATTAATAGGCTATGGCATGCGTCAATTTTCTCTTGAAAAATCCTCTTTCTCTTTATACTTTTTATATTAGAAATACAAAGGTCAAAATGCATATATTCTGTTTACAAATGATCCTATGCGAGTTTTCTTTTTCTTTAAGCATTGTGTTTATTAACATTGTGATTTTAAAAGTGGTTGATTTTCTTGATTTCCAAAAATGTATATAATTTTAATGCCTATGTGCTACATATTCATGAGTCCTTATGTTTCCTATATTTTATAAATGAAACAATTAGCAACCAAGGAGGTGAAGAGACAAACAAAAACCTTCGCAACAAGATATAACCCAGGTCTCTCTCGTAATATTAGCTTGAAGCTGTTATCATTATATATCTTGACTGCTTCTTAAATCTTTTGATTATTTTTTCACTTTTAACTTTAACCCTAAATTTAGTTGAGAGAGAAAATGAGAGAAAAGCGACAATATCCTCCTGAATTTGAGATGTTTGAAGCAATATTACATATACACAGTGACGTGGTGTGCTAATACATTCTGTCAGGAAAGCTGACTGAATTTGACAGTAATCTTATTAAAAATATCCAGAAATAATTTGCTTTATGAAAGACAAAGCACTTTTCATTTTAGTTTAAATAAAAGATTCCAGAGGATCCATTTTTAATGTAAACTTTCATTAAAGTACCATTTAAAATGTAATTTATGTTTTTTTAAAGAAATTGTATTTATCTTTTTTAAAAAGTAGATTTAAATATATTTATGAATTTTAAAAGGAAGACACTGACATGGCTATTAATAAAACATTTCTTAGTGACAAAAGTTAGAACTAATTTATTTTGCATAATGAGAACTAATCCAAGATAAATGAGTCATATACATTATATATGAAAGTTACATATGTAGATGTAAGTAGAAATACTACGTGTACATATACATGTAGATATACAGATGTGGATATAAATAAGGATAAAGATACAAATGACAAAGTATTTTGCTTTAATGTAGAATATTGTTAATTTAAACTCATGTAACACCCTATATTTTAAAGCTTCAGACAAAATAAAACATTTTGCAATTAAAGTAATGGAACTAAGGTTTTAGAACTCAACCATGTTTGTTTATCAGCAATGTTGTAAATGAAAAAAATCATCATCAGTACAAAAGTGGGCGTTAGGAATACAGATGGGACAGCTGTTGTTCTTTAATTGTGACTAGATTAATAAAATTCAGTTTTTACAACCCATTTAAAACGTATCACTGGGGAATACATTTTAGTACCACTTTGGGTGTCTTTTGGTTAATAAATTCTTGCCTTTTGAATGTAAGTATTTGGCTTCAAATCCCAGATACAAGTTTATTAAAAATTATAATAGTTCTTAGAGACTGTAAAATGAAATGAAGTGCACAAAATGTGTGTTTCTGGTGCTTGACTTTAAAATGATTTTTTACATGACTAACTTCAATATTTTCAACTTAAGCAGACTGTTGTTGAATTTAAATGATTATTAAATATTTAACCAGAATGAGAAAGAGAGAGTGAGAGTGCGGGGGCGATGGAGAGAGAGAGAGGGAGATGTGGGGTGGCAGGGGAAGGGGTAGTATATCATTTTAAAGTCAAGTTTTCTTTTAATTTCTTGATAGTTTTTTAAATAATAAAGAGGTGTGCCCTATATTAACATACTATGCTAATAATTATGAATCCAATAATATTTATGTAAAACAGGCTGTAACTTCAGATCTGAATTGTAATAAAGTATAGTTAGTATAGTTAATAAGAAGAACTCTGTGGAATATTCTGTCAAAGGGTTTTTAGGAGGTGATAAAAATACACTTTTTTTTAAGCCAAAGCATTTGGAATATGGCATTATTCTACTAAATGTTTTCCTTTATCAAATAAACAGATGAGAGAGAATACTTAAAATCTCTGTTAATGAACAGGGCTCCTCTTGAAAATTCAGTGTTTATTGCCAGTGAGATGAAAATTGTGAGGCAGCAAGGTAAGAGCATGGGGGGGCAAAGACACTAAATTCTATAATTTTGCATGGAAACTGGCCTAAAAGGAAGATAAGACTCCTTGTTGGCATTTCTCTTTCCTTAATAGAATAACCTTTGTGTCTGGATAAAATAAGGTTGATGGGGTGGAGGAGAGATAAAAACCACAGAATTTCCACTGAAACAACTAAAGGGCCTACTACAGTTCCATGTATGCTGACAGAGGACACAAGACTCCTGGGGTTACTCACGGGAGAAGCAGAAGTATATGTAATTGTGCTAGCTCTCAGAATAGCACAGGATCATGTAGAATGCCAGCTGGAGCTGTCCTGAGTAGTGAGAACATTACCAACGAAGAAACCTGAGCTTGGGGGGACCAACTGTTTTTATAGCAATCAGTAAGCAAGACTGACCACAGAGAGACCAGGTGCATCTCAGAACTATCTGATGCTTCCTGTGATCTTACCTCACTTCTCAGAATTCCAGTTTCATAATCAATCCTGAAATGTGGCCTGAGTATAAGAACAGCCAAGGCCATCAGCTTAGCAAGACAGTAGGAGCACAAGAGGCCTATGGTGGACAGCTTCCCTATACTTTTCTCCTTTTATTATCTAGAGCTCCCTCCCATTTTCCACCTATAATAATATCTGCTCCAAACCTCATTCCAGTCACATCCTCCAGAAAGACAAAAATGCTGAATCCCATGTTGTCCCAGGAAAGCCATGGACCCTAACTCACATTTGTGCTCTTTCTCTTTGGGGTCATGATGATATGGCTTAGTTTGAGGAATCCTTAACTTTTCCTGATGGGCCCAGTATATTGCTAATATTCATTGTATCGTTTCCGTCCCCTTCGTTCCAAGGAACTCTCATTTTTCAAAAATATTCTCAAACTTAAACTCTTCTAGATTTTGTTTAAAGAGTGATTAACAAGATAAAGTGGAAATAGAAATTTTTATTTATTGACAAATGTCTTTTCTAACAGTTTAGTTACATTCTAACAGATGTTATTAATAGAATCAGTTGGCATGTGTAAATATAATGCAACTAAAGGTAGTTAAAAGTGGTTACTTTTGGCTTTAATTTTTTAAAAGGCATATAATTAATTTGCTTTAAAAAAGTCAAAGAGCAACAAATACTAATTCAGTAAATCAAGTGGAAGGGTCCTTGGCCTGGGGTCATCTGTGACACTCTACAAAGTTGACTGGGTTAGCTGGCTAATAGATATCTTCTTTTAACCTCATTAATTTATATGTGTGTTCTGTGAAAAACCCATGCCTTGTTGAAAAGTCTTTCTAAATAAGAAGAATTTTTTCTTTACTCAACATATACATACATTTAATACTCTTTGCATGGAAAAGAAGATGGAAAGTCAATTCCATATGATAGCCAGAAAAAGAGTCAGCTGGAGAAAGAGGAAGAGAGACTGACTTACTCTTCTAATTTTATCTTGTAGACTGAGGGAGGTTGAATGAGCATCATATTTGAAATTTTGCTTCCTAATAATTGGGCAACTTTGGTTAAGTGAATTTATATTTCTGAGCCTCTTTCCTAATCTATAAAACTGGGATGATGAACAATACTGAATGGATTGGCATAAAGAATATTTGAGGATTAGTTGTGGTTTGTGTCAAGTTCCTAACACCTAACTCCTACTTGGTATTTAATAAATGGTCACTGTTATTATCGATGTTACTATTTTATCCTTTGAAAATAAGGCCCTGAACACAAAAGATGTTTCTGTGGCCCAACAAATCAGAAAATACTAAAGAGAAGAGGAACATTCTGGTGATGCATAACAAACTATAACAGAAATTTTTAGGATTGATGGTAAATGAACAGTTGGAAAAATATTTGTTTTTATCGGAGTCAATCTGGCAGCTGTTGGTGTGCACGCCCATTGCTTAAAGGTGCAATCCTTTGATGAGGTCTTTAAGCAAATTTTTACATGTTTGTTCATAAGTTTTTTGAGTGTTAGAAGAAATTCCTTTAAAACAATGGAAATCCTATTTGAAGATGATGATTTCCCCATGACGATTTCTTTTCCCAGGCCCTTTTGCTTCTCTGAAACTGGCTGTGTACCTTGTGATTCTAAGGCTGATTCTTAGGGAGTATGACATATCACATATTAAACTAAAATATGACAGTCTTGCTCAAATAAAAGAAATGAGATGTAAAGTTTTAATTAAGAACTATTAATTAAGAATTAACCTTTTGGAAATTCACTTCCCTCCTAGCTGCAGGGCAAGGTTGTATTTGTCACAGTGTGGTCATAGGTGAGTGCATTTTTAAAGATATGCTATATGGTGACTATAGCTTATGTGATTTATATTTCGAAATAGACCATATGATAAGCAATTACGTAATTCTGAGATAATCTCTACAGTCTCTGTAAGCCCTTTTGAATATTTCAGTAAACAAATATTGAAATACTAATATGGTAATTCCATGTTCATATTTAAATCTGTTGTACTTTTTAAGGAGAATATTACTATTTTAGGAATATGCAAATGAAAGGTGAAAACATTTGCGTTCAGAACTATTAGAAAGAGACTGAGAAAAAATCATATTTAATGCAGATAATGCAAGCTTCCTAGGGATAGGGAGTATTTTTTTATAAATTGGGTTTATTTGTTGCATTTATTGTAAACATTCCACAAATACCTGTTGATGAGATTTCATTTGTCATCTTCATGGATCTAATGTGCTAACTTTGTTATAATTAGTTTCCACAACATTTATGTGATGTTATTGATGGAATGGTAGACCTATTTTGCACTAAATTTCCACTATGAAATTCATTATATAGAAATGGTAGAGCATATTCTATAAATGATAGCATACATACTATATCATCTTCAGTGCTTCTTAAAATTTGTCACCCTTGAGAATCACTTGGGGAAGTTTATTAAAAATGCAGATTCTGGGGCCCACCTGTTCTGATTCTCATTCTGACAGGCCTAGAATCTGACTTTTCACAAAACTTAGAGTTGATTCTTGGAAGTAATTTTAATATATGTTGAGAAGCACTACTCTCCAATATTTGAAGAGGAACACATTTACTAACTTATTTTTTTTCTCCTGAGGAACACATTTTTTCAATTTTATCTGTTTAGACATGTCCCTTCTAAGCACTCTTCCGGTTTCACTTCTCATAGTAGGAAGTATCTTCTCTACTTTTCTCATTTAACCACCAGTAAAAGTATGTCTTAGAAGGAAGCTTTGGGCTTGACAAACTATAACCTAATTCATCAGACTTTAGCCTTTTGAGATTAGTCCCACAAAACAATTAAAAACATGGTTTTCTGCTCGAAGTGTTTAATTCTGTTTTAATTAGAAACCTTCCCCTTTTATTTACTTAGTACTCCTTTACCTTCATTGACATTGAGATGGTTTTCAGTGGGGCATCATGAATATGCCTGCATTTGCATACTCATATGGGAAAATTCTAACGGTAAAGACATAATTAAGTTTTAAGGATCATTTTGTACCTGAGATTACATTTATAATCCAATTTGGAACTTCTCCTATGAGATATCTGTGAATCTAAAAGGTTAACAAGTGGAGATGTACTGTGTTTCAAACTAAATGTAAATGATATTGCAAAATTGCATTTTTTGGTTGTTGCTTAGTAACAATCATCCAGTTTTCAAGAGAATCATTCTTTGTAGAGATGATTCCTAGTATATGGTATGTGTAGTAGAAAGATATGTCAACATACGTGTTGTTGGGAACATTTCAGAAATGTTCTGATTGAAACCATGGTGATACTGGTTGGTTAGCACAGAGCCTCAGGCATAAATAATCAATGTAATGCATCAATGAAGATCGTTGTTTCTAAAGCAGTACACTAGGAATGACTAGTGTTTTCCTTTTTTTTTTAAATGCATTTTTGCCTCCCTGCAAACAGATTTGAGTGGATCTGTTTGAAGAAAAGAACAGTGTAGTAGTTGTATTGCCTCATGGATTATTTACCCTTTATCCTCAAACATCTCTGTCTCTAGCCCTTTGCCCTCAGCCTATTCTCTCTTTAATCAACCACAATCTGGCCTTTCTGTTCCCTACCACACTGAAACTACTCCCACGAAGTCACCAATGACTTTTAATTGCTAAACCCAAAGGAAGTTTTCCAAGTCTCAGTCAGTGCTGTGCTAAGTCATTTTGGTAAAGGAAAAAGGCATGTCCCTAAATCCCCTTATTAAAATACCCTCCCAGGTTTTGAACCAAGTGGAAAAAGTTAATAATAGCTCTACAATCAAAAAACACTCCTATATATAAAACTCCATCCTGCCTAATCTATTGGCAGACCATTGTCAACCCCATAAACCTACCTAGTGGGAAAGCAAAGGCTTTGCAGGTCCAAGAACTACAGACTGTCAGCATGTACAATAACGCAGGATAATAACACAAACGAACAATGACCTGTCTTTTTTCAAAATTTTAATATTTTGCTCACCGTGGATTCTTTTGCATTAATTTTTAATTTTAAAGTAATGCATTTAAATATTATTTATCTTCATCACGGAGTTTTTTGATGCCCCTTAAACTTTTTTGCCCACAGTGAGTGCTTCACTCACCTCACCCCTAATTCCAGACCTGCCCATAGTACTGGGCCTCTTCGTGAACCTGATACTATTTTTCTGTCTCTTAAATATGTTCTCTCTGAGCTTCTGTGACATTGTTGTCTTGTGATTCCTTTCCTTCATCACGAGATATTCTCTCTCAGTATCTTTCCCGGGCTCTTCTTCTCTTCCAGCCCTTCAGTTTTTGGTACTCTCAGTGGCTGATTCTCACTGTTATAAGTGTGGCTTTGTTTATGCTCTTTCTGGTTGCATTCAGTCATTTCCACTGCTATTGCTTTTTTCCACACCCTCATTATTTTATGGCTGAACAGTTGCAGTAGGCTGCTAACAAGTTCCTCTAATCTCCATGCTGGCCCCTTTCTGGTCCTCAATACAGGCAGAATAATTTTTTTCTAAAGTGAATATATAATTCATATGTTTATTAACTGAATATTTATTTAGTATTTTTTTCCTGTCCTAGGTACTGTTTTAGATTCTAGGGATAAATCAGTAAATGAAAGAAAGTCCATACTCTTCAGAAACTTATCTTAATTTTATTTGAATATTGTTATGGCCTCATTCTAGGTGTTATATTTAACTTTTATCTAAATATATGCTTGCATGGTGGATTTGAGTAGAAAGAAGGTTCTTTCCTCCTTTTCTCATACTTTGATTATAAAATTTTTTGAATATTTTTACTTTTCAGTTATGTATGAAGTGGTAGAAGCCTAGATTCTGCTTTTTAAAAGAATCACTTTTCATTAAGAATGTGGAAATCATTACCCATTGACTTGTTAGTACTTAGGATTTCTTTCAAGTCCCAGAAATAGAGGATGATGTAATAATTACCTTACCCTTATTCTTTACTCATTATTTCTGTATGAATATGTTTTATACATATTATTAATTGTATCCCAAGTCTTGGATCATATGTGCTACTACAGTCCTTAAACAAATTGTAATCCAGTCTAGTGACATGTTTGGCTCACACTATTTGTGTGTTTGTTTTAATTTTATTCAGTTATTTTAAAAATTAATAAACTATTTTTATAGCAGTTTTAGGTTCACAGCAAATGTGAACAGAAAGTACAGAGAGTTCCCATGTGTCCTTTCACCACAGGGATGATGCATATCCCCTCCCAACATCAACATTCCACAAGTACCAATATAGTACATTTGTTACAATTGATGAACCAACATTGATACATCACTATCAACAGTTTGCATTAGGCTTCACACTTTTGTGTTGTTCTGTGGATGTGACAAAGATATGAAGTCATGTATCCACAATTATATATCTTACAAAATAGTTTCCCTGCTCAAAAATCCTGAGTTCCAGCTGTTCATCCTTACTTCCCCCTAAATCTGACAATCATTGATCTTTTTACTTTTTCCATGGTTTTGCATTTTGCAGAATGTCATATAGTTGGAATCATACAATATGTAGCTTTCAGATTGTCTTCTTTTACTTGGTAGTATGCATAATTTATCATATATTGTTGTGTCTTTATACTCCATTTCTTTTCAGTACTTAATGATATCCTATTGTCTGGATATACCACTGTTTATTTGTCTATTCATCTATTGAAGGACATCTTAGTTGCTTCCAAGTTTTGACACTTATGAATAAAGCTGCTATGAATATCTGTGTGCAGGTCTTTGTGTGAACATAAGTTTTCAACTCATTTGAGTAAATACCAAAGAGCACAATTGTTGGGTCATATGGTAAGAGTGTGTTTAATTTTGTAAGAAACTGCCAAACTTCTTCCAAAGTGGCTGTACCATTTTGCATTCCAACCAACAATTAATGAAAATTCCCGTTGCTCCACATCTTCATTAGTATTGTTGGTGTTCTAGATTTTAGTCATTCTAATAGGTGTGTAGTGGTATCTCATTGTTGTTTTAATTTGCAATCCCCTAATGACATATGATGTTGCACATCTTTTTCTATGCTTATTACCACTTGTAAAACTTCTATGGGGGGGGTGTCTGTTCAGATCTTTTGCCCAGTTTTTTAGTTGGGCCATTCATTTTCTTATTATGGAGTTTTAAGGATTCTTTGTATATTTTGGATAACAGTCCTTTATGTGGCTGTCTTTTCATTCTCTTGACAATGACTTTTGCGAAGTAGAAGATTTTTAATTCAATGAAGTCCAACTTATTGAATCTTCTTTCATGGACCATGCTTTTAGTGTTGTATCTAAAAGTCACTGCCAAACCCAAGGTCATCTAGATTTTCTCCTGTGTTATGTTCTAGGAGTTTTATAGTTTTGCATTTTATATTCAGGTCTACGATTTGTTTGAGTTAGTTTTTGTGAAGGTTGTAAATTTTGTATCTAGATTCTTTTTTTTTCATGTGACTTATTGTCCCAACACTATTTTCAAAAAGGCTATCATTTCTCAATTGAATTGCCTCTGCTACTTTGTCAAAGATCAGTTGACTATGTTTGTGTGAATCTATTTCTGGGCTCTTTATTTTGTTCTATTGATCTATTTGTCTGTTCTTTCACCAAAAACACACTGTCTTAATTACTATAGTTTTATTGTAAGTCTTGAAGTCAGGTAGCCTCAGTCCTCAGACTTTGTTCTTCTTTAATATTATGTTGGTTTTTCTCTATCTTTTGCCTTTCCATATGAACTTTAGAATCAATTTGTCTATATCCATACAATAACTTGCTGGGATTTTGATTAGGATTGCACTAAATCTATAGATCAATTTGGAAAGAACTGACATTTTGACAATATTAAATCTCCTATCCATGAACATGGAATATCTCTATTTATTTAGTTCTTTGATTTTGCTCATCGGAGTATTAGAGTTGTCCTAATATAGATCTTGTATATGTTTTGTTAAATTTATACATAAATCTTTAATTTTGGGGGGGTACTAATGTAAATAGTTGTGTTAATTCCAAATTCCTCATGTTCATTGCTGGTATATAGGAAAGCAATTGACTTTTCTATGTTCACCTTGTATATCAAATTTTCTGTAGTTGCTTATTAGTTCCAGGAGTTTTTGGTTGATTTTTTTCAGATTTTCTACATAGACAATCATATCATCTGTGTTATACTTGTTATACCTGTTCTTTTCCTTTCTCATTGTATTATCTAGGACTTCCAGTATGATGCTGAAAAGGAGTAGTAAGAGGGGACATCCTTGTCTTGTTCTTTTTTTTTTTTTTCTTTTTGTGGAATGCGGGCCTCTCACTATTGGGGCCTCTCCCGTTGTGGAGCACAGGCTCCGGACGTGCAGGTTCAGCGGCCATGGCTCAGGGGCCCAGCCGCTCCACTGCATGTGGGATCTTCCCAGACCGGGGCACGAACCCGTGTCCCCTGCATTGGCAGGTGGACTCTCAGCCACTGTGCCACCAGGGAAGCCCCTTGTCTTGATCTTAATCATAGCAGGAAAGCATCTAGTTTCTCACCATTAAGTATAAGGTTAGCTGTAGGATTTTTTAGATGTTCTTTATCAAATTGAAGAGGTTCCCATCTATTTTTAGTTTGCTGAGAGATTTATCATGAATAAGTGTTGAATTTTGTTGAACACTTTTTCTGTATCTATTGATATGATCATGTAATTTTTCTTCCTAGACTGTTGATGTGATGGATTGCATTGACTGGTTTTTAAATGTTGAACCAGCCTTGTGTATCTGAAATAACTTCCACTTGGTCATGTTGTATGATTATTTTTATACACAGTATGTTTTTAAAAATTTGTTTGTGAAAAACATTTAAAAATTGAGACATTCCCCACATTTATTTTGGGCATACTTGAAGAATACCTGACATTCCTGGGTTTATTACCTCACATGGCAACAATCTGTGGGAGCTGAGTAAATGTTGCTGCTCCCCACCACCCCACAATCCTTGTAACTCTTTAATGCTTTATGTCCAGATACTTCATTCATTTACATCACCTGCCTCAGATGGTCTCAAGCATACTCCTGCCTTGGAGATAGTTGGAGGTGATCCAAGTGCTGATCTTACTTGACTTCTGTGTTGTCTAAACCTTTGCATATTGTTGAGACTCTTCATTCCTTTGCACCTGTGACCCTAGTTTCTTCTGATATTATTCCCATTTTTTTACATGCCTCCCTCATGGATCTTCCTCTTCTCATCTTTTAAAATTTGAAGTTCCTTAGAATCCCATCATTGGCTCTTTACTCTCTACATACTCAGCGTAGATGATCATCCATACTCACTGTTTTTCAGGTCCTAGAATCCCTGCTATCCCCCTCTTCCCAGAATACTTGCTTTCATTATTATTCACATATTTATTGGTTCCAAGGAGCCACGAGAAACAACAGGGAATAATGACTTGTCACAGGCCTTTAAAGGGAATGGTTAGTCACACATTTGAAATGGCAGTGATAGTTGGAAGGAATGGCAAAAAAAAAAAAAAGATATACATCATGAAATATATTGACAGTCTGGAAATGTACTCAGTTTATTTTCACTAGTCTAGTCATAATCTTAATTGACAGGGAAACAGATGAAACCCCAAAGACTCCTATTTGTCTAACAGTGAAAGATTGTCCTAAAATCAAACATAATCTTAGAGACCAGCCTGGCAGGGAAAGAGGAAATAATCTTTAGATCTTTCATTATTACAGGATGATGATGAGATATCTATATCTGTCTGTATCTATAGCTATCTATCTATCTATCTATCTATCTATCTATCTATCATCTATCATCTATCTATCTGTAATAGCAGGTACATCTATACAGTGGAATATTTTTTGGCAATAAAAAGGAATAGAGTACTGACACATACTATGATGAACCTTAAAACTATTATGTTAAGTAAAAGACACCCAGAAAACAAAGGCCACATGTTGTATGATTACAATATCACAATCCATAGAGACAAAAAGCCAATCAGTGGTTGCCTGAGGCTGGGATTGGAAGTGGAGATTAAGTACAAATGGGCATAAGGAAAATTTTGGTGGGGGGTAAACAAGTATTCTAAAACTGGGTTATGGTGATGGTTAACTTATTGTATAAATTTACTAAAAATCACTGAATTACACACATTAGATGTATAAATTATATCCCAATAAAGCTGAGGCAGGAGATTAATGGGTTCCAGGCTAGACGTTTACAACTGGCCTCCTGTTCACACTTCCTGGGATGAGAAGAAGATGGGCTCCAGGCCGGACATTCATTACCAGCCCCCTGTTTACATTTCCTGAGGCAAGAGACAAATGGTCTCTAGACTACATATTTATGACCAGACTCTTGTCTATATTTCGAGATCTGCACCTTGATATAAAAACCAGCAGCAGGAATAGGGTAAATAACTGGACATTGGGCATTTTTATGGTAGGGACAGAGTGCCATAAAAGGATCAATAGATCACACACTTCCCATCCTTGGGGCAAGGGAAACATTGCACATGTGCAGAAAGTCTCCTTGGGGGTCAAAACGGATGGAGGGGGCACCACCCCATAATATGTGATGCTAAGGCCATCCCATAGGCCTCTGGGCTGAAATCCATCTTGGAAAAAGTTGTGCATGCATGTTGGTGAGGGTCCTAGGGCTGGTCAGTTGTGGAAAAAGTAACCAGATAATTGGCCCAAGGTAAACAAAGACCCGGAAGATCTGCCCTATATAAATGACTTAATCGTCTCTTTACTGCACTCCTCATTAGGGAGGACACCCACACCCTTTCACTCCCAGGTGTGTATCTCTGCCTTGCTTCTATCTTAACTAAACAAACTGTTTCTCTGTGTGCTCTCCCACTTGTTGTACTGTGCCTCTAATAATAAACTTTGTACCTGTTTTTACAGTTTTGCCTCCGTGAGAAATGCATTTTTCACTGGTGGCAAGAGCCAGGGGGTGTGGTGGCCAGGATTCCTGGTTTTCATCCAGGCTACCCAGGTTTAATTTCTGGGAAGGGAATTAAGATCTCACTTCTCGCCACCACTCACTGCTGCATCCTGGAGATCAAAGCTACTTAAATAACAATAGCTAGTCTTTTTCTATGCGCTTATAAAGCACAGTGAGGCTAAGTAAGGTGCACCAGTACAAACAGCTAATAAATATCAGGGCTAGGATTTGAACCCAGATAGTCTCTCTCCAGGGCACTTGAAATCATTTTTCATGAATTATCTGATTTTTAATCCTTAATATAACCTTATGAGATGATATCACTAATATAATTTTCTCACTTTACAGGTGGGGAAATAAACCTAAAGGTTAAGTAACTTGCCCACGGTCACAGAGTTCATGGTTTAGCTGGAATTGAAACACAGAGAGATTGACTTGTAACTTACATCTGTAATCTTTCTGGGTTAACTGACCACGCAGCAATATCTCTGAAGCCACAGATACGAATTTATATTTATGAATAGCTGGCAGGAATGGTGGCATTGTAAGTATGACATGCAGAAAGACAAAGTAGCCTAGTGTTTTACTGATAACTTTTTGGGCTACCTTGCTTGGATCAAGAACTTGACATACAGCACAAAGCCTGGAGACCTAAGGCTAAGAAACCATCCATTTACTGACAAGTGGTCTGGAAAGGAAGGGTCAGGTTTCTTTTAACTTGGGGGAAAATAACCACTTATTTCCTTAATCAATCTTATAAAGGAACTGACTGATTTTTAATAAGCATACATCTTAAGGACATAAACCCTAGTAAAAACAATCTCCAGGGGGGAGGTGTTCGCTTATTCATTTAGTATTTATTGATTACCAACTCTGTGTTATGTCTTGCTAGTAATTACATATGGTTTTAACTATGCAAATTTTTTGAATGAATGTACTATCTTTTAAGAGACCTTTTCCTTGAATTTAGTATTTTGAGTGAACTATTCAAGAGTAGTTTTTATCTCTTAATTATTTCTTTTATCCCATCTTCCTCTTGTTTTGGAAAAAAAAAAGCAACAATATGAATTGATGTGGTATAATAGTAAGAATAACCTTCAGAAGATTTTCATCTTCTCACTACTTTTTTAATGTTTGTGGAATCATGACAGTTAGATATGCAAAAGATCTAACTTAAGAGTAAAAGAAAAAAAAATAGTTCATTTAATACATCTTACTAGTCATTCCCTATGAATAATTCCCTATGGTATTTTGGCAAAACGGGCTCTTGTCTAATTTTAAATGACGCAATTGAAGAAGCTTCAGCTGGAGGTTGATTCTAGAGGCTAACGGACTTTCTGTGAAAGGTTTCTAACATTTAGCCTAATTTTTCACTCCTTAAAATTTTAGAGCATTACTCCTAATTACTTCCTGTGACCTACTCTGCCACCGCCTTGTTTCATGCTGGTTGCCACTCACTGTCCTTCTAGGTAGGTATTATGTCTCCCCACTGTGAATTCTTTCTGAATGAAGCATAGTTTTAGTCTTTACATGGGCTGGTAGTTCCTATATAGAGGGATAAATTGTATATTCTTCTTTTCTGAATTTGGGCTGAGTTAAACATAAGAGTACCAAATCATGTATTTGTTAATCCTTGATTTAAATGTGAATTTAAGTCTTTGAATCAGAATTCTAATGGATCATCAGAACTGTCATCAATCATTTACTAAATTCATAGGTGTGAAATCCAGGCTCATATTTCCCAATTTTCTATTACACAGAAGATTGGAATGCTTTTCCTATTTTCCATAGATATGTGTCAAAATAAAAACACTCTTAAATGGATATTGAACAGAATGTTTACACAGATTTTAGGCATTTAACATCTATGTGCCATTTTTCAAAAGAGGAATAATTGTTATACTGTTGCATGGAAACATAATGATTTTTTATGACTAGGAAATAATGTGAACTTTCCAGAGGCTGTCAATCAATAGTTTATTTTTATTGATTGACATATGTTTCTTTTAACCTCTATGTAGACTCTTCAATAGGTTAAATAATTTTATTTTTGTTTCCTGATATAGCTGCTGGGCTTTCAGCATTAAATATAATACACCGAGGCAAGGTCTTTCCAGAAAAAAGTAACTTTATCATGCTTATCTCATCAATATTTTGCCATTATTTTTTATAGATTATAACCCTGTCATATCATAGCCATAGCTGCTGGTGCAAATCTGTATTTTAGAGAGAAACAATGAAGAAGGGGGATTTACTGTAAATTTAAACAAATATTAGTTCATGAAAATTGTATATATTATATAATACAATTATATTTTTTTTTTCCAGAGGGAAGGCTAGCTAGTTACTACCTTCCACAAGGCTTGGTAGTGATTATTTCTTATTTCTAACCACACACTATCATGGAAAGTGCTATCTGGCCACATTTGAGATTTAGCACTGGGGATATGCATGTTGGAACAAATCCTTGATTAGCAGAGTTTCAAACTGAGCTGTAGTCCGCTTCTCCTGTATCCCTGCTGAGAATCACTGTGCAAAGGTTTGTCTTGACTGGCAGACCTATAAAACCTGGAACTTATCTGCTATATTGCTTTGATATTTCAATCTATTTTGGGATAGATTTTATACTTTGGCACTTGGTATATTGTCTTTCCTTTGGATATACAGCTGGTGGCTGTATTAGCATTTACTGAAAGTGCTGTAGCAATTCCCACATCAAGGTAATCCTGTTCCCTAGTGTTCTTTCAGGGTAAACCCAAAGTGTTTCATTTCAGGGCAGATGAAACCTAATTGATGTCTTTTAATCACTTAAAATCTCTGTATACACTAGTAGCAGCTGGAGAAACAGGATCTGCCATAGCCAGGCCACGTCATTATGGCCAGGTGTTAATAATGCTCCTTTCTTTATCTAATCTAGTAGTCCTCAAATTTTAGTGTGCATTCGAATCACTTGAAGGGGTAGTAAAAACACAGATTACTGGCCCCCATCTCCAGAGTTTCTGATCTGTAGTCTGGGATGGGGTCTGAGATTTTGCACTTCTAGAAAGTTCCCTGATGATGCCGGTACTGCCAGTTCAGGGACCACCCTTTAAGAACTGGCTTATAGAGTGTTGTATAACCACAGTACTTAAGGCTGTGAATGGCCCAGATCTTGGGCCCACACTGGAGAACTACTGAGCTAATACACTGATTGGCACACTTATTCTGTGACAGACCAGATAATAAATATTGGCTTATGGGCCAGACAGTCTCTGTCACAACTACTCTGTTCTGCTGTTATAGCAGGAAAGCAGCCATAGACAATGCATAGATGAATGCATGTGGCTGTGTTCCAATAAAATTTTATTTACAAAAACAGATAGCAGGATGTATTTGGCTCCTGGCCTATAGTTTGCCAATCCCTGATCTAATTCATTAACAAGGGACTTGTATCTTTCCCAGCTCACAAATCATCTGTATCCTCTGTACTAGTTAGCAACTATGTGCCAAACTTTGAGCTAGGAGCTGTGGGGGATATATAAAAAGTATAAATCTGATTTTCCTACTCTTCTTCAAAATATTAGATTTCAGTGTGGTATAATCTTGAAAAATATTAGAGAGACATTAAATGCCTAGACTAGAATAGATTTCATGATATAGGTGAATCTTGGAGAATAGTAGAAACTAGGCAAAAGAGAGCAAAATAAATGTCTTAGAAAGGAAGGTCAGCATGAGAAAAGATGTGGAGTGAATACTCAGTGTATTCTTCCAACGGGCTGTGAGGAGATCTGTGATGTGGAAAGGATTAGAAATGTTGAGAGTCACAGATGCCATTTAAGTAACACTTATTGTGCACACTCTATATATTGGCAAAGTGATAGGTCCTGGGGGCACAGCTAACCAAGGCATAGTCCTTGCCTTCAAGAATCTCAGATGTGGCTCAAGATATTTAAAAATCCCAAATTCATATACAGTATTTGAAGAGTATATGCTTGGCTCATGGTGAGCTTTCAATGGATGTTAAACTGAAAGTGAAATTAATGTGATTGACGCCAGGGAATCTTTATTAGTTCTTGATCAGTAGAGTAGCTCGAAGAAAGCTGTTTTAGGAAAAGCCATCCTCCATAAACTAGTAAAATGATAACCATATAAAAGAATGGTTGTTAATGATATTATATTAATTCCACAGAAACTTTGCTAGATTGGAAAATAGTGTGTGTTGGGTGGCTCTTTTGTTTTTAATTTGTTTTAATTTGTTTTTATATTGTTTTATATAGTCAAAAACATATAGTTTATATGCCAAAATTAGTGTATTAATATGTTTTCATCAAGCCATCTTCAGAACTAAAGACAATTTCCAAAGAGTTGTACCATTTTGTCTTTCTGATACAAATGTATACCATTAAAAAAAGGACTCTATATAGAGAAAAATTCTCCGTATATAAGTGGGGCTTTTTATTTCTGAGATTTTATTCCCAAAACCTTGGATATAGGGTCAGGATGGAGTCTATTATCAAATAAAATGTCTAGTGGGAGCTGATGGTAGGTGTTTGTGTGAGTACTTGAGTGAGGGAATCTTCAAGCTTCCTTCTCATTCCAGTATTCTGACTTTAAGTAAAATTTGAAAGGTCCACAAGGAACTAATTCAGGCAAGTTTCCCTAAGAATGTGAGAAAATTACATCTTGAATAATGCATTTCAGTAGATGAAACTAGAGTTCATTTCATAGTAAACATAATACTGAATTTGGGGCTAGAAAAAGCAAGGGGGATTGACTGAAGGCATTATTTTAGACGGGATGACACATGACTTTTCAGCTATCTAACCCATTCTATACAGTTCAATTTTTAATTAAACGCAAGGATGCAGATGGCAGTATGCCATTTTATCTAGTAGATGCTGAGAGAGGGTTAGAAGGAAAGTTCCATGTGACTTGGATTTCCTTTGATTTGTAGCTTGACTTTTTGTGAGCATGCCTCTACCATTTTTATTATGGCTTCTTCTTCTTTTTCAATGTCAAGGGATAGCCAAAGCCCACATTGGTCCTAAGACAGTGATTGATTTCTTGCACACCCTTGCCCATGAGGTCCCTTTAAATAAAAGTTGAGAATTGAGTAGTGACCTTCAGTCTTCCACATTTGACAACCGTTTTATTCCCCACAAATGAGATATTCTAAAATGTCCTGACCTGTATGTGTGAGTATGTGTGTATATGTGTATGTACTGATGATGTATGTCACTAATCTTGCACCAAGGACTTTATTTGATAATAGATGGGTCCAGAAAGCTTATCATTTTTGCATTAAATGATTTATATTATCTTATCAAGAAGCTCTGAAATTTATGAGAAAAGAAAGGGGAGTTGGATGGGGCTTCCACATTGTATGAATCTGTGGGATATACCTTAAGTAATTTTTCTCTGAAAGCAGAAGGAATTTAAGAAAAAATGCAGAAATATTATTTTACTCTGTATTTTGGTAGTTGAGTACTTTATGACACATTATTTCCTGTTATATAAAGCTTCAGGGAGATTTGAAATTTTCAAATGAGGTGGAAATAATTAGGAGAGCAAAGAGAAAATAAACTAACCTAATGGAGGGGCAAGATTTTTTTCCCTAGTCACAAGCTTATGCAGTGCTGCAAGTTGACCTTGATTGAAGAAAATAATAGCTTACTGGGGGTGAATAATTTTAAAAAGAAGATAAAAACATAGTGTAACTTTCAGATATCTCAATGTTACGGTAAAAATATAAAATTAAAGAGGGGAAGTAAAAAAATAAGTGGTTCTATAATTTCGGCATTATTACTTAATATCGCTGTCCATAAATATAAAATGTAGAATAACCAATTTTGGCATTAGAAGATATAAAATAATAGGGAAGGACTGCCAATGTCCTAAAATACTACATAATATCAATTATTGAGGATATAGTACATGTTAGGAAATATGCTAAGCACGTTATTATATACAATGTCTCCAATTCTCACAATAGTTCAAGTTACCTATTTTCATCCTACATTTAAATTGATATTTAAAGAATAACAGAAATTACCCAGGTCACACAGATATTCAACAGAAGAACCAGGCTTTCAGTCCTAGATGTGTTCTTTCTACTATATATTTCTTCCTTTGGTTAATCCTTTCTTCCAAAAAGCACAAGTCACTGTGTCCAGTTATGTGTCTTCTGCTTTATCTTTTACAGTGTTTAGTAGCGCATGGCACAAGGTAAGTTAAATTAACTAGCTAAATTAAGGTGTACACACGTGAAAATGAGATCAAGAGAGGAAAGTATTAGTGTGTTTGTATATATATTTGTCCTTGAAATAAAATACTGTGCTTTAAAAAAATGTCTACATTTTATACATTCTTGACTTCCAAAAAAGGATGAAGAATTTTAAGCTGCTTACACTAAAAAGAAATGATAATGTAACTTCTAAAAAGCATTAACTAAAGAATAAAATTCAGGAGCCAACTGATAAATTATCTAATACAACTCTCCCAATTTAAATTGATCACCTCTGTTTTTTGATTTATGAACAGGAAATGAGCTTTGACTGTTAGGCACCTGGATGAAGAGCCCTGGATTCAGCTTGTCAGAGTCCTGTAACCTGCAAAGACCCTCTGGTTGCACTAGGATCATTCGAATGAAGTAAGATCTAATTGCTTTAATTAGAATGTAAGACTTTTACGGTTGAATCAACTTTTAATAAGGTGATTTGGCATACCTCTATAATGTGCCAATAACTGTTAATTTTGAAAAAAGAGAAGAATGTGAGTATCATTCTGTGGCAAAATCGTATTATTCCAATTTCTGTTCATCTTTTATTTCATGGAATTGAGCCCAGTTTTTTTTTGGAAAGCATTACCTAAATTTAATTTCTGTGTGACTGTTGAAATTGGTACAGTTTCATTGCCTTTGTGGTATCAATTGCTTTTTATACAATTGTAATTTTATTGTAAGTAATCAAATTAGTCTCTCTTTCTCTCTTTATTTTTTTTTTAAGTTTAAGTTGACCCACTATTTTATTTTAAAATGATAACAACAATGCAGTTTGTGCCATGATACAGCAAGGCTTTGCTTTTCTTATTTATTCCAAGTTTATACAGGTCCAATGACCTTTTGGAACATCTGTCTATATATGGCCACACATAGACTGTGAACTTCCATGTAGGCATTAGAATTAAAAGACATGTTTTAAAGATAGTTCATAGTTCTTCCTGGAAGCACTCCTATTTTGAGTAGATGATGCCAGTATATGATTGAAATACTTTTTTCTATAAAGCACTAGCTGCAATCAATGTTTAAATGCTGGTTCAGGCTTACTATGTATAAAACTTTACATGGCACGGATGATGCAAAGGCTACAAGACAGCACAGAACCAAGTGCTAGGAAATGTGAGCAGACCCAGCATGACCACCAACATACTTTAGGAACTTGGATGAATCACTTCATCACATCTGAGTTTTCCCTCAGTTTTGAAATGAAGGGGCTAGATTAAACAAGGAAAGGGGGCAAATTCTTGAGCTTTGAAGGTCAGACACATAATATATGAAGTGTATGGCATGGCTGGGTGTGAGACAATAGGGAATAGTGAGCCTGTGGGGAAAGAGGCTGTGCCCCTTCTAAAGCCATTCAGGTTCAAGTATTTTAAAGCTGGACAAAGAAGTAAATTGTGTGGGGTGAGGAAGGGGGAAGCAGGAGGAGGATTGGACTTGGCTATTGGATCGAATAAATTCTAAGGTCATTTCCAACTCAATATATGTTTGTAAAATATTTTTACTATGCAAAACACAATATTGCCTAGCATCTGTTGAGCTCTGTGTGTGTTCCTTTTTAAGTAATTAAAAATAAATAAGTAAAATAAAATTAAATAGTTTTTGGTTTGAATCTCCCTTTGAACTGTACATTAGAATTGGAGGGAAAGGTGATTTTTTTACCATAAAGTACTTAAATAATTCATCAGTTTAATATTTTACTCTGAGGGTTTTTTTTCTTTAAGTGACCTAGAGTTAGAACTTTGAATCTAGTACCATAATCAAAGAATAAAACCTATTCTATAAATTACCAGTTAGCATCTTCTTTCTTAATGAGTATTCGCACTAAAAAAATCATGTGAACAAGTAAAGGAGAGTCATACCACCTGTTTGGGACTAGTTTTATGATTTTTAAAGAAGTACTTAAAAGTTCTAGTGTCTTTTGATTAATACTTTAATTAATATTTTAAAACAAATAGTTTATACGGAAAAATGATAGTTGTAGTTGAAATAAGTATATTTTCTAACGTAATTTTCTAGCTCCATCAGTTTTGCTTTTTAAAAAAATTTTTTCCTTTTTACAGCCATGACATATATTTATTTCTTTTTATCACATTTTACTGCCTTTTAAACCCGTATTTTAGTTGAGAAAATAAGTACATTTTATCAGATGCAAATGGTAATTAGGTTACAAGCCTAGTAGAAGATGGGAAGTGGGACAAGTCAAGATACTCTGGGAGTCTTATCTATTCTTTTTGGCACAATTCAAATCAGAATTTATGTCTACAAGAAAATTGAACTCATGACTGTGGGGAGCCATGTGTGTTATCCCAGTGATAAAGGGAGAATTAGAAGGAGCTGGGATTCTTATGCCTTTAGTTGAGCCCTCTCAATAGCTTCTTCTTTCTTTGTTACTTGTATAGTTTTTAATTTCATGACCATGAGTATTTGTAGAAGTATGCAAGTTACTTCACATATGATCAATTTGAGAATGGCTGTATTGTGTGAGGTATGCTAGAGCTTTCAGATAATTTTTTCACGTGTTAATAGAAACTGTTACTGCCCTAAGATATATAACTTTGAAATAATGTTTTAAGAGGCTTTTGATACCCAGTGCAAGTTCCTGTGCCTGATGCACAGTGAGGCCAAACAAACTGAAACATTGGAATTTGAGGCAAAGAAAGGTTTATTGCAGGGCCATGAAAGGAGAATGGGCGGTTGATGTTTAAAAAAAACCCCAAACTCCTGGAAGGGTTTCATCAAAGCATTTTTAAAGACCAGGTGGGGGTGGGAGTGGGTTGCAGAGTATATGATCAGCTCTTGCACAATTCTCTGATTGGTTGATGATGATCAAACCTTAGGCGCCAGAAGATCTGGGAGCTATGTTTTCTTAATCATCAAGTAGTTAATTCCTTCCATTTGGTGGTGGTTATCTGAAAAACTCAGGAAATATGCATGAGATACCATCATCTGGTTACTTCAGAGAGGAGCTATAGCAGAGGATATGGGAGAGGAGTCTGTCCCCAGAAGGCCCCATAGGGTCCTGCTAGGTTACACTTTCACATTAGATGTTATAGTCCAGCCATGTTGTCATGTAATGTATTTTTTGTATGTTTCTTTGATAAGCAAGTCAAAACTGAAGTACTTGGATGTTAATGCTCAAACTGATCAGAACTGGTTAGATCTGTTCCTTCACTGACCCATTACATCTGACATTAACGAAAAGTATCAGCTCTTTTTTCAAACATACTTGATTTCTTCTGAAGGCTGCACATATTGTGGAAAATAAAATAAGCATATACGTGAAAATGTCAGCAGATATAATATAAGGTAAACTATACAGGGAGGCTTCTAATGATGTTATCTTATTGTCTTGTTTTATAGAGGCATTTAAAAAAAAAATACCAGTGTGAGCAAGCATTCTCTTTATACTATTCAAGGAATAAATTCATATGTTTATCTTCAATGCTTTAGTTACACACAGAGTCTATGGACAAAGTAGACATTTAGACAATAAACTCAATCATTTCTATATTATTTTTCTAGATTTTAGAGAATTGATGACAGAAATGTCTAATCTATTGCTAGATCACTGATTCTCAACATGAAAATAAAGTAATGCAAGCTTCTAAATTGAGGTAGTTAATTGCTACCTTTCTTGTATGTACACCTCATCAGTGATTCTGAAACTAAGAACCCTCAGACTAGAATTCCCTTCATGCTATGAAAGGTGCTCTGACATGCACTCATATTAAGACATGAGTTCACCTTTAGCATTTGACATTTGTTAGTCGTGGCCTTCAAATTGTTTAATTAAAATTGAAATGCCGTTGTTTTTAATAACCCAGAAAGAATGGGTATGAATTAAATTAAATGTTTTTAAAAAACATGACAGTGGATTTAAGAGTACCGTAGCTCCTATGTGAATATTGCAGTTGTTTGAAAAATTTTATGAAATATTCTTATTATCAAAATCTAATTTAAGGTTTAATGATGCAGTAAAGTTGAGATGTTCACAAAGAAACCAGAATAATAACAGTAAAAATTTAGCCATAGTTGAGTACAATCTAACTAAAATTTTCTGGTCAATTAGATTTGATTGTGCTGAACAGTGACAAACTACAGAAGTAATTAGAAATCACGTATTAGTGAGTGGCTGGATGCTGGAGTCAGTTAAAGCCATTTTATGCTGCCTGAGGTTTACCACCCCTTCCTGGGTCTCTTTAAACTGAAGCAGATGCAATTATCCCAATTTTTATTTTTCTTGAGGTTCTCACTAAACTGTTTAATAAATGTGATTTGTTCTGGAATTGACTATTTTATTTTCTTTAAGAGGCAGGCTTTCCTTAGGGTACAAGACTAATAAAAAAAAATAGGGCAGTTAAATGATCTAATAGCAGCATTTCAATGGAAAAATAAAGCCTAGTATCATAAATAGCTTATAACACTCAGGGGCTCTGCATTTCTAACCCAATTGATTGAAATAGACCCTTGCCTGATATTCTAAGTTCCATGCAAGGGATAGATAAGGAAGAACACCGGTGGCAAAAGTCTTGAGGAACTTTTTATAATATGTCCATAAGTATTCCCACACCCCCAATGTAATTTCATCTAAACAATGTTTTCTTTTAGTTAATCTACTCAGCATGAGATTAGCTTTGTTAGGAGAAGACTTATAGTCTATTGCCTTTAAAGTTCATTTTAATAAATTCATTGAAATATTTTTTTGTTTTGAGCTATATCATACACTTACCTAATATAAAATGCATAAAGTAATTTAACCATAATAAATATTTGAATTTCATTGTACCATTTACAGTAGAAATGGTAATTTTTGTATTTTTAGAATTTGTCCTTGAAAGCTAAAATGATATTAATTTTTAAACTTTTTCTTTAAGAATGTTGTATTTCTCTCAGAAGACAATTTTGAAATAATTTCCTTTCTATTCTAAAGAAATGAAAGAACAGCATTCATATAGGGAATGAAAGGTCAGTCATTAAGAGCTAAGTGATATTTTTTAAAGAAGAAGAGCCCCAAATCATTAACTTTAGCTTTATACAGATAAATCAATTGTTACATATCTCTTGCCTGATCTCATAAGTTTTCTGAAGCTTTTTACATATACTTTTTCATATAAATTTCAAAGATACCAACTTTTTTTTTTTTTGCGGTACGCGGGCCTCTCACTGCCTTGGCCTCTCTCATTGCAGAGCACAGGCTCAGCGGCAGGCTCACGGGCCCAGCCGCTCTGCGGCATGTGGGATCTTCCCCAGACCGGGGCATTAACCCGCGTCCCCTGCTTCGGCAGGCGGACTCTCAACCACTGCGCCACCAGCGAAGCCCAAAGATACCAACTTTTAACCATATTAATCAGTTCGGCAGCAATTCATTTACTACTTGATACTGAAAATTATCTTCAAACAAGTAGCTTCATTTCCTTGTATAACTGAAATACATCTGTAACATTTCCTTGAAAATTTGACAAGTGTCTCGTTAACTTACATGGTATGAATTTCATACCTGTGTATATATGAAGTGCTTTCTTGTCCTTGAAACATCTTTTTATATTTGTCTTTCCAAGAGAACTATTTCTAAAATTGATTTTTTTTCAAGCTGAATGTTCACCTTTTAAGTAAAAAGTTGTTAGTACTACTGCAGAACTCATTCTCTTATTTCTTTTGCTCTTTTACATATAAAATATTTTCTCCAGAGGTAACGTGTTAATATTTTAAAAAATATTCTTTAAAACTTTTCAAAGAGGGGCTTCCCTGGTGGCGCAGTGGTTGAGAGTCCGCCTGCCAATGCAGGGGACACGGGTTCGTGCCCTGGTCCAGGAAGATCCCACATGCCGTGGAGCGCCCGGGCCCATGAGCCATGGCCGCTGAGCCTACGCGTCCGGAGCCTGTGCTCCGCAACGGGAGAGGCCACAGCAGTGAGAGGCCCGTGTGCTGCAAAAAAACAAAAAAACAAAAAAAAAACCCAAAACGAAAAAACTTTTCAAAGACCATTTCATACAAATATTTATGCTGAACCTTTTATATGCCAGATACTTTATTGGGCACTAGAGGAACAAGGGTAATTATGCTATACTACTTTCCCTCGCAATGTTTGCTGTTTTGTGGGGATACAAATAATTACAATGTAGTGTGATATTGTACTGTGAGCATGTAAAAAGTAGCACAGGGTGGGAGTGATATTTTTTAACTCCCAAATACTTATTTCCAGCCCAGATCAATCTCTTTGGCTTCAGATTCAAATATTAGACTGATTGGATTTTTAGAGAGCCATCTTGTCATACCATGCCAGTCCAAAAAAACAAATATAACATAACATAATATAACATCACATAATGTAATTATATGCATGCATGTTATTACTTTAACATATGAAAAGCATTTATTTGAAATTATATATTACTTATTATTTACTTTTCTCTTACATAATTCCTAGTAAACAAAATTGCAGAATAGTTAAAATGGCAATTAGCAGTAATAAACAGGACTAATTAAACAAATAGTATGTATAAAAACAATATTTTTATAATGTTTCATTCTATCCTGTGATATAGCAGTTTATTTTATTTTTTGAACTTTTACTGGATATTTAAATTTTATAAGCTATATTACTGTGAATCTTTAAGATAAATAAATTTGAGATTATAACAGGAGAATTTAAAAGCAAGCAGACTAAGTAAGCACAAATTACCTACATTTAATACAAAATAACAATGGCATGTTTCTTTCTGTCTCATAATACAGTAGGAGATTTTTACTCTTTCTCTTTCCTTTTCTGATAATGCTTCTCTGAACTGCCTGCAGGCTTTAGGTCATCATTCTTCTTGTAAGTAGTATTGGTAAAACTGAATATAGTCGCATGTAAAACTGGTTTTGATTTGAAGCTCTGCTCTTGTCAAGCCCTCTTTGTACTAATCCTGGTATCAGGCCATTGTGATAGCACCAAGCTAAATATCCTCTCAACAGAATCATTTAATTACTTAAGATTTTAACTCCTTGCAGCAGCAAGTGTTTAAATGTGCTAGAAATAGATTCCAGATCTATGTATCCACTCTGTATCTACAGGCTTGTTCTGGTGGACAAGCTGTTTGTCAACCAGGTCTTTTGCTTCTATAAATTTACCGTGCAGTCTAACCCTGTGGAAAATAGCCATCATTTCAAAAAACTTTAGAGCACTTTGTATGGCACCATAAGTTAAACCTCTCTTTCTCAGGGATAATGGTTTTAAAGTACAGAGATAATTTGAACTTACAAAAATGGATTCCAAATAAATTACAGTTTTAGTTAAAAAATGAAAAAGTCCTCGTTAAACTTGGCTTTCCTTTTCTGTTGATATTTTTTGGAGTTTTGAAGTAGTCTGTGAGTGTTTGTCTCAGCCTGAATATCAAACAACTTAGATGCAGTCAGTTCATTTTTCTCTAGATTCCTTATGGCCACTCAGAGTTCATCAGACAGATTTAAAGAAACAGTCCATAAATGTCTCTTTTGTTTTATTATTTATTTTTCCCTCTCTTCATTCTCATCTTCAATATATTTCCAAATTAGAGAAGATCATTATTCTTGTCCCATACTTTGGAAATGAATTTATGGCAGGATAACATTTTAACACTTTGTGTGTGGCCAGTGACAATGATAGCCATTTGTAGGCTCATGTCTAAGGAGGATACATTTCTCCATTTCTGTAAAGTCCAAAATCTCATTAACTACTTCTGCACATTGAGGAAACTGAAAAATGATCAAAAAAGCTTTCATTATGAAAACCTCAATTTCACAGGTAGGTAAAACACACTCCCTTTTAGCAGTAGTGTATGTGTATAAGGTATGCAAGATACTTAGCTGGTAATATCTTTGCGTTTTCTTTGGTCAGAAGTTTATAGGCTGATTGGGATTTTTCAAGATTTACATTCACACTGTCTGCCAAATAATGTAGATAGCTGAGTGTGGTAGGCAGAATCATGGCCTCATTAAGATGTTCACGTCCTAATCCCTGAAATCTGTTGAATATGTTATGTTGCAAAACAAAATCAGATTAAGGTAGCAGATAGAATTAAGTTTGCTAATCAACTATCTTTAAGTTAGGAAGACTATCCTTGAATATCCAGGTGGGCCCAGTGTAATCACAGGGCCTTTAAATGTGGAAGAGGGAGGCAGAAGGGTCGGTGTCAGAGTGGTGTGATGTACAGATTCAACCAGCCATTGGTTGCTTTGAAGATATGAGGGAACCACCAGACAAAGAATGGAGGTGGCCTCTAGAAGCAGGAAAAATCAAGAAAACAGATTCTCCCCTAAAGCGTTTAGAAAGGTAAAACCATGGAAATACCTTGATTTTTAGACCTGATGCCTTGATTTTAACCCAGTGAGAGTCATTTCAGAATCCTGACCTCCAGAACTTTAAGATAGTAAATTTGTGTTGTTTTATGCCATTAAGCTTGTGGTAATTTGTTATGACAGCAATAGAAAACTAATACAGTGGGCAAAGTCTAGATTTTATTTGGACAAGGTATTACCATTCTTTATCTTCTCTGTGGTTTTATGATATTCTTATAAACCTCAAGAAGATGATTTAAAACTCCATTTTTCCAAATCAAACCACCTAAGAGCTAGAGGAAAATTTTTTTCATTGTTGACATGATTCAGTGCATCACTTGATATACAGTACTGTAAAAAGCATGATTGTTAATAAGGCCTGACTAAATCAGGTCTGTGCTGCAACAGGCCAACACATCAATTGTCAAAATTTCTCCTTTTGTTTGCCTACATGGTTGTAACCTCTGAATCAGGAAATGTATCTTTATTCATGTTGACAGAATAATCAAGTGGATGTAGGATGTGTGTTTATTCTTGTGGTGTGCCCACAGAAAAATACAGTAGCTATTTTTGACTGAGCATTGGTGTTTTGGGGGGAGATAAAAAAAAGTTTAATTGATTTAGAAGTACTTGCTTGCTTAATCTAGAATCTGCAAAATTTAGACTCCTATGTGCTTTCACATCTCCTTTTCCACTATGCCCAATCCCCAATTCCTTTCTGCCTTTTGTATAGAATGCTCTGTCTTAGTTACTTTCCTCCCTAATCCAGTTGTATGTGTCTTTCTATCTGTTAATAAAATAATACAGTTGTCTGGATTATGCTGACACTGGCATTATAATAATTCGCATTTCATTATCTGAAGTCTTGGAAAATGTGGTCACAATATGCACAATGTTAAAATTAAACTAGCTTTACCTTAATACAAAGTACATAGTTAATCCACAGGCAAAGTGAAAGTTGACTGTTAATGCTCACAATTACAATACATTTAGTTTGCAAACGTAACATCACTCATAGTCATGCAACAATGGATATTTCATTATTATGAACTACAAATCAGAGTTGACAACGTCAGTGGTCAGAAAAAAAATAGTGACAGTAACTACTGAAAGTGAATCATCTATGCCATATCCATTTGAAGTTAAATAGAGTACTACTTTTAGGCTCAAATGTTTTGGCTGCTGTACGTATTTTGTACTTTCCCTCTAACCTTCTGTACCCATTTCTGAAAATCAGGATATTTTGCACCCTGAGGAGGGGTTTCCCAGGATGTGGGAATTTTAATGCTGAAACCTAAATAGTGTCAGGCAAACCTGAATCATTGGTCACTCTAAGACCAGTGAATAGCTTTGGTTGTGATTGGTATTCAACATATCTAAAAATTAGTCTGCTTTCCCGTAGATATGATGACAATATATTTTCTCTCTTGGTGTATTGCACTAAATTGATCAAACCAGAAGCATAGGAATCATTGCATTACATCTCTTAATCCCCTTTTCAGTAATTCACTAAGTCCTAAGACATATTTTAAAGTATGTTTCATTTTATTTTATGAATATCGATGCCTTCCCACAGTTCCAAAAATTATATATATTAAAAGATGTACAGAGAAAAATTTGTCTCCTTTCCACCCTGTTCTCAGTCTTTCCAGTTTCCACCCAGGCTAAAGCAGTCATTACTGTGATCAGTTTCGTATGCATCTGTATGAATATACATGCAAAGACAGATACCGTTTTTTATTCTGTCTTCCTTGGTAAAAATCACTGTCATTTGAAAACGAAAAGAATGGGCATCATATAGCAGTCAGAGGTTCTTAGCAATTCTAAAATGCACCTGGGTAAATATTTGCCAGCCTACTACCTAGAAGATTAAGAAAAGTACCTTGAAGTTAAGTCCTGGTTCTGCCCTTTGGGTATAACTCCCCAGTTTTTGTGCTCCATGGATTTTGAAGTTTTGGCTTTACTTTCTGGAAGGACGTTCATTTTCATTATCCTCCTTTGTTACATAAAGAAGGTGTTGGAAAGTATTCACTTATCGGTGACTGAGCAGCTTTCTTAGCCTGCTTCCCCCAACAGGAAGTTGGAAGCTTAGTGGTCTTTTACATGTCTCATCTAGTCACAGTCTCTTGCAGATGCAACTCTCTCAAAACCTTTTTTCCCCCCAAGTATGTTTGATTGCCGTTAACTGTGTATGCCAGAAGCCAGTTGACTCTCTTGGATATTCTATGTATGCAATTATATTTTTATGTTGTCTGCAGTTAATAATAGTTTTACCTCTTCCTTTCCAAAATATTTATTTATAATTTTTTTTAATTTAATGTTTTGGCTTATATTTCCAGTACAGTGTTACGTAATACTAATGACTGAGAGCTTTTCCTTGTTTTTGATTTTGTTGGTAATGCTTCTAGTGTTGTCCTACTAAACATGACAGTGGCTTTTGGGCTAAGCTAGATATATTGTATCATATAAAGTAAATTATCATCAGTTTTATTTTATCGAATACTTTAATCCAAAATGGTTATTTGAATTTTGACAAATGGCTTTTCAGTCTTTTATACAAAGAGAATAAAATGTTTTTCTGCAATCTATTAATTTGCTATAAAAAGTTATTAATAGACTTCCTAATATTGAAAATTCTTAAATTCTTGGAATAAACCTCACTTGGTCATGATGTAATGTTATTTTTGTGTACACCTAGATTTTATTTGCTAATAATATTGAATTTAGGATTTTCCTTTGATATTCATAAGTGACATTGACTTGGTTCCTGTGTGTGTACATGCAATCTTTGTTGGATCAGGATGTTTTCTTCATTACCCTATATTCTGGAGAGATTTTAGAAGCCTTGAAATTTTTGATCTTAAAGATTTTAAAAATTTCCCTGTGAAACTATCGAAGACTGCTGCTTTTGGATTTATCTATTGACAGATTTCTTCTATGTAAATCAGTCTTTAGATTTTCTGTCTCTTCTGAGGTCAATTTTGGCAAATTATGTTGTCTTAGAAAATTATCCATTTTAGTTAGATTTTCAAGTTTACTTGCATGGTGCTTAGCAGCATTATGATTGTTTTAAGTTTATTCTGACTGTGGTTATCTTTTATTTATTTTGTATATTTCTACCTTATTACTTTTTCAAAAAAAATTTGGCTCACTGGTGATTTTCTTCTTTTCAAATAGTAAGCTTTTGAATTTATTTATTAATTCTACTATGCTTTTAGCTTTCTTATTTATTGCTTTTTCCTTTGTTAACTTGCTCTGTTTTGCTTCAATATAATTTGACATTTCTAACTCAAAATCAATTTTCAATACATTATTAGTGATTTTCTTATGGATAAAATACTTAAGAATAATAATTACCCCCTAAGCAATGTGTTTATCTTTTAAAAACTACATTTTGCAGAAGTAGGAGTTATGTAGTCCATATGTATGTAGCTCCATAAAAAAATGTAAATACATGTAGAGGCATAAAACAGTATGGCATGTTTTGCTAGAGCAAAAAATTTGAATGGGATACTACTGTAGATTAAACTGAGCCAGATTATGGAAAGCCTTTTTGCAGATTTATTTGTGTGTACTCTGATGTTAGCTTTTCCGTGCATATAAGACTTGTGATGTATAATTAACATTTATGTATCTATCTGTATGTGTGTTTTTGTGTTTGTATGTATTTCTAATAATTTTCTAACAAATTTACTATGTTGTTGATCTCCTTTTTTCCCTTAGGATTTTATTCTAAAATTAGTGGGGAAGTTTAAATTACAGTGCGATTTTTTAAAATTTCCTTCCCGTTTATCATCTTTAAATTAGTTTTGAACTTTTAGATTTATACTTCAATTCTTTTGATTTATGGGGCAAGAGACAAGTATTGTATCCTAAATTCATGCTTTTTATATTAAGTAGGAGTACTCTGAAGGACTAAATAGCTATGTAACCTCTGGTCATTAGGAGTGCTAAGAAGGCAAGCTTGAAAGGTGTATGTGTGTGTGTGTATGAAAGTTTAGAGTTGTTTACATTTCCCCTCTTCTAGCCATTGGTCATCCTTTGTCTGTTCTAGCAAAGTGACTGCTATGGATTGAATTGTGTCCCCCCCCTGACCCCCAAATTGTAAGTTGAAGCCTTAACTCCCAATGTGATGGTATTTGGAGTTTGGAGAGGGGGTCTTTGGAAGATCATTAGGTTTAGATGAAACAGTGAGGGTGGGACCCTCATGATGGGATTAGTGACTTAAAAGAGACACCAGAGAGCTTTCTTTCTTTCTCCTTCTTCCTCTCTCCACCTGCATGCACCACAAATCAAAGGAAGGCCATGTGAGGACACAGCAAGAATGTGGTTGTCTGCAACCCAAGGAAAGCAGGCTCACCAGGCACAGACCCTGCTGGCGCCTTGTTCTTAGACTTCTAGTCTCCAAAACTGTGAGGAATCAATTTCTGTTGTTAAAGCCACCCAGTTTGTGGCATTTTGTATGGCAGTGTGAGACGACTAAGACAATGACATGCCACTTCATTTATAGAAGCCTCTGCTAGCTATTGTGTCTTTTTCAAAGTAGTAAAAAGATAATCATTTTTACCATGGTAGTGATTAATATGGGAGGTTGGATATATTTGGAAAATGGGATTGTTTTTGTATTTTCTTTAAAGATACATATCTTTTTAAAAATAGATCTTTATTGGAGTATAATTGCTTCACAATACTGTGTTAGTTTCTGTTGTACACTAAAGTGAATCAGCCATATGCATACACATGTCCCCATATCCCCTCCCTCTGAAGCCTCCCTCCCATCCTCCCTATCCCACCCCTCTAGGTCATCGCAGAGCACCAAGCTGATCTCCCTGTGCTATGCTGCTGCTTCCCACTAGCTAACTATTTTTAAAAGGCATATCAAGAAGGATATGCAGAGGTATAGTAAAAAAATGTGAGTTTGTAAAATGAAAATATTTTTTTAAATTTCCAATTCAGAAATTACTTAATAGGCTTAAATTCTTGGAAAATCATGATTCCTGTGTGAATGAAGATTGGCAAAGTATGAAATAAGGACAGCATATTTCCACATATGCGACATTACAGAACTGTATTTTTAACATTGGGGATTTTGAATTGCTTGCTTAACAGTGGTTCAATGTGGGTTGGGTTAGAATATGAGTATCATTAGAAGAGTTTGCCTTGTGATTAATACCTATAACTGTGGTTTAAAATTTTTCAATCCTGTTCCACTCAAGGGATATGACACTCTCATTAATAATGGCAGCTAAGGATGCTTTTCATGTTTTACATCACTTAGTCCTCACTACCATCTTTTGTGAGAAGTTTTATTATCCTTATTTTGCAACAAGGAAACTGAGAGTAAGAAAGGGTAGGTGCCTCTTCCAAATTTATATAACTGTGGCAGAGCTACACTGTGGCAGAGCTACACTGTGGCAGAGCTAACATTTAAATTAATTTATACCCTTAACCATTGAATGAAGATTTTTTGAGTATGTGGCTAATGAGCTTCTCCATTTGGTCAAAAATCTGGTCAAGTTAAGATTCAATACACTTTTGTTTTTCTTAGTTTGTTACACATCTTTGTTACATTTTTGTGAAATGCCAGATACCTTCTTTAAAACAAATTTTGAGCTGCCTCTGCTTTGCTTGTGTCCTAAATACATATATAGTATGCCTTTGAATAGTCCAGTTCTGCATACTGGCAGATAATTTAACAGAGGGAGCAAGGCACATGGTAAGTCTTGAGAGAAACAGGACATATTTCCTGTTTCCAATGACTATTAGAAATTATTTTCTTACAACACTTATTTTATAAAATGACAAAGCGAATAGTTTATCCTTGACTTTAATAATCCTCATCCGATTTAAGACATTTGCCTGATATATAATAGTTAGAATAGTTCTAATCAAAATATCTTTTAATGTCTGTAATTCCACTTGCCAGTATGGTCCCAAATACGAGTCTGCACGACCATCATTCTGCTGTTGCAATTTCTAAGCAGTAACTTTGTTCATAGGTCCATTGTGTAGGCTGAGGTTTTAATCCTGTAGCTTGCTGTGTTTATTGATCTATTTCTTAATAATTTCATATCAGGCAATCACACGATTCACAAACTGTCTAGGAGGGAAGAAACACACACATTTCCATCAGCAGGAGATTGAAGTAGTTGTGCATTTAGAGGCTATACTAAGGATTTTAGCCTGGTCTGTGTTATGTAGAATGATTGTGAAGCACCGCAGTGAGACTTTTAGACAAATCAAAATTACAGCTTTCTTGTTCTAAAATATGAATGTTTCTTTAAAGAATCATTTTGGTATTTGCCTAAGGTTGTTTTCTCCTTCAGTTTGAATAGGATGTGAAATTTTCTAAGTCCAGATTAGGTGGTTAGCCAAGCAGTAGTCAGTAATGTTCAATCTTTGCTCTCAAATGTGCTTTTTCCATTTCGTGGCTCTGCTGAGTGTCTGGACTTCTGCTATGTATTCTGGGCCAGGCAACGTTCAGCTATTCTGATGTCACCTCTGCTCCATCTACTGGAATAATGATTTTTACTATGTACACTCTAGCAAAATCACTATTTTTATAATGGCTTTTTAAGGAATTTTGTCAGAAGCCTGGTGCCAAAGAACATTAAAGTTATTTAGTTAAATTGAGAAACCTCAGAGCAGAATTAAGATGAAACTATTAAATTAATCCTTTTCTTTTGCACTCAAATATATGCAGCCAACACTGTCTTCTGTCATGGAAAGATAGAGCACTGCTTTGCACTGAGGGAGAAGCCAGTGCATGAGAGCAGAGAAGTAGGTGAATTTTGAAATACAGTGGTACTGCAGTGCTCAACTTGCTCTGATTCCTGATTTCACAGCCAGCCACAGAGAGCTATTTGTTCTCAGTCATGCCCTGACCTCTCGTGTCTCCTTGCCTTTGTCAGTGTTCTTCTTTCTTCTTAGAGCCCACTTCTCGACCTTGCTTACTTGGAAAACTCCTATCTCCCATTTTTCAAGATTCCTGACTTTCTTTTGTATTTCCTGATACCCTTAGGCAGAAAAAAAGAGTTCTCTTCTCTGTGTCCCTATAGTATGGCCAATCTATTTCTGTTTTAGCATTTTTCACAAAATAATTATCTCTATATATCTGTCTTCGTACCTTAGTCTCTAAACTTCTTGAAGGCAACAGAATTGTGTAGTTATTGTTGTCACTTCTGATCAACTGCCTTTGTTAAGGAGGGGAAGTTCCAATACTTGGAGATCACTTTGCTTGCAAAGTGTTTGGATAGAAGTACTCAAGTCCAGAGAAGTTAAGCAAAGCACCTTTGTTCTGCATAAGAATAGCTAAAAGATTTTGGGCAGGTGATGGCAGAGAGACCAAAGGCAGGGATTCCATGGCCTAGGCAGCCAGTGAACAAGGCTTGGGTATCACTGAGGGGTGGTCATGCTGCAGGGTAGTCTGGTTAGATGCTTAGCCAGAGAGACTTTGGCAAATAGACATGACTTAGGAGCATTTTGGAAGTGGGAGCCTATGGCTCACCTTCTCCTCTGACTTTTCTACAAAATAGTCTCCATTGTTCACCATTGATTTTTGCTGCTAGAACATAGTTTGAGGAAACAAAAAGAGATGCTATTTTTTTCCTCAAGGTTAGCCTGAGGTGAAAGCAGAGATAACATGTCTAGGGATAGACGGACCTCTAGTTTCCAGTGAAAACCTCAGAACTGGCAGAATACCTGGTACGTGATGGTACTCAATGAATCGATGAGCAAAGGAATGAATGGTGAATTCTTAGCAAAATGCAGGAGGAGCCAGTAGAGTAATTGATTTTAACTTTTTTTTCAGAAATTCAAACTTCTTTAAAATTAGCAAAGGAGGGGAAAATGCACATACTAACCTGAAAAGTTACTACCGTTGTCCCTTGCAGCTGCAGGAAGCAAGGTCTGTGAGCAGGCACCTTCACTTGCCTCAAGACCTCAACAACTCACAACAGGGACCAGCCAGCATCCCTGTCCTGGCTCCTTTCAGTCCTCAAAAAGAGACAACCTCAGAGACCCAGTTTCACATTTTAGAATCTTTTCTTACCCTCTTGATGAAACACAAATCTCCCCGGGGTGTAATGTATTTTATTTTTTTCAAGGAGGCAGCATGGTTTAGTGAAAGACAGTGGAGGAAATCTGTTTAGATCCTTGTACCAGCACCTTCTCACCTTCATTAATTACCTTCAGGTTAATTGATGGAATAATAACATCTAAAACTGGTAAAGAGCTAGGGATATAGTAGATACTCAATGACCTTTCCCTTTCCTCCCTTATCTGTTGGCTGTACCCTTGGCATAAGAAGTCATCAGATATGCCAAGGGTCAATTTCGATAGAGTGAATGAAGTACATGTAGCAGGAACACTTGAGGGTAGCATCTGGGCACAGGATGAGTACCTGAGAAATGAGGAGCCTCAGGCTCAGAAGACAATTCCCCCTTGCCCATTGTTGCCTTAGGCTTGCCTTTGGGGTGACCTTTTGCCATGCTTTCATCAGCTGCTTAGCAGCATAGGAAGCCTGTCCAGGAGCAACAGCTTCATGCTCGTCCAGTCCCTGCTTAAACTATAGATTGCTATAGACTGCATGTGTGTCCCCTAAAATTCGTACATTGAAATCCTAACCCCCAAGGTAATGGTATTAGGAGGTGGGACCTTTGGGTGGTGACTAGGTCATGAGGGTAGAGCCCTGATGCTTGGGATTAGGGCTCTTATGAAAGAGACCCTAGAGATCTAGCTCGTCTCTTCCACCATGGGAAGATACAAAGAGAAGATGCTGTCTATGAACTACAAAACAGGTCCTTACCAGACGCTGAATCTGATCTTGAAATTCCTAGCCTCCAGAACTGTGAGAAATTTCTGTTGTTCCTAAGCCCCCCAGTCTATGGCATTTTGTTATAGCAGCCTGAATGGACTAAGACAGAGACATTTTCGTATTGTTGAATGGCTTAATGGTCTTGTAATGTGGATGAATATTTGGTCTGTCTAGGATGGGTTTAACACTTATTTTCATTTGGATCATGAAAAAGCAGATACTTTTTTCATACTGCTGCCTCACTTAGTTTAAAGAAAGGAATTCAAACAACATTTTACAGTGAAATTAATTGCTGTTCTCTACTGGGCATTATCCAGACTGTGTTCTTTATCTATAACAATGCCTATGTCTATAATTTATAACAGATTTTAGAAAAATATGTGTGTGCAAATAATTATGCCAGCAAACATTTTTTTTTTTCGGTACGCGGGCCTCTCCTTGTTGTGGCCTCTCTCGCTGCGGAGCACAGGCTCCGGACGCACAGGCTCAGCGGCCATGGCTCACGGGCCCAGCCACTCTGCGGCATGTGGGATCTTCCCAGACCGGGGCACGAACCCGTATCCCCTGCATCGGCAGGCGGACTCTCAACCACTGCGCCACCAGGGAAGCCCTATTTTTTTCTTTTGATAGTAGAAAATATAAGATTTGTTTCTCAAGAAATTTAGAATTAACTAGAAAATCTGTTTTGCATTTATGCTACCAAAATTACTTGTGTATTTGGCAGCTGGGATTAGTCTACTATTTGCATTATTTTATAATGGTTGCACTCAATGCTGTGTTGTCAATTTGCACTCAGTCAGTTTATCTATAATGATTCAGATGTTTTAAATGTACTTGTTTTTAGATAGGAGAAAAAAAGATCATGTATCCTTTTTACAATTTACATGAAAGATCCAGATGCAAATTAATTTGCCTGTTCAAATTCTTCTCATGATTTATAAGAGAGGAAATTCTCATTTCCCACCCAGATTGATTTGAACATTGTGTGCTGCCTTATTAATTGGTAAACATGCAGTTATAAACATGCTTATGTAACCTCCTTAAAGTTTTTTGTTAACTCTTGGAAAGAGGAGCATACAAAAGTTGGGAGCAGGAATTGTGTGTATTACACATTTTGATGGCGTAGAGGTTCATTAAAAATTAGTTTTCAAGTAAATTTTTAATCATCTATAAATAGATCTGTCATAATAAATTCTAAATAGAATTTTCGCATTAGGGTCAGACCAAATCTAGTACTGTATTTCTTATGCTGTGTAATACAGTAATAATAACTTTTATTTGACTAATGTTTTATGGTCTACAAAGCATTTCAAGAGCATCTTATTTAAACTTCCAGTTCCCTGTAAAGTAGATAGAGCAGGCAATAATTTTCTTCCCATTTTATACTCAAGGAAGCAGATTCTCTCAAGGGTGAAGCTGCAGAAAACAATGGAAGAGCTGCATTCGGTACCCATAGGCCTTCTCTTTCTGACGTCTCCCCTACATCTCCATGTCAGTGAAGCCTGTGCATGACCCCACACTGCCAGTCATTTTTCTTCTTGTTTGCAAAAAAAGCCTTCCTACCTAGAAGCTGCGATAGTGATTCTGCAGTGAAGTATAAAAAGACAGTTAAACTTTCTAACCTAATGGTAAATTTCCAAGGTCAGCCAATATCAAAGACATTGTCTGGATTCACTCACATAGAGAAATCATTCATTCATTCAATGGGGACTATAATTAGGGACTATGGGCAATACAGATAAGTGAGCCCCAGATTTAGTGTGATCCTTGATTCATTTTCAGATTTCTTTGTGGTGGAGAATTTAATTACTCATCTATTTATAACAGCACTGAGAACAGGTCACAGGGCTTTGTCAGAAGGGCAGCTGCATGTGGACAGGCACTGGGTAGCCTCTGCTGGGTTCTTGCCATCCTTGTTGCTGCTTCCTAGGTGTGTAGGTTTATAATACAGCCATTTGTGATGGATTTTTGGCTAGACCCGGGGTTGGCAATATTATGAACGTGGGCATTCATTCGTCTTTGAGAAGAAATTTTCCCTTGTCATGGCTAGCTAAATTATATACACTTGTTTTGAATTCTATTCAATTGTCTTAGTTGTTTTTTTTTTTTTTAATTTTTGATCTACTTCCAATTTTTGCTTTCTGTGATTATCTAAATCTAGTAAACAGGGCAAAGAGAAAAGAAATGATTTCTTTTTTTGACAAAACCAGTGTGTGATCTCTTAATTCCTAATGATCCCCATATAGCTGATACAGTACCCAAAGGTTCTCCATGGGCCCTTTGAATATAATTTTCCCTTTCCGATTGCAGATCCTAAATCCTTTCCACAGCAGTGTACACTGCAGGCTGTCACCTAATCTCACATGTCATATTGTCTTATATTCCTTCTATTTCTAAAGAAAATAATTGTTCCAAGTGAATGGTGCTATACCAGAATCCATTTTCAAGTGGTTAGCAGTATCTACCTTATAATGATAATTGAATTTGATTATTCTGATTTGAAAAATTTCATGGAGCCCCTGTTTATGAATTATATTATTAAAGCCACTTGATATTTTTTATATTGATAGGAGTTGGAAAACCTAACACACCTGCAAGGTTTTAGAGTAACTAGAAGCCACTAAGTTTCTCTTCTAAATGAAAGCCCAAAAAGTGGAATAAAAGATATTTTTAATATCTTATAGTAGAAAAATAACAAATTAAAGCTTACTACATGACATGTAAAATGCAATTTTTACAATATTCTAGAAACAACTTTTAGGAGCATATGCTTTGAATTATGTGTAAATGCTCATATTTATTATGATTTATCTAACAGAGAGAATATAAAGGATGCTGTTGTATTTGATTTCTCTGTTCTGTGTTGTTCATTGCAGGTAGATATTATGTTTCATAGTTTAGAAAGTTTCACATCTCTGTGGCCCTATGTTCAATATTATACCTTCCAAATTTATAGTCACATATATTATGTATTTTTAAGCCCTATTGAATTTTTCTAATTTTTTTCATGAAAGAAAACAATGCATCTATAGTAAAGAATCTTTCTATATACGTATCTTCTAATTTATTAGGGACCTGCTCATATACACATATTGAAAATTTTAAAATGACTTTAAGGTCCCTTATTACATGGAAAGCATTTTTCACTTAAATGTCCGACATTTAACATGTAGTAATTGGAAATAAATCTTCAGTAATGATATTGTGAAAGAGAAACTACTGGGATGTATTTTTGAAAGAGAAGAATTTGTAATTAAGTATATTGTGAAAACACAGCTTTGTGCTTCTTTTTTTCTATTTTGTGGGAAATGATAAATAAAGGGGAGGGTAGTAAATTGGGAAGAAAGAGGATGAGTCACATAATTGAAACACTTCTGAAATTCACCATTGCAACCATTTGAAATTAAATGCCCTGCTAAAAAAGATTAAGAGTTAAGTCAAATCTCCATTTTTAAAATTTGCCCAGTATTTAGATGCTGAGGGAGATCACTGTTGTGTGAATGCAGTAATATTGCCAGGATAGAAGGTTATTTTTCTTTCATTCAAATCTTCAAATGATTATTCAGGCTTCTGTAATTTCATGGAGAGATTATTGCCACTTGTCTTTGTTGGTTAAATGACCTGACAAAGTACTTCCTAAGCTTTTGGTATTTCGAAAAACATGACATTTGGCTTTTTTTTTTTTTAAATAAATTTATTTATTTTATTTTTTGGCTGTGTTTGGTGTTCGCTGCTGCGCACAGGCTTTCTCTAGTTGCGGCGAGAAGGGGCTACTCTTCGTTGAGGTGTGTGGGCTTCTCGTTGTGGAGCACGGGCTCTAGGCATGAGGGCTTCAGTAGTTGCGTCACGCAGGCTCAGTAGTTGTCGCGCACGGGCTTAGTTGCTCCGTGGCATGTGGGATCTTCCTGGACCAGTGATGGAACCCGTGTCCCCTGCATTGGCAGGTGGATTCTCAACCACTGCGCCACCAGGGAAGCCCCGACATTTGGCTTTTGTTTTTCTTTTATATAAATACCTGGAAAGTACAATCTGAAGACATTTTGAGATCTTTAGATTACTTCAGATAGCATATCACAATCAATAATTTATTTGTGCTCTATTGTTTATGGTTAAAAACAAGGCATGATATGGCTTTGATTCAGTTTGTCTTTCTGAACTTTTGAGCCAAATTTCTAAAACTTGGCATAAGAAGTACACTTGAAATAAACATCACTTACCTGTGCAAATTGGGTAATTACTCACATAGCTACCTACCAATTAGTCACTTATTGATGCAATTAGCTGGATGTACAGCTAATTTGGGGTAAAGAAAATATACGTCAGTTCAAAATGAGGACAGCCTAAAATCTAGCTTAGTGGTTAGTTTCACTTAGGATGAGGAATCCTCAATCTCAAGCAAATATAAGAGTTTGAGCACAATTTTAGGTATTGAGGGTAGTATATAAAAAATATGATCATTTGTTCTGGTTTCACATAGTTGGTATTCCTGGCTCAGATCTTGGAAGGAATTAATGCTTTTAGGAAATGTGGGTCATTTTTATGCTGACTCTTTTATCCCCCAATTTATTTTGTTTGTTTGTTTATTATTTTAGCTGTCTTGAGTTATAATTACATATAAAGTTATAAGATATTTAAAGTGTACCTTATGATGATTTGATACACATTGTGAAAGGATTCCCCCAGCCCACTCTCTAGTTAATGAACACGTCCATCATTAGATGAATTTTCTTTGTGATATGTGTGACAACATTTAAGTTCTGCTCTCTTAGCAAATTTCAATTATACAATACAGTGTTATCAATTATAGTCACCATGTTTTACAGTAGATCCTCAGATCTTTTTTACATTATAGCTGAAAGTTTGTACCCTTGTACCAACCTCACCCTGTTTTTCCCACTCCCCAGCCCCTGGCAACCACTTTTATACTCTCTGTTTCTATGAGTTTGACTTGCTTTGTTTTGTTTTAGATTCCACATATAAGTGATGGCATGCAGAATTTATCTTTCTCTGACTTAGTTCACTTAGCATAATAGCCTTGAGGTCCATCCATGTTGTCACAAATGTTTCATTTTTTTTTAAGTGGTGGAATAGTATTCCATTGTATATATATCACATCTTCTTTATCCATTCACTTATAGAAGGACATTTAGGTGTGTCCATATCTTGGCTATTGTAAATAATGCTGCAGTAAATACGGAGTGCAGATAACTGTTCAATGTCCTGTTTTCATTTCCTTTGAATATATACCCAGAAGTGGGATTATTGTATCAACTGTTAGTTCTATTTTTAATTTTTTGAGGAACTTCCATACTGTTTTCCATAATGGCTGTACCAATTTACATTCCTGTCAACAGTGTACAAGGGTTCCCTTTTCTCCACGTTTTCGCCAACACTAGTTATCTCTTGTCTTTTTGGTGATAGACATTCTGACAGGTGAGAGGTGATATATCTCACTGTGATTTTGATTTGCAGGTCCCTGATAATTAGTGATGTTGAGCACCTTTTCATATACCCCATTGGCCATTTGAATGTCTTCTTGGAAAAGGGTCTATTCAGTTCCTGTGTCCATTTTTTAAATAGATCGCTTGGTTTTTTGCTATGAGTTATATGAGTTCTTTATATATTTTGAATATTAACCCCTTATCAAATATATGAAACACAACTGTTTTCTCTCATTCCATAGGTTGTCTTTTCATTTTGCTGATAGTTTTCTTTTCCGTGCAGAAGCTTTTTAGTTTGATATAGTCCCATTGTTAATTTTTGTTTTGTTGCCCTTGGCTTTTGGGGTCAAATCCAAAAGAAATCATTGCCAAGGGTAATGTCAAAGAGCTTACCCCTTATGTTTTCATTTAGAGTTGTATGGTTTCAAGGCTTACATTCAAATTTTTATCTATTTTGAGTTAATTTTTGTGTATGGAGTAAAACTGTGGTCCAGTTTCATTCTTTTGTATGTGGCTGTCCAGTTTTCCCAACATCATTTATTGAAGAGCCTGTTCTTTCTCCATTGAATATTTGTGACTCCTATGTTGTAAATTAATTGACTGTATATGATTAATTTATTTCTGGACTCTCTATTCTTTTCCTTTGATCCATGTGTCTGTTTTTATGCCAATACCATACTATTTTGATTACTATAGTTTTATAATATAATTTAAAATCAAGAAGCATGATGCCTCCAGCTTTCTTCATCTCTCTCAAGAATGCCTTGGCTATTCAGGGTCTTCTGTGGTTTCATTCAAAATTTAGGATTTTTTTCTATTTCTGTGAAAAAATGCAATTGGAATTTTGAAAAGATTAATTTAAGTTATAGATGGTTTTAGGTAGTATGGACATTTTAATAATATTAGTTCTTCCAATCATAAGCACAGGATATCTTTCCATTTATTTGTGTCTTCTTTGATTTCTTTCATCAGTGTCTTATAGTTTTCAGTGTACAGAACTTTCACCTTCTAGTTAAATTTATTCCTAGGTATTTTATTCTTTTGCACGCAATTATAAATGAAATTATTTTCTTAATTTATCTTTCTGAAAGTTTATTATTAGTGTATTTAAGCATAACTGATTTTGCTATATTGATTTTGTATCCTATAACTTTACTGAATTTATTAGTTCTAATAGATTTTTTGTGAAGTCTTTAGGGTTTCTCTGTGTAATATGTCATCTTCAGAGAGAGACAGTTTTACTTCTTCCTTTTTTATTTGGATGCCTTTTATTTCTATTCTGCCCAATTGCTCTGAATAGGAGTTCCATTACTATATTGAATAAGAGTGGTGAGAGTGGGAATCCTTGTGTTGTTCCTGATCTTAGAGGAAAAGCTTTCAGCTATTTAACATTGAGTATGATGTTAGTTGTGGACTTAGCATATATGAGCTTTATTATGTTGAACTGCATTCCCTTTATACCCAGTTTATATCTAGCCAAAGCTTTGTCTAATTTTCTTATCTTTTCAGAAAAAAAACCAGCTCTTTGTTTCATTAATCTTTTCTGTTGTCTTTTTAGTCTCTAATTTATTACTGCTCTGATTTTTATTACATCCTTTCTTCTACTAACTATGGCCTTCATTTGTTCTTCTTTCTCTAGTTCCTTGAGGTGTGAGGTTAGGTTGTTTATTGAGATCTTTCTTTATTCTTAATGTAGGTGTTTATTGCTATGAACTTCCCTCTTAGAGCTGCTTTTCCTGCATACCCTAAGATTTTGTATTTTCATTTGTCTCAGGATAATTTATTTTTCTTTTGATTTCCTCCTTGACCCATTAGTTGTTCAGTAGAATGCTGTTTATTTCACGTATTTGTGAATTTTCCAGTTTTCTTCTTGTAGTTGATTTCCAGTTTCATGCCATTGTAGTTAAAAAAGATGCCTGATATTATTTCAGTCTTCTTAAATTTACTAAGACCTGTTTTATGGCCTAACTTATGATCTATCCTGGAGAATGTTCCATACCCTTGAGAGAAATATGTATCCTACTGCTTTTGGAATGTTCTGTAAACGTCTCCTGAATCCATCTGGTTTAATGTGTCATTTGCATCCAAAGTTTTCTTATTGATTTTCTGTCTGGATGATCTATCCATTGTTGAAAGTGGGGTTTTGAAGTCCCCTAGTAGTATTGTATTGCTGTCTATTTCTCCCTTCAAGTCTGTTAAATTTTGCTTTACATATTTAGGTGCTCCTATGTTGGATGCATAAATATTTACAAATGATATATAGTTTTGTTGGATTGATCCCTTTATCATTATATAATAACCTTTTTTTCTTATTACAGTCTTTGGCTTAAAGTCTATTTTGTCTGATATGAGTATAGCTACCCTAGCTTTTTTTTGGTTTCCATTTGCATGGAATATCTTTTCTCATCCATACACTTTCAGTCTCTGTGTATCCTTGCTTGTGAAGTGAGTCTGTTGAAGGCAGAATATAGTTGGATTTTTTTTCAGCCATTCTATGTCTTTTGATGGGAGAATATTATCCATTTACAAAGTAATTATTGCTAGCTATTGACTTACTATTGACATTTTATTAATTGTTTTTGGCTGTTTTATAATTTTTTTTTCTTCTTGTGTTTTCTTCCTTTGTGATCTGATCGTTTTTTGTAGTGGTATGCTCAGAGTCCTTTCTCTTTATCTTTTGTGTGTCTATCATAGGTTTCCTTGAGGCTACATAAAACATCTTATATTCATAAGTGTATTTTAAGCTGATAATTTAACTTCAAATGCATACTAAATCTCTACATTTTATTCTTCCCACCCCCACGTTTTATGTTTTTGATGTCACAATTTACACCTTTTTACCTTGTGCATTCATTAATAAATTGTTGTAATTATAGTTATTTTAATACTTTTGTGTTTTAACCTTCATACTAGATTTATAAGTGATTTACCCCCTAACATTACAGTGTTAAAGTATTCTGAACTTAATTGTACATTTACCTTTACTAGTGAGATTTAGGCTGTTATATGTTTTTCTGTTACTAATTAGTGTCCTTTTATTTTAGCTTGAAGAATTCCCTTTAACATTTCTTGTAAGGTTGGCTTAATGGTGATGAGCTCTTTCAACTTCTACTTGTCTGGAAAATGCTTTATCTTTCCTTCAGTTCTGAAGGACAACTTTGCTGGGTAGAGTATTCTTGTTTTGCAGCTTTTTCTTTCAGCCTTTTGAATATATCATGCTGCTCTCTTCTGGTCTGCAGTAGTTGAGTGTGTGCCAAGACTCATTTTGATGTGGGTATTTTCATGTTCTACTGATGTGTAGGAGTCAGTCACTTGTTTCTGGATTTCTTTCAGATGGAATTGTTCCATGTATAGTTGTAGATTAGCTGTGTCCATGAGAGGAGGTGAGTTCAGGAGTCTTCTATGTTGCCATCTTCGACCAGAACTGGTACACTTTGTTTTGGTAGTTCTCAGTAGCTTATAGCCAGTTTCCAGCTATGAAGTATGGAAGAGATGGAACTATGAGTTCTGGCAAGTCCCTGTGACCCCACTGCAGTTTTATTCTGCATTTTAAGTTTTAAAAAATCTTATAAACTTGGTTCCTTATCTGTACAATGAAGGCTCACAAGGTAATTGTTAAAAAGTAACAAGTAAAATAAAGTATATAGTAATTGAATTTATTACTGTCATTTACTGAACTGCCTACTGAGTACTAGGTACTCCACTAAGTAATTAAGTTGTGTTATCTCATTTTCATTCTCTCTAGAACCCTTTGAAAATACACTGCTTTGTTCCAATTTTACAAATTAGGATACGGAAGCATACAGTTTATCTAATTTGCCCAAGATCATATAGTGGTAGAAGTCAGATGCTAACTTAAGTTCATCCAACTCCTGAGCTCAGCATCCTTAACAGATACCCTTTACTGTGTTACCATCTAAAATCAGAACTTGACACTGAACTGCTGACTTTGTTAAGTTAGCTCTTTTCTTCTTCCCTTGGACTAGGATTAGGTCAATCCCAGCTGTTAAGGGAAAGAAACAAGTACAAAGAAACTTATTGAAAAATTTTAAAATTTCAGAGTGTTCTAAGTCAGAATTGGGCTCCATGATGGCTAGACATACTTCAGGGTGTTAAAACATTGCCCCAGAGTCATCCTAAGGCAATTCTTCAGGCTCAGTCCCTAACCCACTAAAACTTACTTAGAAAATCAGATTGCTATGTGCTGTTCATTAGATACCAAGTCATAATTTTAATATTTGCAACAACAGTGTCATTAATAGAAAAATATTAACTTAAAGCCATAGATTTAAAAAGAAAACCATTAATAATTTTTAAAGAAGATAGTAAGTGAGCTATATCATTATAATGTATAATTTATAATAAATACATACCATTTACAATGTAATGTTGGGTTGGCCAAAAAGTGCCTTTGGTTTTTAAGTAAAAATAAAAGACACATTTTTCATTTTCACCAAGAACTTTATTGTAAACAACAATGTATTCACCCTTTTGTTCCACTACCTTCTGCCATTTTTCAGGCAACTTCATAATTCCATCCTCCCCAAACTTTTAATCTTTTTGAGCAAAGAACTGTTCCATGTACCTTTTACAGTAGTCTCCCAGGGAATTGAAATTTTTTCCATTAAGAGAATTTTGTAAAGACCAAAATAAATGGAAATCCAAAGGTGCGATGTCTGGTGAATATGGCAGATGAATTTCCCAACCAAGCTGTAACAGTTTTTGCCTGGTCATTAAAGAAACTTGTGGTCTTGTGGTATCCTGATGGAAGATTATATATTTTCTGTTGACTAATTCTGGACGCTTTTCATTGAGTGCTGCTTTCAGTTGGTCTAATCGGGAGCAGTACTTGTTGGGGTTAATTGTTTGGTTTTCCAGAAGGAGCTCATAATAGAGGACTCCCTTCCAATCCCACCATATACACAACATCACCTTCTTTGGATGAAGACCAGCCTTTGGTGTGCTTGGTGATGGTTCATTTTGCTTGCCTCACACTCTCTTCCATCCCACATTATTGTACAGTATCCACTTTTCATTGCCCGTCACAATTTGTTTTAAAAATGGAACATTTTCATTACATTTAAGTAGAGAGTCACATGCAGAAATATGGTCAGTGAGGTTTTTTTCGCTTAACTTATGTGGAACCCAAACATCAAAGTGATTCACATAGCCAAGCTGGTGCAAATGATTTTCCAAAGCTTGATTTGGATATTTTGACTATGTCAGCTCTCTCGCACATGGTAGAATGTTGATTGTTCTCAATTAATGTCTCGATTTGATGGCTATCAACTTCAACTGGTCTACCTGACAGTGGAGCATCGTCCAGAGAGAAGTCTCCAGCACTTTGCAAACCACTTTTGACACATTCAATCAGTCACAGCACCTTCCCCATACACAGCACAGATCTTTTTTTGCGTTTCAGTTGCGTTTTTATCTTTCGAAATAGTAAAGCATCATATGCTGAAAATGTTGCTTTTATCCTTCCATCTTCAATATTAAAATGGCTACACAAAAATTCACCAATTTTGGGCTTCCCTGGTGGCGCAGTGGTTGAGAGTCTGCGTGCCGATGCAGGCGACGCGGGTTTGTGCCCCGGTCCGGGAGGATCCCCAATGCCGCGGAGCGGCTGGGCCTGTAAGCCATGGCCGCTGAGCCTGCGCGTCTGGAGCCTGTGCTCCGCAACGGGAGAGGCCACAGCAGGGAGAGACCCGCGTACCGCAAAACCAAAAATGAAAAAAAAAAATTCACCAATTTTGATAAGTCTTTTTTTAAATGCACACTGATATGACAGCTGTCACATACAATCTAAGAAAATTGTTTTGAATGAACTTAAAGACAACTAAGTGCTGCTAGAGCCATCTTACAGAAAAAAAAAATGAACCTTTGGCCAACCCAATATTTGAAGCTTCTTGGTGTAAGAGGGAGGTTCCAAATAATGACTGTGAATAAAGAGACATAACCACAGTTTCAGGGGAAATTAAGCAATAAAGTTACTTTGACCCTAAATGTGTTTCTAATTTTTAAGGTACCGTGTTTGATCCTACTATGAAGCATTCGCTGAAACATTGGACTGACCTCATTTTATTATATTAAATATTCTACATTGATCTATAGATTTGATGGTATCTAGAAAATATTCTATGAATTTAAATTTCCAATTCTGTTCAGTGGAATATATGAATATAATAATATAATGAAATCTTAGTATTTTATGCACTAAAGCAGATTATTAAAAGAGAAAAATGTTGAAGTAGCATTTATCATAGACTCACTTTTTGACTGTAGGAGAGACAGTTCAGTGGGTTTGCAATGTATCTAGTGTTAATGGTGTAGAAAACGAAAAATACCTATGAAAATGTTCAAGTTGCTAAAAATTGTAGGGTGAAAATAATTTGAAATTGGATTTCTTTAAGGTCCATATATCAGTTTTTTTTGTTTTCCCTTCTCGTTGGAAACTCAAAAAATTAAAACCATTTTAGATTCATAACATTTTAGTTATTTTGGGGAATAAAGTTAACTGATCAACTTCCCCCTCTACTGATTTTAAATTAGGAAACTGAAGCTAAGAAAGAGAAAGTAGAATAATAGAGTATTAAAGGAGAAGAGACCTTGGAAACTGCCTAATCCAACCTTCTTTTTGTGATTCAGAGAAATTGAAAAATTTCCCAGGAACACAGGGATAATTACTACCACAGCCAGTTCTTTCCACTGGCCACCTTCTTTCTACTATCTACTATTTTTATGAAAGTTAAGGTTAAACATCATTATTCACTCACCTGCTGGATCCTAAGTAGAATTACAAATGGTGATTTTTGTGATCATATATGCCATAGTTCATGATCTTTTGTTTCAATCCACAGTTTTAATCTAGGCAACTTTTATGTACCATATATGCAATTTCCTTTCCTGAGACTTAGAAATTAAAAGCAAACAAAACATATATCACACTGCTGTTAGAAGGTCAAGGTTGACAGTTCTTAAGAATTAATTTATAGAAATTTTGATCATTAATAAAATTAGTCACCAGTAACTTGGGGTTAGATGAGAGTAAGGACACGTACTCTGGCAGTAGTGGGGGTGGGGGTGGAGAGGAGGGGAGAGATGAGATGAATGATTAAACAGATAGAAGTAGAAGTGGTAGTTTTCTTATGGTGTGAGTTTTATAATATAGGAACAATCAGAGGAAACTTATTTGAGTGTTGAAAGATAATCTGAAGCAAATGGGACAGAAATTTGTTATGGAGGACTTGGAAATTATACATGTACAAATTACTTTCTACCTGTCTTTGTTTCTTTTCTATTTCTGTGACAGCATGAAAATAATACAAAGAGGCATTAAGTGGCCAGAAAAATAAAAGCTAACCAAGTGATTGAATTTGGACTGAATAACACACACACACACACACACACACACACACACACACACAGAGCTTGGCTATGGACAAATTTAGTGTTGGAATTTTTGTGAAATATTTGAACTTATACTGTCATCTAAAGAACAAGTTTCATGACCAGCATGGAGACCGAGAGAGAGAGAGAGAGAGAGAGAGAGAGAGAGAGAGAGAGAGAGGAAGGAAGGAAGGAAGGAAGCAAGGAAGGAAGGAAGAAGAAAAGAAGGAAGGAAGGAAGGAAAAGAGAGAGAGGGAGGGAGGAAGAGTGGGAGGGAGGGAAGGAAGGAAGGATGGGAGGAAGGAAGGAAGGGAGGAAAGGAGAAAGGAAGGAAGGAAGGTAGGAAGGAAGAGAGGGAGGGAGAGGAGGGAGGAAGCGGGGGAAGGAGGAAGTTTTTCTTCCTATTACATTCCACCTCCCTCAGTGTTTTCACTTCCCTGCACTTGGCCTTATATTGAAAGGTGGGCAGCCTGTAGTTTTGAAATTTTCAGAAACTTGTCATTTTCATTATAGGAGCTGGGGTGGGCAGGGGGAGGGGATAGGAGTGAATGCAAGTAATATTTGTGCTTTTTTAAGGTTAAATGACAACAGTGTTGTTCAGGTCAAGATCTTGAAGGGTGAATCCTTATTTATTTTTGAAAGCAGGATTTAAGGCAGTTTTGCAGATGACATAGATTTTAATATAATTTAGTAAAATGCCATTTGTTGGCAAAATGATAACATGAGAAATTGCTTGTATTATTTTCTATGACTTAAGTTTTCACACCATACAATACCTGCCTGCCAAAATGAATATGATATCCTCATCTAACAGTGTGTCAGTGAAAGAAGTAATCAGAGTAGAAAGAGAGCCCCCCCGCTGCTACTGTGCACCAAACTCTATGAGCCCATTATAGCTGCCAGTTTGAATGATACTCATACACAAGACCCTTGGGAAAAGCAACATCACTTCCCCTGTTGGGTCTACTACAGTATCATTTCAGATAAATACCCCGCACAACAGTTTTAAATGTTTGGACATTTTGTCTCAAATTATTGTACTATTGGTGTTATTTCAGAGGCAGCTTGTAAGGAAAGAGACTTCTGCTTTGCCTGGGTAATGCCTCTTTATACACCCTCTTCTTTCTTGTCCTATTTGGTTGTCATTATGCAATGTTTACGTTCAGTTTTGATATCACATTAACTTCTTGGGTCAGTTTTGCTTTCTAGAATTTGGTCACTATCTATTCCTTAGATATGGCTTTTGGCCCATGAGGCTTGGAATTTTGAGGTGGCCATTTTGAAGCTATTATTTTAATGTGTACTCACAGCCCCTGGTATTGTTGATTTTCACTGAAATTCTTGAGGGCCATTGCTTTCTTCAATTTATCTCTGAGGCTCTTCTGAGGTGAGAGTTAGAAATGAAATAAAGGTAAGGATGGTTGACTGTGTCTGGTGTGCACATTATATGTCAGTAAACAAAGCTATGAACTTGTTTCTTTCTTTCAGATGACATCAAAGGGCAGCCTCCTCACAAAAGCCTTAACAAGTGCCTATGCCAGTTAGGCCACCATCATGGCTTCTTACATTATTATGATTTCTTTCTAGCAGCCTCATTATTTAAACACTAGCTGAATCTTCTTACCTATTCTAGATTTAGAGCGCTCCTTTTATTTAACAAATGCTTATTGAGTGTCTACTTTGGAACAGGCACTGTTCTGACTACTTGGTATAGATAAGGGAACAAAATGGACAAAACATCTGCCCTCTGGGAGCTTACCTTCTGTCATGGATTAGAGAACATGAAGTACTATATGAAGGACATGAAGTACTACAGAGCAGGCTGAAATTACCCTACTATCTGTGGGCTTTAGACAGAGCCTGAACATACAACTGTGCATTTTGTGTACTACATAACTCCTGGGAGTGCTACTCACTTAATTGTTCATGTGAGCAGTGCTCCCTGGAATTGTGCAGTGCACAAATTCTGCATCCTGGGGTGGCAGCCCTAGTGCTCGGCCAGGTGCAGGTACAGGCAACAGCTTTTTGTCCAGTCCCACATCGTCTCTTGACAGTGGATAGACCTGACTTTTCTGCAGGAGTGGGTTTCAGGCTTGATGAAAATAAACACAAATGAGCATTTCAATGGGTACAACTTACAGAAGTTAGAATTCACTGCAGTTCAACAGAACGAATTGATTTAATAGCAAATGATATCAGAAGACATCAAACTTCAAATCTCCCTGAACCCTGGTGAGATACATGGTCAAGTTGTTGTCAAGGCTAATTTTTCTATCTAGTGTGAGATCTTTCTAGTTACCCTCTTCTAGTTACCAACTTCTTTTTCCACCAAACGTGTCTCTTTAAACTTCAGCATAATTACCTTAAATTCCAAAAACTGCCTTTTACAGGCCACTTCACCAGAATCTAACACTCAAGTTCGGAGTAGGTTTTCTCATTGCCCATCAAGCACCATCATATGCTATCTTGCCCCAAATGTTTATGATGGCCTCCTGCCCAGTTACTGTCCACCACTGTTACGATGCTTAGTGGGAGGCCCTGCCCTGGCTTACACATGCCAGAAGGGCTGAGCCTGGCTGCCTTGGCCCAGTCTTACCCTGCCAAGTGATAGTTCCTGACATTGGGACATGTTTACATCAGTGTCCAGGGGCTGACTTTCTCTTTGGACTTTTATTTTCTATTTACACAATCCTCCAAAAATAGATTATCAGGAATATCTAAGCTCAGTTGGAATTATTCCCTTTTATATTTTTGTTTTCCTGTGAAGTTCCTGATGTAGAGCTGAGTGAATAAACAAGGAATGCACTGGCAGAGAAGTGCAAAGCTTTTGGCTCTGATCAAATTGAAAAGTTTGTGGTTGCCATCTGGGCCAGCAAATAAAGTTGCTGCCAATAGAACAGAAATGTAGAAGTAAAGAGACCGGTTACAAACAATCACCTTAATTTCAGTCTGGGATATTTTGATATAGGTTATGTAACAGTCCTGGGAGAAGCAAGTCACTTCAACAAGTTGGTGGATGTGAAGAAAAGAGAAGTCTCAGAGTACACAGAAAACCTTCCTGGCAAGTTCCTATTTATTTACTTTAGTTTTAGCAATTTCATTTTGCTTTCTTTGAGTCAGCAGATGATAAACTGGTTTCGAGAGGCAGTGTTTTTTATGGCAGTACCTTTAGTGAGGAAATCATGAATTCTTCTGTAAGTAAGCATAATTAGATAATATGATAGGTATATAATAATGACTTTAGTTGGGAGGTAGTATGACTTAGTGGTTAAGAAAATAAACTTTTGAGTGAGATAGAACTAGGTTTATGTTTTAGCTCTGAGAGTTACTGATGATGACCTTGGGCATGTAACATTAACTCTGAGCTCAGTTGCTTCATGTATAAAGTGGAGATTATAACACCTAACATAGGGATGTTGTTATGTGGAATAAGTCAGGTAATGTAAGGTACATTCTCCTGTGCTTGACTCAAAATGCAGTACTTAATCAATTGTTGATATTACCATTATTTAATTATTTGGAAATATATTTAGTAGGTTTTTAAAATAAATAATCCTATTTTTCCTCATAGAAAAAATTAGGAAGATTAGTACATTTTTTTGTCTATAACATGAGTAGATTATAGAATATGGTTCCCTGATGGAGCAGTGGTTGAGAGTCCGCCTGCTGATGCAGGGGACATGGGTTCGTGCCCCGGTCCGGGAAGATCCCACATGCCGCGGAGCGGCTGGGCCTGTGAGCCATGGCCACTGAGCCTGAGCATCCGGAGCCTGTGCTCCGCAACGGGAGAGGCCACAACAGTGAGAGGCCCGCGTACCGCAAAAAAAAAAAAAAAAAAAAAATAGTTCTGTCAGTTATTGCATTATGCCTATGTCAAAAATCATTCGATTGAAGTTTTTTGCTTTATTATTATACTTTAAAATTATACTTTTAAAATTCTTTAGTTTTTACACCCTCATTTTCATTTTTAATTTTGCTGATATATTTTTGTGAAAAATCCTTTATATTTGCAATTTAATGCTACCATATTTTAATAAATTAGTATAGTATACCTTTAATTTCATTAATCTATCCCTATGGATGTTTTTAAAAACTTTGGGGTTGAATAATTAAAATTGATTTATTTTTATGTTTACTTTTAAATAAAAGCAAGCAAAGGTATGAGATAAGATCTAACCACTATTTGGCTCCTTAAACAAGTTATTAAATGATAGTGTTTTAATTTCCATTTTTTCTAAATATTTTATATTATTTTCGTATCGGCCTTTGTTTCCATGGATTTATTATTATCATTAATATTTATTTAAATGTATTATTAAATTGTATTTGTATTATACTGCTTTCAAAAAATGTAGCCATAATATTGTTCATATTTTTTTTTCATCTACTTGGTGTGATAAAGGCTAAACCTTAGAAGTGTTTTAACATATTGGTGAAAGAATTTCCTCTCTTCATTGTTTGAACGAAGTCATGTATTAATCAGGGTTCTCCAGAGAAACAGAACCAATATGATATATAGAAAGATATACAGAAAGAGATTTATTATGAGGAATTCACTCATAGAATTATGAAGACTGAGAAGTCCCACAATCTAACATCTATAAGCTGGAGGCCTGGTAAAGCGGGTGCTATAGTTCCAGTCCCAACCTGATGTCTTAAGAACCAGAGGAGCCAATGATGTAAGTCCTAGTCTGAGTCTGATGGCCCTAAAACCAAGGGGCCAATGGCCTAAGTCCTGGTTCAAGTCCGAAGACCAAAGAACCAGGACATTGATGAACAAGGTCAGAAGATCACTGTTCCAGCTTAAGCAGAGAGAGAATTCATTTTTACTCCACCTTTTTGTTCTATTTGGGTTTTCAACAATTTGGATGATAATAATGTTTTATCAGCTATCTGGGAATCTCTTAGCCCAGGCACGTTGACACATAAAATTAAGACTCACAGACCATGAGTCCAATTACATATGTAAGCTATATATATATATATATATATATATATATATATATATATATATATATATAGTAACAAACTATGTATTTAAGTATATTATTGGTATATCTATTAATCTATTTTCTTTAATATATCTAATATTTAAAAGTGGGACCAAAGGTGGCATATTAGAATATTTCAAAGTATTTTATCATGCTATTATACCTTTCATTTTACATTTTATAATATGATTCATACTGGGCCATGAAGACACAGCAAAGTAAAGCACAGAAAATGCAGTTTGGACTTTCCTATATCCTCATTTTTCTCTACCAACATATTTTTTTCCTGCTGTGGGAACCATCATTTTACCGTTTTGAAAACAAGTGTAATTTTCCTCTGCTTTTTTGTATTTTTAAAATTTTATTTTCTCTCCTTGAAAAATTATTTAAAATTATTGTCTATTGTCTCTTACTATTGAAATAAAACATCTTTCGCTTTTCCAGTGACCAAATTTAGAGATATAGAGGCCTCCACATTTTTTCCCATACTTTTCTATAAATGCTACAATAAAAAATATTAGATTCCCATCTTTAGAAACTGTATATCAATGATAACATTTTCTGTGAATTCATATTTAGAACAGGAAGTAATCTATGCTGTCATATCTATCTGCACACTCATTAAGCAAAATCACAATTTATACATAAAAACACACACACACGTGTGTGTATGAACTGAACTGTGCAAATAATACACAAATTACAAATAATAGCTTGCCTCTGAGGACTGTTATCACTGTGAGTTCAAACAAGTAAATAGAAACTTGATATTAGATTTTATGTATGCTCACAGTGCCTGCCAATTTGGAATATGATCCACTGTGTGACAAAAGAATGATGTATAATCACTGTTTGATCAGAATCAACAAATATTAAAATGTTAAGTTGGGGCAGGGAACAGCACTGCATTAGAGGTCTCAGGCCAGAAAACAAATTCTATGGGAACATGGGTGATTCTGTTACTTCTCATCTGTGATTAGTAGGGTTAGAAATATTACAGATTAATGGATTTCATGTATCAGTGAAAAAGCAATTCAAAATAAGAGTTAATAATTTACTAGGTTATTTATATTAAGGAATGCATAAATGATATTAGAAACTGAATATTTTTTGAATATTTGAATTGTATTTTATTTAATTTTTTATACAACAGGTTCTTATTAGTCATCAACTTTATACACATCACTGTGTACATGTCAATCCCAATTGCCCAATTCATCACACTACCACCCCCACCCCGCACCACTGCTTTCCCCCCTTGGTGTCCATACATTTGTTCTTACATCTGTGTCTCAACTTCTGCCCTGCAAACTGGTTCATCTGTACCATTTTTCTACGTTCCACATAGACACATTATTATATGATATTTGTTTTTCTCTTTCTGATTTACTTTACTTTGTATGACAGTCTCTAGATCCATCCACGTCTCAACAAATGACCCAATATCATTGCTTTTTATGGCTGAGTAATATTCCATTGTATGTATGTACCACATCTTCTTTATTCATTCATCTGTCGATGGGTGTTTAGGTTGCTTCCATGACCTGGCTATTGTAAATAGTGCTGCAATGAACCCTGCGGTGCATGTGTCTTTTTGAATTGTGGTTATCTCTTGGTATATGCCCAGTAGTGCGATAGCTGGGTCATATGGTAATTCTAGTTTTTGTTTTTCAAGGAACCTTCATACTGTTCTCCATAGTGGCTGTATCAATTTACATTCCCACCAACAGTGCAAGAGGGTTCCCTTTTCTCCACACCCTCTCCAGCATTTATTGTTTGTAGATTTTCTGATGATGCCCATTCTAACTGGTGTGAGATGATACCTCATTGTAGTTTTGATTTGCATTTCTCTAATAATTAGTGATGTTGAGCAGCTTCTCATGTGCTTCTTGGCCATCTGTATGTCTTCTATGGAGAAATGTCTATTTAGGTCTTCTGCCCATTTTTGGATTGGGTTGTTTGTTTTTTGATATTGAGCTGCATGAGCTGCTTGTAAATTTTGTAGATTGATCCTTTGTCAGTTGCTTCATTTGTAAATATTTTCTCCCATTCTGAGGATTGTCTTTTTGTCTTGCTTATGGTTTCCATTGCTGTGCAAAAGCTTTGAAATTTCATTAGGTCCAATTTGTTTATTTTTGTTTTTATTTCCATTACTCTAGGAGGTGAATCAGAAAAGATATTGCTGTGATTTATGTCAAAGGGTGTTCTTCCTATGTTTTCCTCTAAAAGCTTTATACTGTCTGGTCTTACATTTAGGTCTCTAATCCATTTTGAGTTTATTTTTGTGTATGGTGTTTGGGAGTGTTCTAATTTCATTCTTTTACATGTAGCTGTCCAGTCTTCCCAGCACCACTTATTGAAGAGACTGTCTTTTCTCCACTTTATATCCTTGCCTCCTTTGTCATAGATTAGTTGACCATAGGTGCGTGGGTTTATCTCTCGGCTTTCTTTCTTGTTCCATTGATCTATATTTCTGTTTTTGTGCCAGTACCATACTGTCTTGATTACTGTAGCTTTGTAGTATAGTATGAAGTCAGAGAATGTGATTCCTCCACCTCCGCTTTTTTCTCTCAAGACTGTTTTGGCTATTCGGGGTCTTTTGCGTCTCCATACAAATTTTAAGATGATTTGTTCTAGTTCCGTAAAAAATGCCATTGGTAATTTGATAGGGATTGCATTGATTCTGTAGATTGCTTTGGGTAGTATATTCATTTTCACAATATTGATTCTTCCAATCCAAGAACATGGTATATCTCTCCATCTGTTGGTATCACCTTTAATTTCTTTCATCAGTGTCTTACAGTTTTCTGCATGCAAGTCTTTTGTCTCCCCAGTAGGTTTATTCCTAGATATTTTATTCTTTTTGTTGCAGTGGTAAATGGGAGTGTTTCCTTAATTTCTCTGTCAGATTTTTCATCATTAATGTATAGGAATGCCAGAGATTTCTGTGCATTAACTTTGTACCCTGCAACTTTACCAAATTCATTGATTAGTTCTAGTAGTTTTCTGGTGGCATCTTTAGGATTCTCTATGTATAGTATCATGTCATCTGCAAACAGTGACAGTTTTACTTCTTCTTTTCTAATTTGTATTCCTTTTTTTTCTTTTTCTTCTCTGATTGCCATGGCTAGGACTTCCAAAACGATGTTGAATAATAGTGGTGAGAGTGTACATCCTTTTCTTGTTCCTGATCTTAGAGGAAATGCTTTCAGTTTTTCACCATTGAGAATGATGTTTGCTGCGGGTTTGTCATATATGGCCCTCATTATGTTGAGGTAGGTTCCCTCTATGCCCACTTTCTGGAGAGTTTTTATCGTAAATGGGTGTTGAGTTTTGTCAAAAGCGTTTTCTGCATCTATATGATGATGATATGGTTTTTCTTCTTCAGTTTGTTAGTATGGTGTATCACATTGATTGATTTGCATATATTGAAGAACACTTGCATCCTGGGGATAAATCCCACTTGATCATGGTATATGATCCTTTTAATGTGTTGTTGGATTCTGTTTGCTAGTATTTTGTTGAGGATTTTTACATCTATATTTATCAGTGATATTGGTCTGTAATTTTCTTTTTTTGTAGTATCTTTCTCCAGGGTGATGGCCTCATAGAATGGCCTCATAGAATGAGTTTGGGAGTGTTCCTTCCTCTGCAATTTTTTGGAAGAGTTGAGGAAGGATGGGTGTTAACTCTTCTCTAAATGTTTGATAGAATTCACCTGTGAAGCCATCTGGTCCTGGACTTCTGTTTGTTGGAAGATTTTTAATCACAGTTTCAATTTCATTACTTGTGATTGGTCTGTTCATATTTTGTATTTTTCCTGGTTAAGTCTTGGAAGGTTATACCTTTCTAAGAATTTGTCCAATTCTTCCAGGTGTCCATTTTATTGGCATAGATTTCCTTGTAGTAGTCTCTTAGGATGCTTTGTATTTCTGTGGTGTCTGTTGTAACTTATCCTTTTTCATTTCTAATTTTATTGATTTGAGTCCTCTCCCTCTTTTTCTTGAGGAGTCTGGCTAATGGGCTATCAATTTTGTTTATCTCCTCAAGGAACCAGCTTTTAGTTTTATTGATCTTTGCTATTGTTTTCTTTGTTTCTATTTCATTTATTTCTGCTCTGATCTTTATGATTTCTTTCCTTCTGCTAACTTTGAGTTTTGTTTGTTCTTCTTTCTCTGGTTCCTTTAGGTGGAAGGTTAGATTGTTTATTTGAGATTTTTCTTGTTTCTTGAGGTAGGCTTGTATAGCTATAAACTTCCCTCTTAGAACTGCTTTTGCTGCATCCTATAGGTTTTGGATCGTTATGTTTTCATTGTCATTTGTCTCTAGGTATTTTTTTATTTCCTCTTCGATTTCTTCAGTGATCTCTTGGTTATTTAGTAATGTATTGTTTAGCCTCCATGTGTTTATGTTTTTTACGTTTTTCTCCCTGTAATTCATTCCTAATCTCATAGAGTTGTGGTCAGAAAAGATGCTTGATATGATTTCAATTTTCTTAAATTTACTGAGGCTTGATTTGTGACCCAAGGTGGGATCTATCCTGGAGAATGTTCTGTGCGCAGTTGAGAAGAAAGTGTAATCTGCTGTTTTTGGATGGAATGTCCTATAAATATCAATTGAATCTATCTGGTCTGTTGTGTCATTTAAAGCTTCTGTTTCCTTATTTATTTTCACTTTGGATGATCTGTCCATTGGTGTACGTGAGGTGTTAACATCCCCAAGTATTATTGTGTTACTCTCGATTTCCTCTTTTATAGCTGTTAGCAGTTGCCTTATATATTGAGGTGCTCCTATGTTGGGTGCATATATATTTATAATTGTTATATCTTCTTCTTGGATTGATCCCTTGATGATTATGTAGTGTCCTTCCTTGTCTCTTCATTCATTCTTTATTTTAAAGTCTATTTTATCTGATATGAGTATTGCTACTCCAGGTTTCTTTTGATTTGCATTTGCATGGAATATCTTTTTCCATCCCCTCAGTTTCAGTCTGTATGTGTCCCTAGGTCTGATGTGGTTCTCTTGCAGACATCATATATATGGGTCTTGTTTTTGTATCCATTCAGAAAGCCTGTGTCTTTTGGTTGTAGTTTTTGATCCATTCACGTTTAAGGTACTTATTGATATGAATGTTCCTATGACCATATTCTTAATTGTTGTGTGTTTGGTTTTGTAGGTCCTTTTCTTCTGTTGTGCTTCCCACTTAGAGAAGTTCCTTAAGCATTTGTTGCAGAGCTGGTTTGGTGGTGCTGAATTCTCTTAGCTTTTGCTTGTCTGTAAAGCTTTTGATTTCTCCATCAAATCTGAATGAGATCTCTGAATGAGATCCTTGCCAGGTAGATTAATCTTGGTTGTAGGTTCTTCCCTTTCATCACTTTAAGTATATCATGCCGCTCCCTTCTGGATTGTTTAGTTTCTGCTGAGAAATCAACTGTTAACCTTATGGCAGTTCCCTTGTATGTTATTTGTCATTTTTCCCTTGCTGCTTTCAATAATTTTTCTTTGTCTTTAATTTTTGCCAGTTTGATTACTATGTGTCTCAGTGTGTTTCTCCTTTGGTTTATCCTGTTTGGGACTCTCTGTGCTTCCTGGACTTGGGTGGCCAGTTCCTTTCCCATGTTAGGGAAGTTTTCGACTATAATCTCTTCAAATATTTTCTTGGGTCCTTTCTGTCTCTCTTCTCCTTCTGGGACCCCCATTATGCAAATGTTGTTGCGTTTAATGTTGTCCCAGTTGTCTCTTAGGCTGTCTTCATTTCTATTCATTCTTTTTTCTTTATTCTGTTCCGCAGCAGTGAATTCCACCATTCTGTCTTCCAGGTCACTTATCCGTTCTTCTGCCTCAGTTATTCTGCCATTGATTCCTTCTAATGTAGTTTTCATTTCAGTTATTGTATTATTCATCTCTGTTTGTTTGTTATTTAATTCTTTTAGGTCTTTGTTAAACATTTCTTGCATCTTCTCGATCTTTTCCTCCATTCTTTTTCCAAGGTCCTGGATCATCTTCACTATCATTATTCTAAATTCTTTTTCTGGAAACTTGCCTATCTCCACTTCATTTAGTTGTTTTTATAGGGTTTTATCTTGTTCCTTCATCTGGTACCTAGCCTTCTGCCTTTTCATCTTGTCTGTCTTTCTGTGAATGTTGTTTTTGTTCCACAGGCTGCAGGATTGTAGTTCTTCTTGCTTCTTCTGCCTGCCCTCTGGTGGATGAGGCTCTCTTAGAGGCTTGTGTAGGTTTCCTGATTGGAGGGACTCATGGTGGGTAGAGCTGACTGTTTCTCTGGTGGGCAGAGCTCAGTAAAACTTTAATCCACTTGACTCTTGATGGGTAGGGCTGGGCTCCCTCCCTGTTGGTTGTTTGGCCTGAGGCACCCAACACTGGAGCCTACCTGGGCTCTTTGGTGGGGCTAATGGCAAACTCTGGGAGGGCTCACGCTAAGGAGTACTTCCCAGAACTTCTTCTGCCAGTGTCCTTGTCCTCAGAGTGAGCCACAGGCACTCACCACCTCTGCAGTAGACCCTCTCACACTAGCAGGTAGGTCTGTTTCAGTCTCCCTTGGGGTCACTGCTCCTTCCTCTGGGTGCCGATGTGCACACTATTTTGTGTGTGCCCTCCAAGAGTGGAGTCTCTGTTTCCTCCAGTCCTGTCAGAGTCCTGCAATCAAATCCCACTAGCCTTCAAAATCTGATTGTCTAGGAATTCCTCCTCCCATTGCCAGACCCCCAGGTTTAGAAGCCTGACATGGGGCTCAGAACCTTCATTCCAGTGGGTGGACTTCTGTGGTATAAGTGTTCTCTAGTTTGTGAGTCACCCACCCAGCAGTTATGGGATTTGATTTTATTGTGATTGCGCCGCCCCTACCGTCTCATTGCGGCTTCTCCTTTGTCTTTGGATGTGGGGTATCTTTTGTGGTGAGTTCCAGTGTCTTTCTGTTGATAATTGTTAAGCAGTTAGTTGTGATTCTGGTGTTCTTGCAAGAGGGAGTGAGAGCACATCCTTCTACTTTGCCATCTTGGTTCAGGGCCCTGGGGAAGTAAGTATTTTTTATCTTAATTTTTTTTACATACTCAAAATAATTAACTCAAGTACTTTTAATATCCTTTTTTTCCACCTTTTTCTAAGGTACATTTTATAATCAAATTCTTTCATTAAAAGATGATAAACTTCATAAATTTCTGTCTGGGCCTTGTCTGAGGCATCATTAGTTTAGAACTTATAGAGTCTGAATTCTTGAATTTCTTTTGTTGTTCAAATATCTGAGTGTCTGTTTTTGTCACTTTGATCATTCATTCATTATGCTTTTAAAATTAAATTTATTTTTCAAATCCAGCACTCTGTTGCCTGTCAGGGATATAGGTGAGAGGTAAAGCCCCTGACGTTTAGTGGAAAAGATACAAACATATACAAATAATTGAAAGATAAAAATATCAGAGTAAAACCAAGTTATAATAAGAATACCCTTACCTCTCTCTGAGGAAGTTGGATAAGGCTTTAAGACAGAGGTAACATCAGAGATGTGTATTGATATAAAATAAAAAATTTCTATTGAGTTCAGTATAAGGTTCTATCTAACACCCAGTGCAGTACTTACTAGGAACATGGTTGTTACTGAGTGAATAAAGAATGGGGAAGGTAGTATGCTGGCATAGAAAAGTATACAGGAACATGGTTTGTTGATGGTGTATGTATTGGGTGTTGCTAATATATAGGTCCATGAGATTTGGTGAGGGAATGGCCAGAAATGAACATAAAGAAGTAGCATGGAGCCTGATTACAAGGGTTTTGTATTTTTTTCACTAATATGATCAGATTGTATCCTATACACAAACCAGGATCAGTAGAAATTTGGCAGTAGGAGAGTGATATATCTGATCTGTTATTTAGAGATGCTACAAGAGAAGAAACTGTTGGAGAGATTGTTGTGTTAAGAGTGTAAGAGAGGTCAAAGCTGTAGTAGAATTTTGGAGGGAGTTTTAAGAGAAGTAGGAAATTCCAGAGACATTTCTAGGATAAAACTGGCAACATGTCATGACTGACTAGGTTTAGAAAGTGATAGAGAAATAAGAAAAGATTATTCTCTCCATGCATACCCTCAAACTTTTATCTACACTCTTATTAAACCCACATGGATAGACTTTGGCTTAGATATGGGGGACACAGAGATAGTTTGGACCCAATATTTGCCCTTGTAAAACTCATCGCTTGGTGTTTCTCCCAGTGAGATTTTAGTTTTGATGATCATGATGTTAATTGATTCATGCTTTCCTGATGTATAGGATAAGACTAAGCTTTCCTAAAATATAGAAATTAATCAATGGGTTAAGTCAGCTTGATTTCTTGAAATCTTCAATCTTTTGTCTTCAATATTTTGATGTCACTGTGCTGGTATGCTACTCTCTTTTTCTTCCTAAATGACTTAGAGGTTGAAAATATGTGTGCAGGACTTCTCAAGAATAGCATATTACTGCATTAGAGAGAAATAGAAAAGTATTACCCCCCAGATGTTTATTGTAGTTTGCTTTTGAATATTTGTAGATTGAAATTGAATAGAGAGGATGTTGATTAGCATGCAGATTTTTTTAGTTGTCTGTAATAGGAAACGAATTGGTGTTTTCCTTAAAGAATGAATTTAAGGAAATGTGGTTTGAAAAGTGTAGTGTTGTTAATCACACTGATCCAAGTAGTAGAAACTATTGATTGAGAAAAATAAGCAGTTTTGATTATTTAACTGCAGGCTTCATTCTGGGAAACCAGAATTAAATGGTGGTAATAATTGCAATACTTAATACATGAAAACTCTGACCTAACACTGGGTGTACTTTTACAAAGATTAACTCATTAAATTATGTGACTTAAATTCTGCATTCTGCCCCTCTGTCATCTGCCCACCCCACCCTTTTCATTATCCCACCTCCCCTGCTCCTAATACTATTCATCTAACCCACAGCTTCTTACTGTTAGAATCCCTGTGCTCTGCAAGTAGCTGTCTTACATGGAATACAATAAATTGGTACACCTCTAACTACCTTCTGTGGCATCCATGTGGTCTGCCAGAAACTCATATATCCGTGCCATGCCAAATGGTGGAAATATAGGTTGACCCACTGGTATGTCCTAGCTTAGATATACTATCTCTCTCCAGTACTCTTCTGAGACAGATCTTCTGGTTAGCTGCCCAAACAGTAATCTAGCCAGGAAATGAAATACATGAATCCCTTTCTTAGGCACCCCATATAATCTCTCAGTAATATCTTCACATCCTACTCTTGGCTTTAGGGAGAGACTGTAGCCTCTCGTCGTGAACATTGATTCCTCACAAAGCAGAGAATTTAATGACAACCCTGTTCTTTTACAGATTCTACAGAGGAGATGAAGTGATGGCTAGTGGCAGCAAGGCCAGTTTTGCCTCCTTTTAGTAAGCTCATGTCTCATCCCGACTTTAGGTAGCTCATAGACCATTCCCTTTTAAGCATGGATTGCTTAGCACCTTTGACAATTCTGCATCAAAAGGAAAAATCTCACATAACATCCTGTTGCAGATACATCCTAATATACACACCTACACACAAAATGAATTCTGGACACCTTAGTTATCCTAATCACAAAAGTAATAGAAAAGTAAGCTTCTAAACAATGAGACAACACTTTCTCAGAGAGCCATGGCATTCATGTTGTTCAAAAGAGGAAGGTTAAAACCTTAGAATTATATACAAATTTAGTTTAATGATGTTACAAATTTGGTTGTTTGGTTTTCACTTCAGATCTCCCAAATAGAAGAGCTAGGCTGCTGTATGCTTATATACTGAGAAATGACAACTGTCTAAAGGATTGGGCACATGTCCTCCTGCAGTCCCGTAGTGTCAGTGTTATGAGTATAGTGTGTTTCAGAAAATAGGATAGTGTATAAAAAATAAATTTTTAATGCCTTTATTGAGATAATTCATATATCTCAAATCTACCTATTTAAAATATACAGTTCAGTAGCTTTTATTATATTCAGAGTTATAATGTGCAACCATTACCACAATCAATTTTGAAACACTTTTGTGCTCACTTTGGCAGCACATATACTAAAATTGGAATTTTAGAACACTTTTCTCACCCCCAAAAATAATCCTATGCCGATTAGCAATCACCTTCCATCTCGTCATCTTCCCAGGCCCTGGCAACCACTAATCTACTTTCTGCCTCTGTGGATTCATGTATTCTGGACATTTCATAAAAATAGAATCATACAATGTGCCATCTTTTGTGGCTTGTTTCACTTAGCATATTGTTTTCAAGGTTCATGCATGTTGTAGCATGTATCAGTATCTCATTCATTTTTTATTACAGAAAAAAATTATAAATAAATTGTAAAGACTCTCTGTTGCAAGTTGGGTTCTCCACAAAGGAGCTTAGAGATGCAATTAGGCATGCAAAAGATTTACTGGTGAGTAACATCTGTGAAAGGAAAAGAGCAGAAGCAGGGTTGTATAGGGAGGCCATCAGATCACAGTGCACTTCTCTCGCCAGGATTCCCCAGAGCAAAGCTTGCCCATTGGAGGAGTCTTCCTCTGGGAGGAAATGCTAGGCTCTGGTACTACTGCCTTGCTTGGTGATTGGCCAGGGGCTGTCCTGAGAAGAAGCTGGAAGCTGAGATAAACCATACTCCTTGCTGGTGGGCAGCAAGTCCTTTCTTAAAGAGCAGTCTGGTGTCACATCTTTATGACTAACATGGCTAAAATAAGCATCCATTAAAAACAAAACAAAACAAAACAGCCTCAGTTATCTGAATGTGCTCTCTGGGAATGCTGGATTAAAAATAAGCCTCCACTGCATATTCATTTGTTGTCTTTTCTTCCTTAGCAGTTGGAAAGTAGAGGCTCTCACTTTCTTCCTTGTTTTCAAGTGACCAAATTCTTTAAATTGAAGTATAGTTAATTTACAATGTCGTGTTAGTTTCAAGCGTACAGCAAAGTGATTCATATATACATATGTGTATACATTCTTTTTCAGATTCTTTTCCATTACAGGTTATTATAAGATATTAGATACAATTGCCTGTGCTATACAGTAGGTCCTTTTTGTTTACCTATTTTATACATAGTAGTGTATATATGTTAATCTCAAGCTCCTAATTTATCCCTCTCTCCTCCATCATCTTCTTCCTTTCTGAGTCAACTTTCTTCAAGTAAGAATCTTTGCAGACAGTGGGAGCTCAATAAATGCCATTGATTGACAGACCTGGACAAGCAAGACAAATATTTCTTACTTGGACCTAAAATCTTCTTTTTGGCACACAATAAAAGAGCCCCATAACTCTTGTCACTCTACACCAAGATGTTCTACAGTTTACAAAGTGCATGTGAAAATTGTTCTGAGACTGTTGGGTAGCCTCCCAAAGGGTGTGCAGCTAGGGTAATGGTACGGGCAATAGAAACCATGATTCTATACCATGCTTACTGCTCCCAGCACACTGACAGATCTCATTGGCAGTGAATGCCCTTGTTTAGGTTATAGGCTTTAAAGACTCACACCTTTGTTAACACTGCAGCTCCATAGCTCCAGAACTACTTCTTATTGAAATCTTCTTATGAATAACATTGAACCATGTGCTCCATCCAGTCCCCAAGTGCCCAAAACCTTCCTGAATTCCACATACCTTGTTGTGAACTGGAAAACTAATCTGTACTCCCTCAGCCATGAAATTTGCCACTCAGAAAACTACATATTTGTAATTTGAAAACCTGCAATGATACATTGTAACTGAAAGATGATCTAGTCTCTAGGCACATATTGCTTTTGGTTTTCGTTATTGAAGATGGAAGAGATTTCTCTCATTTCAATGATGGATCTCTATGTACTTCTTATGAATCATGGTGGCAGTGTGATAAAATTAAGACATTTCATTGATTCAGTTATGAAGGACTTCATTGCTCACCATGGGTGATAAAAACTGCATCATTGTTTACACATAATATACATATTTAAGAACATAATTCATTTCAGAGTGCACAGCACATTATGTGATCATAGAGAAAAGCTTTTTAAAAAATTTTCCTTAAATTCCTTTGGAGCAAAAAACAATAGAACAGCTTTGGAAAATAATAGAAAGCCATACAACATCAGGAATTAATTAACTAAAGTTTATTGCTTCATACACTTTAATTTCAATCACAGTACTAATGAGTAAAGTGATTATGTAATTTGTCAATTGTCATAATCTTTTCAAGGGACAGAATACTGCAGTCTCCTCCTTGTTAACTTGGACACCTGTCCGGAAACTACTGTCCTACCTCCTTGTAAAGAACCTCTCTCTATGAAATATAGATTAAATTAGCAGAATATTTTGACCAAAACATACATGTATTTCATTGTTTATTTTAGTAGGATATAAAAAATTATGATACAAACCTTTGCCACCAAGTGTTCTCCTTTCTCTGTTCTAACACAAGGACATAGTGGAAATTAATAAATAAAACTGGAACTCAAACAACTCAAGTGATTAAAGAGTTTGAAAATATTGAAAAAATATATTTACACTTAAAAGATTGTTAACTGTTAGACGTAGAAAAGCAACAGTACATTTTTTGAAGATGATGAAAGTCAAATGCACCTAATACTATCCAGTGTAGGCCTGAGAACACTATGTCTACTGTGAGAAAACAATAACATGGCTGATAAATTGCACTATTCTTTCTGTGTTGATGAGAGATTTGATTTCCTGAAGGATTGAAAGTTAAAGGAATGAAAAAATACAGCAAAGGGTATCTCTACTCTTAACCTGTTCTGTTTAATGTGGAGCTTGGTCCATCTGCTGTTTCTACAATTTGACCCTCTCCCTTCCACATATGTCTGCATAGGCACACTATTCTCCGTCTTCCCTTCATGCTTCAACAGGCTTCATCTTCAGTTCTCTTGTGAAAAGTTGACAAGCGGACTTTAAGGAAAATCAAGGTGGTCTTTTGAATGCCAGAAAATGGTCTAAAAAAATGCACATAGACTACAGTATTATTAGGAATGAATATACGTTTCTTCTAGAGATGGTATGGTACTGGTATTCCAGGGTTATGCCAATCACACAGATTTTCAACCTGTATTGAGTGAATATTTACTATCTGCATGTTGGTACTGTTCTGGGCATTAATACTGTTTCCCAAGTAGAGAGACATTCCATAATCTAGGTGTTCAGAGGAACATTGAACCCTGTTCTCAATGCCATGGTCTAAGTGTTAAGTTTTCCAAGGGAGGGTCTGGAAATTATCTTTGATGATTAAAGGGGATATTCGGCATGGTCAAGATAAAACTTTTCATCATATGATATGTCATTTTTGTTGTTGTTCTTTTTTTTTAAAAAAAAACTGGAGTTTTTTATTTATTGGAGTATAATTACTCCAATGGAGTATAATTACTTTACAATGGTGTGTTAGTTTCTGCTGTATAACAAAGTGAATCAGCTATACATAAACATATATCCCCATATATCCTCCCTCTTGCGTCTCCCTCACACCCTCCCTACCCCAACCCTCTAGGTGGACACAAAGAACCGAGCTGATCTCCCTGTGCTATGTGGCTGCTTCCCACTAGCTATCTATTTTACATTTGGTAGTGTATTTATGTCCATGCCACTCTCTCACTTCATCCCAGCTTACCCTTCCTCCTCCCCGTGTCCTTAAGTCCATTCTCTACGTCTGCGTCTTTATTCCTGTCCTGCCCCTAGGTTCTTCAGAACCATTTTTTTTAAAGATTCCATATATATGTGTTAGCATACAGTATTTGTTTTTCTCTTTCTGACTTACTTCCCTCTGTATGACAGACTCTAGGTCCATCCACCTCACTACAAATAACTCAGTTTCGTTTCTTTTTATGGCTGAGTAATATTCCATTGTATATATGTGCCACATCTTCTTTATCCATTTATCTGTCGATGGACACTTAGGTTGCTTCCATGTCCTGGCTATTGTAAATAGAGCTGCAGTGAACACTGTGGTACATGACTCTTTTTGAATTCTGGTTTTCTCAGGGTATATGCCCAGTAGTGGGATTGCTGGGTCATATGGTAATTCTATTCTATTTGTAGTTTTTTAAGGAACCTCCATACTGTTCTCCATAGTGGCTGTATCAATTTACATTCCCACTAACAGTGCAAGAGGGTTCCATTTTCTCCACACCCTGTCCAACATTTATTGTTTCTAGATTTTTTGATAATGGCCATTCTGACTGGTGTAAGGTGTTACTTCATTGTAGTTTTGATTTGCATTTCTCTAATGATTAGTGATATTGAGCATCCTTTCATGTGTTTGTTGGCGATCTGTATATCTTCTTTGGAGAAATGTCTATTTAGGTCTTTTGCCCATTTTTGGATTGGGTTGTTTGTTTTTTTGATATTGAGCTGCATGAGCTGCTTGTATATTTTGGGGATTAATCCTTTGTCAGTTGCTTCATTTGCAAATATGTTCTCCCATTTTGAAGGTTGTCTTTTCGTCTTGTTTACGGTTTCCTTTGCTATGCAAAAGCTTTTAAGTTTCATTAGGTCCCATTTGTTTATTTTTGTTTTTATTTCCATTTCTCTAGGAGGTGGGTCAAAAAGGATCTTGCTGTGATGTATGTCATAGTGTGTTCTACCTCTATTTTCCTCTAAGTGTTTTATATTGTCTGGCCCTACATTTTGGTGTTTAATCCATTTTGAGTTTATTTTTGTGTATGGTGTTAGGGAGTGTTCTAATTTCATGCTTTTACATGTAGCTGTCCAGTTCATATGATCTGTATTAAAGCATGTCTTCTATGTGTATAGAAGCAGGCAGAACCCTAGAGTAATTATTATGAGTTAAAATGACAGAGAGCCACATTTGAACTAAGTATGAGGAAGAACTAGTTCAACGTTAGAGCAGTTCAACTTTAATATAAAGTATTTTTATTCATTCAACAGGTATTTACTGGCGCTACTGCGCACCTCTTCTGTATACGTATATTTAATAAAGAAAGTGTGCACTTCCCATTCTTGGAAGCAGAAGGAGGTTGACAAGCCAAGCAAAGCAAGATAACCGTTTGCTGGAGGTGTGGAGAATGGCTTCCTGCACTGTTTAGGCAATTGGACCAGATCTCTCCTGTATTCCCTCATAGGGCTGAGTTTCAGTGACACCATATTATATGGGCAGTAGTTAGAAAGACAGTATATGGTAAGTGCTGTAAGAGAGGTATAAAAATAAGTTCTAGGGGCTTCCCTGGTGGCGCAGTGGTTCGGAGTCCTGCCGATGCAGGGGACGCGGGTTCGTGGCCCAGTCCGGGAGGATCCCACATGCTGTGGAGCAGCTGGGCCCGTGAGCCATGGCCGCTGGGCCTGCATGTCAGGAGGCTGGGCTCCACAGCGGGAGAAGCCACAGCAGTGAGAGGCCCGCGTACCGCAAAAAAAAAAAAAAAAAAAGAAAGTAAAAAACGTTTTATAGGATTTAGTGGAGAAAAAATAATATTAGAAGTAATATAAAAATAATATTAGAAGGCTGTATAGTGATAAAAAGTGAGATTTGAAGGGAACCTTTAAGGATTGATAAGACTTAGTGTAAGAGGAAATATAAGGTCTAGGAAGGGGGAACAAAATGGGTGAAGAGTTGAAGAGACAAGTGCTTGATGTGCTCAGGAGGGATAGTGTTAAGCATCCTGGCCATAATCATGATTTTTATGGAGGAATAACAGGGACTTAGGCTAGAGAAATAGGCAGAGAGGGAATGCTTCTCCTCTCCTTTATGGACAGAAGGGCAAAATACCCCATGTGTACATTGGTTACTTAATACAAAACTTTTGTGCCCCAGGAGACAGGTCAGGGTCACTATTTCCTTTTACTAAAGGAAATTAAGACTTTATTAAGACTTTAGATAAACTTGAGTCTTTTCTCCTTGTAGGGAAGTGTGAGAATAGATATCTATTGCTTTTGACTGTCAGCTGCTGCTGTTGGTTCACTACTGAGATAACAGTTTACTCTTATTCAAGCTGTTAAAGTACTAGATCACAGAGTTTAAGTAACAAATAGATGATCCAGAGAATGACATTGCTTCTCACTGACTACAGGGTTACACTTCAGTCAAGGGTCTTCTCCAAGTGAGAAACAGTTCAAATATTTGGAGGATAGAGAAGGAACGAATGCAAAAGTAGTGTGTGTATGTGGGTTTAATAGACTAGTTCTCTTACTTTTCAGTGGAACTTTTACTATTACACTGGCTTTTACACAGTTGCCTAATGTACAAAAATAATTCCAATATTTGCATTGACACAAATGACACAGGAGGATGAAACATTTTACAGAAATCTCTGTGCTTACGTGTATTTATATATGTGTTAAATGCATGTGTTGTAATTTGTGTGAACTACTCACCCAGTTGAGCAATAATGACTAAATTAGGCAATGAAATGAATGCATTCTATCATATTTAACGTGAAGGTGCTTGATGTCTCTTGGCTGGTTTTCCTCTATTTCTTAATTACGTCCATGTGTTTTCATGTAAAGATGAGCTGAACATACAGATGTCCAAAAACTTCTGTAATGCCATCTAATGGAGTCAACATTGTTTTCCATACATTTAAAAAAATAATTTGCATCATTTTAAACATTTATGCCTTTTGAAACTGCCATGTTTAACTGTAGAATGGAAAAGATAGTTTTTGTGACTTCTCACTTGAGGATCTCAGCTGGGTGGAATTATTTACTAGAGCTTATCAAATGACTATAGCCTTTGTTTCCTTTCTTGGCTTGTCCCCTTCAGTCTTCTCTGAATTTCTGTTACAAGTGTTTACCTGATGACAGTGAGAATTACATCTTGGCATGAAGAGCCCAATGGATGCTGTCCCAGAGTTGAGGGGTATTGCACTCTGTAACTGCAGAATTATGGCTAAATCCTAGCCAATCCTGACCCTTTGCAGAACTTCATCACTGGGATCAGAGTTCTTTATATTTTGTGCAGTCAGATAGTGTGCATTTTGTAGCCCTGGCAAACTGCCAATCTCTAAGCCAAATTCAGCCCACAGAGTTTTCATATATTTTTTTAATACCTCAGTGGGTGCTGAGTGCTACAATTCTCATGTTTGTTTCTTAAGCTGCCCTATCTGGGTACATCAACATTATCTGTCTGGCCCTGAAATCCTGAGTGCTTGAGTCTCCTGCAGTGCTAGAGGGTGTGTTGGAGAAGGCTGCGGCAACAACAGGTTATAAACCGTACCTGCAAAATTCTTATATCAGAAATTTCAGAGGGCTTTCAGGGTATCCATCGTTTAAAAAGTACACCCTGGCTATGCTATAGTTCAGGCAGGGTTGAGAACCATTGTGATAAGAGGAACCATTTGCCTCATTAGATTCACTAACTAGAAAATATACACTAACTCAAAGCTTAGACTGTTGCTCTAGTTCTCAAAGGAAAAAAAACCCAAAACTCTCAATAAATAAACAAACAAAACCACAAAACCTGTATTGAGTGATTACTACGTGCTAAGCATGTCATGTATGTTATGCTATCCAGTCTCCACACTAATGGAACATTTTCTGGTTCTCATCTTCTCAGTTTCCTGACCTTGATCTCTATGTCATGTCCCTCTCTTACTCTTTGCATATACTAAGGCCCTCACTCTGCCTCTTTACCCTGGTGTATTTGCTTCATAAGAATTTATTTTTCAACTGAAATTATTTTATTTTTTCATTTTTTTGTTGTCTTGCTCCTGTTTTGGAATGTAAGCTCCATGAGGACAGGTCTTTGTTTTGTTCATTTCGATATTCCATGGACCTAGAATCATGGCTGCTCCATTATCAGAACTGAGTAGATATTTGTTAAATTAGTAAATGTCTGCTCATTTATCATTCTTCTTGACTTCCTATTGCATCTTCTCTGTTTCCTTTCCTTTTGATTAGAAAATTCTAAGACTTATTTGAGGTCAATTTTTTTAGTATCTTTGAAGAAAAAACACTGTACAACATTTTTATATTCCCAAAATAGTATCTCAGTATTGCTGTAGTTACAATCACCCAACCAGGATCATCTTGTTATATAGGGGTGATTTTAAGAAGGAACAAATGCAGGATAAAATTTATTCTTTATTTTTAATCTTTCAATCATACTCATTTAATTGTAGTTTTACATACCTCACAAAGGTATCGTGATAATTAATGTCTGTTTAGTCATTTCAGAATAATAAGGCACCCTGAACCCCTAAGGCAAAAAGAGTTCTATAAATGTACATAATTAGTATTATAGTTTTCTCATTTGTAGAACACAGAGAGAAAATACCTATTCACAGTCACAAGGGTATTATTGAGATTAATTAATTAATGTTTATAAAGCAGCCAGAATGTGGGGAAAAATACATTTTCTTTGCTATTTAAAGTGCATTTCAAAGGTAAAGAGGCAAATTATGTTTGCAGTTTAGAGTTATTTACTTATTTATCTTGAATGTTCAGATAAATTGCAGTTTTTAAACTTGTTCTCCTGAATTACGTACCAGGTCCTAATACCCTTTTCACTTCTTCTGTACTTCAGGAGACCCTATAGCACTTTGTTTTTTCAAAGTGGAAGTAACTGCTCAATGCATAACATATTATTTCTTCTTTTCAAAGGTAGCTTATTCTGAAAAACATACAGGTTATCTTAGTCCTGTTTTATTTTTTCTTTGTCAACATGGTATGCTTTATTTTGTCCTTTGAATATGATTTTATGTAAAGCTATTGAATTTGACATTTCTTTATCTAGGCAGATGTGGGTGTGATGCTACAGTTTTGGTTCTTTACCATGAGTATGACACTTGACTTCAGATTGCTGCCTTTCAATTGAGTGGTTATTAAGATGTAGGCTCTGAGAGAATGAGACACAGACTATAGTTATGTTGCTTTCCTGCCATATTTATTTATTTTGTTTTATGCTCTTTGAAGTCTTTGAAATTGAAACTAAACGTTCATGATTTTTTTAATGGGTTCCAAATGTGAATTTTGGCTCTAAACTCTGTCAATGTACTCTACTTCCCTATTCAAATTTGCCTCTTCATTACCTCCTTATCGCTGTGTTTCCAGTAGATTACAGCAAGCTCTTCTCAGTTGATATTGACCCTTTTGTCCTAATTTAGTGCATCTTCCACAGCCAGTGACTGCGTAAAGGCACAGGGATTACATGATTATCTGTGGTATCTTTATACCAATATCTAGTTAGTTAACTGGTACCAAAAGGCCAGGGCACAGCCAGGAGCTCTAGTTAAATAAGCATCAAGCTGCCATCTGATTATTTTTGCATGATCCCTTGCTTGGCAAAAAGCTTTACAGAAAAAAGTAAAATTATGCTTGTTATTCTTGTGCAGAGAGGATGATTAATCTGTTTTGTATTTCCCTCCCAGACCCCCAGTTGTCCCTTCCTCTATGACAAGGAGCCCTGAGATTTTTTGGGTTTTCCGTTTAGGTTCCATTTGGGTTTTCCTATTAACAAATAGGAAACCATTTGCTAATAATGGAGAAGAAATTTAGGGAAAGATAATACATCTTGATGTGGAAAGATCAGGTATAAAACTGAATTGTAAAGTTATATAAAAGGCGTAGGTCCATGGTGTATCGAAGAAACACAAGGTTTGTCTGAAAGTTTAGTTAACACAAGGTTTGTCTGAAAGTTTAGTTAAGGTTATGCCCTTCTATAGTAATAAAGATTAAGGGAACATCACTCAGCTTCCCTCCTTCTACCCTCAATATACAAAAATTAAATTCTCTTCTTCTCTAGTGCCTTATCAAATAAATATAGATATTCTGATACGAAGTTAGAACATCTGGCTAATCTCATCATTGTGATTATTACATGATGTATAAAACATAGTTCTGTAAATCAGCAGAAAATAAAGTTCACTAACTGGTTAACTAATGGGTTAATATAATATATTTGGTTTATATTCTTGTAAGGACCCATGAAGAGATGAGATGACATCTTTGGGGGTTAGAGTTGGATTTGAATTCTTAGAGATGATGAAATTTTTAGGTTTTCTTTTCCTCCCTCCAAACTGACAAAATATTTCACAAGTTAAGGAAAACATTGAAAGTGTAATGAAAACACAATGCGCAAAACTGCCTAAATGCATCTCGTTTATTTACATTTCTAGATTTTGCAAAGCTAAATTATTGGATTTCTTCATTGTTTTGACAGAGCCATGCTGAAAAGTAACTTAATACTTCTTGTAAGGTGCTTTTAGCTAGAGTCGGAACTACAAAGACTACTGGGTTAGAAATAGGCTTCATTCAACACAGGGTTTGCCAGGAATGTGCTTTGCTCTCTTGACCTCAAGACTGATTAAAGATTAATTTGTTATCTTTAACTTTTAAAATAGTTTAACAGAAGATGGAAATGTATCACTATATACCCTTAGATAAATCTTTACATTTTTACAAATAGATAAATTGTTGTATAACTATTGTCTTGTTCTGTGGCATGTACAGTTGTTTGCTTGGCTAGTTGGGGTGTTATGAACTTATTTATATTCAGTAAAATAATATCACCCTCTTCCATAATGAAAGGTACTCTGCCTTGACTTGTTATTGACTTTTTTAAAAATGTAAGATAGAAAATATGTGTACATAACAATATACAACTTTGATGATGCTGTCAGAGATGTATGTGCCTAAAAAACTCCAATCACACTATGTGAAGATGAGTATTTGAAGTATAACCCAGCTTTTGGTTGAAGACCCTATGTCTGCTTTTACTCTTTTTTTTTTTTTTTTTTCACAGTTTCAGTCCCTTTAATTAGGTGCTCTGAAGAGAGGGCAGAATGGCAGACAAGGGGTGGAGAAGGTGGTGCTTCTTAAGCCCCTTTCAGTAACCGGTCAGTCCTCATCCTCTGGCAGCTGGATCTTGCTGGGGTCGAAGCAGTTGGAGTCCATGATGGGGAGGCCATTGGCCTCTCGGTATTTTACAAGCCTCTCAGCTTCCCGGCGGGCCCACTCCTGCATCCTGTAGTCAGGCAGATAAGCCACAAAGGTGCTGCCAAGGACCAAGATGATGGAGAAGCCAAAGAAGAAGACGACCCGCATGTTCCAGAGGTCCACAGCAGGGTCCCTGTCATAACCGTGGGAGTCTGGGTTCTTCTCGTAGAGGTTTTCGTCCTTGGGATCTGGGTCCTCCTGCCAGCGTAAAGTCGGTTCCGGCGGCCGCTTTCCCGCCACAGCGGACGGGGCGATCACAGCCCTGGAGGAGCTGGATTCCCAGCGAACACGGGCAGCCGGGAGCCCTCGCCTCGCCGCCACCGCCAAAAGGCGGCGGCCGCACAAACCTAACATCCCGGCCACCATGACAGATCGTTCTGCAGTTTATCGGGGGCAGGGACGGAAATGTGACTGCGCAGCTGCAGCTAGTCCGAGCGCGAGAATTGTCGCTCCGCCCTTACCGCAATAGGTCCCGAGTCGAGATTTTGTTTTCAAAAGGGCGAGGCGTCCTCTTTCCCTCCCTCTGTCACGGCCTCACGGAAGCAACCATCTTCTTATCCTCTCGATCAGGCTATGGAATTTCTGACCGAAAGGCTGTGGAATTTCCTTGAAAATAAAGCGGTAGCACTCGTGTGAATTCCGTTCCCAACCAATCGCACGGAGAGCTCCCTTGCCCTCTGGCGAGAAGGGCGGAGCTTCCGTTGCTCTTTCATCTTAGAAGGAAGCCAACCTTTTTTTTTTTTTTGCAGTACGCGGGCCTCTCACGGTTGTGGCCTACTCCCGTTGCGGAGCACAGGCTCGGGACGCGCAGGCTCAGCGGCCATGGCTCACGGGCTCCGCAGCTCCGCAGCATGTGGCATCTTCCCGGACTGGGGCACGAACCCCCGTCCCCTGCATCGGCAGGCGGACTCCCAACCACTGCACCACCAGGGAAGCTGCTTTTACTCTTTCTGTCGCAAACCATATTTACTGAAATAGAGTTGCCCCATGATTTGATTAACATAGATCATGTACTACAATAGCTAGCACAGTGCTGGATGGAATGAAATCTTTTGTTGAATAAATGGGTTAAAGACATAATAGTCAATTTAGAAGGCATATTGAAAGTTTGTCATGAGGGGAAGAAAGCATCAAAATTGAAGTCACTGAGCAATTTTAGCAAATGTTGAAGGGTCCAGGGTACTGAAGTTCTCATCGCAGGTTTCACTGAGTTCTCTTTATTAACTGGACCAGATGTGGTACATTTTTTATGCCCAGGCAGAAGTTTCTGTATTTAGCTGGGGGAATAATCCTTTAACTCTGAATTGCAAAATGATTAGTCTCTTGTTTGCCATGAACCTTATGGTCTATACCCCTTGTTCAAGCAATTAATCATGCCTTGCAGTGTTTCATGGGTGTTCCCTTGTATAGTTATTTAGCTCTTCCATTGTTTATGGCCCCATGTAGAACATATCCACAAGTAAATTGTTGAGGCAGGGAACAAGTTGTTTGTGTGTGTGTGTGTGTGTGTGTGTGTGTGTGTGTGTGCGTGGTGTGGTGTGGCTATCTGTCCATGATTGTATGTTCTGAATTCATTAAATGTCAAGAATATTGCAGGTTTGATAGTATTTCGATGAATTCCAGAAGAATCAGTACTATAAAATAGGTTAGGACTGTATAATATTCATTAAAAGAGTTACTGTTGTATAATTATGAGAAAGGACATAGCATGTAAGAGTTGACCCCTAAAAAAAAATAAACAGTTGGAAGCATGAAGGGAACCTGTGGAAGGAACTGTGAGTTGGTGGATATTGATGGGAGAGGGGAGGGGCTAGCTCAGTACTCGGCAGGACCTTATCAAAGCACATTGTATTTTAAGTACCTAAAGTTTTCAAAGCCTTGGAATATATTAGTATATTAAGGAACTCAGCTTATCTAGGTTTATCTGTGATCAATCTGATTTCCTTCATCTGTTAAGTTGATTAAGAGAAATGTGTATTATTTGGTGATAAATGAAGAACACAGCACAGCAGAGGCATATTGCATTTGTAGATTTAAAACTCATTAAACATTTGCTTTAGACAACACCATGAAGAAAAATGACTTTTCATAGATTTCCATGAGCAAAAGTGTCTGGAAAGGTAGCCTAAAAAACAGAAAGGAAGTCAATGTACACATGAATGGAAGAAAATTATTGCTATGGCAACTGGTGTGTGGCATTAGAAGCAAACTTATACTGTGCTTAAAAAGATGATCCTATAAATGAATGGATAAACTGTATTAGAAAATCAGCACAGACTAAATAATTTAAAATGTTTGCCCTTTCTTAACTCAAATAATTCAGAAGTAGCTCCCTGAACAAAATTGCAGTCTGAGAATTGTTGGAAAACCATAGTTGTTAATATCCATTTTATCTCTGGAATAGGGCTTAAATGTATTTTTTAAACCTAGCTAGGACAGAGATATGTCCTAGGGACATATCAAGAAGGGAATACATCTTCTGGGTTTTTATAAATCGGTGATCAACTTGTATGTCAATTTCTTATACTTAAGCTGAAACTTCATGTGCTTTCTGATAACTTTTATACCTTGTACTTAAGTATTTGTCCCTACCTATACTGGAAAAGAAAAGACAGATTAACTTGATTAATAACCAAATCAGTAGTTCACAATCACTTTTAGAGTGTTTGTGATATGAAGGTTAGATAATAGATAAATAGAGGGTAGATGATATGTATATATGAATAAATACCCTTGTTGCTCTCTAAAGTAGACTAAAAAAGAAATGTTAGAGCCTTTTGCTAAGTTCTTTGAATATGAGTTCAGGTTCTCTTTTGAAAGGCTGACAAGTTCTTCCTTTAACTTCCTGAGGGGGAATAAACAATGAGAGATCCTGGGAGTTTGATTTTAACCAGGGGAGTCTCAACAGAACTTGGCATCTTAGGCGCAGCAAAATATAGCAACGAAGCACCATGGATTATGACATTATTGGGAGGTATTTTTCACCCAAATCTATTTTACTAATGAAAGGACAAAGAGATGAGAGTAAGAAAAATGCTGTTATAAAGTGCATACATTCTCAATATTACCTCAAATTGAGGTGAGCCAAATACAGAGATCTGTCTTGGGAACCAAGTGGAACAGAGGGTCCAACCCAGACCAACTTGCACAGGCAGCACTACTGATTACCTAGATTACAGGGCTCCCTTCTCATGCTCAGGATATTGTAATACAAATGTTTGAGAGGTTTGTGTTGTAGAAAACAAATGATCACAAAAGGATGAACTAGGTCTTAAATAGAGAGATCGTAATGAGCCTGTGAGATTGGAATCTTCTTGAGTAATGGAGACTTATAGTATCTTCTGCTGCTGAGATTATTGTCATTGTAAGAAAACTGTTTTCATTAACCCATATGACCTCATTTGTTCTGTCTGGTGGCCAATAATACATGGACAGAACACCAGGACTAGAATAGAAAACAGCTTACAATATTGGTGTGGTGGCTTCTAGGACTGGCTGGAGTTGCTATCTATTGTGGCAGTTTGTCATGTTTCATTTACTTTCTTTGCACTTTGCTGCCACCAAAGAAAGTTAAGTCAGCAGCTGGGGTTGGGATTGGGTAGGGAGGAAAGGGAGAGTCAACAGACCCTACAAAATATTACTGAGTCTTGTTGCCCAATTGTGACTTAAGAAAGATTTTAAGTAAATTCTTTTAAAATGCAATTATTTGAGAAAACTAAAGTATCCTAACTATGTCTATAGCTCTCACCAGGAACCCTGGTGTGAAATGCTTTCTAGAGATGGTGCTGGGGGTTAACAGGGAACTCATTAATTGATTTAAAGAAACAAAACCTAGAAGATGTTTTTAGACCAGTATTTAAGGAGGTGAGAAGGATCTGAAATGCAAAAGGTAGATGAAAAGCCACAGAGATGGCTTCAGGACACTGCTTTCTACCAGCAGCCAGTGTTAGAACAGCAACCACATGGAATAGCTGACTTAGCAACAGCTGCTGAGAGAAGTCAACCATGGACGCCGTTGCTGAAAGCTGCCACTTAGAGACCATGTGGAAGCCGAGCAAAGTTAGAGGTACAAACTTTGAGATCAGCCGTCACAAAGGCCCTGCTGGAAAATGCTGGCCACCAGGTCTGATTCCAGAAGCATTAGATGGAGTGTACCTGCCAATGGGACCTTGTCATGCTAAGTGAAACCTCTGACATATTTCCTTCACAACTGGAGTGGCCCTTGAGGAAAAACGGGGTCTTTGACATCCCTAAAAACTAGGGACTGCTCTCTTTTACTCTATTCAAGGGAGGAGGCTGTATGACAATTTTACACATTCCTACAGGAGCCAAGTGGGATTTCCTGACAATTGTGGACACTTGGGCCCCAGTTTCCTGGTAGAGCATTGTAGCCTTGTAAAGGGTCAAGATCCTAGAAATCTCCCCATTTGTTCGGTTCCTAATATTGATACTCTAGCTTATTATAAAATTGATCAATATGGCATGCTTCATCTGACCTGATTTCTTTTCCTCTTCTCCATTATGTGGTTCATTAAAAACAATAATCTGTCAAAAATGTGCATAAGTAAAGAATAGTTGTTTTGTATCTTGTTGAAATATTTCTCTATAAAATGTAACAACATGCAGAAAAATAATAATTTGTAAATCATTAATATCCCCATGCAACAATGTGTACCCAGTGGGTACTCTAAAGAATGCTGATAATTTATTTAGAATCAAGGACATGTTGTCAGTTTTATTATTATTTACTTCAGTTTTATATCCACTTAATATGTGTCCTGGTAGACATCGGTGAGATATAGTGTACATAGAAACAAAAAATATAATATAGGAAAATATAAAGTATACTTTAGTTCATGTTTTGAGTTTTAGAGTTTGCTTTAGGGTTTATTAGCTTTGGAGTACTTACTGTAGGAAAGTGCAGTTGCAAAAGAACATTGTGTTGAAATAAGAGTTGTGAACATCTACTACATCTCAGAAAATTTCCTATATAGGGTAAAAAATTTCACAAGTTTTCTGAGTGTTTTTAGTTTTTGTAATGTTTTGGACCCTTTCCATAAAAAATTCTCATGAAATGCAGTTGGTACTCTTCTGCCCTTCACTTAGACCTGGACAACCAGGACCCTGCCTTGGGCTGCATTCTTTCCAGATCCTTGGCTGACCCTCCTCCCACCACATCTCTCCCAAAGGGACATGCCCAACTGGAGCCCATGTCCCTCCCTGTATCCCCCACATCCCAATCCCATAATGTTGGTACCAGAGAGCCAGAAATTCTCTGCCCCAGATATACCCCTAACCTGCTTCCTGGCCTTGCACAGGTCTCTTTCTGAATCTGTCTTGGCGGATGGAGCCAGGGGCAGGGAGGAGCCAGTAGGGCTCAGATGCAGCTGGTGGTCTCCACACACGCACCAGGCTTCTGATTTTCCTGATGGAGCCTGGTTTAGGAAGAGAATGGGGTGAGGCTGAGGGTTGGGTCCTCTGTTTGTACTCTTGCTCCGGACTTGCAAATGTTAGAACTGGGCCGAAATACTTACACTTCAACAACGACAGAAGAAACTGTCAGTTATTTTTGGGTATAAGTAACATTAACATGTTTATAATTTAATGAAAGTGACTTAAGATTGCATGAGCTAATTCTTTAAAGTAAATGAGTTTATTTTTCAAATGGCATCTTTATTAGAATACTTATGTTCCATATGAGTATGATATTTACTTGTCAGTTGTCAATAACTTCATCCATTGAAGAATTAGGACATTGTATAAACTCATTATTAATCAATTCTAGGAAGAAAACTAAAGCAAACGAACAAACCAAAACAAGCAAACAAACAAAAACCTCCTGTCAAACCATAAGTAATGCCGTTCTATTGTTTTCATGTAGCCTCTCTCTAATTTATTAGGCTTTGTAAAAATAAAAATAAGGTTTATATTCTTTTCATTTGTTTTTATTTACTCTTAAAAATATTCTGTTTACCCAGGACTAATCTAATCAGCATGTTCATGTGTTTAGTGTGGTATATCTTTATAAGTGGCTACTCAAATACTTTGTAGGTAATACTTAGGAATTTATGATGATGTAAGTTATTGCAACACAGAATCAAAATGAAGGAAATGTAAAATAATTTTGAAAGTTATAAAAAGTAATTTAGGGATGGATTAGAAACTGAGTATCAACATAAAGATAGTTTCCATTGTCTAAAAAGCAATTAACTGAGGCTGGTGATAAAGACTTCTTTGGGGTTGGGGGAAGATGAGAAGAACACATAAGAATCATGTTATAGAATAGGAAATGATGATTCACCAATACATTGTATGTAGGAGATAAAATAAACATGGGTAGAGAATTCTTTCATTTTAAATTGGGGTTGAAATTAGACAGAGAATGACCATGAGAAACCTGGGTAGTAGACAGCAAACTGTGAAGCCTTATCTGGCTTGAAAGCAGCATCTGAAGTAAAAAGAAAATAACAGAAGTATTATGGGCTACCACAAAAATATAGACAGCAAAATAGTCATCATTTATATTTCATTCAACAAGTATTTACTGAGTACCTCATACATGTCAGCTACTGAACTAGACACAAGATATTTCAATGAGCAGAACAAAGATTGTTGCCCTCCATAGAGCATGCATAAGTGGCTTTAAAACTAAGCTTACTCTTCAATTGTTTCCTAAAAGATCCATATTTAATGTTATATTTTCCAAAATCCCATGAAGAATATGTATTATACACAGGAGGATATCAATATGTCCATACTTTTTAAAAAAGTCATGCAATAATACAAACTTTTGATACACATACAAATGAAACACTGATGGAACTAGGGAAAGATTTTTCTGCAAGTAAGCAAACATCTGAAGAAATTGTTATTGACCATACTGACACATCAAATAAACAGTTTGACAAATCGAGGATTGATTTAAAAGATATTTTTCCTATTCCTACAATTCCTATTGTAATTATTGCTTCTCTTTCACTTTTATAAACCTGATTGATTTAGGAAGTCTCTATTTTTACCCCTCAGTTCACTACATAGTCTTTCTACTTATACTGCTCAGGTTCTAGTTCTCACTGAAATCTAATAATGTTGCTTGATCCTCTTGTCCTATTAGACTTAGGGGTGGTAACAGCTTCCTACTGTTGCTAGGTCCTGGATGCTTCACCATCCCCTGTTGGTTCCCATAGCCCTGTCCATACTTCTGTAGATTATCTGTTAATTACATTGTCAATTGACTCCTTCGTGTGTGCTATCTGCCAGAACTCTGCATGACACAAAGATAAATAGCAGTGTTGAAGAGAAGCTCAGGACTCAGATTGTCCTCTCAGCTCTTGCTCCATTTGGAAAATGAGAGAATGGGCCCTTTCACAAGATTTCGACATTGAGAAGTCTTGGACAGAAACCATTAAGAGAGCATCTTCAGAGACCACATAACTTTCCTGCATGCATTTAAAAAACACTTAAGCCCATAGGCAGTGTTAGAGCCACTTCTTCCAAAAGCTGCTCTTCTGTAACATTTAAAAATATTCTCCCCAGATGAGGAGAATGTTGTATCACATAACACTATGTTAATGTTGTATTAACATAGTGTTCCAAGACCAAATCAAAGCTTAGGGCTAAGAATTCTGTTTTTCCCATTTTTTCTGTTGCTTAGATGGGTGGTGACTGACCCATCTTGTGTGCCAATTCTCTTGACATTTGTTCGATCCCTTTTTATCCATACGGGTGTGGTGGAGACAGTATAGCCCCAATCAACACTGTCTTCTGGCCCCATTTTGAAACATCTACCCAAAGGTAAGCTATCTAACATAGCAAATGACCTATATTTGGTTTGACTATCACCACTCTCCCATAATGTTTTTTGTGCCTTCTTATCATTCTTAAAAAAGAAAGCTAGCTCCATCCCTTGTACAATTTTAAGTTTCCCCCCAGTTTTAGGATCTTTCATAATGTTGGCATTGTATTATATTATAGCCTTATTTGATGCCTCAAATCAGTTATCTTTATGTGTGATTAACTCTTCTTGAAAAAAAAAACAGTTAAAATTTCAAAGTTAAAAACAAAACCTGACAGTTAAGAGTAAAGATATTATCTGCTCTAAGGGAGTAAGGGATAATAGCAAGCATAGCTAGAATATTCATTTTGAGTTGGTCTTGCTAAAATAAGCCCTCTCTGTCTACAGTATAAATATCTTTCAGTTTAAATTGCCAGTTTAAAGCGTTTGCCAATGCATTTTTTTGAACTTAGCAGAGATTTGGATTGATTTATGTAAGATAAAAATAGTCACTTTATATGATAAAATGTGTCATAAGCATTGAAATATGAAGGTTCATTTTGAGTCATTGGAACCACTGCACTTATAAGGTGTTTACAAGGATAACAATGTCCTTAAGTGCATAAGTACTTAGTGTATCGTGATGGATACAGGTTTTTAGAGAAATAAACAGTATCCTAATTTACTTTGTCTTGCCATATTCTTTTCTCTTATGAGACAGAATAATTTATCTGTATTGATAGAAGATGATTTATCATAGTATTCATATGAATTATCTGGTAATTTGTGTTTCTTTTTCATTAAATTCTCTCTATTGGTTTTCAGATATAAAAACTGTGTTGAAATGGCTTTATTTTTTAACAGCACAAGCCCATTAGAGGCTAGTCATGGTAAATAACCTCTAGCCAGAATTGGGTTAATTCAGATTATTTAACAGTAGGTTTTTCAGAGTATATTCTATTGATTATTTTATTCATTTTGATTCAGAAAACACTTACTGGCTAATAATGTAGGGTGGTCATCATGATAGGTTCTTGGTAAACTCTGTAAATAAGGCACAAATCACCACCAAAGTTATGGTCAAATCATTTGTTTATTGGTCATTCTGAGTAGTAGTAAGTTATATGATGCTTCTGAAAATCATCCAGAAGCATTGGCTTTTTTGTAGAACATTCTACCAATAAGTGTGGATAGTCCTTTCTTCCAGTTATAAAATAAAACAATAAAAAATAAATCCAATCTTAAGTATTTTTGAAAATTTGTTGATTTATAATGAATTTATTTCTATGGTCAGCTTTTTCAAAAGAGAGCATAATTTAAATAATTATATCAACTAAGACTCTTTAGTTGTTTTGAAAAAGGATTTATATCAGTCCTGAGTTTTTTCAGGTCTTATCACACAAGACACAAAAGTACATAATCCAACTGGATGTTTTATATCTGCATAGGAGTGATTTGAATTGTGCAGGTTGAAAGATACACTTGAGCCCATTCAGATTCAAAATGCTGCTACCTTTATCCTCAAATAAATTATTTGGTTTAACAATAGCTCTCCTTTTGTAAGAAAGAAAAATAAAGCTTGGTAGTATCTAATGTTAATATAATGATTCTAATACAATTACAGTTGCTGAGCAACTGGAGAGAATGTGAGAAGTCCAAGCTCCAGAGTAGTAAGAAGCCCAGTTTTTAGTAGTTGTGGATTCATTTTCTTCCTTTTCAGAGTAAAGTATATGGAAAAACTTGATTTTATGAAACTTTACAATATATTTAATGTTTAATGACAAGTAGGTTATATTCAGAGAGTGACAACCTTCTACCCAATGTAATTGCTCTAGTATTTGCTCAATAAATCATGTCAAATGACATTAACAATTTTACTTTTTCTTTAGTTTTAGAGGTACTAGACAAAACTTATGGTTTTATAAATTAGAATTATTGATTATATGAGGCCAAGCCAATATATTATTATAATCCTTTGTCATATTTATTCTTTATATTCTAGCCCTATTAATATAGGAAGAGGAACGGGAGAGAATAGAGAAAATATAAGAATGAAATTTCTAAAGATGAGTAGTTTTCTACAGTTGTGGATATTCAGTTGCTCGTGCCTGGTAGTAGTTCTTTTTCAGTCATTGGTTGGTTGCCAACTGAGGGTATCTTTTTCTGTACTTAAGTTTTACTATCACAGAAAAATATGCTCTGCAGAGAGGCTATCAAATGATAGTTATTATAGCTCTTCCCATGTGGCATTTACTATCAAATTTAGCTTTTTAAAAGGTTTTCGTTTTTCATTATTTTTATTAACACAACAATTTAATGATATTTGAGTTGTGGAGAAATAAGGTACTATGAATATCTGATAGCCTTAATATTATTAAGATATTGCTGATTCTTTAATATTTTTTCTCTCTTGATTTGTGTTTTTATTACTTACCAGAAAATCAAAATTATGATCTATAGAAAATCACTGTTCTCATGAGAAAATTTGCAACTTGGAAAACTTAAACAATGAATTTACCAAAAAATAAACAATAGATTTTTATAAAAATAGAGCTATCTCTTATTTAATTTAAAAGTTGAAATTACTAGCTCAGCATTTTTAATATGATTATTTAAATGTGCTGTAATAGTGTGCGCTAGTTGTTTGAGTATATGTGTATTATTTCCTGAAATATTTTTATATCCCTAGAATAGTCTAATGCCAAAAGATTGGCATTTCTCCATCTAATAGAGAAAAAGATCGCTATGCATGGAATATCCATGAGATGATTTCATTATTCTCTCTCTGTCATTTTCTCTTTTTTACATTTTTGGGGGGTTGTCTCACAATGGAAGTGGTAGCATGGTTTGAAATGTGGGATTAAGTGTATGTGTTGGACAGCTGTGTAGAAGTTGGCATTTCCAGATCTAGATTCTTGCCTAGACCCATTTCTTTAAGCAATTATTCTGTTAATTAAATCCTGTGTGCTCAATTGGGGAAGCAGTAATGACTTGTAGAGATCCATCCAATTTTGAGACTTTGTGAAGTGTCTTTGAACTAAAATCATTGGCAGAAAGAAGACCAAAGCTTACTGTATTTTTTTTTGCTATTGGTATCATGTGTATTACTTAACAGAACCCAAGGGATAGAATTTGCTTAAGGAAACAGGAGGGTCTTTTAAGTTAAAATTTGAGAACAAAATAAGAACAAATAGCTCTGTAAATATTCTATAAAGTCAACATGACAGTGAACTGACAAACATGATAATTGAAAGAGATATTGAGTGATTAAACCTTCAAACAAATTGTAAATAGCTTAGACATAGCATTAAGTAGGAGATATTCACTTAACATTTGAAAAGCAACTAGATATCCATAGCTGAAGAAATGTTATTTTTTTCTTCATTGCTTTTCCACATGTCTTTTAATAGGTGATACTTTCTTCATAAGTAGACTAGTAATTATTATTGAAAAGCCACCTAAATGATGTAGAAAATGATTTAATAGAAATGAAATTATATCTTCCATCTTTATTGAGATATAGTTCACATATCATACATTTCACCAGGTTAAGTGTACAATTTAAAATGGTTTTTAGTAAGTTCACAGGGTTGTGCAACCATCACCACAATCTAATTTAGAACATATTTATCCTCTCAAAAGGAAATCCCACAGCCATTAGTAATTGCTCCCACTCTTCCCCACAATTCATCTCCCCTACCTAGACCTAGCCCTAGGCAACCACTAATCTATTTTCTATCTCTATAGACATGCCAATTCTGGACATTTCATATATATATATAATTATACAATAAGTGATTTTTTTGTGACTGGTTTCTATAATTTAGTGTAATATTTTCAAAGTTTATTCATGTTGTAGCATATATCAGTACTTCATTATTTATTAATGAAAAATATTCCATTATATGGAATACCATATTTTATTTATCCATTCGCTAGTAAACAGATAATTGGAATATTTTCACTTTTTTTTTTTTTTTTTTTTTTTTTTTTGCGGTACGTGGGCCTCTGACTGTTGTGGCCTCTCCCGTTGCGGAGCACAGGCTCCGGATGCGCAGGCTCAGCGGCCATGGCTCACAGGCCCAGCCACTCCATGGCATGTGGGATCTTCCCGGACCGGGGCACGAACCCGTGTCCCCTGCATCGGCAGGCGGACTCTCAACAACTGCGCCACCAGGGAAGCCCTATTTTCACTTTTGATCTATTGTTAACATTCACGGACAAATTTTTGTGTGGATTTATGAACACTTGTGTACACATTTTTGGTGGATATATTTTTTCATTTCTCTTAGATATACCTAAGATTGGAATTGTTGGGTCATATAATAATTCTATGTTTAATGTTCTAAGGAGCTGCCAAACTTTTCAAAAGTGATCGTATTATTTTACATGTATGAGGAATCCAATTTTTCCACATCCTCACCAACACTTGTTACTGTATGTCTTATTTATTATAGCTATACTAGTGATTATGAAAGTATGAAGTGATATTTCATAGTGATTCTTGACTTTCATTTTCCCAATAACTAATGGTCTCAAACATTTTTAAAATGTGTTTCTTTGTCTTTTGTATATATTCTTTGGAGAAATGCAAAGAGGTAATTAAGGTTAAATAAGTTCACATGGGTGGACTTAGGACTAGTGTCCTTATAAGAAGATGGAGAGTCACCAAGGATGCCTGCTTCCTTTCTCTCTCTGTCTTTCCACTCACATGTACCAAGGAAAGGCCATGTGAGGGTACAGTGAGAAGGTGGGCAAACCAAATAGAGAGACCTCAGGAAAAAACAAGTGCTGGCGCTATGATCTTGGGCTTTTAGCTTCCAGAACAGTGAGAAATAAATTCTATTGTTTAAACTACCTAATCTGTGGTATTTTGTTAGAGCAGCCCTAGCAGACTAATATATCCCCTATCAGATATAATAATTTGCAAATTTGTTTTCCCCACGTCACAGATTGTCTTTTTACTTTCTTCACGGTATTCTTTGTAAGACAAAAAGTTTTTAATTTTGAAATAGTCAAATTTTGTCTTTTTTGTTTTTGTTGTTACTTGTGCTTTTGGTGTTGTATCTAAGAAACCATTGCCTAATCCAAGATCATTAAGATTTATTTATATATTTTGTTTTAAGCGTTTTATAGTTTTCATTCTTACAGTTAGGTCTATAATCCAAATTGAGCTAATTTGTGTGTGTTGTATAAGGTAGAGGTCCACCTTTATTCTTTGGCATGTGGATATCCAGTTATCCCAGCCCAAGTTGTTGAAAAGAAAAGACTGTGTTTCCTCTATTGAACTGTCTTGGCACCCTCATCAAAAATCAACTGACCATATTTGTATGGGATTATTTCTGGACTCTCAATTCCATTCCATTTATCTACACATCTATCCATATGCGAGTACCACAGTAAGTTTTTAAATTGGGAAATATGAATCCTACAAACTTGCTCCTTCTTTTCATGATTATTTTGGCTATTCTAGGTCTGTTGAATTTCTATATGAATTTTAGGATCAGCTTGTTTACTCTGCAAAAAAGGTAGCAGAAATTTTGATAAGGATTGTTCTGAATCTTTCAGTCAAGGGCAGCATTGCCATCTTAACAATATTAAGACATGATCAATGAACGTGGGATGTATTTCCATTTATTTATAACTTTTTAAGTTTTTTTCAACAATGTTTTGTAGTTTTCAGTGTGTAAGATTTTCACTTCTTTTGTTAAGTTTATTTCTAAGTATTTTATTCTTTTTGATGCTATTTTAAATGCAATGGTTTCCTTAATATCATTTTCACAAAGTTGATTGTTAATATGTAGAAATATAATTGATTTTATACATTTGATCTTGTATCCTGCCATCTTGCTGAGTTTATTAGTCCTAATAGTTTTTCTAGTTGATTCCTTAGGATATTCTATATGCAACATAATGTCACCTGCAAATAAAAATAGTTTTACTTCTTTCTTTTCTAGGTCGACATTTTTTTGTTCTTGTGTAATTGCTGTGTCTAGAACCTCCAGTACAATTTTTTAAATTTATTTATTTATTTATTTATGGCTGTGTTGGGTCTTCATTGTTGGGTCTTCATTGCTGTGCACGGACTTTCTCTAGTTGCAGCAAGCGGGGGTTACTCTTTGTTGTGGTGCACAGGCTTCTCATTGTGGTGGCTTCTCTTGTTGTGGAGCCCAGGCTCTAGGCCCATGGGCTTCAGTAGTTGTGGCACGTGGGCTCAGTAATTGTGGCTTGTGGGCTCTAGAGCTCAGGCTCAGTAGTTGTGGCACACAGGCATAGTTGCTCTGTGGCACGTGGGATCTTCCCAGACCAGAGATTGAACCGGTGTCCCCTGCATTGGCTGGCAGATTCTTAACCACTGCGCCACCAGGGAAGTCCTGAGAACCTCCAGTACAATGCTGAATAAAAGTAAAGAGTGGACATTTCTGTCTTGTTCCTGATATTAGAAGGAAATCATTTAGGTTTTTTTACCATACCATTAAGTATGATATTAGCTGTGTTTTATTTGTAAATGCCTTTTATCAGGTTGAGGAAATTCCTTTGTATTCATTCATAGTGTTTTGAGAATTTTTATCATGAAAGTGTATTGAATTTTATCAAATACTTTTTGTTTGTCTATTGACATGATTATATAATTTTGGTTTTTTCTATTAATATGATATATTACATTAATTAACTTTTGGAATTAATATGATTTTAAAGTATGTTTTTAATGAGTTCCTTATCAAGATGGTTTAAGGGGCCACCAAAAAAGTTGTACCTACACTGTGGCATCTCTAACTTGGTTAATGGATTGTGATTGGTATTTCAGAAATTAGTGCTGAAATTAGTTTTGTAAACTCATATCTTTGCCACCAGCTAATAATTTAATCTGAGAATATTTTTATCCACATTTTAAAATATTTCAATTGCCATTTTCAAAGATGGGATGATACCTTTTCAAAATTTTCTCCTGTAAGTTTTCAGCATCAAAGTCTATATCCACATTTATTAGGTATAATATATTCTTTTAAAATACAACATAATGTATGTATTGATCTTTATCATGTGCAAAGTGAATTCTCAATCTCTCAGGAGCTGATTTTAACTAAGTTACAATGTGAACACCTCCTTCCTTTCTAAATTTTATTCCTACATTCAACAATAATTATTGTTCCTCTACTGGGTACAAGCCCATGCCAAGTGTTGGGGATACAATGTAAACAAAACCAGCAGGGTTTGTTCTTTTATGAAGTTTACAGTATTGTGTGGAAACAAACATTAAACAAATGACACGAAACTAAATGTATAATTACTTATTGTGATAAGTGCTGTAAATAAAATACAAGATAGGAAACAGTGTAATTAAATGTTACTGAATATGGGAGAGGGAGGGAAAATTGCTTATCATCCATGATTACCCTTGAAAATTTCTCAGTGGGTAAATTTTGATATATATGACTTCTGTATATAATGCTGTACACAAATTTTATGGTGTGGACTCTGAATTAGACTAAAGAAAGGAATAAAATGGAAAACTTGTATGTGGTTGTCAGGACTGTTTAAAAAAAGTAACTCTACAATTCATAGGATAGAAAGAGTATGAATGGGTAATTCGAAACTATTCCTACTTTCCAGAAGGATTTACTCTTTTTTCATTTGATAATAAGACTAATTCATATTAATATATTTAATAGATTTACATATTATAAAGATTAAACAAGATGCTATGCTCATTTAATTTGGTTTAGGTTTTAAATTTTCCAATTATATGTATGAGAGGTTCAATTTCTGCCTATGCCATTTGGGCAATTAGTTAAGCTTTCTATTTTTCTTTTTTTTTTTTCAATTTGTAAAGAAGGCAATAATCAGAGTTCCTACCTAATAGTGTATTTGTTAGGGTTAAAATGAAATTATCCAAAAAAGTATTTTAGCATAGCATCTGGCACATATTAGGACTCAATAAATGTTAGCTACATCTATTAGTAATTAATTTGTGGGATCTTTTTGTCTGTCAAAATGGGGAAATTTAGAAGAGGTAAAACCAAGAGTAGTTGCCTCCTACCCCATTAATGATTCTAGGATTAGACAAAATTAGATTTGAAGAATGTCATGTATTTCATATATATACAATTCTCCTGTTTTTACTATCTTAGATAATGGTAAGAAAAAGGATATATCTCGAAGGATTACTTAGTTGCTCTAATATTATGGTGATGAACTGGTTTTTGTGAGTTTGTTTCAGTGTAGCACATCTAAACATGACTTGTTGATTACTGTCCAGCATTGCCTGGAACAGCTTGGAATAAAAACATAAACTTTTAGCATTATTTATGTTATCTTAGTAACTGATGATGCCTATCAAGTCTTTTCTTATTTCAGTAATAAGATTTCATATTAACATATCAGGAATTATTATGTATCAGTTTGACTCTATTCTGTCAAGTTTCCATTGTGGCTTTTTTTTTTTTTTTTTTTTTGCGGTACGTGGGCCTCTCATCGTTGTGGCCTCTCCCGTTGCGGAGCACAGGCTCCGGACGCGCAGGCTTAGCGGCCATGGCTCACGGGCCCAGCCGCTCCGCGGCATGTGGGATCTTCCCGGACCGGGGCACGAACCTGTGTCCCCTGCATCAGCAGGCGGACTCTCAACCACTGCGCCACCAGGGAAGCCCTATTGTGGCATTTTTTATTCACTAATTTTCCTTAAGCATTTTGTTACAAAAGCATAATCAACTCAGTGAGAAATAAAGACCACTGTTTAGATACCACTGGAGAACCCAGTGAATTATTTCATCAAAGTTTGCCATCTTAGACTATATTTACATTTTGAAAACAAATAAAAATATGAGATAATTCATAACTATCCAAGAAAAAAATTCTGCTTCAGTTGTGTAGGCATTTTATGTAAAAGTATATTTCGACCTAAATTATCCATGTGATGACCCTAGTTCTCTATAACCTATATTGGGCCTGAATTATCCTATTAATTATCAAAGTGATTGAACTAACTTTGTTTTTGATTATATACCAGTATCTTCCCTGCCTTCATAGCAGCAGTAGTTATTAACCACTGTGTAATTTATTGTTTACTTGTTTGAGGATAACCACAGCAGCCTTTACTTATCTGATGATGAATGGTTTATCAGGGCCTTTCTATATATCATCACTAATCCTATGTCACAGGTTGGCCTCCACCCAAAGCTGACTCTAACACAGAGTTTAGGGTACAGGATGTTTGGAATGGTGTGCCCTGGGACCAATACCTGTGTAAGGGAGGAAAGGAAGCAGGATTGGGCCAGAGTTAAACTACTCCATAGTCCCAATGACCGTCTTCACCAGCACCACAGGAAGATCTGGAGCTAGAATGACCCATGAGAGTTGGGCTTAGAGGGGCAGAACTTTTTTTTCCATGTAAGTCAGTCATTTGATGTGGGACACCCAGGATATCACTGTGGGCCAGGTGAGTCTCTGCCTCTAAGTCTGGCCTTTGAAGGGACTGATAGCTGAAAGCTGTTTCCCAACAGCACTCTCAAGAGTGGAGACCACAACTCCTTTCTTTTTTATTTTTAATCTAAATATTTTAATTTTTTTCTTCCAGCACTGTATAAGTTTAAGGTATACAGGATAATGATTTGACTTACATGCATCATGAAATCGTTAGCACAGTAAGTTTAATGACTATCCATCATCTCATACAGATAGAAAATAAACGAAAAAGAAAACCAAATTTTTTCCTTGCGATGAGGACTTGTAGGGCTTACTCTCTCAACAACTTTCATGTATAACACACAGCAGTGTAAATTATATTAATCATGTTGTACATTACATCCCTCATACTTACTTATAACTAGCAGTTTATACCTTTTAACCACATTCTTCCAGTTCCCTTCCCTCCACCTCTGCTTCTGGTAACTACAAATCTGATCTCTTTTTCTATAAATTTATTTGTTTTCTGAAGTATAACTGAGCTACAATACTATGTTAGTTCCTGATACACAACATAGTGATTCAATATTGCTACACATTACAAAATGATCACCACAGTAAGTCTTGTTACCCCACACTGTACATTTTATACTTGTGACTCATTTATTTTGTAACTGGAAGTGTGTACCTCCTCATCTTCTTCACCTATTTTTCTTGTTCCCACATGCCACTCCTTTCTGGCAACCACCTTTTTGTTCTCTGTATCTATGAATCTGTTTTTGTTTTGTTATGTTTGTTCATTTGTCTTGTTTTCTAGATTCCACATATAAATGAAATCATATGGCATTTATCTTTCTCTGTCTGACTTATTTCCCTTAACATAATATCCTATAGGTTCATCCATGTTGTCAAAAAATGGCAATATTTAATTCTTGATCATGACTAACATTCCATCGTGTGTGTGTGTATCTGTGTATACACCACATCTTTATCCATTCATCTATCAAAGGGCACTTAAATTGTATCCATATCTTGGCTATTGTAAATAATGCTGCAGTGACATTGGGGTACGTATACCTTTTTGAATTAGAGTTTTTATTTTCTTCAGATAAATACCTGGGAGTGGAATTGCTAGATTGTATGATAGTTCTATTTTTAATTTTTTGAGGAACCTTCATACTGTTTTCCATACTAGCTATTCTAATAGTTGTGAAGTGATATCTCATTGTGGGTTTGATTTTCATTTCCCTGACGATTAGTGATGTTGAGCATATTTTCATGTGTCTGTTGGCCATCTGTATGTTTTCTTTGGAAAAATATCTATTCAGGACGTCTGCCCATTTTTTAATTGATTATTTTGTTGAGTTTCTATGAGTTCTTTGTATATTTTGGATATTAATCCCTTATAAGATATATCATTTGTGAATATCTTCTCCCATTCAGTAGGTGGCCTTTTTGGTTTCTGATAGTTTCCTTCACTGTGTATAAACTTTTTAGTTTGATTTAGTCCCGTTTGTTTATTTTTGCTTTTGTTTCCATTGCCTGAGGAGATACATCCCCAAAATATTGCTAAAACCAGTGTCAAATGCATACTGCTTATGTTTTCTTCAAGAAGTTTTATGGTTTCAGGTCTTACATCTAAATATTTTATCCATTTTGAGTCTATTGTTGAATATGGTATGAGAAATGAGTCCAATACGATTTTTTTTTTGACACCAAGAATTAGAATCTTTTCTGATTCCAAAAGAATCAAACAAGTCTTTCCTTGATGATGGATCACAGATTTAACAACCCAGAAAATTCTGCATGGAAAATACTATTATCCCCATTTTATGGAGAGCAAAGCTGAGATTTTTCTAGTTGCATAGACAATGGTTGCCTGAAAACGGGATTCAAAACTAGGATTGTCTGATTCCATAGCCCTATACTTTCCACTGTACTTCATTGCTTGCTCAGGTTTTTGTGTGGTGATAGAATTTTCAGAAACATACCAGTCTTTTTTTTTCAAGCCAAATATATATCCAAATATCTTCCTACTGATTTGACTATAGCTAATTTACATAGCCCTTTTTTTCTGCATTACAGTTTATAGTACATTTTCTCAGACATAGTATGAGCAGGTAAGGTTATGTGTTCTTACAGCCATTTGGTAAACAAGACAGGATAAGCATCATTATTTCCAATTATAGACTAGGGAACAGACAAAAAAGTAATAAGGTGATTTTACTCAGTCACAAGATAAATGAGAAAACTTGAAATTGAGCTTGAGTGTTCTAAGTCCAGAGTACGGATACAGTACACTTCATTAAGAAGTCATTTATTAGGAATGTGCTTGTGTGTTTTAGTGTTTCAGCCTTTAGAGGATTTGAAATGTTAGTTCACATACTAGGTCTTTATGAAGTGCCACTTGAATTGAATATGAACCTATCTCTTACATCAGCATTTTTTTTTTTTTTGGCGGTACGCGGGCCTCTCACCGCTATGGCCTCTCCCGCTGCGGAGCACAGGCTCCTGATGTGCAGGCCCAGCGGCCATGGCTCACGGGCCCAGCCGCTCCGCGGCACGTGGGATCCTCCTGGACCGGGGCACGAACCCGTGTCCCCTGCATCGGCAGGTGGACTCTCAACCACTGCGCCACCAGGGAAGCCCTACATCAGCATTTTTACTACTCTACTTATTTTCCTGCATGAATACCATAATAATCTTTCTTTGAAATATTCATCATTTGCTTCTAGTTAACAAAAATGTATACCGAAATTGCACACTGAAGTGAAATAACACTGATAACTCTATTGGATAGAACTTACATTTGTTAGCAATAGGTTCTGGTTCTTGCCCGTACAATACACTCAGCTGTGTCTGAGTTGAAGTGTAAGGATAACAGCCACCCAATTTTATCAGATACAGCATCCACTGGATACAGAATTTAATTTGTGCTAAAATATTCTTCTTTTGTTTTTGCCCTGTATGTATTTTTTCTTTATAATTTGCTTGTTTGACATGTGGCCATGATGATAGCTTCAGGAAGTCTTTTGCCATGAATTTCTAGCTTGAAAGTATATATAAATAGTCCAAATACTAGAAGTAGACATGAACAGATTTTTTTTTTTTTTTTTTTGCTGTGTTAGGTCTTCGTTTCTGTGTGAGGGCTTTCTCTAGTTGCAGCAAGCGGGGGCCACTCTTCATCATGGTGCACGGGCCTCTCATTATCGTGGCCTCTCTTGTTGCGGAGCGCAGGCTCCAGACACGCAGGCTCAGTAGTTGTGGCTCACGGGCCTAGTTGCTCCTCGGCATGTGGGATCTTCCCAGACCAGGGCTCGAACCCGTGTGCCCTGCATTGGCAGGCAGATTCTCAACCACTGTGCCACCAGGGAAGCCCCAGAACAGATTTTAACAATAAAAAACTTTCTTTCTTTCTTTTCCTCATTCTCTTTTGCATATTATTTTTAATATTGGGCCTTACTTTATGTTTCCTTTTTAGCTAGACTCTACATAATTAGTGATATTTGAAACTTTCTCATAAAGGTACCCTCAATTAAATCTGAAAAGAAAGGCGAGTTAAATTTCTATATAGCCTTAAAGTTCAAAATAATACTTTGCTTATCTCTTTTATTTTCATTGTTTTATACACACACACACACACACACACACACACACACAGTGGCAGCAGTGGAATTTACCACTAATATGAAGCCCAAACTAAGTTACTATGTGGTTTCATCTAACGCATGGAATTTTATATTTTGTCCACTAAAATTATCTGGCTTTTGAATTTTTATATTGGTGCATAACCCTTAAAAAGAAGTAAGATTTACTTGAAATTTGCAGTGTTTTTTTAGGATTGTGGAAACATTATTAGTGACAAATGAATAATTTGATGTTTGAATCTTCTAAGTATTAATAAAAACCATACAAATTAAAATTCCTGTGCATAGGTACCCCTTAACATAAATTCATTAGAGGAATTAACACTTATGAAATAACAAAATAGACTGTGAATTAATTCTCCACAATATGAAAGTTAAGTGTCAAAAAAATCACTAAACAAGGCCTCACTGTATCTGACTCAACACTTATCTCATGGTGTTCTATGGCTATTCAGTTCTGCTAATATAATACACAGAGACACAAATGGTCAAATGAAGCAAAAGAGAAAAAGAAGGCAAAACTGGCAGTCTACTTTTTAGTAGACTTTAAAGAATTTTAGAACATTCCCATTTATGAAAATATGTGAGCTAGTGTATTTAATATATATTGTGTCATAGAATTGAGAAAATGCTGCAAATGAAAGTCAATAGAACAACTACCCTTATTTAACAGGCATGGTAAATTAGTTGAGCTTTGCTGAAACTCCTAGCCTTCCAGGATCCTGGCCATCACTTCTGGTACCTTTATCATTACACATTTCTACTTGGTATATTATTTTCTCCTGTGAAGAAGCATCTCTGCTTATTTAATGTAATATGGTGGAAAACCAGGATTTGCTTTAGGGAAAGCTTTAATAATCTACTTTCCAAAATTATATTCATTTAAAAAAGTAAAAAATTGTTGTGTGTGTGGTGGCAGTGATGTAGGAGTGACTGTGTGTTTATCTGTGTATGTGTGTTTGTATGTATTTATCTATGTTTATGTAGTCCATCCAAATTTTGAGACCTTTAGCTTGTGTGTTATGAAATCACTTTTAAAATCACATTTAAAAGTATAATTTATACAACTACAGCTTTCTGTAAACCTTCTCTCATGTATATTGACCAATTATGTATCCTATTTTGTTTTGTTGCAACTACCTAATGAGTCCCCAGTGATTTTGAAAAGTTGAATGAGTATTAAATAAGTAAATAAATAAATATTTTGCTTGGAAATAATTTTTAAAACCCTATTAAAATCTGTATTGTAAACCTGAAGCAAGTAGGAAATCAAAATAGGCAATATGGCATGTAGTCAGATATGGAAATGGTACTAGGGATATATATAGTCTCCATTTGCGCTGAAAGTGTCCTTGACTGTAGTATTCTTTTTGATTGTTAGAATATAGTAGCAGCAGCTTCTATTAAAAAGAACCATGTTCTGTGAAAGCAACACAATTTATATGTATAATCAATGAAATTTCTGTCCAGCATACTAGGATGCAGCTTAAAATAATATGGCAAGAACCTAGGGATCTATCTTCCTTAAATTATTAATATGTTCATATTCCACCAATTTCACTTTACAATAACACAATAAAAGCTTTGATGAGCATTGGCCTTTCTACAGTGACCAAATGCTTGTAAAGTGCCAAGAATTTTCAGTGAATCCTTTGCAATGAGTCAGTTTATACAAAATATTTTCACAGCATCATATTCAAGGAAGTGACATACATAACTTACAAAAGAATCATTGGGAAATAGATCGACATTTTGTATCACAATAAAGACTACATGAGAGTACATAGGTAATACTTAAGTGGTGTATAAGTTAGTTGATATTTCTTGAAACTCTCTACTAATTTTATAAAATTATTTATTTTTCTGAGTCTCTCTCTCTGGATATTATTACTGGCCAAAATAACTTACCTATCCGCATAGTTAGTACCCCCATTGTTTTCAAAAAGTAAAGTAGAAAATAATATATGTTTAAGCTCTCAGACTTTTACCATAAGTATATAGTATTAAATATTTCTTCAACAGATAGTGTCTAATATGTGAAAGCATAGCATATGCCCCTCGTCACCATCCCCACCTCAATATACTGCATTGTAATAAGAACTATTTCTTATGGAAGTTTAATCAAAATGTGAATGTTGTGGATACAGAAGGCTGAAAACTATCAGCCTAGGTAAATATTTGAGGACTGGGAAAACTTTAAGCATGTATTTTGTGCATAATTTTTATATATGGAATCGTATAATTTTTTCTTTTTTAGGCCATCTTACTGGAACAATTAAAAGCCATTTTGTGAAGTGAGATCAAAAGATGCTAGGCTTTTCTATTGATTCCAGTACTCCCAAAACAGCACAAGTTCATTTAAAGTTCCCTGAGGGGAGCATTACCAACACTTCAGTTAGAACTTGAATCTTGTGTTCTTTTGGGGGTTTTTATTTCATTTGGATGACAATTCCAGCAAGTTCATTCGGGAGCTCAAAATAAACCTTATTAAGAGTGTTTTCATCTACCATAAATATGCAAGAGATATGTGTCCTCCTATGCTTTGGGGTGTGTGTGTGTGTGTGTGTCTAGGGATTGCTCTAATAATTATGTCCAGTTTAACTACTACTGTCAGAAATAATTCTTTAATATCAGCTATTCTGAAACAAAAGTAATTTTTGGCAGATATCTTCCAAAATGTAATTGGCTTATATATAACTATACCATATGGCCAGTCAGCTCTTTCCATTACTTAGAGTATACTTTGCAATTAATTCATCCTGGAACTTGAACTGTAAAGCTATGTTTCTCACAAAGAGATGGCCTATGGGTACATTATTCAAAATATTTTGTGCCTTAGATAAATGTCTGGTAACTCCAGCTTCAATGATTATACAGGGCAAAACAATCTCAGACATGCCCTATGACATAACATGTGTTTCTACCACACATTGGGTATATTTTATATAATTTGTCATTAGTAGATAGAAAATACAAAACTGAGTTTTCTTTGGCTTATGCAGGAAGGGAACCAAACTATTTTAAGAGTCTTGACCCTAGTTTTACAACATCCTTGGGCTCACCTCTTTACAGAAGTAAGTGGCCATCCATTTAACAAGGATGTCAGTTTAGACAATGTATTAGTTTGCTAGGGCTGCCGTAACAAAGTACCACAGACTGTGTGGCTTAAACAGCAGAAAATTATTTTCTCAAGTTCTGGAGGCTAGAAGTCTCAGATCAAGATGGTCAGCAGGGTTGGTTCCTTCTGAGGACCATAAGGGAAAGTTCTGTTCCAGGTCTCTGTCCTTGGCTTGCAGACGGCTGTCTTCTCCCTGTGTCTTTACATAGCCTTGCCTCTATCTGTGTCTGTGTTCAAATATCCTCTTTTTATAAGAATACCATTGATATTGGATTAGGTCTCACCCTAATAACCCCATTTTAAACTAAATACTTCTGAAAGGAAAGACCCTATCTCCAAATAAGGTCACATTCTGAGATTCTGGTGGTTAAATCTTCAACATAATTTTGGGGGACACAATTCAGCCCATACCGTCACTCGTATAAAAAGGTTGTGTGGGCTTCCCTGGTGGCGCAGTGGTTGAGAGTCTGCCTGACGATGCAGGGGACACGGGTTCGTGCCCCGGTCTGGGAAGATCCCACATGCCGCGGAGCGGCTGGGCCCGTGAACCATGGCTGCTGAGCCTGCGCGTCCGGAGCCTGTGCTCCGCAACGGGAGAGGCCACAACAGTGAGAGGCCCGTGTACCAAAAAAAAAAAAAAAAAAAAAGTTGTGTTACAGTTATGTTTTTCTGTCTTTTTAGAATATTTCTAAATAATGAGAAAGACTTTCCAGAACATTTTCTACTACCTTTAAAATACTATAGTAAGAAAAACTCCCTAAGTTCTCTAACAGTGTTTTTTAAACTCAATAATTTCATTAAAGTCAGCACTAGAGCTGAGGGGAGAATAATTGGGCTGTTTTTAGTCCTGGCTCAGTCACTAACCACTGAATTTGCCCTGGTCACAGTATTTACATAATTTGAGCTTCAGTTCTTCATCTAGAAAGGGAAGTCTGTGTCCAAACGTATTCTTTTTACAAGGACAATAGTCGTATTGGATTAGGGCCCACATTAATAACCTCATTTTAACTTAATTACCTCTGTAAAGACCCTATCTCCAAATGTGGTCATATTCTGAGGTACTGAGGGTTAGGACTTCAACATATGATTTTAGCATTCAACCCAAACAGATATTTAGACCCTTAAATTATTAAAACAAACATTGGGCCTATTAATTATCCTATTCATAGCAAAATAGATGCCCATAGATAGTAGATAATATATGCCTTTACTGTATAGAATAGTATGTGCACCTCAGTAATATAGATAGATGGTAGATAGATAAAATCTCTCTCTCTCCATATATGTGTATATATGTACATATATATGTTGATCATATTAAAAGGTGACCAACTTCAATTATAATAAGAAAAGTACAAATTAAACCTCAGAAAGGCACCTTTTTCACCTATAATATTGACAAGTATTTTAAAGTTTATGATATCTGTGTTGGTAAGGGTTTGGGGAAATAAGCACTCATACATTGATGGTGGGAATATAAATTGTTATAACCTCAATGGAGGGCATTATAAAAAATACAAATGCATATATTTTTTATCCAGAAATTTCACTTCCAAAGTATTTTACTGTAGATACATACACACATGTGAAAATACTTATATATAATATTATCCTGAAGATTATTATTCCATTTACACACATATATATGTGTGTAATAATCTGAGATATGGTATTACCAAGGAGGACACTGAGACTTGTAAGTAAGTTGCCCAAGGTCACCCTATGGTATCCCAAGCAGCAGAATTTGATTTCTAATCCACTTACATTAGATTCCTAAACTTGCTTTTAACCACTATTGATTAGGACCTTCCTGATTTTGTCTTATTCAGGCTGCTTTTCTCCTAGCCCTAACAGTTCTGTACTTACATTTTATAGTATTTGTTGCTGCAAGCCAGCACTGGAATTTCTGAAACCAGGTCAGTGATTAGCAGTGCATCAGGGTATTAAGTGACCTAGTAGCAAACCATACCTTGGAACATCCCAAGGCTCTTCATATATTTGAGGAGAAAACCATCATGGATAATGCAAAATGTGGTAATATTATTTTAGTCCATGCATTTAGTCAGTGGACATTTTACAAAAGCACCAACTTAAAGCTGATAAATTTGACTTCAGCTTTTTTTTTCTTTTTTTCATTTCCCTTAGTAGAAGTGTTAGAGATAGCAAACGGACATCCGGAAAAAGGGAAACAAATTGACTGACTGGATAATCCACAGGAATCAAATAAAATGACAAAATCACCTACAATCTTAATAAATCTTAGAATTACTTAGTTGGTTATTTTATTATAGGGTACTCAGCAAAATATTCCTGAAAACACCTTATATGAAAATATGATAATGCAATTCTTATCAAAAGCTCTTGAAAGTAAAAGTCAATATGAGTACATAGTAACAAAATTAAAAACAAATACTTTCTAAAGAGGATTAGAAATGTTTTATCACCTTCCTTAGAGTAATGCATTTAGGATTTTAATTTTACGAGCATAGCTTTTAGCTTCTTACAACTCCCCAGTTTACCTCCATTGTCCATCAGCATTTTAGAATTATTTCCTAACTCTCATGCATTTTTATCTTTTTGAAATAGTCTTATCAGGAAGCTTGTTTTCTTCAGATTGCAGATAGCTACATGTTCACTATCAGTAATAAAAACAGCTCCATATATTTCTATAGTAACTTTATTCCCCAGAAAGTTCACGATTGCAATTGGCTCTTCAAAATGAAGCTCCCTGGGCTTCCTTCATCTGATAACCATTTTGGATTAGTCATCGATTGGTCTCTGTTGTCAGTACCAGGTTGCAGGCTCTTAAAGGACACAGACTGTGTGCTCCATTATACATCTTTACCCCATAGTGTCCCTTGAAATGCTAAGGACTCTGAAGTTGTTTCATAAAAATCACTTGGATTGATTTTTATCTTTGCAGCCAAGTACGGGAGACAGGTGCCATTTCCTCTGACTTTAAGACAGTCAGACACTCTGGAGCAGAGATTAGGAGCCATGTCTCCAGCTTTCCTGCCCAATCTGAACTAGTAGCTTAATGCAGGGCTTCTCCCTGAAACACTCCTAACTGCAGACATGAATGAAACACATACCTCTCTGTGCAGGCCCTGGTGTCCTAACAGCAGTTGCCTGTGGCCAGCTGGAATTTTCTTTGAAGTTATGTATTTTATCTTCAAAAATTCTGTAAATATTACATTGTGTTTGTTGTTGTATTTATTTGAACATAAAAATACTATTGCATATACTTAACATCAAGTAAAACAGATACACCCGGAAACCGTGCCACTTTTATCTTGCAGGTCCTATTATTTCTTTCCTTTACCTGTGACCCCTGGAACATGCGTGTTCCAGGTTAAGAAACCCTGGTGAGATGTTTCACAAAAGTCCCTTTGCTTTAACTTTTGCTATAAACATGTTTCAGATAGAGAAATTCACATGGATAGTATAGATTCAGGAGGAGGCCCTTGGTCTATGGGATAGAACATTGACTTTCATGAAACCCTAAATTATAAATTCTGCTGGAGTCCAAGAGGGTCACTGAAGGGTGACAGGGAAGAGAAGGGAGCGAGGTAACTTCTTTGTTTTCTACTCCTTGCTTCAAACTAAGCAGCTCCATTCCCATCTGCTTTTCTTTTAAGATTTTATTTTGCAAAACATCTTCTTTTTCTATTTTTTCTTTGTTTCTTAAAAGAGCCACTGAATTAAGGAGAAGAAAGAATGCAATTCAACATAAGATTTTGAATTTCTTTGAATAACTGAATTTCTTGACTCTATGAGATATTTGTTCTTGGTACTGGCTTTCTTTTTTTCAACCAAATTCTTATAAACAATAAGCAAAAAGGAGCTAATGTGTCAAAGCTAAATATCACAGTGACTTATTGTAAGGATCATGCATGGATTCCAGACCTGACCTCTCATTCGGAACGTCCCTTCCAGATATTATAGCGCTTTTCAGTTGAACTAGTTTCAGTAACAGGAGTTCACAACTTTTTGATGCAGCCCTTTATATTGTTGGACACCTCTTTTTGTTAGTAATTTCTTTCTAAAATGGAACCAGAAACCTCTTGCCTATAATTTTTGTCCCAAGCTATATAGTCCCATGTGCTACAGAAAAAGCACAAAACACAGGTGTCCCTCATCCACACAGTAACCCTTGAACAGAGGCAGATTTACTGTGAAATCAATAAAGCTTAAGATTCAAGCCGCGCACGTGCATGAGCCACTTCCAAAACCCTGGGAGTGGCCCCAGAAATAGCTCTGAAGGCCATATGTATTTCAGATTAGCAAAACTAGGATATTTTAAGCACAGTCAATTAGGACAACTCTCTATTCCCACTCCAACTTCTCCATTACATTTCCTCCCATGTCACGTGATGTCAGAGGAGCTGGGGCAGTTTTGGAACTGATTACGGGGAGCTTCAGTTGGGAATACACTTAGTTTGGGCTTAGGGGGAGATGTTTATGGGGCTTGCAGTAATTCTCATGTATATCTAAGTTATCAATAACCACTCCAATACATAGGAATGGTTTCTAGAAAATTGCTACTGCTCACTCTGTTAGAACACAAAGATGTATGGCCAGAGCTCATAACTCTGAGGTGACTCAGAGGTCATACCATTCATAATATGAGTACATCCTAAGATGTCTCATGCCAGAAGTATGTGGGTTGTGGATGCTTGAATGTATGGAGTCAGAAGCTAGCTGATCAAGATGTGTCTAATCATCAGGTGTGTAAAATTGTTCAATGGAAGCTTCTCTAGCTACATTTTCTGTTCTCAGGAATATACTCTATAATGGGGCATATACAATTATAAACACCATATATTGTTTTCTATGGGAATTGCACAGACTATAATTCTTCAGAATTCTTGTAATTGTAGTGTATAAAATTGTAGCAGTACTATATATAAACACTGAGTTCATCTGTGACAGCTCATAAATGAAAGAAACTTGACAGAGATTTTCCCTAATTTGCTAACAAACCTAAACATTTATATAGTATTTTCAATAATGACTTGTGAAACTGATAGAAACCTTTCTAAAATATCATTAATAAAAAACAAATTTCAATCAACCATGCCAAAAAGCTAATTTTCTGTCTATTCTCTCTGTAGAAGATATTACAAAATCTTTGCCATAAAGTGATTAAAGAGGCAATCACGAACACAGAGCAAAAAAATACAGGGAAAAGAGTGCTATAAAGGTGTACCATACAGTTAATGAATAAAAAATAGTATTATATTATTTTTCTGGATTTTTAAATAAATGTGGTACATGTTCACATTTTTTAAATTTGAAAATTTTTGTCATTCTAAATATTCTCTTTAACAACTAATTTTGCATTCGTAATTTTGTATTAATTTTCATAGAAAGCCCCTCTTTCCAAATTGCATGAACTTTAAGCCCCCAAACAATTGATTCACCCCTCAAATATTCATAAACAGAAATTAGGTCTTTTTTCTTCTCTTCCCCAGGTAAACATCCTCAGGTACTTTCCAGTATGATTCTGCTTTCCAGGTTTCTCATCAGCTACTGATTTATGGCCCATTTGCTCATTAACTAAGGCCCCTAAGGAGACTGGGGATGAGAAGGCTTTAATGCTTGGGAGAAGGCACAGCATAGCTTGGTAAAATCAGAACATACTTCGCATTGAACCTATGTGGGTTTGCATCCCAGGCTTTCAAGTTACTAATCCTATTATACTAGGCACTGTTTCACCTTTACTTGAAGATTCAACTCCCTTATCTATAGAAATATGAACAATAATACCTAGCTCAGGGTGGAGCAATAAAATACAAAAAATGTGTATCACCTAGTTCAGTGCTCGGCATATAGTAGATGATCAGGTAACATTTGCTCTTCTTTTCATTAGTGTTTAAACAGAAATGCATGCTCTCTCCTGTACCTTTCACAGAGACTGGAGAAAGTTTGATTACATTTTTAAAAAATGTAACATTTCTCATTTAACAAGTGATGAAAAGCCTGTTTTCCCCTGGTGAGCTATCAGACAGATTGAGCAAATGAACCCACTAGTCACTGAAATCAAGCCTAGTTAGGCCTGGAGGAGTTTCAGGCAATTATACCAAATTCTAACTTCCCAGAGGACCCTGTGGTTGTCAGCTGACTCCAGAAGCTTATGCTAGAGCTTCTGGTGCTTCTCTGCACCTTCTGTGTTCAATCCTGGGCGGGGAGCAAATTATCTGGAAGGAAGGTAAGAACGTGGGATACTATTTACTAATTTCTTTATAAATGGATTTATTAACCAGATTGAGAATTATCAATAGCTTTACATTCTGACAGCCTCTGTTTTTGTCATCACATGTTTAACACATTAAACAGAAGAAGAACAGCTGGGAAGGGGATAAATAGTTTTTTGTTTTTTGCTTTTTTTTGCGGTACGCGGGCCTCTCACTGTTGTGACCTCTCCCGTTGCAGAGCACAGGCTCTGGGCGCGCAGGCTCAGCAGCCATGGCTCACGGGCCCAGCCGCTCCGCGGCATGTGGGATCTTCCCGGATCGGGGCACGATCTCGCGTCCCCTGCATCGGCAGGCAGACTCTCAACCACTGCGCCACCAGGGAAACCCCTAAATAGGTATTTTTGGTTGCACTGAAAATGAAGTGAAGTAATGAAGAAGTCATGGTTAAAACTGGTTGCAATAATGAAGGTAATGGTAGTAATACATGATGTATGTATTTAAAGTTTCTGTGATGTTCATGTTCCCACAGCCTGGGGGTGCGGGGGGTGGGTATCAATGTCAAATAATATACAGGCTATGTTGACAAAAATAAGATGAGTGGACTAGGTACAGAGAAATAGTTCTCCATGGTAAAAATGGGTGTGTGCGTGCGTGCGCACACACACACACACACACACACACACACGCACGCACACTGTAGATATAACACTATGTGAAAGCTGATAGACCCAGGGGAGATGGAGAGGGTGGTGAACCTGACAGGTCCTGCCTATTGCACGGGAGCTGCTCTGATCCAAATTATTTCTGAGTGTGAAAATGTGGCAGATCATTTTTTTCTCCAGCAAAGTTGGAAATCTGGAATTTTATGGTAGATCACGTAATAAAAATATGGGACCAGTTTAAAATGAAAACAACACCTTCTGGGCCAAATATAAAGTTTGCCAGGGCTGCTCTGGCTCCTGCATAGACATTTGTAACTTCTGCCCACAGCTGAACTGCATCACCTTGAGAGGAACATACAGCCCCAGACAGGCGCTGGGGTCAGGGATGAGGGAGGATGCCAGAGAAAAGCGGCTCAGAGGAGTGACCTGATATGTGGTGTATCATGTGTCTGTGGATATATTTATCTGTGGCAGATGTAGGTGTATCTTTGGTGCAGAGAAATATAGGTGCAAAGGCAGGGAGGTGTGGATGTTGCATTTTGTTCTCAGATGCTCAACCAAGGGTATCACTGTGGGCACTTTGAGGATATGGGGAGAGAATTGATGGTCTGCATGGTTGAAGAATGTACAATGTGGACTCTTTTATTTTGTTTTTCTGGCAATTTAATTTTAGTCCCTGTTTCCTTATCAAAAGTATTTAGTATTTTTTTTTCTTGATCTATTTACAGTGGAAAGACAGAATTTTTTCCAAATAATAGGATAAAAAAAGAAAGCGAAAAACACACAGAATTCCTGTGTCCCTGTCTTTTCACTTAATTATAACAAATATGTGTACTTTATGAAAGTAATTTCTGCTAAAGCTGTTAAGAGGATGTAAAAGATTAAAGTAGTTTGTATCTTTATAAATGCATACTTTTGGAAGAATTTCCTGCCATGAAAGTAGATGTAATTTAAAACTAGCTTTGCTCTTCCTCTCAAGTGTCTTGGTTTTCTCTCTTTTGTGTGTGTGTGTAAAAACAGAGAAAATACAACTCCTTTTCCTTAAAAAAAAAAAATCCTTATAGTTTTTATTATTGAGAGACCCTAATTAAAATGTTTCATTCGAAGGATTCTCTGCCTTCCTAGAGGGCAAATTTACAAAAGACCATCAAACCCAAATATACAGCAACATATATTATTCCAATATTTTAAAACATAGATTGTTTCAGAAATGTTTAACACCTAGGAATGTATTAGTGAACAGATTTTATACATATTACTTTGGAAAAATGAAATGATACATGAACATCATCTTTAACCAATAGTATGTATATAAATAGTAAATATAAGAACAATCCCATTCTCACATGCCTCTGTTCTTCTTTATCATCAGGAAAGAAAATTGATAAAATTTTCTCTGTAACCCAAATTATTCTTTTTGCAATATCATTTTAGAATCTGCCTTTTTTGAAATTTTTTTTTAATCTTTGAGGAGGCCAGTACATATTTGGTGATTTCTGTAAAATAAACTTTAAATTTAGTTAATATAATTTAAAAATTTACTGATTCTTAGCATGCTGTATAAGCCAGGTGGATTCATTTTTCCATGTTTCACACCTATTATTCTTGGGGATCAGAGATAGAGAGGAGTCATCACGTACTAATTTAAGTGAATTATTAGTCAGATTGAGTTTCATAAACTAATTATTTCTTACTCTTTTTTATGATTGTAATTGCATATAATTTTGTTTTGTGATACATCATTTATTTGCAATATCAATTACATTAAAATTATAACTGGAAAAAGTTTCTGTGTAGGGAACTCAATATTTTAATTTATTAAATATTAGTTATTATAAGGGATTACTATTTGGTTTTATTTTTAATGAATTCATGTGAAGTAGGCACTCTAAGTGTATACCCTTAAAAACAAAAGAATATTATGATAATTCATTCCTTTCCACAAAATTTCTGAGCAAAATTCTGATTTTGGCTATGAATTTAAGTAGTATGTCTAAATATAATTAAATAAAGCAAGCTTTTGAAATATGCAATATATCACATTCCAAATGTATGAGAGGATATGACTGATTTCTTTCTGAATTATATTGTTAAGGGTTATCATGTCCACCTGTAGATATTTGCAATAGCCTATATATCATGCATCAACGTAATTAACTTATAACCAAAAACGAAAATGATAAGGTTAATTTAGTTTATTTACCATGAGCTAAAACTGACCAGATAATCAGTAAATTAAGAGTGAATTGACTTTGTGAGCTACCGTTATTATTTATGCAATAGAGGCCTTTGGATCTGCAACAGGAATAGGAACCACTCAGTAATGTCTGTGCTTTGGTCGCTTATGGGACCAAATAACAATGGTTTTCCTCCAACAAAAATAAATGGAAGACAGTTGATTTCTTTTATTAGACATGCATAATTCATTTTGAAAATAAGGTTTTTTGATTAATAATTCTTACTATTAATTTTGTGGGGAAATTTTATTTCAAGTAATGAAGAACCATAAAACCAATATTAAATCTATCCATTTCTCGCTGCAGTTCTCATTGTTTAATCCTGTTTAACTAAGCCTTTGCTTCAGGCAGAGTGGCCTTCCTCCAATTAAAAGGAAGGGCCGAGTTCTTTTCTATCTCTAGGCTTCTCTCATACTGCCCAGTATGCTCCCCACACTACCCTTCAAACATTCCTATGGCTGGCTCCTCACATTTTATCTCTCTGTTTTAAATGTTATTTCCCTAAAAATCTTTTGACATCTTGTTATTCTTTCACATCACATGCTGCCCTTGTCTTACGTTACCCTATTACAATGAATATTTGTTTGTTGTTTGTTTCCTTTGTGAGAGTAGACTGTATCTAGATATTCAGCACCTAGGACAGGCAGCAGCAGAGATAAATGGCTGAGTCACAAAGAACCACACTGACTGGTTTGAATCCTAGCTCAGTCATTTGCAAAATCTTAGGCAAGCTTCTTATCCTTTCTGGGTGTCATCTGTAAAATGGACACCATAATTAGAACAATTAGAATAATAGAACAAAGATTACATGAATTAATATATGTAAATTACTTGGTACAAAAACGAGGCCTTGTTAAATGTGAGCAAGCTAGATATCACAGTGTCGGGTACAAAGTAATTAATCAGTAAACATTTGCTGAGTGAATGAATGCTATAATAGAGCTCTAATATCAGAAAGACTGGGATTTGAATGTCAGTTCTATCACTTAGGACCTTGACAAAGTTACTTAACTTTTTTGAACCTCAGTTTCTCAGTGTATAAAATAGTGTTGACTTTCTTGACACTTTTGTTAAGGATGAAAGGAGGTGTTTTTTTATAGCATGTTTTATGATTTCTTCTCGTTAAAAAAAAAAAGAAGCCCTAGTACTGTTCCTATTCTAGGACTGTAGTGTTCAACAGCCTTGCCTGAGGCCATTTGTACCTGTTGTTAAGATAATTATCCTTAACAGTTTTTAGTCATTAAAACTGTTTGGTTATAAGTAACAAAACCAAATTCAAACTAACTTTAGCCTAAATGAATTAAGGAATTAATGAAAGCACATATATTATAACTAGCAGTTTGAACAATAATTATTCATGGTATGTTCACAACCTAAATTTATTTATTTATGTTCACAACCTAAATTCATTGCACCTTTAAACTTTATGGATTTGGTCTTTTCCTTTCTTGGATGAAAATCCTAGCTTTTCTTTTCACTCCCACAGGATAGAAGAGTCCCTATAGTCATCTTAAATCACAAACATAATTTCAATTTAGTAATTAGAATACACTGGAGTATTTGCTTTCTATTGTTGCTATAGCAAATTAACAAGAACTTGATGGCTTAAAACAAATTCATTGTCTTACAGTTCTATAGATCAGAAGTCCAACGTGGACCTCCCTGGGTTAAGACTGAGGTGTCTACAGGATTGTGTTCCTTTCTGGAAGCCTGAGGAAGAATCTACCTTTTCCAACTTCTAGAGGCCACTTGCATTCATTGGCTTGTGTCCCCTTCCTCCATCTGAAACATAAACAATAGCAGATCAAGTCTTTTTCACATCGCATCCCTATGACCCTCTTTTCTGTCTGTTCCTCTTCTGCTTTTAAGGAGTCATGTATTAGATTGGGCCCATCAAGATAATTCAGGGTAATCTCTCCATCTCAGGGTCACCTGATTAGTAACTTTAATTGCATGTACAACCTTAATTCCCTTTTGTCGCGTAACATAATAAGTACACAAAAGTTCAAGTGATTAGAACTTGGATATCTTTGGGGGCCATTATACTGCCTACCATATCTGGCCTGTCTAATATTAAAGTAATCCAGGCTTCTAGATTGGGATTTTCTGTACATTAAGCCTTATAAGGTATGAGCCAGGATGTTTCCATTTTTACCTGCCAGTGGTAGCAAATGCATTATACATTCTAAAACTTTCCACATGGTCCCACTCAAGTCCCTCTACTCAGGCTCGTGATTCAGAGTTACCATTCTCCCAGTCTTTCCCCCAAAAGATGGATTAGTGTCACAACACAGCAATTGCTCTCTACAAAGAAAGCCGTTCATCAATTCCTTCACCCAATGTTCTCTTACACTCCCTCTAATTAATATCACTATCACTGGTCAGGCTAAAGGATCTGAGAGTTTACAGAACAGGCTCTTGAACAATTTCTTTGTGAATTAAGGAAGAATCCAAATAGCCTGGTACCTAAGTTTAAGTCACTGTATCATGGAATCTAAAGGCTAGGTCTTCTGAAAGACTGAAACTACAAAAGGCCATGAGTAATCCAAACTAATTTCTCTCTTTATCTTTTATCTCTCTTTCTTCCTACAAATCAGCTTCATTATTCTCCCTTCTGGGAATAACTGTTCTATGGTCCTTGGCCTCATGGCTGTGTATATAGCACCTGGTTTTACATATTACAAGAATTACCTTAATTCTCTTTCAAATTTCCAGGAGGCAAAAATCTCTGCTCTCCCTAGCTGGAGCTTTACATACATACTGGTCCAATCAACTGTAACCTGTGGAGTGAGCTGTATTATACAGAACAAAATGCTCCACTCCTGTAGATTTGGGGAATAGATAAGAGAGGATCATTTTGTCTTGGGAAAACCTTCCAAAAACTGTATCACAGTAGTCTGTAAATCTTATAATAACAATAAAACAAAACCAATAATCATCATTACAGTCAAAGTTTGTTCAGAGCCTTTTAAGACCAAGGCCCTGCATTATAACATGGAACTATCACCTCAGCCCCATGTGGAGGTTCAGTTGTTTTCTCCATTTTAATGAAGAAAATACTAAGGTGCAAAGAAGTAGATTAATTTGCTCAGGGTCACATGGGGAATAAGTAGTGGCTGGGACCTAAATCCACATTTTTCTGACTAAAAAGATGTATTCCATCTAAAAGATGTCAATAGAATGATATCCACTGTATAATTTTAACCAAAAAAAAACATATTTCAAAATGTTTTATGCATTACTAGAATTTATATCTCTATTCCTGCCTACACCAGTGACTGTATGTGTATCTCTATCTCTCTATACATCTATATCATATCTACCCATGTAACTGTCCCTTCCCTCTCTTTCTCTCTAACATATACATTTAAAAGTGAATACAGTATGCTTCTGAGAACAGAATCATTTGTTATTTAAATTCTATTTTGGGGGCTTCCCTGGTGGTGCAGTGGTTGAGAATCTGCCTGCCAATTCAGGGAACACGGGTTCAAGCCCTGTTCTGGGAAGATCCCACATGCCGCGGAGCAACTGGGCCCGTGAGCCACAACTACTGAGCCTGAGCGTCTGGAGCGTGTGCTCCACAACAAGAGAGGCCGCGATGGTGAGAGGCCCATGCACCACAATGAAGAGTGGCCCCCGTTCGCCGCAGCTAGAGAAAGCCCTCGCACAGAAACAAAGACACAACACAACCAAAAATTAATTAATTAATTTATTTTTAAAAAATTCTATTTTTTCTGTCTATATTTTTGTTAATGATGATATATCGTTGATGATTATAAGAAGATATTCTCTTTTTTTTTTTTTTTTTTTGGTACGCGGGCCTCTCACTGTTGTGGCCTCTCCCGTTGCAGAGCACAGGCTCCGGACGCGCAGGCTCAGCAGCCATGGCTCACGGGCCCAGCTGCTCCACGGCATGTGGGATCTTCCCGGACCGGGGCACGAACCCGTGTCCCCTGCATCGGCAGGTGGACTCTCAACCACTGCACCACCAGGGAAGCCCTAAGAAGATATTCTTTATTTGTTTTCTAAAGAACAGGAAATGTTAAGCTCATTTTAAAAAATTTTGCTAGGTCTCTAGAGAGTGATAGTTTTTCCTTAGGTGGCTTCTTGTTGTCTGCTTTCTTCCATAGCTCAACCAGAATTATCCTGCTGTTTCCTTTTTCTAACTAAAATCCCCCAAATCAATGTGGTGGCTAAGACACTTGCATTATTCTTTGTAAAAGTGTGGGTTTATAAGAAACAAGCTGTGAAATATCTGCTGCGTGACATTTATAGCCACCCTCCTGCCCAACAGAACATCCAAGTTTTATAGCTTTTAACTTATATGACAGTTTTTCGTCCTAGGTCCCTTTTAGGAATTCTTATTAAAGTTTACAAAAATTTCTTTCTTATTAATTAAATTTATCAAATACTTATTAAATACCTATTTATGCACATATAAATATGTTTCTTTAAGTTAGCTATTTGCCAACACTAACAAGCTCAGATTCCATTTAGAAAAATCAGAGACATAAATTATAGATAAACTCTATGGATCTCTTTGGCAGTTTTTGAAAGCACAGTTTAGAATCTCTTGTCTTTTATCTTTCTAATTTAATATAAAGAACAGTCAAGAATTATAAATAAGGCTTTTTTCTCTTAAAATAGTAAATAAATGCTTTCTTTGATTATTTAAGTAATACATAATTTGTTTTAAAATATCAAAAGTCAAGAAGGATGCAAGGAAGAAATTAGATGATAACCAATAATTCTGTAATGTAGCAATAGTTATTTTAATATGTTTAGCATGCATGATATATCTTGATAAAAATATACCACAACAATGTGTTAAACATTTTGTAAGTCAATGAATAGTTCTGCATTAACAGTTGCAGATTATTCTACTTTACTATTTTACAACTTATTTTATTTTTTAAAAACTCCTATTGTTAGCATTTGATTGCTTATATTTTTATATTATAAGCAATATTGATAAATATTGTTATGTAAACTAATTTGCACACTTTTCTGATTATCATCTTGGAAAATTTCCTAGGAATGAAATTTCAAATTGTATGATTTTTATTTAATACTTTAGATATATTTTGCCATTTGCTGTTCAGAAAGCTTGTACCATTTCTGCTCTGCCTATGAAGGAAATTCTATTTGACTTGCCTTCTGACATAAAACGAGTCAATTGGATGAAATATATAAAACAGTTGTTTTCACATATTGGACAATAGGGAGCTCAGGATTGTGATCCCTGAGAAAAAGGAATCAAGTAAGATGAGCCTTATAACTGCCTTGGATTTCTACCCAGAAGCAATTTCCAGAATATGATGAAAGGAGGAAGGGCCCAAATATATCCTGAATTGAAAAGATAGAGATTAAACTTTGGAAAAAATGAGCCACCAGTATATGTTGAGACAATATTGGAGATAAGAGAGCTAAACAAAGAAAGAGCTCCAGACATCTGCAAAGGAATACTTTGAAGTCTTTAACAGAATAACAATCAGTGCAAAGGATGAAATTCCATGATGTTGTGCACAGAACAGCTGTTGGGAAAGTACAATTACCAGAGAGCTCTAAATTGAACAATTTCCAGAGTTCACACAGGGCTAGGAATCACTCATGTTCCCACCAACAAGAGTGGAGAGACCCATTGACTGCACATCCAGCTGAGCTACAAAAGTATCACATACCTTAGTGGTGTGGCTAAAGTAGTTTTAGAGTAAAGGTTTCTCTAGGGCTGCCTTCAAAAACTACAGAACGTTCTCAAAATTATCAGGCTGATATACAAATAACAGCCCACCAAAAGTCCAACATCTTTAAAGGAGTACAACAATGTACAAGTCACAGAGTCAAAATCTTCTACATCCAATCAAAAATTAATAGACATGCAAAGAAACAGAAAATTGAGACTCATAATCAAGAGAAAATTAATGAATAGAAATAGACCCAAAATGATAAAATTAGGAGATAACTTTAAAGTTACGATTATATATTTATATATGCACAATGATGTAAAGACAGACATGAACCTAATGAGGAAAAAATGGAAGATATAAAAATGTTAGAATGTTAAAAATGTTAGAAGTTCCAAATAGAACTTCTAGAAATAAAAAACAAAATATTATAAATGAAAATTTCACTGTACAGGATTTACAACAGAATAGACTCTGCAGAAGAAACCATTAGTTAACTGAACGTTATAGCAAGAGAAATTATTTAAAAATAAATACAAAAGAAAAAGTACTGAAAAAATTAACAGAGCCTCAGTGACTTGCTGAATATCTATATCTATACCTGTATATCTGTATCTATATCTAATCTATATGTTTATTTATAACATATGTATAGAGTACCAGATGAAAGAAGAATGAAGAAAGGAGAGAAATATTTGAAGATAGCAATTAATGGCAGAATTTGTTTAGAATTTGGAGAATATTATAAACTGAAAAACTCAAGAAACTCAAGAAATTCCAAGCATGATAGACACAAAGAAAAATCACACCAAGTCACATAAAAATTAAATAAAACAAAGAAAAAAGTGAGTGACAAAGAAAATAAATAAAACCAGCAAGACACAAAAGACACATGGTATACAGAAGAGAAAGGAGTCCTGGGCAGCTAGTGCTCAAAACACTCAAACTCTCCTATGGGTTTCAGGAAAGCACTTTTAAGGACCAGTTGAGAGAGGGGAGTCACAGGGTATGTGATCAGCTCATTCACAATTCTCTGATTAGTTGATGATGAGGTAACAGGGTGGTGTCACATGGGTTAACATTATCAATCCTCAGGCTCCAGTAGGCCTGGGGCTACATGCTCATGGTCATCAAGTAGTTAGCATCTTCCATTTGGTGAGGGTTTTAGCAACTATAAAACAACTCGGAAAATGTGCATCAGATACTGTTATCTAGGTACTCCGGAGAGGAGCTAAAGCAGAGGATATGGGGGAGGAGTGTGTCCTGGGAAAGCCCTGTAAGGTCCTCCTTGGTTACACTAATACTAAAGTGAGGCAAATAAAATGATTTATGAGAAGAGAAAAAAATAAACGTAGACACAAATATCCTTAGCAATATACCAAATTGTATCTAGTAATACATAAAAAAATAATACATCCTGACAAATAGGCATTATTCCACAAATGTAAGTTTGTTTTAACATTTGAAAATCAATGTACTTTATATATTTAGAGAATAAATAATAAAAAGCCATCCGATCATCTCAATAGACAAGGAAAAATCATTTGCCAAAATTTAATACCCATTGACTAGAGCCAGAGGTGGGGTGGAGAGAGGAATTAAGTATAAAAGGATATAAAAGAACTTCTTAGGATGATGAAAATGTTCTGTATATTAAATGTTGTGGTAGTTGCAAGGGTGAATTTGGTTGGGGAGGAAAAAAATATTTTTCCTCTACACATATTAGGTTCTCTGTCTGGGGCCCTATAAATTAGACTGGCAAAAGATAGGTTAACAGGAGAAAAACAAACAAAAAATTTATTAACATGTACATCACGCATATATGCATGGAAAGACTCAGTGATGAGTAACCCAAAGGGGTGGTTAGAACTTGGGCTTGTATACCACCTTAGGCTACACAAAGGAAAAGAGGTTTGGGCTTCTGGGTGGGGAAAGAAGGTTCTGGGAAGGTAACAAGGAAAAGTATGTTAAACAAGGGTTGTCTCATGATGTTTGTTATGCAGATTTAAATTCCTGCCTTCTCCTTTAGTAAGAGTTGCTAAGAATTCTCTTCCTCTGTATGGGAGAGGGACACACATTTTGCAAATGGAAAATTTCCTTATAAATGTAAATTTCCTTTACAAAAGGAAAACTTGTGTCCTGTTTTTAGAGCTTTTACTCTGCTGATTCTCAATGGCCTTTAGCTAAAAATAATCCATATGCTAAAAAGGAATATTTTGGGGTGGCATATTCTGGTACCCTTCAATACCTTTATCACAATTTATCTAACAATGCACTTAAAGGGGATGCATTTTGTTGCATGTAAATTTTACCTCAATAGAGTAACAAAATTATACCAATATTTATTGCCATCAACAGTGAAAGAATGTACGGTAAACATTAAAAAAATGTTTTTGTTACATTACTAAAGGCAAGTTTCTCTTTATATCAGAAGATTTCTGAATTTACTGTTGAGGTTCACCACTTAATGGAATCAGTTTTCTTTTCTTTGAGGTGCAGGCTGTTCGTTGTGGTGTGCTGGCTTCTCTCTAGCTGCGGCGTGTGGGCTCCAGGATGCGTGGGCTCTGTAGTTTGTGGCATGCCGACTCTCTTGTTGAGACACGCAAGCTCAGTAGTTGTGGTGTGTGGGCTTAGTTGCCCCGCGGCATGTGGGATCTTAGTTCCCTGACCAGGGATCCAACCCACGTCCCCTGCACTGGAATGTGGATTCTTTACCACTGGACCACCAGGGAAGTCCCTGGAATCATCTTTAGTGCATTAACAATTTGAAATTCAAATAAAGCGTGTCTAATATGCTAATTTGGTGGTCAGGATGAAGTATCATATTTATATAATTTTTTATATTTACATTGTAATATTTGGAAACTGAAAATGGGAAGAAAGCTCAAATGACTTGGTTATTAAAAAGCCAGTGGTTACATAGGCAAATGCTTCAGTGGGCAGGCAAGTAACATAAAACAAACAGGACTGTACAGAGAGAACTGGACCCATTGGAAAGTGAATAACTCACCTAAAATCATTCAGATACTATTTTTTAAGAAACAAGTCGCCAGACAAACAAAATTTTCTGAGGACAGATAAGTTCAGAATTTGTGATGTCATAAAATAACCTTTAAATTAGAAAGTAGAATGTTCTCTTTAAATTTAGCTTCAATATAAGTTGCCTTCCAAGTTTCTTGATATATTTTACATTTTCATCTTTGTTTTCACCATTTAATTTTTATTAGGTGCTAATGTTGCAGGAAAATGGGGTGTGAAAGGATGGTCATGTCACAGGTCTTGGGCGAGTTCCTGGGATGGGCCACCAAGTAAGATTTCTTGGCTTCGTACAGGAAAGAATTCAAGAGCGAGCCATAGTAAGGTGACAGCAGGTTTATCAAGAGAGATACAAATTCCATAGGCAGAATGCAGTCCATCTCAGAAGATGAGAGTGGCCCCGTGCTGTGGAGGTGGTTAGTTTTTATGGGCTGGGTAATTTCATAGGCTAATGAGTAGGAGGATTATTCCAACTTTGGGGGGGAACGGGTGGGGATTTCCAGGAATAGGGCCACAGCCCACTTTTTGGCCTTTTATGGTCAGCCTCAGAACTGTCGTGGCGCCTGTGAGCGTGTCGCTTAGCATATGCTAATGTGTTACAGTGAGCTCATAATGAGGCTCAGGGTCTACTGGGAGTTTGAATCTTCTGCCATCTTGGGCCTCATTGGTTCTAACCAGCTTATTGTCATATCCTCAATGGCTATGTCATTCTTTTAAAGGTGGTGCCCTTCCCTCCTGTCTCACTAATAGGAGGAATTCAATCTCAAGTTCATTTTTTCAAAACATTGTGAATTTTTAAATATTATAAGTTTTGATTTGTCATCAATCTCAAGTAACTGATGAGTTTCTTAGGTTTTAGGAAAACTAAAGAAATTAATAGCTCTCTCAAAGTGGAAATCTGGTAATGTACAGGACACTTTATGAAAGAGGTATAGGGGAGGAAGAGAAAACTTTTTTTCTTTACTCCCCTAGGTTCAGTGGCTGAGGGCCCTGCAAATTAAACTGACAAAATAACAAGAGAGAAAAAAATAATTACATGCATATGTACACATGTTTGTACAGGAAGCTTGCACAGGCATGTGATTCTAGGAGTCAGAATTTGAGTCATATATCATCTTAGGCTAGGCAAAGGAGAAAGGATTTAAAACAACTGGGGGAGGGAGATAAGTTATAGGAAGATGAGGGGAGGAATTGTATTGTAAAATAATGGTTATTTAGCAGGTTTATCATTGCAGATAAGAGTCTGCTCCGGTGCTAAGAGCTGTCTCCAGAGTAGTTCTCTTCCTGGCAAGGGAGAGGGAGACACCGTTACAAATGGACACTTATGTCCCGCTTTTAAACAGAAAGGGGGGAAGGCAGAGACCTGATTGCCTTCAGCTCAAAACAATCAGTATGCCAAAGTGGCATATTTGGGAGTGGCATGTTCTGGCCTCTTCAGAGGGAAGCAGGAGTACTAGAAACATTGTGAATTAATCATCTCCCTTATGCTCTTTATTAATTCTATTTTAAAGTTTTTGGAGGAAGATGAAATATAATTGTGTTATGTTTTCAATTAACCAATCATTAAGTGTTTACTAAATGCTTATAAATCTGGCAGGTCTAAAAATAGCAACTGAAAAATGCTCTAAATGTGTGCCTTGAGAGTTGGAAGACAAGGCCATGTTTGCCCTGCATAGTTTTAAAGATACTAAGGAAATAAAAATTAATTGATAGGGTAAAGGAAGACTAAAGGTTTTAGAAGAGGTGTGAGGGCCATGATGAAATAAGTATTTAAATAACTTTAGCCATGGCGGGCCTATCTCTATGTTTATGTTTATTCATGCTTAAAATTGCTCACATGTTGTGAGTCCCTCGTTGCCCAGGGTGATCAGATACCACATTTTCCAGTGTCATCCTGGGACTCTTTTTTCCTGTATAGATTTTTTCCCATTCAGCCTATTATTCTGAAAAAAAATCTGTCTAGAGAATCTATGTTTATCCCTCTTCATTTGTTCTCTCTTTTTTTTTTTTCTCATTTTGTAAATCTGGTCACCATAGGAAAGACAGCAACCATTCACTTTAGAGAGAGTCTATTTTAAGTACTAGCTGCTGGGGGAAGGTTAGAGACTTTAATCCTTCATCTCCTCCTTTTCTGTAACAATGCTAGCTGGTAGGTAGTCAGCGGGAAAGTAGAAGAGAAGCTTTCAGAAAGAAAACATTCTCTGTAGAAAGTAGTGGCCCATTATGATGTTGAACAAAAGTAGTTCTCCTGGAATCATTTTTCTAGGAAAGCTTGTTATGCCACTTGACTTTATTAAAAAATAATAATAATAAATAAATAAATAAAAAGAAGAAAGAATAGGAAAAAAGAAAAGAGATAACCTAATTTTTCTTTGATCCCCCATAATTAATTTGTTATTGTTGACTACTACTTTTGTTGATACTTCATGAATTCAAACCATAGCATAGTGTTAATTTTAATAAGTGTTATAGTTACTGTGTTTATTTTGGACATGTTCATCTATTATTGATATTTTAAGATATTAAGTGAAAGGAGTGGAATGTTTGTAAAGACTTAAGAAACCTGACCTTTTACCTCAGCTTCACCCTAGAAGAGGAAGCTGTTACCCCCTGAACAGCTGCTACATGTTTTTTTCATTTAGTTAGTATTTGCCAAATTCCTGTAGCACAGTTGGCATTAATTGTTTTTTTTTTTTTTTCTTTTTTTTTTGAGGCTATAGTGAAGAGGCTAAAGACTGGAAGCTATTTTACCTCTCAGCATGAATGTGCTCTACTTTTTCATATTATCAGAGCTGTTTTAGATCAGTCTTTGTCATGGAGATGAAACTTCTGTTTTCGGGATTGGTCATTTCAGGGTGTTTTGAGGAAATAAAATTATCTCCAAGCTAATGATACCATTTAAGCATTTTCACTGCATTTTTAAAAGATGACAGAGATAAATCATTTTGTCACCTTGGTGTTCCTATTAAACCTTAGTGTTCTGGGGTTTTAGCTATAGATGTTTTTTTCTAGCTTTATTGTAGATTTTTAACATGCCCTAAAATTCTCAAATTGATAAGTTCACCATTCTGTGCTATATCAGGCAGTTAGCATGCATATTCCTTTGCTTTAATGCTCTTCTTTGGGCTCCTCTTGAGGGAGTTTTGCCACAGTTTGTGGAACAATTGATTATTAGATTAGATTAGGCAAGTGTGTGTGTGTGTGTGTGTGTGTGTGTGTGCACGTGCACACGTGTGTGTATACCCTTCATTTTGTAGTTCCATGATAATAGTATTAAATATACAGTTAAACTTTTCTTATTTTCCCTTTTTCAGATGATACTTAGATGGCTATCACAGCTAGTCTTCTTACTATAAGTAGACTCACGTGGATGAGGCTGAGATTGCTAACAAGAGTATATCACTTTAAAACCCTGGCATTTGAAGCCAAGATTTCATGGGCTCCTCATAAAAAGTGCATAAATCATTACATCAATACACTCTGATTACAAGCTTGTATTTAGTGTTGTGTTACACAGCTCTTCCACAATCTGAAACAGCGCTGTTCCCAGCAGTAAATTAGAATGATTTTTAATATCAGTCCTACCTTACTTTCCACCTGGCACCTTCATATGTCTGGTTTTTTTTATGAGTGTCTTAATTATGTGAAGCAACCTACAAACCATCAGTAACTGTTAAGCAACTCTGTTGTGTGTACATATGTGTGTTAGCATAAAATTTATATAGTTCCTTGGTTTCTTTGTTTAATAAAACTATAGTGGAAAGATCATTAAAATGACAATACTCTCCTTGCTATTAATTACAACTTATCTTGTTTCCTTGTTAACGGATGCTTCTTACTACTGGAGGAAATAAGTACTTTCTTGGTTCTCCATCAATATTAATTCTCTTAAGATTCTGTATGCAATCTTATGAAATAAAATTATAGAGAATTAAATGTTTAGTTATAGTAGTATTTAAAGGATACTTTTGCCCACCAGTCAATCCTAATACAGAGCACTGAGTAGGCCTTAATTTTCTTGACCAACTTTTTCTTTTAGATTCACATGTATAGGGAAGTAAATATGTGCATATTGTGTATTCAGCTGTTTAGAATTTAGTATCAAGTGTGCTTGGGGATGTCAGAGAAGCCCGAGTTAAATGAACTGGTTGTTAATGGAGGGTTAGGAGTCAGAAGGATGAAAAATTGTGGTGATAAAGGAGTGACATTATTGATTGGGCTGCTGTGAACATGGAAATAGCATGACTATGTTTTAGAAAAATCACTCTGGCAGATATAGAAAGGATGGATTAGAGGAAAGGAAGAATTCATTTTTAGGGAGTTACTGTCTTGGCAAGACATGATAATGGCCTCACCTGCAGGAAATGGAAAGTTAAGGAGGTGGATTTCAATGGCATTGAGCAGACTTAGTGACTATTTGGGGAATGGGGGAGGTTACAAGCAAGGATAAATCCTAAGTTTCTGTCCAGGGCAACTGGGTGGATAGTAATACCCAGATCCGGAAGAGAGGGGGTAAAATGTGTTGGACCAGCACTCCCAAGCATGAAAAAATCTTTATTTTTACCCATTGTTCTTGTATAGTACGTGCTCTTTCCTCCACCCCACCCCTGCTTACCTAGCTCTCTCTTTTCTAGGACTCAAAAGTATTTAGCAGTTATGAGGAGCGGGAATCACCCTAGGAATTCTTGGCTGCAACCGACCAACAATGTGTGATGAATAAGGGCTGTATTTTACGCAGATGAGTTTCTCAGGTGGTAAGAGTTGTCTCCAGGAGCAGTTCTCTTCCTGGTAGGGAGACACTTTTCCAAACAAAAATTTCCTGTATAAATTTAGGATACTCTGTTTTTAGATAGTAAGGGGAAGTAAAGAGCTTTTCCTGAGTCAGCTCATTCTCAATTGCTTTTAGCTCAAAATATTCTTATACCCTGCAAGCACATCTACCTAATTCTTGGAACTGTAATCTCAAAGATCCATCCTGGTTGCTGAGCCTGGAATTTCCTTCCAATGATGGTTTGCAGGATTGCAGTTTTGAGAGGTTCTAATCCTTTTCTCTCCATGGATATCTATGCTTTTGATCAAGTTGTTGTTCTACTTGTGTTATACATTTTACTGTGAAAATGAGTACCATGTTTCTGTAATTATTGCATGTATTGTGACATTTTACATACCCAGTGTCCCATGTTCCATAGCATACGATGCCAACATTTATAACTTGGAGTAATTACTTCATATTTTTTTTCAAATCTTCACATATATCTTCCCTTGAAAATCAGAACTAAATAATCAATAACTAACTACCCACAACAAATTTAAACTGTAACATTGGTTTCTTCTTTGTTTGTAGTTCTAGGTAGAACCCTTAAAATGAGTGATAAAGGATAGCATTTATAACACTCTCTTTTGCCCACTCTCTCCTTGGAGTGCTTTAGAAATACAATGTTGGAAATACAAATAGGTGATGTGGCTGGAAGTCTTGTTTTTTGTTATGTCACCTAAGTTGTTTAAAAAATGTGCACAGTAGTTTTTATAGCAAAGTCTCAGAATGCGTATAAAGGACACATTCACTCTTAGAGGCGTTCTTTCAAAGATTTTGAATTTTTTTTTTAATAATTATATTAGTTTCTTCTTCACCATTCAGTAAAGCTATTCTGCCTAGTGCCACTCGTGCCTTTTGTTTTTGGTGCCTGTGTGTGTGTGTGCTAAACTAATGCATACATTTTTTTTTTCTCTTTCATCTACTTCTTTTAACTTTGATTTTTTTTTTCTTTTTGGAAATTCTCATGAGTGTCCTCATGAGACATGTCCTTGTAGCTCTTAGTTATTTGCTCTTTTTTTTTTAAGTATTATTTATTTATTTATTTATTTATTTATTTATTTATTTATTTATTTATGTTTGGCTGCGTTGGGTCTTCGTTGCTGCACGTGGGCTTTCTCTAGTTGTGGCGAGCAGGGGCTACTCTTCCTTGTGGTACACGGGCTTCTCAGCAGTGGCTTGTCTTTGTTGTGGAGCACGGGCTCTAGGCACACGGGCTTCAGTAGTTGTGGCATGCAGGGGCTCAGTAGTTGTGGCTTGCAGGCTCTAGAGCACAGGCTCAGTAGTTGTGGCACACTGGCTTAGTTGCTCCGCAGCATGTGGGATCTTCCTGGACCAGGGCTCGAACCCGTGTCCCCTGCACTGGCAGGTGGATTCTTAACCAATGCGCCACCAGGGAAGTCCCTAGTTATAACTTACCTATTTCCCCCTCCCATCTCTTTTCATTTTTGAAATTTAATTTGTCATTTTTCCCCCCTCGAATATCTTCCATCATATTCTTTGCTAAGCAATGTTCTTTTCTTTGAGATCCTTTAATTCACCCTTTTTGATGATGGTAATTTATTCATCTTTACAATATTTGTTGAAGGCATAGTATGTGGTTGAAACTGTGCTAAGGTGCTAGGGATGTAGTGATGGACACAAAAAGGCTCTCTGACATACACTTTTTAAGGACAGAAATAATTAAGCTGTACATATAGTACAAGGTGATAAGAGCCGTGGCTGAATGAAAAGTTCTGAGTTGTTAAGGGACCTCTGGAAGCACATAGAAGAGACTTCAACCAAGATTGGATTGAAGAATTCCTGCATGTGAAGTAGTCAGGCAAAGGGGACATGATGAAGGCAGAAGTTTTCCAGGGAGCCATGGCCCAGGAGAGAGGGAGAGCGAGAGATCGAGAGCGAGAGTGAGAGCGAGAAAGTGTGTGTTCAGGGCCCTTTATTAGTATTGAAACTGTTTCACTATGTATATTTATGTTACTTTCTGTGCAATTACAAAAACTTTGGAGGTTTCTGTTTATGTTTTACCTCTGCTCAAAAATAGGACTTCTCTATTCTACTTTCGTAATAACTTCCCACATGCCATAATTCAGCTGGTAGATAATCGGTGATTTATACCCGTTATTGACTAATTTTAGGTGCCTGGGGCAGGTATGTAAATGCATTTCCAAGTTTGTGAGTGAGAATTGATATGTGTGTTTCTCCTTTTATGGGGAAGTCAGAATGTGATGATTATAGTGTTCTATTGGCAAACATTCAATTTCAGTTTACTTTCGGTAAAGAACGAGCTGGCTATATATATTACATTATGCAATTGTGCTAGGCAAAGACTGCTTTAATCCGGAACAAACCATAACCTGGATTTTAAATCAGAGGTTTATGACATTATGAAGATAAAATGGGCCTTAATTAATAAATGGTCAGCTCATTTTATAGATGAAGAAACTGAGACCTAGAGAGGTTAATGAAAGAAAACTGTAAATTAACTGTGATGAGGATTTGTGTGTGTGATGTTTGTTTTTATTCTGATACTTTTGAGAATAACTATTCTACTTGCTTGCCATTTCTTTTGTTTACATAACTTATATAATCATTTTTTCATTAATAATCTAGCAGACATAGTGTATAGATTACTTTTAAGTTGAAAATTAAAGAACTATTAAAGTAGGAGATGTTTGAACCTCAGATTTTTTTTTTTAACTAGTGTGACCAAAACTAAAAGTTAAGGAATTCTAGAGGAAGGAAGTAGAGATTGTTTTGTATTCAAATGTCTTATGGGAGAGCTTAAATAAATTGACTTATTTTTGTCATCTACTTCCTCTCTTGTAAATGAATAAATTTCTAAATGTTGCTCATCTTTGCTAGGGATTTTTTTTTTGTTTGAGGCAGAACAGTTTAACTTAATATCACTATGTTTCTATTTAAAAGGCAGTGTAAATATCAGTATCCTTCTTTAACCAGTGAGGACCTTGAGGGGCTCTAAGATTGGATAAAATCATTTCTTTAAGGTCTCTCAGTTAGTAAGTAACAGCTGATGTCAGAACATAGTGATATCAGTGCTCTGGTTCCACATTCTTTCCATCCCTCAGAAGGAGAGGAACAAGAGGAGGGAGTAAGGAGAGAAGGAAGAGGGTGTAGGAGGAAAAGGAAGAAGAGGAGGGGTGGAGAGAGGAGGAAGAATGTTGCTTGTTGTGTTTATTATTCACAATGTTTAGCACAGTCATACAGTATTGCTTTGAATCTTTATAACAATCTTCTGAAATTGGTATTTTACATTTTTTCCCCAATATACAGTTGAGGAAACTGAGTCTCAAATAAGTTATATTCCTCGTTCATAGTTACACGGCTAGTACTAGAGCTACTCCAAAGCCTGTCTTTCTACCACTGCACAAAACTGATTCCTATGCTGTCACTTATTTCCCTGTATTTTTTTTAATGGACACTGCAAACGTCACTTTAAATTTTATTTTATTTCTATAAGAGAAGCAGACTGGGAACAGTAACAAACAAACAAAACTCTGGCTCTGCACCATGGTGTGTTGAACACTATTTGGAGGGGGGAAGTGTAGAAACGTTTCTGGACTAAAGTGAAAGTTGGGAATTAAAAGTTAACATCAAAATTGAAACAAAGCCACATTTTGTGAAGTGCACACTAATAGCAGTCCATTCGATCAAAGGATGTGATCTCACTTCACAGTAAAACAGGTCCTGCAAGCCCAGGTAACTCAGGAAGCAGAATGGTAATTATTCACAGAAGAAAGCAGGTAGTATACTGTTACATTACTACAGGAGAAAGTCAGAAGGTCACAAAGCTTACAGGGTAACTGACACAACTGAAACTGCTTGGCCCCCTTAAAAAGAAATAATAAAATGGGAGAGAATGAAGCAAATTTACCTAACACAGCTTTGCAAGGTAAGTGCCAACAGCTTCTGAAATGGTAGCAATCAGACGTGTAAGTGGTGTCGATTACAAAGTGTGTGTATGTGCTTGCGCGCGCCCCCCCCCCGCACCCCGCTGAGTTTCGAGGTGTGCTTTGTAGGTGGGAAAAGAGGTGGGGATTGTTGTTTCTGAAGAAGCAGCTGTGTCGGTTTTGCTCAACTACTCAACCTACACAGAAACACCAATTCGGTGGAGTAGGGAAAGCCTTATCCTTACTCCCCACTGTAGTGCTGGAGAAATGGTACAACCTACTTCCAGTGCATTTTCATGTTAAACTTTTGCTAGCATTGGAAGAATATCGATTTTTGTCTCTGTGGGATTTTAATTTGTAATTAGATTTTACCATCTCTGGGGTTTACCAGCTAAGTGTCCTTGTAATTAATATAACCATTTTTTTAAAGGTAGAAAACAAGTCTCAGAGGGCAGCGTATCGTTAGGGAGAGCAGTTGGTTTTACAGGTTTTACTTCATCAGATACCTTTGTCCTTTGAAGGGACTGGCTTTGTTGACATTGGCTTGACTAAGCTTATATGGTTAGGCTTGTTGATAGACACAAATACAAGTTCTCTTAACACTTTCCACTTTTTTGAATGAAGAAAGTTCCTTTTAAAAAAAGAAATAGAAAATGGGCTGAATGCATATTTGTTGCCATGATTTCTAGTAGTCTTCTCTCTTATGAATTATTTACCACCTTTACAAGTGACATTTTGAACAGGGTATTTTTAAAAAATCTACTTGATAATGATATTTTTATTTGTTTAATTATGTTCTTGTGAAGCTACCGACAAGAAAATCCCCAAACTACTCAGTTTTCCATTAAGTACACATAACCAAACATGTAAGTACATCTGTGAAATACAGCACACCTGAGAATAACAATAAGATGATCATAGACATGCCTGGTCATAAAAGTATATCACCCATTTTTATAGAGTTAAATAATCTTCCAGAATACCTGTTTTTTTCTTTATTTTCTTTAATTCTTTCTCTACCTATCTTGCTTAAGAATCCCAGAATTTTATTTCTATTTTTGCAGGTTTCCTAAAAAAATTTTTTTTGAAATATTGCATAAAATGCTATTAAGATCATTTTTAACTTAAAGATTAATTTTAAAAGTTATTTAGTGCATTCTATTGAAGAAAAACAAGGTAAAAGGCTCATTCAGTATAACTCTATGAAATAATTTATTTGTATGTGTTTTATGGACAAAATGATATTATGTACGTGATTATAACATATACCTTAACTGTCTCTGCAGTATTTTTCTGTGGAAAAGTATATGGGAGGCATCTAGGTTGTTAAAGTTGCTCATATAATAATGATTTTGTATCAGATGTATATGACTGTTTGGCAGCCCCCTGAATAGCTCATCCTAGGCCTTGTGGGTTCATCCCCTGAGTCTGTGTTTGGGATTGAAATAAACTGAGGAGTAACCTGGCCTCTCCCCTCTCCCCTTATCATCCCTCTTTGTGTCAGGATCAGAGGTAATATTTGCTTCTTATTTTAGAGTCCTAGATTGTGTATAGATCTTCTGTTGTTTTGGGTTTTTTTCTTTTCTTTTCTTCTGGCCCTTTTATGTATGTTATGATTCTGGTAATATGTTCCACTGTGGAAGGGTAACTTCCCCTTCCTCCTATCTACTGACTTTTCCAATTATTTACAGAATTAATAATTAGCATATATCAGAAAAACATGCATAAAATTTAAAACAAGAGCTATGATAAATAATTTGAATGTCATGGTTTGAGTTAGAAAACAATGTGCCTTGGTTCATAGTTGGGGAATACTTGTGAAATCAGTTCTATCCTGGGGTATTTTCCTTTGTGCACTCTGTGAAAACTTTTCAGTAGGAATGTGTACTCTTCTGATCTTATCTGAGTTGAAATGCATCCTTGGTAGGTCTACAAATAGTTCAGATCTATCTTCTTGGAGTGTTGAAATGCTTCCATTCCAGACATATTTGCCCTAAGATTATTAAGTGAACCTATTAATCAGTGAGAATTAATGAGAAACAAAGGTGCTTCACCTTGGTTTGAAATTATTTTTGGATTTTTTTTTATATATATAAAGGAAAGTGGTGTGGAGATAACTTGTACCTTTACTTGTATGTGTGAGGGTAAGAGATTTTTGATGTTTGTTTAATATCTTATAAGACAAATCAGGATATATCCTGGAGTCTTTATTTATGGGTTGCTCTAACAGTATTTTGTTTTCTATGCGATACCCTGTCCTATATCTGAGCTTGAGTTTAAAAATTACCAAAGTAAATGAAAAAGACATTTTGAAATGTTGTTTAATCTTGCCTTTGACTTAACAGCATTTATAAAAGATTCTGAAGTTCTCTAAAATAATACTAATTATTGTCAGCTCTGCTTACAAATGAGTGTTCTCTAATAGAAATGACTATATTCAAATGTTTTGTACATTCAACCTATGGGTGATAGGTTTAAGAGTTTTGGCTATGAAGATAATAAGTAGATAATAAACAGAGGATTTTCATTAGAATTCCATCTTGTGCCTTGAATAATGGTTTTCTAAGGCCATGTATCTAGATTGTCTAGATTCATTGAACGATCTCTAATTACAACTTGGAGCGCTAGCCATAGACGTTCAGAAATTATTCATTTTAGCATTACATCCTTTAGGTCTCTGACCCATTATTATACCCAGGGAGCTGGTTGATTGTGCCCTGGTTAGTGGAGCCCTTAAGCTATCAACAGTTAATGTTTCCAATGGTATTGGGAACCTATCTTTTCCTGAATGAGAGTGAAATCTTCCCAAGGTTATCTTCAGCTTAATGTGAACAGATCTCAATTATCTTTTCAAGTATAAGAAGCAAACTCTCCCTTTCAGTCTCAATGATACAGTAACTCCACAGACATTTATGTAAAAATTTCTCACATGAAGGTTCATAATATTCTCTGGATTCATAAAATAGAATTATCTTGGGGAGGAGAGAATACTAGAAAAAATTTTTTCTAATTTTTGAAAATACAAATAAAATGGACAAATCATGTGGCCTCAGGAATAGGGGTAAGTGCTTTCTGAGCATTGTTATTTGCTGAGGAAAGAAAGCAGAATTTCCTTACATAATATCTATAAACACATGTACCACTGAGTGGCACGTTGTCAGTTTGTGACAGTAGCGAAAGGCCATGGCTGGGATGACAGGAGGGTGGAAACTCCCTTCTTGGCCGGGAGTTATCTGGAAAATGCCTTAGGCTAAGGCTCTCAAAAGGCTACCCTTGGGCACGTAAGGGACCCTTACCTACTGTCTCTCAGGAAGGACAGGCATTTTCTGCTTCTCCCAGGGTTCTCATTAACAGGCAGGGCAGACCCTAATCAGAACTAAAATAAATAAATAAATAAAGAATAAGGGAAAGACTCTCTCATTACCCAGCTGTGTTCCTCGTCCACTGAGTCCCTCCTACCTCAGGAACTCAGCCCCATGAGCTCTTCTTTCTCTCCTCCTCTTCCTTGGTCAAAACATGTCCAAGGCCACATGCCTCTTGGTAAAGAATATGAGATACTAATTTATCCTCAGAATTATTTGAATAACAGGAATCTGAGTTCTGTGCCAGAACAACCTTGTGAGAGGAGGTTTCTTTGAGTGGGGTCTCCCCTGGGCTGCTCAACACAACCTCATCACTCAGGCTGCCTACTTCTCTGCTGCTCGGATGTTTTCCAGCACCTTCTAATTAAAGCCCTTCTTCTTACCTTAGTTCTTCTTAGTTCTCTAGATTTAGGAAACCCCTATTCTAAAGGCTACGAAAGACTAGAACTCAAGTGGAAAAGATGTTTCCAAGTACAGAAGGTTGGCTAGACCGTTTCAAATGCAAGGCCAGTTCTAGGTAGCCGTCAGCAGAGAGGAGAACTCTTCACCAACCCACTGAGGGAGAATTTGGCTGTCAAAGCTAGGGAAAAGAAATCTGTAGAATGTTAACATTTTCAAGGTAGAGAGGAGCTTAGAGGGCCTCAAGTCCAAAATTTTTACTTTGTAGAGAAGCGAACAGAGATCCTTTGAAGGTACAAAAATTTCCCTTGGTTTCTCAGAAGCAGTTGCCAGAACCCAGATCTCCACCCTAGCTGCCTAAAGCCTATAATTTGATGGAGGAATTTGGCACATTATTTTCTAGGGGTATTTACTTTCCTATTTCAAGAAGGGAAATCAGGCTTGTAAATGCTTTCCATATTGACATATTTAGTTTCTACAGTCATCACCTGGAAATCGTTGTCCAGTATTCAGTCTGGCTTTTATAGGACTGCTCCATCTAGGCTCGGATTCTCTCTTGACTCCAAAGAAGTTACTTTGGCTTTTGAGACATTTACTTATCTTTCATCACAACAAGGAGGAATTGGCTTGAAATTCCATAGGCACATGCAACAGATGTTTCTCATGATACAGCCATTTTTTAAAAGAAATTATACTTATTCTGTTTGGCTAGTGTAAGAAAAAAAAAAATCCAGGTGGGAACGTACCTTAGTGTCTGTGTTTCTCAGTTGCAACCCAAGGGCAGCAGTACTGCATACCCCAACCAGTTATACTGGCTTGGTGTGCATGTTTACTTTCTATGATGGGAAAAATATCTCTGCGTTCATCATCATAAACCATGCCTGTGAGTGCTTTGAAAGCTTTCTAAAACCCCAAAGAGAACTCACCAGTTTGTGAATCTTCCTTCCCACCCAATAGAACTTTAATAGCATTTTCAATTAAGAGAAGTGCACAGAGGTCTTGTGTAACCTATTTGTTTTCTAGGAGGAAGCTTTCACCAGCTCTGAGTGAGAGGCTGGTATACTTGAAAACCTGAGGCACTTTGGAAATGAAATTTAGATATTGAGGTAACAGGGCATTTTGGAGTTGAAATTTCCAGAAGCTCTGCTGGAGAGGTCTTATAATCTAAGGACAAAATCAAGCCTAATCGGAGCAAGTAAAATTGCAGAGAATGTCAAGGCATGAAATCCCAAGTGACTGACTGAAGGGTGTATGCAAAAGAGCATGAGAAGATGGATTGGGGACTTTTCCCAAGTACAAGGCAAAGAACCCTTGCAGCAGGCAAACAGGTATTGTTATAAAGCAGGTGTTGTTATAACCACAGACACATATCCAGGAATTTATAGAGAAATCTAGGAATTTATAGACAGTTTCATAGAGGAGATATGATGTGAACTGACTCTGGACAAAATAAGTGGCAGAAAGAAGAAAGTCTTTCCTGGCAAAATGAAAAGCAGAGACAAAAGGCATAGAAATTGTATCTGTCCATGCATTTACTTGCTTTATTTTCTACTCTTATTGAAAACAAAGGATTTTCCAAAAATTATTATAGTGGAGCCTTGAACAACATGGGTTTGAACTGCACAGGTATACTCATATGTGGACTTTTTTCACTTAATACATACTACAGTACTACACAATCTGAAATTGGAACTCGGTTTGGAACCACAATCTGGAGGGCTGTAGGGCCCACTGTAAAGTTGTCTGTGGATTTTCAACTTTATGGGGGGTGGGGGAGTTGATGCTCCTAACCCCTGAGTTGTTCAAGGGTCACTGTACTTTGAAATAGGCTACAAATAAATAAACCTAATAAAAAAATAAGGTTAAGATAATATAAGTTAAAATTTATATGTAAAATGTATGCCAAAACATTCTAAACAGCTACCAAACAAGTCACAAATTTGCTTTCAAGCTCCCTAGCAGCCAAAAGGAAGTAAGATATTGGTTTTAAGATTAATGGTGTGCAAACCATATAAAAATGTGGCAGTTATTCAGGGGAGGCATAGATTTCTTGATTAGACATGGTGATAGAAGTCAAAATTATTTCTATAGATGACAGGAGACAGGCCTAATTAGAAGAAAGGTTTTTATCAGGCAGCAATGAGACATAAAGGTAAAAGAATTATAGAGATAAAGAAAATAGTATTATTTAACTCATCTCAGAATCTTCACATGGATGATTTTCTTTGAGCCCCTTAAGCTGCTGCACTGTCCTATCAGATGTTTGTCAGAAAAAAAAAATTATGCAGAAAAAATTTCAAATGTATAATAAGTCTGAAAATAAAAAGACATAAAAAGAAAACAAAAGAATATTTAAGAAATATAGACTTTATAAAAACTAAGTTTACATGATTTAAACATTCACACTTAAAATTTCAGAATATAAAAAATAGGTCATTTTGAAAGTTAGGCTGCTATATATATTTTATAAGCATGTGGTATTATGCAAGTATCTCTCCTGGAGTGGATTTTATGTGGGTGTTGTGTGTTCATGTTGGTTAATGAAGGGTTTAGTACAGTCACTGTGACAGGTTTGGTGGTGGGGCCGTGGGTAGTAGGTGGGTCAGGGATAGAGAGTAACAATAAAGAAGAGCACATTGGTATTGATAATATTCATGTTGCATTGTAAATCTACTTTAAAGACTTTAATCTGTAAACTTCAGGTACAATGAGGTAATAATGTTGCCTTAAGTTTTTATTTTCCATACATTTAAACAGTAATTTGGGGGAAAAAATTTAATGAGAAAATAGTAATGGTTTTTCATTCTTTCTTTTTTTGTCATTTTTAAACATCTTTATTGTAGTATAACTGCTTTACAATGGTGTGTTAGTTTCTGCTTTATAACAAACTGAATCAGTTATACATATACATATGTCCACATATTTCTTGATCTTGCATCTCCATCCCTCCCACCGTCCCTATCCCACCCCTCTAGGTGGTCACAAAGCACAGAGCTGATCTCCCTATGCTAGGCAGCTGCTTCCCACTAGCTATCTATTTTACGTTTGGTAGTGTATATATGTCCATGCCACTCTCTCACTTTGTCCCAACTTACCTCTCACTTTGTCCCAACTTACCCTTCCCCCTACCCATATCTTCAAGTCCATTCTCTAGTAGGTCTGTGTCTTTATTCCCGTCTTGCCCCGGGCTCTTCATGACCATTGTTTTTCTTTTTTTTTCTTTTTAGATTCCATATATATGTGTTAGCATATGGTATTTGTTTTTCTGACTTACTTCACTCTTTATGACAGACTCTAGGTCCATCCACCTCACTACAAATAACTCAATTTCATTTCCTTTTATGGCTGAGTAATATTCCATTGTATATCTATGCCACATCTTCTTTATCCATTCATCTGTCGTTGGACACTTAGGTTGCTTCCATGTCCTGGCTATTGTAAATAGAGCTGCAATGAACATTGTGGTACATGACTCTTTTTGAATTATGGTTTTCTCAGGGTATATGCCCAGTAGTGGGATTGCTGGGTTGTATGGTAGTTCTATTTTTAGTTTTTTAAGGAACCTCCGTACTGTTCTCCATAGTGGCTGCATCAATTTACATTCCCACCAGCAGTGCAAGAGGGTTCCCTTTTCTCCACACCCTCTCCAGCATTTATTGTTTGTAGATATTTTGATGATGGCCATTCTGACTGGTGTGAGATGATATCTCATTGTAGTTTCAATTTGCATTTCTCTAATGATTAATGATGTTGAGCATTCTTTCATGTGTTTGTTGGCAGTCTGTATATCTTCTTTGGAGAAATGTTTATTTAGGTCTTCTACCCATTTTTGGATTGGGTTGTTTGTTTCTTTGATACTGAGCTGCATGAGCTGCTTGTAAATTTTGAGATTAATCCTTTGTCAGTTGCTTCATTTGCAAATATTTTCTCCCATTCTGAGGGTTGTCTTTTGGTCTTGCTTATGGTTTCCTTTGCTGTGCAAAAGCTTTGAAGTTTCATTAAGTCCCATTTGTTTATTTTTGGTTTTATTTCCATTTCTCTAGGAGGTGGGTCAAAAAGGATCTTACTGTGATTTTCTACCAATGTTTTCCTCTAAGAGTTTTAGAGTGTCTGGCCTTACATTTAGGTCTTTAATCCATTTTGAGTTTATTTTTGTGTACGGTGTTAGGGAGTGTTCTAATTTCATTCTTTTCCATGTAGCTGTCTGGTTTTCCCAGCACAACTTATTGAAGAGGCTCTCTTTTCTCCACTGTATATTCTTGCCTCCTTTATCAAAGATAAGGTGACCATATGTGTGTGGGTTTATCTCTGGGCTTTCTATCCTGTTCCATTGATCTATATTTCTGTTTTTGTGCCAGTACCATACTGTCTTGATTACTGGAGCTTTGTAGTATAGTCAGAAGTCAAGGAGCCTGATTCTACCAGCTCTGTTTTTTGTTCTCAAGATTGCTTTGGCTATTCGGGCTCTTTTGCATTTCCACACAAATTGTGAAATTTTTTGTTCTAGTTCTGTGAAAAATGCCAGTGGTAGTTTCATAGGGATTGCATTGAATCTGTATATTGCTTTGGGTAGTACAGTCATTTTCACAATGTTGATTCTTCCAATCCAAAAACATGGTATATCTCTCCATCTATTTGTATCATCTTTAATTTCTTTCATCAGTGTCTTATAATTTTCTGCATACAGGTATTTGGTCTCCTTAGGTAGGTTTATTCCTAGATATTTTATTCTTTTTGTTGCAATGGTAAATATGAGTGTTTAGGTCTTTTCCTTCTCTTGTGTTTCCTGCCTAGAGAAGTTCCTTTAGCATTTGTTGTAAAGCTGGTTTGGTGGTGCTGAATTCTCTTAGCTTTTGCTTCTCTGTAAAGGTTTTAATTTCTCCGTCAAATCTGAATGAAATCCTTGCTTGGTAGAGTAATCTTGGTTGTAGGTTTTTCTCCTTTATCACTTTAAATATGTCCTGCCACTCCCTTCTGGCTTGCAGAGTTTCTGCTGAAAGATCAGCTGTTAACCTTATGGGGGTTCCCTTGTGTGTTATTTTTCCCTTGCTGCTTTTAATATTTTTTCTTTGTATTCAATTTTTAATAGTTTGATTAATATGTGTCTTGGCATGTTTCTCCTTGGATTTATCCTGTATGGGACGCTCTGTGTTTCTTGGAGTTGATTAACTATTTTCTTTCCCATATTAAGGAAGTTTTCAACTATAATCTCTTCAAATATTTTCTCAGTCCCTTTCTTTTTCTCTTCTTCTTCTGGGACCCCTATAATTTGAATGTTGGTGCCTTTAATGTTGTCCCAGAGGTCTCTGACACTCTCCTCAATTCTTCTGGGTTTTTTTGTTTGTTTATTCTGCTCTGCATTAGTTATTTCCACTATTTTATCTTCCTGGTCACTTATCCGTTCTTCTGCCTCAGTTATTCTGCTATTGATCCCTTCTAGAGAATTTTTAATTTCATTTAATGTGTTGTTCATCACTGTTTGTTTGCCGTTTAGTTCTTGTAGGTCCTTGTTAAACGTTTCTTGTATTTTCTCCATTCTATTTCCAAGATTTTGGATCATCTTTACTATCATTATTCTGAATTATTTTTCAGATAGACTCTTTCCTCTTCATTTGTTATGTCTGGTTGGTTTTTGCCTTGCTGTTTCATCTGCTGTGTGTTTCTCTGTCTTCTTATTTTGCTTAACTTACTGTGTTTGGGGTCTCCTTTTCGCAGGCTGCTGGTTCGTAGTTCCCATTTTTTTGGTGCCTGTCTCCAGTGGCTAAGGCTGTTTCAGATGGTTGTGTAGTCTTCCTCGTGGAGGGGACTAGTGCCTGTGTTCTGGTGGATGAGACTGGATCTTGTCTTTCTGGTGGGCTGGTCCACGTCTGGTGGTGTGTTTTGGGCTTTCTGTGGCCTTATGATCTTAGGCAGCCTCTCTGCTAATGGATGGGGTTGTGTTCCTGTCTTGCTAGTTGTTTGGCAAAGGGTGTCCAGCACTGTAGCTTGCTGTTCATTGAGTGGAGCTGGGTCTTGGCATTGAGATGGAGATCTCTGGCAGATTTTCACTGTTTGATATTACGTGGAGCTGGGAGGTCTCTTGTGGACCAGTATCCTGAACTTGGCTCTCCCACCTCAGAGGCACAGCCCTGATGCCTGGCTGGAGCACCAGGAACCTGTCATCCACACGGCTCAGAATAAAAGGGGGGAAAAAAAAGAAAGAAAGAAAGAAACAAGAAGATAGTATAAGAAAGTATAGTAAAGTATTGTAAAGTAAAGTATAGTATAATAAAATAAAGTTATTAAAATAAAAAATAATTCTTAAAAAAATTTTTTTAAATAATAAAAAAAGAAAGGATGAAAGAAGAGAGCAACCAAACCAAAAAACAAATCCACCGATGATAACAAGTGCTAAAAACTATACTTAAAATAAATAAATTAATTAAAAAAATAACCATGGGCAGCCAGAACCCTAGGACAAATGGTAAAAGCAAAGCTGTACAGACAAAATCACACACAGAATCATACACACTCACAAAAAGAGAAAAAGTGAACAAAATATATATATTGTTGCTTCGAAAGTCCACCTCCTCAATTTGGGATGATTCCTTGTCTATTCAGATATTCCACGGATGCAGGGTATGTCAAGTTGATTGTGGAGATTTTATCCGCTGCTCCTGAGGCTGCTGGGAGAAATTTCCCTTTCTCTTCTTTGTTCCCACAGCTCCTGGGGTTCAGCTTTGGATTTGGACCCGCCTTTTGCATGTAGGTTGCCTGCGGGCATCTGTTCTTCCCTCAGACAGTGTGGGGTTAAAGGAGCAGCTGATTTGGGAGCTCTGGATCACTCAGGCCTGGCGGCGGCAGAGGCCAACATGACGTTGCACCAGCCTGAGGCTGCCGTGCGTTCTCCGGGGGAAGTTGTCCCTGTATCCCGGGACCCTGGCAGTGGTGGGCTGCACCGGCTCCCGGGAGGGGAGGTGTGGAGAGTGACCTGTGCTCGCACACAGGCTTCTTGCTGGCTTTAGCAGCATCCTTAGCGTCTCATGCCCGTCTCTGGGGTCCACGCTGATAGTCGCGGTTCGCGCCCGTCTCTGGAGCCCGTTTCAGTGGTGCTCTGAATCCCCTCTCCTCTTGCACCCTGAAACAATGGTCTCTTGCCTCTTAGGCAGGTTCAGACTTTTTCCCGGACTCCTCCCGGCTAGCTGTGGCGCAGTAGTCCCCTTCAGGCTGTGTACATGCAACCAACCCCAGTCCTCTTCCTGGGATCTGACCTCCGAAGCCAGATCCTCAGTTCCCAGCCCCCACCCGCCCCGGCGGGTGAGCAGACAAGCCTCTCGGGCTGGTGAGTACTGGTCGGCACCGATCCTCTGTGCGGGAATCACTCCGCTTTGTGCTCAGCACCCCTGTTGCTGTGCTCTCCTCCGCGGCTCCGAAGCTTCCCCGCTCCGCCACCTGCAGTCTCCGCCCACGAAGGGGCTTCTAGTGTGTGGAAAAACCTTTCCTCCTTCACAGCTCCCTCCCACTTGTGCAGGTCCCGTCCCTATTCTTTTGTCTCTGTTTATTCTTTTTTCTTTTGCCCTACCCAGGTACGTGGGGGACTTTCTTGCCTTTTGGGAGGTCTGAGGTCTTCTGCCAGCGTTCAGTAGGTGTTCTGTAGGAGTTGTTCTACACGTAGATGTATTTCTGATGTATTTGTGGGGAGGAAGGTGATCTCCACGTCTTACTCTTATGCCATCTTGAAGCTCCTCCCCCTGTTTTTTCATTCTTGAGTCTGAGTTTTCATCAGTTTTAGGTTCATATTTTATATTATTTTCAGTTTATCATTTGATCTCTATGGATTTCCTTTAGGCATCATCTTTTTTCTAAATTACAAAACTAGTAATATTGCTTACATTTTTAGAAATTAGTAATTGCTAAGTTATATTTATCAAAATACTTTTACATAACAACATAATTCCTAATGACATTGGTTAATAGAATGTTCTAGAAAGGTAGTCATCACATGAAATTTTCATTTTCATAGGTTGATTAGTAAATAATTTGTTTTCATAATTACATAAATAAAAAGGAAAAAAATCCAGTATTCATTGGGTACTAAATTTAAGTGGAAATTTACTAAGCTTATTTGAATCTCACAACAATCTTGGCCTTTTCTCTTCCCCTCCAACAAATACACTAAGGCGATTCCCCACTAAAACCTCTGCCTACTGGTCATGTCTGCTGAACTTCCTATGGTTTGTTCCTTCTTGTCATTCAATCATCAGATTAAATATCATCCCGGTGATTCTTTCTCTAGCCTCTCAAACTAAAGCAGCCCGTCTCTGTCTTAATGCCTGATTTTAAATATCTTACCATGAGCCCTGTTTTTTTGGGGGGGGAGTGTATATTTGTTTATTGCCTATTTCCCTGCAATAAAATGTTCTCTCCCTGAGATAAAAGACCATGGCTGGCTGTATTTCTAGCCTAGAACCATAGCTAACATGTCCTTTATTTTTCAACAAGTATAAGTTTAATATGCTCAGAAAAAACAAACATAAAATGCAAAATATTTGTGTCTAGCCAATTTATGTTTGTTGTAACATGAAAATTAGTTGAGCATAAAGTAGCAGTCACTTAACATGGTAAAGACAAAGCAGAATGAAACAAGAAGACTTAATTAAAAATTGACAAATAAAAAAGTGTTAAAATTGGAAAAGATCTTTGTCCAGAATGATAGTTGACATAGAGTTTCTATTCTAAGATATGGGGAGCAGAGTCTTGTTCATTTTCATTTCCTCTGGTTCTGTGTTACAGTGACTTTGGTTGGGGTTAACTTCATGAGCTCTCAAAGAGTCCAAGTATGAAACTATGATGATGATGGTGCTGATGGAAGAAAACACTCAAGTGTATACTCTGTGCCAGGGACTGTTTCAAGTGTTCAACATTTATTATTTTATTGAATATTCATAACCATTTAATGAGGAGCATATGCTCAATAAATACAAATACAAATAATTATGTGACTATATTTTCCTTATATTTTCCTTCTGCTTTATTTCTAATTCATCTTCATCACTGTCATCATCTCATAGTGATAGAGAGCTGAGTTCATGTGATAATGATGGGATTTGACAAAAAATAAATGTGACATATACTTGAGGTTAAATTGGTGTTTGCTTGTATTAAATGCTGAAGGAGGAAGAGATTGTAAAAACTGGGTTTCTGGCTTAGGTGACAGAGAGAGTAGTATTGTTAAATGATTTAGGGAGTGTAGGATGGGGAATAGTTTAGGGGAGAGAAATATGAGACTTCTTTAGACAAAAATGATTTTAAGCTATAAGTTTAATTGTTGAAAATGTCCAGGACTTAAACTATTAAAATGAGACTAGACCTTGAGAAAGAGAACTAGGATGGAATTAAGGAGTTGGAAGTTATTAAACCTTAAGTCATAGATGACATTTTGGATAGATGAGATTGTACAGAGATGGGAGTTAAAGTAAGAAGAGAAGACTGATGGTAGAGTCTAGAAAACACTGACGTCTAAGTCTGAGTAGAAATGAAAGAAAGTGAGATGGGGTCATGGGAGAGAGAGAAGATACAGATGACAGAATTTTGGGGGAAATGCACTGTGTGGGGGGGTGGTTTCTATATAAGAAGGGTGAAATATGTCAAATGATGGAATAGTCGAGTAGCTTGGACTTGGTGATTCAAGCCTGGAATTAAGGTGAGACTTGAAGAAGAAACAATTCGAAAATGATCAGGAATGAGGTCAAAGGAGGAGACAAAATTATAAAATCTAAGGAGCTTAAAATAGTAGAAGTTCAATAGTTGTACCCTGGGAAATGACTGTTGTTAGGGAGTTGGAGAAAGAAAAGTGAACAAAGGAGGCAATTGCATCACAGCAGTTCTGTGAGTTAAGTATAATTTCCAGTTTTCGCAAATGAGGAAACACTGTCAATGAGGGAGGGGATGAAGGTGCCAAAATAGAAGGAGTGTGTCTGATGAAGATGAGGACTTTGATCATTAGAACCACTTTAAAGAGCAGGAGGGCAGCTTTCTTTCTATAAGGAAGAATAAGAGTGAGTATAATGACAGATTCCCCGGGTTACAGAGAAGAGTGGGTGATGGAACTCATGCCAATGGCCTGCATCTTTGCAGTCAAGGATGAGTTCATCCAGCCAAAAGTTGGGGTGGGGCTGGGTGTGGGGTATTGAATCCATGAAAGATAAATAAAAGGATTGACCAGAAGCAGCCTCAGTCACATTAGACAGGAGATACTGTCAGTGAATGTGGGAAAGCAAGAGGAAAAAAAGCAGCCTGACTATTAAGCTAGTTTTCACAGAGACATGAGTGAGTTTGTGTGAGAGTGAGTGTGTCTGTTTTATTGGCTTGTCTACAGATTTAGCTAGAGTTGGTTATTTTGGAATACGTAGGCTTCCTCATTTAGCACACCCAATAAGCCTACTCTAGCTAGTGTTCTTCAGATTGCATGCCACTGCCCTATAGCAGAACTAGAAGAGAGAGCACATTTCATTACAAATCCATCCAGTTTTTTTGTTGTTGTTGTTTTGTTTTGTTTTGTTTTTGCTGTACGCGGGCCTCTCAGTGTTGTGGCCTCTCCCGTTGTGGAGCACAGGCTCCGGATGCGCAGGCTCAGCGGCCATGGCTCACGGGCCCAGCCGCTCCACGGCATGTGGGATCTTCTCGGACCGGGGCACGAACCCGTGTCCCCTGCATCGGCAGGCAGACTCTCAACCACTGCGCCACCAGGGAAGCCCCATCCAGTTTTTGAAAAGCAATGGAACACCTAGGCTTGACTGCAAATCAGCTTTTGTAGTGGTATCTTCTCATCTATGTAACATTTGCAAAGCACCAATATATACCACTAGCCGTATAGCAGGAATGTGACAAATGTATGGGACTTTGGGATGAGGGGGATGCACTTCCATTTGACTTTGTTTGAAGAAAGCAAAATGAGGTTGGGATCAATGTTTATTCACTCAAAGATTTCAAGACTCTTGGATAATCAGTGATTCACATCAGGGTTTGTATGATAATGTTATTAGCATCATTAATAATAATGAAAAGAATAAGTAATACTATTGGACATTTAATAAATACCAGAAAGAGGCAAAGCTAGAATTTAAATCTAGGACATATATGACTTTATTTCTTCTTAACTGCTGCATTTCCCAGGAGTAAGTACCATTTTAAAAGAGCTACTTTAAAAGAAATTATGCTGTCCAAGGAGAGTGTTTCAAATATTTACCATTTATATCCATATGCAAAAATTAGTGATTGTTAATTTTTACTACTGAAAAGAGTCCATTCTATAGCTGATATATCTTCTTTTCTATGAATATTGTATTTTATAAAAACTCACATAGCATGATGTGTACACATAGTGTTTTCTGTTTGGATGCATCATGATTCCTCGTGTCCTACCTACCCTCACATCCTTATGATATTTCCATCATATCTACATTCCTGGCACTTTTATTGAAGGTGATAAAGCTCTGAAGAAGTAGTTTGAGGTAAATGGGTTCTACTAAATTCAAGAATGTTTGACCATTAACCTTAAGCTTGAAGTTTTAGGTGACCACAAACCAGTATAAAGGAATATAGATTTACCTCTACAAAATATACCGTACAGAGGTTTTTAAACAATTGATGCTTTGCTGAATGTAGGGAATATTTCCTCTTCAGTGTTTCTAACTTAACAAATTACATGTAAAAGCCATAAACTCCTTTATATTATCCATAAACACAATAAAAAATGTTACACCACATATACTTTGACTTAGTCAATAATCCTAGGTTAGGGTTTGAAGAGAAAATTATTCCTCTTACACATTTTAATTATGCTGTAAACTTGGGGAAATAGCTATTGATCTTCAGCATCTGGCATCAGAAAGTTGTTTGTTTCTTGTTCTGTAGCCAGTGAAAGGATGCCAGACAGACTAAAAATGAAGAATTTCAGGGGAATCAAAGGAACAGTTAAGGATATATTTTGGTTGCATTTGAGTAACTTAAAAGTTAAGAGACTTAAAGATCATCTCTAAATATCTTTCTGCTGGAAGCTAGGAACAATTGAGGTAAGAAATATATTACCTTGTTTTAAGAAAAAGCTGTTCACTAGTGGAACTCTTGATTATCTCTAGCATTTTAATACAGAAATAGGAGGGCCTAATCAGAAAACTTTTTTTTAACAACACATTTGAGGTTCTCCAGTGCTTATAGAGTGATGAACATTGTGATGATCATTTTAGAAGTAATTATTTCACAATTTTTTATCATCAAATCAGTAAAATGGGTAAAACCCTCCATTCTGCTAAAATTAAAGAGATATCTAGCATCTATGGTGATGATAATGAAGAAGAGGAGGAGGATAGAAGAGGGAGGGCGAGGAGGAGAGAATAGTTACTATATGCTGACCTTTTATTCGGGAATGGGCATTGCTATAAACACTTTACTTATATAGCCAGATTGAAGCCTTACGTCCATCATGTAAGAATGGAAGGCTCAGCCAGGTTAAGTAACTCTGTCAGGGTTATATAGGAACTAAGAGGTAGAGCTGGGTTTCAAACCTAGGTCTGTCTGACTCATATAATGAAATAGGCTCCTTCAGTGCCATTTTCAACAAGTTGAAAATTCTTTCACGTTTCGAGCATTTAAAATAGATTTATATTTAAATTTAAACATATCAAATTTAGTATTAAGCATTTGTTGATTCAACAACTATTTACTGCTGTATGATTATGTACCAGACATAGTGTTAGGAGCTACTGCAGCTAAATCCAATGAGTCATGGACAACAGCAACTCATGATCTGCTATGGGAGATATTACACAATAATACAAAACAGAAAAAAATGTTTATATAAATACATACACATACATGTATATATATGAATATGTTGTTTATGGATCTTCAGAGTTCTCTGATAGACATTCTGTAATTACCCCCTCTTGAATTTCAGAATCTAATTAAATGTATGGTCATTTAACTTTGATGCTATGATGCCTTGTTTGGTCAGTTTGGGAGCCTCAGTATCTTTATAACCCCAGCCATTAAAGATGCTATTTTGAGAGCATCAGCGGGGAATCTGTATTGACTTTTCTTGCCACAAGGCACCCCCTACCTCTTCACAGTAGAAACTAATGAGTAGTAATCTTCATCCATTTCTTCCCTACCCATTTCTTCCAAACTCACCATGTAATTAAATCTATTGGTTAAAGCATCTGTTAGTATTCCATGTATCTAATGCCTTTAATATTGGTTCTGGATGCAATGGTTAGCACTAATCTATTTATTTTAGTTTTATATAAAATATAAAACTAAAACTCAAAATATAACTTTTGAAATATAATATACACATCTGTATTTATGAAAAAAGTGCTATTTTTTCCAACTATGCTTTAATTTGGGGGCTGTCATCCAGCTTTCATTGAAAGTTTTGCTCATATTAGGGATTTAATATGGTAAAGATAGGTAATAGGTGGTCGGTTTTTAGCCATGGCAGGTATAAGCAAAATTTTCAACCCTGGATTTATTTTTTGTTTTAATCTTAGACATTGAAGACAGAAGCTAATGATAGGTGCAGAGTCTCTCACCTGCTTTATAACTTTCTCCAAGGTAGTATAATAAGTATGTGAGATAAGGTGCCTTAGCCAGTTTAGTGCCTTTGAGCAAACATTAGTCATGGGATTTAGGCATTTTATAATAGTTCATGTTTTTAAAAGACATATGTGAAGGCTACTATATGCAAGGTACTGATCCTCAGAATTTTATTAAGTCATCTTATTTCATTCTCACAACAATGTCTAAAGCTATTATCAGCTTTTAATTTACTATATGTGTGCAAGTCATCTTGCCTGGAAGCAAATGAATGGAAAGAGGGAAGTTTAAGCTGAAGGGTGATATTTGATTCCTCCTTAAACAATGAAGATTTCTCCATTCAGAGAAGTGGAAAGGTTACTGGAGGGATACAAAACCAGCTGTGCAGGGCATGCTGGCATGACTAGTGTGTTTGTAGAATTTCAAACACTGGTTTATAGTATGTGCACAAAAAACAGTAGCTACTGGAGTGCTGACTTTGTTTTTCCGGGCTAGTATCAAACATGTTTGCTGCCCACTGATTACAGTGGCGTTTTAAGGCTAGTTAAATTGTCAACAGAGTAGATGGTACTAGGCCGTTTTACTTCATCTCAGCCTATGTGGGCCTGTATAGGGAAGGCTTTGTGCCCATTCGCCAGATCGCATGTGAGCACATGTACACATGTCACAGATGTTAACCACAGTTTAGGTGAGTTGCTTTTGTGGAAAGCATCAGATTTCTTCATAAATTTGCTCTTATATGAGAACAGAATATCACTGCCTCTCAACTTCACTCTCCCCGACTGGTACTTAATATGCCAAGTTAAAATACTTGCATAGTGGACAAGAAAGCAGCATGGGGATCTCCTGGCTCTCTTTCCTGCCAAATTGACAGGTTGCATTGCAGCAGGTGTACAGCAAAGCGATTAAGAATGCACAGGTTGACAAAGCATGTCTTGTATGACTGCAAGCATTTTATATGAATGACATGTCATGACAAATATTGGCCTCAAGATTATACCTAGGGTTCTGGGGTGTGAGGACAACCTATATGCATATAAAAGCATCACTGAGAAGGTGAATACTCAGGAAAAATAACCTTGACTAGGAGTCTATGTAAAATATACCTTACATTGCAATGTAAGGTATATTTTTTGCTACTTAGATATTTTACAAATGTCCTATTTATATGAGTAGATGCAATAAGCATCTGTCTTGGGTGATGTGAGTTTTTGACTCACATCAGCTGAACAACTCATTCAGCTGCCAGCAGGACAGAGAATCTGGTTTGTTAAAATTCATGTTTGGAAAAAAATCCAGTGTCATCCAATTCACTTTAAGAACACAGTTAGCCCTTGGTATCAACCTCTCCACTTGTAGGATGCCTGACTTATTTCACATGTAATAAAATAACTTAATGTGAATGTCATTGCCTTGCTCACTAATTTTCAAAAATAATCAAAAAGCAAGAGAGAAAAGAGTAGATTTTAGATGATAAGTAAAATAATTGTTCACCATGTATATACCCACAACATTTGCATAGAAATTTAAGAGCAATATGGATTTCCATATTTCTCTTTTCCATAGAGAATCAGTTGACAGACCCCTCCCCCCATTAAGGATTTCTGTGTTCACGTGCATTTTTTTAAAATTATTTTTCTGAGGAACTGTAAGCACACCAAAGTTTTTTATTTTATTTTATTTATTTTAAAATTATTATTATTATTATTATTATTTTGGCTGCGTTGGGTCTTCGTTGCTGCGCGTGGGCTTTCTCTAGTTGTGGTGAGTGGGGGCTACTCTTCGTTGCGGTGCGCGGGCTTCGCATTGCGGTGGCTTCTCTTGTTGTGGAGCACAGGCTCTAGGCACGCAGGCTTCAGTAATTGTGGCACACGGGCTCAGTAGTTGCGGCTCCTGGGCTCTAGAGCGCAGGCTCAGTAGTCGTGGCTCATGGACCTAGTTGCTCCACGACATGCAGGATCCTCCCAGACCAGGGCTCGAACGGGTGTCCCCTGCATTGGCAGGCGGATTCCCAACCACTGCGCCATCAGGGAAGTCCCTCACGTGCATTTTTAAAGAGACAGGGTAAATAGATTTCATCAGATTTTCAAAGGAATGCATAATCCGAACAGCATTAAAATGACTCCTAAAATCCTTTTAATATGAAAAATTAATTCACTTTATTTCCCAATATATTCCTGTTAAGACTTACTAAATTTTCTCCAGAGAAAAAAAATGTCTTATATTCTAAGAAAAAATCATTCTGTGCCCCCTAATTTATGACTAAAATAACTCTAATTTGAAGTATAAAAAACTGTGATAGCAAAGAATTTTCGGTAATTTCTGATCAGCATTTAAAAGCAATCTCAAAGTAAAGTAATATATTGCCAGTGAGGATTAAGATGGAGTGTTATTTGACTATTTTTCATTTTACTGGACTATTAAAACTATATATGAAAGTACTATCTATATTTCTAATATAGAGATAAATGCTTAGGAGAAATAAGCATAGTGCTATATTAATGCTCTAGTGCTATATTAATAGTTAATTTTTGTAAGTTCCCTTTTACTAATCCACTTCAAAATGGATTAAAGTGAAATCCTGAATATTTTTGGAAGGAATAAAAGGTATATCTTGCGACTTGTACAAAAATCTAATATTTCTATCAGACTTGTTCCCAACACATATGTTATAATATATACTATATATTCATTTTAATGTAATCAGATATTAATAGCACAAATAATCTTGGACTTTAGCAGAATGATACATTTTACACAAAAATGTAGTAAGAAACTTTTTCTTCTTTATTGTATATGCAAAGGTAGGAAAGGATACTGAAAAGGGTTTGGGTTCTTATTCTAAGACTCCATCAGAGTAATATAGTGAGAGATACAGGACTCATTGACAACAATTGCAGAATAGTTGAAGTGTGTTTTGGTTTTGATTTTACTGTTTAACTTGTTTGCCGCATTTTCTTTCTAACATGGCTAACCACCCTCTAACCTTTTTCCCCCTCTGTTCCTCCCATCATATACCCTTCTTAAGATACTTTGGCATAAAATGATCCAATAAAATCCTTCACAGTAAGTGGTTATTATATTTGCAATGATGGAATTTCAGGCATAAGTGGGAGATTTATTTTCGTATGGTAACACTTGCTCTACATCCTTAAAAAAAATATCGCACTGATGACATCTGTTGGTATTTTAAGGTTAATGAGGTCTCATTTCACCTCCTACTTAATTTTTCCTTATTCACTGGGTCATACGTGAAATTCCACAGCCTGAAAATCTTTATAGCCAAACAAATGCTATTGATTAAGTTAATGATTTATTATCTTTCTCTATTTTATTGCATTTTAATGGCCATCTTTTGTAGGATGGCCTGAAGAGGAGGTATTTTGGACTGTGGTCTTAGTTGTGTGCTGCCTTAGCTTGGGCTACCATAACAAAATGCCATAGGCTGGGTGCCTTAAACAGCAGATGTTTATTTCTCACAGTTCTGGAAGTTGGGAAGTCCAAGATCAAGGTACCTGTACATTCAGTTCCCACTGAGAGCCTTCTTTTTGGCTAGAAGATGACTGCCTCCTTGCTCTGTCCTCAAATGGCACAGCGAGAGGGAGAGCTATGTCTCTCTTCTTATAAGGACACTTATCCCATCATGCGGGTCCTACCCTCTTGACCTTATCTAAACCTAATTACCTCGCAAAGGTAGTACCCACCTCCAAATACCATCATATTGGGGCTTTGGACTTCAACGTATAAATTTTGGGGGACACAAACATTCAGCCCATAATGTATATCATTCCAACCAATGACTTAGACTCTTACTTTTCAGCTCTATTCCGTATATTTTCCATCTGTGTAGATATTCCTTTCCTCACCAAGCTTTGTACCTTGGTAATTCAATACAATAGTTAACAAATTTATGAGGTTGATTAATATATGCTTAGAGCTAGATTAAATTCGTCTCCAGTTATCTCGAGTTGAGCTTTCCTTTCATAAGTCAGAATGTATAGTAAAGAGAGGTTTCCTCAGTCTCTGCTCAGTTCTCAACCCTGCCAATATTAGGCATCTGGAAAAAGTCCCCTCACCCCCACAAAAGAAAAATCAAGCCCCCATACAAAAGAAAAACATCATTTTGAATACAACTATTTAGTTCCAGGACTTTTTATCACCTTTCAACTTTAGTTTTTAGGATTCATTTCATTATAAACACATTTTCTTAGATTAAAGAGCCACAACTTTTAGTGTCTATAGCTATCTAAATAAGTATTTGAAGATATGTAAGGTAGAATATTAATTAGAATCATTAAGTAGAATTGCAAGGAGGAAGTACAAACACCAATAGATAGTAGCTACCAGGCAAGGGATTTTAGCTGAATGTAAGGAAGGACTTTTATAGAGTTTAAAGATGGTATTATTTTCTCCTAAGAAAAAAGAAACAGATATTTACTCTCTTAAGACAGTGAATTCCTTGTAAACAGATATAATTCTGCTTAAGTTGAATTACTACTTGTTAGGGGTGATACAGAGGAGACTCAGGGTTATAGATGATGACATTTTAGGGTTCTTCTAAAACCAGGAGTGGTCTATTTAAATGTTAAGTTTTATGTAAATATGTGACATGAAATGAACTTAAAGAAGAACACAAAGTGATATACTGTACCCTCACATTTGGTTACTTAGCATCTGATTTTATAATGGCTTTGCAGTTAATTCTGGATATATAATAAAATGATAAATATCTAGGCACAGTTTAATAAGATCTTCAAAAATCAACAAATGTCAGAAAGTACTCTGAGAAAAAAATAGTATTTAAATGATTAAACACAATGCTTGAACTGAGAATGTAGTGAATTATTGATTGGCAAGTTGAGAACTTGGATGAAACACTTCTGTATATTTAGTTAATGCAAATATTTGTGTCCAATTAAATCTTTTTTTTTTTCAACTTTTTTGCACCTTAATGGACCTAGTCCCTGGGATTTAACCAAACTGCTGAATTATTGCCTGAAAGAAAATTTATGGCCTAGCCAGCTGAAACTGCCTAATATTGCATGAGAGAACGTGTCCCTGTGAAAAATCAAAAACATTACAAAAAAACTTCATGCTCTGGATTAGATTTTTAAAATCATCTTAATTGATAGGTTTTGCTTCCTGGGATCAGGAAGGACCATGTTACTCTACATCTAGTATATGTGATGATTGTTTAATCCGTTTATGAGCATGGAATGACTCTCTAGCCTCCTTGAAATGCTTCTGGCAGTAAGCTCAATATCTGTTCTGTTCTCTTCTTTCCGCCCCTGCACAGCACAACAAGGAAAGGTTAATTCTGATATTTCCTCATCTTCCCCCCACCACCCTCTTCTGCTATTCATTAAAGACAGTAAATCTGATGTCTGACTTTCTTTCTCATTAGTGTGTCTCAGAAGACATGTTAAAAAAAAAAAAATTGGCCGGTTAGATGAAAGAGGAACCATGTGTCTATTTGTCATTTTTATTAAAAGAACGAGTAAAAAGAGAGCTCCATGTGCCAATGCCATGCTTTCCTGCAGGCCTTTTGTGGCTTTCAATGTTTGTATACAATTCTGTATTACTATCTATCTTGCTTCAGTCTCAATAAGCGTATTTAGCTCGAGTTATCTTGTGTAGCTGTGCATGAAAAAGAATTTATAGCTTTTCCAGCCCAGGACAAGCCAAAAGAGCATTGGGATTTTTGAGTTTATAAAAGCATAGATAGTCTTTCAGCACTTAAGTAGAGCTTTCAATTATTTTATATATGTCCCTCTAAAATATGAATATATTTACTAAATACATATCCTTCTATGTATATTTTTTCATCTTTGTTAATGTGGCATGCAGAATAAATAAGTCTATTTTATTAAAGAACACCTTGACTATAGATAGTTTTAATTGCAAAGATAAAGAAGAAAACCAATTTTGCTCCTTAATCATGTCAAAGCCAGATTTCCTAGTTAATCCCCTTTACTGTAGATCAGCACAATACAGTCTCCAATCTAAAAGCAGAAAGAATCAGATTCTGATTTTTAATGACCTTGTCTTTAAGTGGCTTCTGGTTATGATCTCATAACATGATATTTTTGTTTTTTTAGTTTTAATGTTTCTGGGTTCTTTTTTCCCTCTTGAGGTAAACACTTCGTAAACAGTTTTGAAATATAAATTATTTGCTTTTCTATATGATTTCAAAATTTCTATGTATTAAATTTTTATAAATCTAGCAATACATTCTGTATGATAACTTGCTTCAAAAAAGTTTTAAATCTATAGTTAGAAAATCAAGTGAATAAGAAATTAATCATACTTCTCTTGGCCTCACTTCTCATCACACCAGCTATAGCCCTTTTTTTCTTACTTCCTTGTAGCCAAAGGCCTTTAAATAATTGTCCCCATTTGTTGCCTCTTATTTCTTTCTTCTTATTTTGTCTAAAGCCTATTCTCATCAGGGATTTGCTCAGACCATTCACCAAAGCTACTCTTATCAACGTCACTAACTACCTTTGTTTCTAAATCCATTAGTTAATTATTAATCCTTACCCTACTTGATCTATGAGAGCAGTGATTACTCTTCCCTCTTTCCATCCCTGGCCTTAGGGTACCACAGATTCTTGGTTTTCTCCTACTTTGCTAGCAGCTTCTTGTCAATCTCCTTGGCCAATTTATCTACTTATACCTAATCTCTTAATGTTGGAGTGCCCAGGGGTCAGGCCTTGATTCCTCTTTAGAGATCTCATACCATCTCTATGTTAGCAACTCTCAGCTTTTCATTTCTACTCCTGACCTTTCTTCTGAACCCGATTCATATGGCCGATTACATACTCAACATCTCTACCTGGATATTTAATAGATGTCTCAAGCTATACTACACTTCTGAGAGTCTCCCCTAGACATGCTTTGGTATTCTACATCTCAGTAGGAAGTAACTACATTCTTCCAGTTGTTCAGTCTAAAAAAACAAAAAGCATAAAACAAACAAAAAAAATCCTCTTTTTTTTTTTAATCACAGCCTACATTTAATTCATTGAGAAATGCTATTATCTCTGCCTTCAGAATACATCCAGAATTTGACTACGTCTCTTCCACTAACACCACTGTGGTCTCCATACCAGCATCTCTTGTTTGCAGTATTTCACTAGTGTCATAACTGATTTTCTGTTTCTATCCTTGGCCCTCTTACAGCTTATTCTCAACACAGCCACAGTAGCCATCCTAAAATATTCCTCACATGCCTCTACTTGAGGGCTTTCTATTACCTCTCCCCTCTGCCTAGATTGTTGTTCTCACAGGCATCCACTTGGCTTGTTCCCTCACCTACTTTAAGTCTTTGCTCAATGGTTACTTTCTTAATTAAGTATATTAGTTTCATAGAGCTGCCATACAAATTAGTATAGACTAAGTGGCTTTAAACAACAGAAATTTATTCTCTCAGCTCAGGAGATTGGAAGTCTGCAATCAATGTGTTGATAGGTGTCTTTGTTTGTTTGGACTGCTATAACAAAATACCATAGACTAGCTGGCTTATAAACAATAGAAATTTATTTCTCACAGTTCTAGAGGTTGGAAAGTTTCAAGCTCAGGGCATGGGCAGATTCCTTATCTGGCGAGGGCCTGCTTCCTAGTTCATAGCTGTCATCTTGCTGTGTCCTCACATGGCAGAATGGGTGAGGGATCTCTCTGGGGTCTCCTTTGTAAGGGCAATAATCCTATTAATGAGGGGTTCACCCTCATGACCTAATCACTTCCCAAAGTCTCTATCCAAATATCATCACATTGGGGATTAAGTTTCAACATACGCATTTTGGGAGGGACACAAACATTCAGTCTATAGCAATAGGGTTTATTCCTTCTGAAGGCTCTGAAGGAGAATCCATTCCATGCCTCTCTCCCAGATTCTGGTGGCTGCTGGCAATCCTTGGCTGTCCGTGGCTTGTAGCTGTATAACTCCAGTCTCTGCCACCATCTTCACATGGCCTTCCTCTCTGTGTAACTGTGCCTCAAGTCTCCCTCTTTCTCTTATAAGTCTTCTGTCATTGGATTAAGAGCCCACCCCAAATCCAGGATGATCTCATCTCAAGATCCTTAACTTAATTACTCCTGCAAAGACTCTATTTCCAAATAAGGTTACAATCATAATTTCCTAGGAGACATATGTTTGGAGGAGGGAAGGCACCATTCAACCCACTTCATTTGGGCTCCCTGACCATCTGTTTAAAATTGCAATCTCCATTCCCCACTCTACTTTTTACATTAAGTCCACAATCCCTTATACAAAAGGCTGGATGTGTTTTGGAATGTGGAACTTTTTGGATTTTAGGAAGATTATATGATGCACCCCACATATTATACACTAGCTTCAGTGGGGTTTTGGGTCTCACAGCATTATCAAACACGTTAATGTTTCTACAGTGAAACATATGGATATTCACATAATGAGATAAATAAAGTATATAAATAACTTTACATCAGTTCAGGTCAGGGTTTGTTCCTCAATTAGTTTGTACCAAACTTACAGGACAACTTTCTAATCTTTTTGTTCGTTTTTTATTTACTTGTTTATTTTGTTATCAATTGTTTATGATTTGTTTCCTGTCTATCCAACTTGTTCTCTGTGAGGGAAAAATCTTTGTTTTATTCCTGTTGTATCCTAAGCTCTTTGAATAATCATTGGCACATGGTAGGTGCTCAATAGATATTTGAGCACCTTCTCATGTTGCTTGTCTTTGGAATGTTCCTCTGGAAATCTGGGTCAGAGAAGAATCCATAAAAACAAGAGAGAAAAAGAAGATTTCAAAAAGAGATAGAAGGAGAATTGAAATTTAATATCTCTTTTAGATCTGCTGTCACATCTCATTTCAGATTTGGAGGAAGGCCTTTGGTGCATGAGCATGTGTAAATTAAATTATATAATTTTTTAATCATTTATACTTATTTAAAATATCTTTACTGTGATAGATTTTAGGCATGAGAACAATATTTAGTTCTTTCTTCCGTAAAGCTTTAATAACTTATTGGGAATAATTCAGAAAACAAACTGTCTTCTTCTTGGATTTAAGGTGACACAAAACACATGATACTCCATCTATATTTATGTAAGACATCTGAGTTTTGAAACCATATAATTTACCACCGACTTTCATAATCAACACAATTTCTTTCCTTATCTGTTTGTGGGGGGTGGTTCTTAATAAAAATGCAAAGCTATACAAACACTGTAGAGAACTTTAAATATAGGTTTTGGTCACTGATTATAGGGAGGTCAGAGAGTTTTGCTGTTGTTGTTTTATTTTTGGTAACAGTATGTCCATGAAACAATTATAAAAAATGACACAAAATAATTACCTTGCTATGGGGTGTTCTTACATATTGTAAATATTTGTTAATGACCTAGGGGACCAACTGAGGATGACTAATTTTATCAATATCTTTAGTCGGATAGCCATATTCTCCTGGTGCCAGACTCTAAGGATTTGAAATACAAATGCACATTTGAAAGCTATATTAATTTTTTCCATACATCTGGAAGTCTGTTTAGAAAGGATAAATGTTTCTAGATGAAGTTGATGATAATCAAATTGAGAGGTGAAAATTTAATCATGTATTTCAGATGTAAGTCCCAGTTGTAAGTCCCACTCAGTAGCTGACACTGAGTGATGTTCATTCACTTCCTCTTTCGTATTACCATTCCATTTCTATCGGGTCCTTTGTCAATGTCTTTTTTTTTTTTTTTTTTTTTTTTTTTTTGCGGTACATGGGCCTCTCACTCCCGCTGTGGAGCACAGGCTCCGGATGCGCAGGCCCAGTGGCCATGGCCCACGGGCCCAGCCGCTCCGCGGCATGTGGGATCCTCCTGGACCAGGGCACGAACCCGTGTCCCCTGCATCGGCAGGCGGACTCCCAACCACTGCGCCACCAGGAAAGCCCTGTCAATGTCTTTTAAAAGTACTCCACTTCCTCTGTTCCTTTCACAGGTAAGCAAACATATAAACCCACCTACCAAATAAACAACGACAAACCACAGACATTTTTGAACTAGACCACCGCTCTAATTATCAGGCTATACCTCTGTCTTCTATTAGTTCCAAAACCCTGATCCTGTAGCTTATATAAAGATCTGTTTTCACAGTGCTCTTTGCGTAAGCCCTCCAAAGCCTGATTTCTTCTGCTACTGATACTTTTGATGGGACCCAGGGAAAGGTCACTAATTGTAAGACTAGAGATTTGCTTCAAACATCTTACAGTTTGGCTGTTCAACAACACTGAGCGCTATCAGTGTCCAATTAATTACATGTGATTTAGATGGTCTTTGTTAATCTTGTGATTAGTGTCATCATCACTTAACTAAATACTAAAAGGTTGCTTCTTAAGCATATATGATTATTGTTATGTAAATTGAAGTGATTATATCGTTATTAGTAGGCTACTATATGCATTCCTCAAATTTACCCTGACCAGTTATTTTCTGGGCTTAAGTTAAAAAAAAAAATGACTTCCACATTCATCCATTCAAATATTGTTTGAGCACCTTTCATTGTTCTAGGTGTGGATAAAAGGGGGACCAATACATGTAATGTCTCTCCTCCCAAGGAGCTTACGTTTTAATGGAATGTAACAGAAGGGAGACAGATAATTTACAAACAAAACTACACAAACATGAGATTATATTGGCTGGTGATCAGTATTAAGAGGAAAATATAATAGGGTATGGCACAGAGAGGGAGGGTCTGGGGCTCTGACCTCTTTAGATAGGATTGTCAGGGTGAACCTCTTAGAAGATTTAGTATTTGACCTGAGCCCTAAATGATAGAAAGAAATCAGCAATGTGAAGATCATGGGAAAAAGTGTACCTAGCAGAAAAAATTGCAAGAACTAAGACTCTGAAACTTTTGAGGAAGAAAAAAAAAGAATGTCAGGGAGTCTGGAAAGTTGTAACCAAGGACAAAAGAGCTATGAGACAATGAGGTTAAAGAGTAGGCAGGGGCCTGGTAAGAGAGGGCTTTGAAAAAGCCTTAGAAGTTTGCATTGGATCCTAAGTATAATGGGAAGTCATTAGAAGGTTTAAAAAGTGAGGCAGTGACATGAGCTGATTCATGTTTTGAAAAGATCATTCTCACTTTGTGTGGAGAATAGAAGAAAAACGGCAGTTTTTCTTTTTTTTCCTCCCAGAAAAGTTTGTCATGTTTGTAGTTGGAAATGTAATATGTTGGAAAGCACAATGACCTGCTTTCCTCTGTACCACTCATTGGAATTCAGCCTTTACCACTTGGCCAATCACTTGGTAAGCATTCAATAAATAGACCTAATGGTCTATAAATACAATGTAGAATTGAATTTTTTTTAAGCATATATACCCTGAATAAATGCATGAACAAATGGTTTTTAAATTAATTTAAATGTTTCTCAGATTATAAACTCACCTTTGTAAAGAAGTGCACAGAAACAAATTTAAATCGTTTTTATAATGAATTTTCATTCAGTCCCTCAAATACTTGAGTGCTTAGCTTGTGCTACATACTTTGTGGCAAATTACAAAAATAAATCAGATATAAACATTTCCTTAAAGAAGTTTGTATTAAAACTCAAAGGCTCAAAAAAAATCTACATGTTTTGTGATAAATTTTATTTATTTTTTTCAATATTAACAATCTAGTTAGATAATCACTAAACTTTTCTTTGAATTATATTTGAAGACATGGGACATTTCAGGTTTCTGTGGTATTTCTTTGTTTCATGTTTCCACTGGTACTTCTTTGACAAGTTCAGTTCTAAGTGAGAACCCAGACCAGTTCTACTATCTTTCCCTCAATTTGCTTGCTCTCCTTTATTTTGTAACAAAATATGATAACATTTAGTTTTCTATTCCTATATTTTACACCTTTGTGGTTATTTTTCTACACAATTTGTAGGTTTAGAATTATAAATCATTTAAAGGATGATCTTAGCTGCAGTTTTGCTATGTCCTATAATCATTGTCATTTTCTATATTGAATGCATTGATTATTTCCTATACAAGTAAAAATTTTAATATCTTTTCCCTTCACTTCTTGTATTACTTTCAGTTTTTATTCATGTAATCTTGATTGCTAAATCCATTTTACTTTACTGAATTATTATGTTTCATTTTTACATCTATTCTTTCAAGACTTATTTTTGAGATTTGCATAGAGCTTGTAACTAACAATAGTTATTTGCATTTTGTTCTATGTCATTCCAATATCAAGCAGTTCATAATTATATCATGATGATAATTTTCTTTGTTTCATTATTTTATCTCCCAAGTAGCTCTTCTCACCTCCAACCTCTTTGAGTAAAGGGCTTTTTGTGAGGAATCGACTAGAAGCTACTCCACTTATTTCTTAGGCAGAATTTTACTCAGGGCTCAAAACATTGACCTCAGTGTCTTCTTCAGTCTAGTTGCATGACTGTTGAAAAGCACTGATGTTTCCGGCTTGGGAATAACACCATTTCTTCATTTTGAGCCCACATGTAAAGTTTTTTTTATTCTTATATACTAGCATTTATTTTTAATGGGCATATGGGGCAGGGAAGTGTAGACACCTGTGCACATATATCAACATCTGGAAGTCTCAGTTTGAATTTATTTTAGCAATATAAACACTCATTTTCAAAATAAAAATCTGTCAAGGGGCACAATAGTCCAATGTAGTATGTTTGCATTAAAATGATCATGGAATCCAATTAAGATACTGAAGTAGTATGGGAAAGGCTAGGAGCTATTTTTTCTTAAGGTTTAGGAATAGTTTCATGAAACTTAGCTACATCATGCTTTTTTTTTTCTCTTCTGAATTGTTAGTATGTTAATATTTAAATGATACCAAATGTAAAGAAATGGTGATGTTTAAGAATGTGTTGGTTATCTGTGACCTCCTCTTCAAGGTGTGGTTCCAGGCAACAGTGACTGATGTTGCAGGCACAGTGATTCACAGTGATTCACATTCACAGTGATGTTGCAGGCACACAATTTCTGGATTATAAGTCTAACATCTGCAGAGCTTGGTGGTGAGGGTAATGCATCCAAAGTGAAACACTTAGGAACTTGGCTGATTTCATTTTTTCCTTCAGGACTCCATACTCTTGGCTAAATTATTAAAATTATGATAGTTTTTCCTTTTATGGATTATGATTATAAAGTATATTTTAGCTCATATTTCACAGAACCAAGTTTGTTGTCATTGATATTTTATTGTTGAATAAGCTCACTGGATTTAAATTCAAAGCATGATAGTATGGAATAATACCAATTGGATTGGTATTTGAAGGTCTAGATGAGGCTGGGCCGAAAAATAAAAGATAGGGTCAAGAAAGAGTAGAAGGGTAAAATAGGAAATTGTTCAATTATTATAGTAAAAGTAGGCTGCTGTTATCAGTGAGTGCATGAGTCTTCAGTTCAAATAGCAGACTTGCACTTCACTCCAAGCTAATCAAATATCTTCCTACTCTGCATCTTCCAAAGTTTCTTGTCTGTCGTTTTTATTGTAGCCAATATTATCAATTTACGTAAGAGAAAAGGAAGGACTTGCTTCTCTTAGGATGTGATCCTAAGAGAGAACAATCTGAAGTAGTGACCCCTATCATTTTGGGCATTTATCATCGAGCTTACCAATCTTGCTCTGAACATTTGTATTCCATGCATATGTCCTATTGTCTAGAAGTAACTAGCATAAATGTGTAATTACATGGTTTGTTTTGTTGTAATAGATTTCAAGATACTCTATTATTATGGTGCTGTTTGAATTGTGTTTACTATATCAACATAAACATATAAATTGAGTCAAATTATTTGCTTGGTTAACTGCAAACCAAAAGTCATTACAGTGTGGTCAGTTTCAAAATGTTGTGTGACAATAAAATCATTTGATTCCCTTTGCTCAGACTTGGACCTCAAAAACTTCATTTCCTATAGTATCAATATAGTAGGCACAACTTTTGGAGAAACAGTAGGTATTTTCTGTAGCACCATGCAAGGGCCCCACATAATTATTTAAACATGCCTTTTAATTCCCATAGTGGCTTGTGTCTTATTTGTAGTTGAGATAATTTCTGTTATTCTAAAGCATTTTTCCCTTTGCCTAAACCGCTGACTCTTCCAACATACATAAACACAAATATACCATTAGAAAATTTCGGATATTTATGTTAAAAAGTTAGCATTTCTCATAATGTTTCTTTGAGTTTTCATTAAGTAACCCAATCATACTGTAAACTGCTAGTCTATTAGGCAATAAAATTGCTTATAAACTTTGCTATTTTATAATCTCTTTTAACTGCTTCTCTTTTCTTCTTCTTCAGGGTTTTAAATAAAGACAAACAAAAGGATGTGGGGTTTACATCTAGCTTCCTCTAGCCTCTGATTCCACCACCTGCCTTTAGTTTCCTGCCTCCTCTCCTGCCAGCCGCCATTGTCTGCCCTGTGTGTGCCCTTATCTCTCTCGTTCTCCATCCTTGCTTCTCTGCCTCTAGTGAATGAAATGGGCAAATCTAAAAATCAGATCCAACACTCAGAGCCAGAAGACTCAGAATACTTCATTTCATAATCCATGCATTAAAAAAACATTGCATTAATAATTGACAAGACCTGACTGAATTACCTTGCATTTCTATGGAAGAGGAACAGAAAGCTTCTAGGAATTCAATGGTTTCTTTTAATCGTTTTTCTGATCTTACAATTCTCTTCCTCTTGTATACCTGTATTTAACTAAGACCAACATCCATGTGATTATATGAGAAGTCTTTGTCACATGCATTAAAGGACATCTTCTTAATGTTAAACAGCTGTGAAAGAAGTTTCTTTTCAGTTTATTGCAAATGCAATAAACATCGGGGTTATCAAAGCACGATTTGAAATAAAATGGGTGACTTGGCTATTATTCCAAACCATTCTGTTTCCTTTAGCTTCTGGCAATTTCTGGATTATAAGTCTAACAATCTATCCTAGCTTTCCATTTCTAAACATATCCTCCCACATGAGTTAAGTTTTGTGACAGTTGCCCAAATCTGTGGTCCTCGAGCCTATGTGAATTAGTACCAAAACTTGTTTATCATTTTGGGGTAAAATAAGATTATATACTCACAATTTAATATAAGGTTTTTCACTTGCCACTATCCCTCAGCTTCCTAACACATCAAAATTATAGGCTTTATTATACACAGAGATACAATCCAAGACTGTGTCTGAAAATTACCTTGTGGGTCTCACAGGAGGGGAGTAGATTTTGTGATATTTAAAGGGAAATATGTCACGCACAGTTAAAGTTAGCGTTTTAAACCTTGAGAAAGTTTCAAAAAGCAATTTGTGTAGCATACTAATACATATATTATTGGCCCAGTAAACACTTAGGGTGATTCTTGGCTGATATATATATACATTAGCTATCTATATAGATATAGTTTTAGTTATAGTTACATATATATATCATACCCTCTTCTTATACTTATTAGTTTATGACTTTGGACAAATTACTTAAATTCCATGTCTCTCAGCTTTCTCATCTGTAAATTGGGAATAATAATAGTATCTACCTGTATTACATTAAGGGCATTTAATAAGATAATACACATAAAGTACTGAGATGAGTTTCTGGCAAATAAAAGGGCTATGTAAGTGTTACCTATTATTACCATTATTATTTTTTTTGATTGCCAGCATATGTTGAATTTTTAACTAAATCTTACATTTTGGAAGTTTGTTACATAATGGCCTAATGCAGTCCTTGAGATAGAATAATGCATTTCAATGTAAATAATACGTTACATTTTAATAGCAAAAACATCATATTATCTCATTTTATTCTCATCATTAGCTATTAAATTAAAAAAATAAGTCTATTTTCCCTGGTTATAGAGTTAGTAAATGTAATATCTGGGACCCAAATTCTAATTTCAGACCTTCCCAAATCCAAGTGATTTTGAAGGCAGAGGGTTAAACACATAAAGACACTTGTATACTTGAATGTTTTTACTTGAAATCAGGATATCCAACTGTCTTTCAGAAGTCAAGCCAATTTGATAATTTCATTTACTTAAATCTCTGATCCCATGCTTGATACGTGGACAGGGGTTAAAAGTGTCAGTTATGAAAATGTAAATTATCGAAGTGAATTTTAGAGAGAATTGAAGGCGTTCAGACTTAATCAATCATGTGGCAAGTAATTAATCTAACATGTACAGGGAATGTCATTTCAGATAATATGGGGAACTATTCAACCATTTTTAAAATGCTTGTGTGATGAATTATCTGAGATACAGTACTTGATGGAGCTTCTGAGAAGTACATAAGCCCTAGTAGTATGGTACCCTAGTAGTACTGGGAGAAAGTGGTTAGGAGGCCTAATATTCACCCCCTAACCAAAAGACACAGAGGCTACGAGCCACAAGTGGGCTGTGGGATATGTTTTATTAATGGATGGGATCCTAGTACTCTTTCCTCAGTTATACACATAAATTATCTTCAGTCAAACTATCTTGGAGAATATAGCTTTGATCTGAAACCAAACAGCAGCACCTATTCCAAGTTCAATTTTAGGCCTTGGGATCTCCTGGAGAAGAAAATCTGAGTCTATCAAGTAGACCCTGAACGGTTACCTGGCCAACTGCAAAGTCCAAGGCCTGCCTGGCACACTTATTACCAGGCAGGTCAGAAAGACATTATGCTGGAGGGGGTGGGTGGGGAGTAGGGTGATTTGGTATGTGTACATCTGTAACAATAATTAGGGGAATGGGCTAGTGATTTGAAAGCAACTGTATGTGTGCAGGCAAATCTAAGGGCACAAGACATTTGAGCACACATGAGCATTGACTTTACACTGTGACCCATGTATAACCCAGGATTAGCTCCCTTGCAGAAGAACAAGAGACCAGTAATATTCACCTAAATGATCCTCTGTTACGGAAAGGAAGTGGATATCTGAGCAGATGGTGGTACAGGTTGTCTCTACTAAGACAGTGCCTCTCAAACTGCAATACATACATGACTGTCTTGGAGATTCAGTTTAAATGTTGATTCTGATTCAGCAAGCCTCGTTTGGGGCCTGAGATTCTGCCTAGGTGAGCTGATGCACTCTTTGTATAGCATGGCTCTAAGAGAAATGTTGAAACCTCTTTTGGTCCCTTTTCCAATATCTTTTGGAAAAAAAAGATGAAAGATACCAAAAGAGATACACAGAATAGTCATATCTGTGCATGTCTTTTGAACCATGTACTTTAATTCTTTGAGCCTCCATTTACTCATCTTTAAAACAAATGATAATTCTTACCTTGTTATGTTATAGAGTAGGTGACAGATAATGTATATGTAAAATACCTAGAACAGATCCTGGTCCTTTGTAAGTGCCCTCCACCCAATAGTAGCTACCAATGCACTTATTATATAAAAGAAAATGAGAGTTCAACTAAATAAGTTGTGACTGATCATTTGAACTCAGACTCAAAAACTAACTCAAAAATAAAAGGAGAATCTCGTGACAAAGGGTATACATAGAAAAGTAGCAGGACTTATGGAAATAAAAAAAGTGAACACAATCTTAGGCTGCATTGATAGGTGTTAGGTACCTATATTAAGGAAGATGCTAGAGAGAAATGTCTAGAATTTCCAAGGAGATATTGTAAACTCAAAAGACACTTATCTGTTGGTTGGTAAGTTGTATTTGGAAATACTGTGGTCAACTCCAAGTTTATTATTCCTGGTCTGGTTCATTGACAGATGGAACATCCCCAGAGGAGGGCAGCATTGGTGGAAATTTATCCAAAAGGCGTTTCATGAGAAATGTTTTAAAAAAAAATTAGTGGATATTATGCCAGAAACAAGAAAGTTGGAGAACTGGTGGGTGGAAGAGAACAGAGAACCCTATCAAATGGATAAAGGTGTAGTCTTACCTTTGTCTTACTCCTGGTGGCAAAACTGAGACTGACAGAAATTATAGTTTGGCAGATTCATGCTTAATATAAAAAAGCTATTTCTCATTGCTTATGTTTCCCAAAAAGGGACCAGTTTACTCATAAGGTGAATCCTTATTGTAGAATGTGTAAGCAAATCCTTCGTGACCTCTCTGTAGGGATGTTTTAGACCAGGCTTCTGCTAACGCTGGGGAGTTGGGCTAGGCCCTTCAAGTCTAAATTCCAATTCTAAAGTCTAGTATTCTAATACAGTAGATATTACTTAAGAAACAGTCAAGAATTACTCCTTAATTGGTTTGAAAGGCATTAACAGAAATGATCTTTTCTTAAACATCTTTAAGAGTTTTATAGTAATAAGAAGACCGAATAATCTGTAGTATTTTAAAGTTTTTATGAAATACTTGTTTGCACATTATCTCATTTAACTTAACTTTTGAAATTCATTAATTTTAGTTTTTATTTTCAAATTTCTTAATTTTCCTCTTTTGATTTACCTTTTTACAACTTTTCCAAAGTTTGAGATGAAAATACAAAATGTTTACATTTTAAAGACTGATTTTTGAATCTTGCTGACATTTTGACTGATTTTTTTTTTTTCTAGAGAATAGTGGGAGCTCTTTTATTTAATTCTTTCAGGGACAGCATTTGTTGATTTATTAAAAGAATAATTTTAAGTGAGAGATCTTTAAAATGATGCATATATACCTAACCTTTATTGTATCTATCAATTAATACATATTTATTCACTAATATTCTGGGTCCATTAGTTTGACTTACATACATCCCATCTTCCTTGCGTCCATCACATTCATATGATTTGCAATCTTGTTAATTTCATAGTGGAACATAATTCAAGAAAATTATGAAGCAATCTGAATGAAAAATGCTCTGAGTCCCTCTCCACCTCTTCCCCAACCATTACTGGGTATCAGGGAGGAATGCTTTCAACTGCAAATAGCCAAAAGAATCTTTCTATGGCTTATGCAAATTCCTTCCTTCCTTTCTTCCTTCCCTTTCTCCATCTTTCCTGTCTTTCCTTCTTACCTTCCTCCATCCATTTCTTCCTTCCTTTGTCTCATTAAACAAGAAATCTGGAGTTAAGTGACAGGTGCCATTAGGATAGTAGCATTCTCTCTGAACTTCTCATGGCCTTTTCCTTATAGTCATAAATGGCTGCCACAGGTTCAAATAGTAAGATCACGTTCTAAGGACATCTGCCCTCTTTATGAGGAAAGCAAAACTTTCCTACTTGCCACCAATTAATGAATATTTATATCTCATTTGCCAGAACTGTGCCAGATGACTACATCAACTTGCTCGTATTTTAGCTGATCCCATCACTATTGTGAAGTCTCAGAATGGAGAAGGGTCTAGGAATGGATGTTGGGTTAGTGAAGCAAAAATATCTGCACCTCCTCTCTTTTACTAACTTGTCTTTATTGAATTTTGACCTAAAGTTTTTGACCTAATTTTCACAGATGAAACTCCTCCTTTTTGTACACATCTCTCATTAGTATTTGTAATAATTGAGTTGCATAATTACAATGTTAATTACAACTGGCAAATGAATGTTTTGAGAATAAATACAACTGATTTTGTTAAGCATACAACTCAGTGATGAGACCAGAAGTGCATTGGGTATATTCCAGAATCACTAAGAGTTGGGACAGTGGAGTTTTTCCTGGACATCAGAAAAATATATTTTAGAAGGAAATTTTCAGGTAATCCAGGAATCGGATTCAATGGTGGCTGATTAAGAAAATAAAAATGATCATACTAGAGTAGTTTTTCATCATTATCAACATCACTTATATTTTTTTAATATAGAAACATTTTTTAACTTCTTTATAAGAGTATAATTGCTTTACAATGGTGTGTTAGTTTCTTCTTTATAACAAAGTGAATCAGTTATACAATACATATGTCCACATATCACTTCCCTCCTGCATTTCCCTCCCTCCCACCCACCCTATCCCACCCTCCCTATCCCACTCCTATGGTGGTCACAAAGCACCAAGCTGATCTCCCTGTGCTATGTGACTGCTTCCCACTAGCTATCTATTTTACGTTTGGTAGTGTGTTTATGTCCATGCCACTCTCTCACTTTGTCCCAGCTTACACTCCTCCGTCCCCATATCCTCAAGTCCATTCTCTAGTAGGTCTGCATCTTTATTGCCGTCTTGCCCCTAGGTTCTTCTGACCATTTCTCTTTTTCTTTTTTTAGATTCCATATATATGTGTTAGCATATGGTATTTGTTTTTCTCTTTCTGACTTACTTCACCCTGTATGACAGTCTCTGGGTCCATCACCTCACTACAAATAACTCAGTTTCGTTCCTTTTTATGGCTGAGTAATATTCCATTGTATACATGTGCCACATCTTCTTTATCCATTCATCTGTCAGTGGACACTTAGGTTGCTTCCATGTCCTGGCTATTGTAAATAGAGCTGCAATGAACAATTTGGTACATGACTCTTTTTTGAATTATGGTTTTCTCAGGTTATATGCCCAGTAGTGGGATTGCGGGTCATGTGGTAGTTCTATTTTTAGTTTTTTAAGGAACCACCATACTGTACTGTTCTCCATAGTGGCTGTATCAATTTAAATTCCCACCAACAGGGCAACAGGGTTCCCTTTTCTACACACCCTCTCCAGCATTTATTTATTTATTTATTTATTTTTACATCTTTATTGGAGTATAATTGCTTTACAATGGTGTGTTAGTTTCTGCTTTATAACAAAGTGAATCAGTTATACATATACATATGTTCCCATATCTCTTCCCTCTTGCGTCTCCCTCCCTCCCCCCCTCCCTATCCCACCCCTCTAGGTGGTCACAAAGCACCGAGCTGATCTCCCTGAGCTATGCAGCTGCTTCCCACTACCTCTCTATTTCACGTTTGGTAGTGTATATATGTCCATGCCACTCTCTCACTTTGTCCCAGCTTACCTTTCCCCCTCCCCATATCCTCAAGTCCATTGTCTAGTAGTTCTGTGTCTTTATTCCTGTCTTACCCCTAGGTTCTTCATGACATTTTTTTTTCTTAAATTCCATATATATGTGTTAGCATACGGTATTTGTCTTTCTCTTTCTGACTTACTTCACCCTGTATGACAGACTCTAGGTCCATCCACCTCATTACAATAGCTCAATTTTGTTTCTTTTTATGGCTGAGTAATATTCCATTGTATATGTGCCACATCTTCTTTATCCATTCATCTGATGATGGACACTTAGGTTGTTTCCATGTCCTGGCTATTGTAAATAGAGCTGCAATGAACATTTTGGTACATGACTCTTTTTGAATTATGGTTTTCTCAGGGTATATGCCCAGTAGTGGGATTTGCAGGGTCATATGGTAGTTCTATTTGTAGTTTTTTAAGGAACCTCCTTACTGTTCTCCATAGTGGCTGTACCAATTCACATTCCCACCAGCAGTGCAAAAGTTTTCCTTTTTCTCCAGACCCTCTCCAGCATTTATTGTTTCTAGATTTTTTGGTGATGGCCATTCTGACTGGTGTGAGATGATATCTCATTGTAGTTTTGATTTGCATTTCTCTAATGATTAGTGATGTTGAGCATTCTTTCATGTGTTTGTTGGCAGTCTGTATATCTTCTTTGGAAAAATGTCTATTTAGGTCTTCTACCCATTTTTGGATTGGGTTGTTTGTTATTAAGCTGCATGAGCTGCGTGTAAATTTTGGAGATTAATCCTTTGTCAGTTGCTTCATTTGCAAATTTTTTCTTCCATTCTGAGGGTTGTCTTTTGGTCTTGTTTATGGTTTCCTTTGCTGTGCAAAAGCTTTGAAGTTTCATTAGGTGCCATTTGTTTATTTTTGTTTTTATTTCCATTTCTCTAGGAGGTGGGTCAAAAAGGATCTTGCTGTGATATATGTCATAGAGTGTTCTGCCTATGTTTTCCTCAAAGAGTTTGATAGTTTCTGGCCTTACCTTTAGGTCTTTAATCCATTTTGAGCTTATTTTTGTGTATGGTGTTAGGGAGTGTTCTAATCTCATACTTTTACATGTACCTGTCCAGTTTCCCAGCACCACTTATTGAAGAGGCTATCCTTTCTCCACTGTACATTCCTGCCTCCTTTATCAAAGATAAGGTGACCATATGTGTGTGGGTTTATCTCTGGACTTTCTATCCTGTTCCATTGATCTATATTTCTGTTTTAGTGTCAGTACCATACTGTCTTGATTACTGTAGCTTTGCAGTATAGTCTGAAGTCAGGGAGTCTGATTCCTCCAGCTCCGTTTTTGTCCCCCAAGATTGCTTTGGCTATGCGGGGTCTTTTGTATTTCCATACAAATTGTGAAATTTTTTGTTCTAGTTGTGTGAAAAATGCCAGTGGTAGTTTCATAGGGATTGCATTGAATCTGTAGATTGCTTTGGGTAGTAGGGTCATTTTCACAATGTTGATTCTTCCAATCCAAGAACATGGCGTATCTCTCCATCTATTTGTATCATCTTTAATTTCTTTCATCAGTGTCTTATAATTTTCTGCATACAGGTCTTTTTTCTCCTTAGGTAGGTTTATTCCTAGATATTTTATTCTTTTTGTTGCAATGGTAAATGGAGTGTTTTCTTAATTTCACTTTCAAATTTTTCATCATTAGTGTATAGGAATGCAAGAGATTTCTGTGCATTAATTTTGTATCCTGCTACTTCACCAAATTCACTGATTAGCTCTAGTAGTTTTCTGGTAGCATCTTTAGGATTCTCTATGTATAGTATCATGTCATCTGCAAACAGCTTTACTTCTTCTTTTCCAATTTGGATTCCTTTTATTTCCCTTTTTTCTCTGATTGCTGTGACTAAAAATTCCAAAATTATGTTGACTAATAATGGTGAGAGTGGGCAACCTTGTGTTTTTCCTGATATTAGTGGAAATGGTTTCAGTGTTTCAGTTTTTCACCATTGAGGACGATATTGGCTGTGGGTTTGTCATATATGGCCTGTATTATGTTGATGAAAGTTCTCTCTATGCCTACTTTCTGGAGGGTTTTTATCATAAATGGGTGTTGAATTTTGTCAAAAGCTTTTCTGCATCTATTGAGATGATCATATGGTTTTTCTCCTTCAATTTTTTAATATGGTGTATCACATTGATTGATTTGCATATATTGAAGAATCCTTGCATTCCTGGGATAAACCCCACTTGATCACAGTGTATGATCCTTTTAATGTGCTGTTGGATTATGTTTGCTAGTATTTTGTTGAGGATTTTTGCATCTATGTTCATCATTGATATTGGCCTGTAGTTTTTTTTCTTTGTGACATCTTTGTCTGGTTTTGGTATCAGAGTGATGGTGGCCTTGTAGAATGACTTGGGGACTGTTCCTCCCTCTGCTATATTTTGGAAGAGTTTGAGAAGGATAGGTGTTAGCTCTTCTCTAAATGTTTGATAGAATTCTCCTATGAAGCCATCTGGTCCTTGGCTTTTGTTTATTGGGAGAATTTTAATCACAGTTTCAATTTCAGTGCTTGTGTTTGGTCTGTTCTTATTTTCTATATCTTCCTGCCTCAGTCTCGGGACGTTGTGCATTTCTAAGAATTTGTCCATTTCTTCCAGGTTGTCCATTTTATTTTCATATAGTTGCTTGTAGTAATCTCTCATGATCCTTTGTATTTCTGCAGTGTCCATTGTAACTTCTCCTTTTTCATTTATAATTCTATTGATTTGAGTCTTCTCCCCTTTTTTCTTGATGAGTCTGGCTAATGCTTTATCAATTTTGTTTATCTTCTCAAAGAACCAGCTTTTATAGTTTTACTGATCTTTGCTATCATTTCCTTCATTTCTTTTTCATTTATTTCTGATCTGATCTTTATGATTTCTTTCCTTCTGCTAACTTTGGGGTTTTTTTGTTCTTCTTTCTCTAATTGCTTTAGGTATAAGATTAGGTTGTTTATTTGAGATGTTTCTTGTTTCTTAAGATAGGCTTGTATAGCTAAAAACTTCCCTCTTAGAACTGCTTTTGCTGCATCCCATAGGTTTTGGGTCATTGTGCTTTCATTGTCATTTGTTTCTAGGTATTTTTTTATTTTCTCTTTGATTTCTTCAGTGATCTCTTTGTTATTAAGTAATGTGTTGTTTAGCCTCCATGTGTTTGTATTTCTTACAGAGTTTTTCCTGTAATTGGTATCTAGTCTCATAGTGTTGTGGTCGGAAAAGATACTTGATATGATTTCAATTTTCTTAAATTTACCAAGGCTTGATTTGTGGCCCAAGGTATGATCTATCCTGGAGAATGTTCCTGAGCACTTGAGAAGAATGTGTATTCTGTTGTTTTTGGATGGAATATCCTATAAATATCAATTAAGTCCATCTTGTTTAATATATCATTTAAAGCTTGTCTTTCCTTATTTATTTTCATTTTGGATGATCTGTCTTTTGGTGAAAGTGGGGTGTTAAAGTCCCCTACTATGATTGCGTTATTGTCGCTTTCCCCTTTTATGACTGTTAGTATTTGCCTTATGTATTGAGTTGCTCCTATGTTGGGTGCATCAATATTTACAATTGTTATGTCTTCTTCCTGGATTGATCCCTTGATCATTATATAGTGTCCTTCTCTGTCTCTTGAAATTGTCTTTGTTTTAAATTCTATTTTGTCTGATATGAGATTTGCTACTCCTGCTTTCTTTTGATTTTCGTTTGCATGGAATTTATTTTTCCATCCCCTCACTTTCAGTCTCTATGTGTCCCTTGGTCTGAAGTGGGTCTCTTGTAGACAGCATATATATGGGTCTTGTTTTCTTATCCATTCAGTCAGTCTATGTCTTTTGGTTGGAGCATTTAATCCATTTATATTTTAGGTAATTATCGATATGTATGTTCCTATTAACATTTTCTTAATTGTTTTAGGTTTATTATTGTAGGTCTTTTCCTTCTCTCATATTTCCTGCCTAGAGAAGTTCCTTTAGCATTTGTTGTAAAGCTGGTTTCATGGTGCTGAATTCTCTTAGCTTTTGCTTGTCTGTAAAGCTTTTAATTTCTCTGTCAAATCTGAATGAAATCCTTGCTGGGTAGAGTAATCTTCATTATAGGTTTTTCTCCTTCATCACTTTAAATATGTCCTGCCACTCCCTTCTGGCTTGCAGAGTTTCTGCTGAAAGATCAGCTGTTAACCTTATGGGGATTCCCTTGTGTCTTATTTTCCCTTGCTGCTTTTAATATTTTTTCTTTGTATTGAATTTTTGATAGTTTGATTACTACCTGTCTTGGTGTATTTCTCCTTGGATTTCTCCTGTATGGGACCCACTGTGCTTCCTGGAGTTGATTAACTATTTCCTTTCCCATATTAGGGAAGTTTTCATCTATAATCTCTTCAAATATTTTCTCAGCCCCTTTCTTTATCTCTTCTTCTTCTGGGATCCCTGTAATTGGAATGTTGGTGTGTTTAATGTTGTCCCAGAAGTCTCTGAGCCTGTCCTCTATTGTTTTCATTCTTTTTCCTTTATTCTGCTCTGCAGTAGTTACTTCCACTATTTTATCTTCCACGTCACTTATCCGTTCTTCTGCCTCAGTTATTCTGCTATTGATCCCTTCTAGAGAATTTTAATTTCACTTTTTGTGTTGTTCATCATTGTTTGTTTTCTCTTTAGTTTTTCTAGGTCCTTGTTAAATGTTTCTTGTATTTTCTCCATTCTATTTCTAAGATTTTGGATCATCTTTACTATCATTTTTCTGAATTCTTTTTCAGGTAGACTGCCTATTTCCTCTTCATTTGTTAGGTCTGGTGGGTTTTTGCCTTGCTCCTTCATCTGCTGGGTGTTTCTGTGTCTTCTCATTTTGCTTAGCTTACTGTGTTTGGGGTCTCCTTTTTGCAGGCTGCAGGTTTGTAGTTTCCATTGTTTTTGGTGCCTGTCTCCAGTAGCTAAGGTTGGTTCAGTAGGTAGTGTAGGCTTCCTGGTGGAGGAGGCTAGTGCCTGTGTTTTGGTGGATGAGACTGTTTCTTGTCTTTCTGGTGGGCAGGTCCACGTCTGGTGGTGTATTTTGGGCTGTCTGTGCCCTTATTATGATTTTCGGCACCCTATGTGTTAATGGATGTGGTTGTGTTCCTTTCGTGATAGTTGTTTGGCATAGGGTGTCCTGCACTGTAGTTTGCTGGTTGTTGAGTGGAGCTGCGTTTTGGCATTGAGATGGAGATCTGTGGGAGATTTTCACTGCTTGATATTACGTGGATCTGGGAGGTCTCTTGTGGACCAGTGTCCTGAGCTTGGCTCTCCCACCTCAGAGGCACAGCCCTGATGCCTGGCTGGAGTGCCAAGAACCTGTCATCCATATGGCTCAGAATAAAAGTGGGAGAAAAAAGAAAGAAAGAAGAAGATAAAATAAAATAAAGTAAAATAAAATAAAGTTATTAAAAATAAAAAAAAATTATGAAGAAGAAAAAAAATTTTAAGTAAGCAAAATAAAATAAAATGGACAGACAGAACCCTAGGACAAATTGTAAAAGCAAAGCTATACAGATAAAATCACACACAGAAGCATACACACACTCACAAAAAGGAAAAGGGAAAAATATATATATATCGTTGTTCCCAAAGTCCACCTCCTCAATTTGGGATGATTCGTTGGTTATTCAGCTATTCCACAGATGCAGGGTATATCACGTTGATTGTGGAGATTTAATCCATTCCTCCTGAGGCTGCTGGGAGAGATTTCCCTTTCTCTTCTTTATTAGCACAGCTCCTGGGATTCAGCTTTGGATTTGGACCCGCCTCTGCATGTAGGTCGCCTGAGGGCGTCTGTTCTTCGCTGGAACAGGACAGGCTTAAAGGAGCAGCTGATTCGGGGGCTCTGGCTTACTCAGGCCGGGGGGCAGGGACGGGTACAGATGCGGTGCGAGCCTGCTGCGTCAGAGCCCAACATGACGTTGCAACAGCCTGAGGTGCGCCGTGTGTTCTCCCAGGGAAGTTGTCCCTGGATCATGGGACACTAGCAGTGGCGGGCTGCACAGGCTCCCAGGAGGGGAGGTGTGGATGGTGACCTGTGCTTGCATACAGGCTTCTTGGTGGCGGCAGCAGCAGCCTTAGCGTCTCATGCCCTTCTCTGGGGTCCGCGCTGATAGCCGCGGCTCATGCCTGTCTCTGGAGCTTCTTTACGTGGCGTTCTTAATCCCCTCTCCTTGCATACCAGGAAACAAAGAGGCAAGAAAAAGTCTCTTGCCTCTTCCTCAGCTCCAGACCTTTTCCCAGACTCCCTCCCGGCTAGCTGTGGCACACTAGTCCCTTCAGGTTGTGTTCACGCGGGCAACCCCAATCCTCTCACTGGGATCCGACCTCCGAAGCTGGACCCTCAGCTCCCAGCCCCTCCTGCCCCAGCGGGTGAGCAGACAAGCCTATCGGGCTGGTGAGTGCTGGTCGGCACCGATCCTCTGTGCGGGAATCTCTCTGCTTTGCCCTCCGCACCCCTGTTGCTGCACTCTCCTCCGTGGCTCCAAAGCTTCCCCCGTCCACCACCTGCAGTCTCCGTGCGCGAAGGGGCTTCCTAGTGTGTGGAAACCTTTCCTCCTTCACAGCTCCCTCCCACTGGTGCAGGTCCCGTCCCTATTCTTTTGTCTCTGTTTTTTCTTTTTTCTTTTGTCCTACCCAGGTACGTGGGGAGTTTCTTGCCTTTTGGGAGATCTGAGGTCTTCTGCCAGCATTCAAAAGGTGTTCTGTAGGAGCTGTTCCACATGTAGATCTATTTCTGAGGTACTTGTGGGGAGGAAGGTGATCTCTCCGTCTTACTTTTCCACCATCTTGAAGCTCTTCCTCCAATATAGAAACTTTTTGTAACTGTCTTGATATCCTTTCTGGGTCTATAGGGAATATAATGTATAAAAGTTTTTAAAATGTATATTTAAAAATCCCTAATTTAAATCCAGTCTTCTAGAGTAATGCAAAATACGTAGTTAAGCAAACTCATTAAGCCATGAGTTTTCAAAGAGATAGTCTATGTCTTATTCAACTTGTGTCTCCAATAGCCAGCCTATATCTAACACAAAAAAAGTTCTCCCTAAAATTTGCCTTGAATAATGATGATGAAGAAGATGTTAGAAAACTATATTGGGTGATATGGCACCAACTTATTAGGAATTTAATAGAGTTTTTTCTTGTCAATTTCATGTTTATAAGTTCTCTATACATTTGTGTAAAGCAGTTATCACTCTCATTTGTCAGATGGAAAGTCTACCTTGGTGGTTTAGCATTCTAGGATTTGGTATTGCTTACTAGGTTAAAGTAAATGACAAAAGCCATCCACTGCCTGTATAATCAAAATTTCTTACACATTACTAAAATCCTAGATTGTTTAGCTAATTGCAAGAAGGCCTATTATTGTGAAAGATAGCAAGAATATTCTAATAATCTAATACATAATAGTAAATAATTGTAATTGGGAGAAATGTTGCATGGTTTTCTGTTAGAGACTAGAAAACATGTGTCATTTCCTTTACAAATGAAAGGGCTTCCTATTTCTGTTTATATTAACAGCTGGAGCTGCTGTTACTTTTATTTTGTTGTCCCCATATTCTTTATAGCTTGAGGCAATAATTCTCTCAATTTATGTGAAATAGTAGCATCGCCATTTTTTGCTGCTTTGTATATATTCATGGGGTTTGATGAACTTGTTTTAATTATTAAGGATTTTCTTTTTCTATTATGTAGGATGAAGGGGGTTTTAGTTTTAAATAGTCTAAATTCAGGGTAGGTCATATACATGACATTAAAACTTTTGTTCCTGTTCCTTATGGGATTGCTATATGGATATTTTTAAGGCTGTCAAAACTAGTCATCTGTAGTAGTTTTCTTACTTTGTAATAACAGAATTTATAATTAGTCTAATGGTAAAAATTTATATATCCAATAAATATCAATAATAATTATCAATGTTCTAAATGTACTATAATGTCTTTAGTTCTAGTTCTTCCAGAAAACTATGTTAAGTTTTTCAAACCATAAAGCTTTGTATATTTGACAACACAAATACTATTCAATGGTTATCCATATGCTATATCATTTAACTTAGTACTTAAATGCTAATTGATCTGGCCAACAGCACAACCAATCAATTTTATATCACTTACCTTGGAATATAATTTTGCATAAGATCATCACTTTTCTAGACATCTTCATACCTTAAAAAGTTATATTTAAATAAGAATTTTGGCAAACTTGAGAATAAGTTTTAGAATTCCTGTGTTTTCTACTGCATATTCTTGAGGTTAATTGGTAGCAGTTGTAACAGGTATGAAAGATTGTATTCGTGGATAAAACTTGCATAAGATACAAACACCATAAGCATAATGACAAGTAAAACTTTAAAAATAAAAACATGAAACTCAAATGTGGAATTCTGTAATAGCTCTTAATTCCTTGAATTCTATCAATTAAAAAAACAAAGAATTTTATCTCAGTTTTTCTTTTCACATTCTGATTTTTTGTTTTGCTTGATACTGATTTGGAAATTTTCACCAACTTGACCAGAGAACTGCATGCTGAAATGCCTGCTACAGAGCCAGAAGGGTCTTTATTGTATTATCTGCCAGGAATGCAGAAGAGACAATTGACAGTTGAGAGGGACTGTATAAAGAAATGTTTCTGTGGTTTCCAGATCTGATACATCAGAATTATTTGGACCACTTATAAAAAGTAAAAAAAAAAAAAAGAAAAAAAAACTATGCCTATCTCCCAGAGATTTCATTTAGTACAATTATTGTGTACCTGGACATTTACTTTTGTACGTGAATAATTTAATCTTAAGCACACTAAAGTTTTGAAAACTGCAGACATATTAATTCTCTATTTTTTCTGGATTCTTTATCATATTAAATTCCTAGCAAGTAACATTAGATCTGTTCACATTTAAATACCCTCATTCATAGTTTACTACTTTGATATGACTATGAAGGACATTTCTGACTATTGTACAAAGCAACTATTGAGGACTTTATATATTACATTGGTCAATGGTCTTTGCAAATAAATGCATACAAAAAGTCTTTTAGAACTATTGACATGAATAAATTTCCATAAAGCATAAATAATTATCATTTTATCATCTAATAAGAACTGTACAATCAGTGTGTTTACATCTTTTTGCTTCAAATGTACAGAGCTGTTTTAGGCAGTCTCTAAGATGGTCTCCCGTGATCCCTGCCTCTCAATATTTATGCCCTTTGGTCATAATCTTCCCTTCAGTGTGGCTGGACTTACTGACTTGCCTCTAACTAATGACTTGCCTCTGGCTTGAGTAATGGAATGTCATTTCTGATATTAGGTTATAAAAAACAGTGGCTTTCATCTTGGGTGTTCTCTCTCAATTGTTCTGAGGAAGGTCAACAGACTGTTGAGAAGCCCACATGGCAAGGAATTGAGGGAGACCCCTAGCCAACAGCTTAGTGAGGAACTGAAGTCCTCAGTTCAACAGCCTGAAAAGTACTGAATCTTGCCAACAGTATATGAGCGGACTTGGAAATAGAACTAACCACAATAGTGCTTCAGATAAGATCAAAGCCCTTGAACACTGCACTGACTGCAACCTCATAAGGGACTTAGAACCTGAAGACCCCAGCTAAGCTGTGCTCTGATTCTTGACCCACAGAAAGTATGAGATAATATTTGTTTGATGTTTCAAGTTGCTGAGTTTTAGAGTAATTTGTTTTGCACTAATAGAAGACAATGTAGAAGCTAAGAGCTTCATTAATCACCTCATCCCAGATTCTAGTATCATTCTTTGCTTTCTGTGTGACTGACTTTTTTTTCTTTAAATATTTGAGTTATTATAGGTGAATTTTTATTTTAAACCACTGAGTCCTTTTCTAAAAATGAGAGTGGTATTGAGAAAAAAACCTTTTTTTAATTAATTTTTTTGGAGAAGAGTAGAAACTTTTGCACAAATAACTCATAATTATTTGTGCCTAGCAAGTACAATTTTCATCCACATAATTTCTATCACTCAATCTGAATCATAATTGCAAACTCATTTATTTTTTATTGGAGAATCCATCATATTTTTTTTCAGCAGAATTACCTTCCTAGTTCTTAGACCAAAATCATAGTACCAGCCCCAGAATAGATTTTAATATTCTGGAAGTTAGAGGTTTTGTTTTATGGATGAGTAATCTTAAGTCTAAAAAAAAAAAGATGAAGTGACTTACCCAGGATGAAACTACTACTTGAACTGAGATCTGATGACTCTTTTCTAGTGCTTCTTTAATTATTTGACCATAATACTGAATGGTAGAAGGAGACACTCAGAAACCTTTTGGGAGATGAGTGACATCCTGCTTGAGACTTGAACCTTGTCGTGTATAGCTTCCAAAATGGATAGCCCATTTGTATTAATATTTCAAAACTGTTCTCAAATTTCCCATGATTCTTATATAATATTACCTATTTCTCACTGGTAAACAACTTTTAACCAAGTCTCCAGTGTCTGTCTTTTCTATGATGGCATCTATAAAGGTGTTATGGTACTGGTCTTCAAAGTAAAACATTAATTGTGTTAATTAATAACATAAATATGATTGCACTTGGATCTGTTTTATAGAAGATGCTTTAGATTTATTTTTGTGTGAACAAAACAGAAGGAAGTTTGAGACAGAGTCATTATTCTAGTAGAAACTCCCTGAGTAAAGAGCCAGATCTGCAGTAGTTGACCTCCTGCAAGACTCTGAGAAAACTATTTTGTGTTGCTATGAATGAAATTTTAATGATATACTGTGTAAAAGTGTGTTTTAATAAGTATTAACTGCTTCCCCAGCACTAAGTAATAGATGTCATATTTACATCAGTGATCTCTTTTCAAAACACAGAAGGTGGATTTGTTTTGGTCTGAAATAAATTAATTTCCTCCATCTTCCTGTTCATTTGCAAGCATTGCCCACTTCGCTTGTTAGTTTTATGTAAGTGCATGGAAGTTTCTGGAATATCTCTCTGATTGTACTTGATGGTGGAGTTATTACACATATAAACGCCAGGGAGTCAGGGATTTGCTTCCCCATCACCATACACCATTGGAGGCATTACATTCATTTCTTGTTTAAATAAACTTCCCCCAAGCCCCCAGGCATAAATTAAATCAAAGCAGTTTTAGAGCTCAAGGACAAAATAAGTCACTGTGGGGAAGTGGGACAAAGGAAGTCAGACACACCAGATGGAAAGTTCAGACTGGCCAGTATCTTTAAAATGTCAGTGCTGTATAAAATGGCTTTGTAAGCCATCAATCAACTGTGGCTCTAGAAACAGGCCAGTGGCTATAGAAATTAGTCTTTTTTTCACTAAGCCTTAGAAAATTATTTTCAGAGTAGGCTGAATTTGAGGATACTTATGCAGGTATAGCTAAGGAACTGAAGAAAAGAGAGATGGAGGAGGAATTTCTAGTAAGATCTTATTAGAAAAGTAATTCCTTGTTTTCATAAATATTAGGGTCTGGAGTTAAACAAAATTCCCTGTATTTATTTTATTATCGTGTTGAAATTTGACCTGTTTGCTAAAACAGGCAAGATTTAACCTGGCTTTCTTATGTTTTTATTTATTTGTTTGAAATGAGACTAAAGATTGATATGTTTCCGGTTTGATTATGATAACCAATCCATAATCCTATGGCAGTATCTTTTCATTTCAAAATAAAAATGTAAACCAAAGCCTCTGGTTTTTCAAGAAAAGAGGATCTCAGAGAGAAATGTCTACAGCAACCTTAATTGTACATGAAAGCTCTTCCAAAAAAGCCTATAGTAAACAGGTTTTCTTAGGGTAGAGGCATGTTTTTAGTTCACACTTACTCCTATAAAAAATCTGCTTAATCTTATAGCTATTCCAAGCTAACTGAGTTCACACTAGCTACTACATAAATGGCCTAATATTAATATTAGCATTTATAGAACACACTGTATGTACCAGGCACTTGTGCTAAGTCATGATCACATATTTATTTAATTATTAAAACAGTGCTTTGAGGCAGGTACTCATATTATTCCTATGAGGAAATGGGTGGTAAACAACCTGTATAAATCCCTCTTCATCCTTGTCCCATGGAGATTTTACTGTTGTTGAAGGATGAAAACTATTGTGTGGTGGTTCAGATCACAGACTATGGGGTCACCTAGTTGGTTTCAAATACTGTTTCTGTTACTTCCTAGCAATGAAACATTAAATAATTGATCTGTCCCTACATTTGAGTTTCCTCATGTATAAAATGAAAATTGTTGAAGGATAATTCTGAGGACTAAATGGGATAGAACATATAAAACTGCCTAGAACAGAACCTAGTATATAGTATGAACTCAAAAAATGTCAGCTGTCTTTATTATTTGAATCTCCTTCAAGATTCACAAGCAAGAAGTGTACAATTTTAGAAGTCATTTGATTAATTACTTTGAACAAGTTAATTATTAGAAGATTTAAAAAGATAAAAACATGTTTTTCTGCCTTCAAATATATAATTTAGTTAGAAATAATAAATAATCACACATACAATATATCATGTTTGTAATGCATTATGTAATATTGCAAATAAAGTAATACCTTTTATTAAATTGGGCTAATCAAGGAAGATTTTCATCAAGAGATAGATTTTTTTTAGAGGTTAGTTTTAAGAATATATATAAAGCATGCTAATTGTCAAAAATTTAGAAAATACAAAAAAGAATGAAAAGTAAAAATCACCTGTAAGATGGCAACTCAGATTTTTAAAAAAATCTATTAATATTTTGGCATATTATCTTATGGTCTTTGCATGTGTGTATAACGTATTTTAAAATACTACTTGATCATTTCTTATATAGAGATTTATTAAAATTTTCCCACTCAACATTATGTTATAAGAATGTTGCCAGTTTATTAAATGTGGGTCTTACGAGTGAACTAAAGAAAAGAAAGAGGCATTCCTTGGCTTTGGGGTGGGGACTGAAGGATAGGCAGTGAAGATAAGAAAATAGTGAATGAGTTTTATTCATTGAAGGATGGGGTAATTTTTTTGGTTTAAAAACAGCAGGAGATAAAATTGCACATTTGAGGGAGAGGGTTAATATCCAGCCCTGCAGTCCAGGCAGGATGACACCCTTTGATACAGTGAAGAGAGCAGTGGGGGCATATGAGAGACCTCCATTCACACCACATTCAACACTTCAACAACATCAAGTTTGCTACTTAACAGTCACTTCACCTTTGACATGAGGCCCGACCCTCCGCTTTCCTTGTTTCTTCATGTTTAAAATGAGACTTATGAATGATGGGTCCAAAATCAATAATGTACCCTTCTAAGCAAAATACATACCGGAACCATTGTGCAGAGCAGAGGAGGTAGAGTCTGTGAAGGTTTCTACAGAACTGGAAAGCCTTGCAAAGGAAAAACTCCGGAATATAAGCTGTCAGGGCCACACTTGCATCTTGTTCACCTGTGTTCCCCTTGCCATCACCAGGCACAGAGCATATGTTCCAGGAATGCTTGAGACCATGAACCATGAATAAGTTTAGAATGGAATTGACATCCCTCCCAAAGTCATTCTTTTAGATAAAAACATGTTTTCTGAAGTGGAGTCTAATAGCTATTAGTTTTGGTCGTCTGGCAAATAGTTTTACTTTTTCCCTGAAACTAGGAAGAGAACAAATAGATCCACTGGTTGGATACATGACTCAGCTCTTGCTAATCATGTTATCCCCTTGGCTTGGACATAGTGACTGTCCGTTTAGGAGAATAGAGCACAAGCAGGGGCAATCAATCAGTGATCCTTGTGGAATTAAATGCTGGAGGAGAGAAAAGACTTGCCCTTCTGGTTAAGGTAGAATAGCAGAGACTAGAAATACCCTCCTGCTTGAAATAAATACATATTGTACACAGCTTTTGAAGCAACAACACTCAAGACGTGGGCATTAGGCAATGAAAAGAAGTGAGTCCCGAGAGACAGCAAACAAAAGAGGTGACTGGTCAGATTGCTCAGCTCACCACCTACAGAAAGCTTCCAGGCCACTGTGCCAGGAGAAGGAACCCAGGCAGAGCAGGGCTGGCTCCCAGCCTGGAGGAGATGAAGCTGGGAATTTGGGGAAGCCAAGGTCATGAGAGTTTATATTCCTTTTTATTGTCAAGCTGCTTCATTTTGGGCTCCAGTCATTTTAAGGAAAAGAGACCTAATACGTTTTCTTATATTTCATTTTCTCATCCATTTCCCTTATTACTGGGTTGATTTTTAAAGTCAATCATACCTCAGGCATTGCTGAAGTCACAGGCTAAGATCTGACAAGTGCCCTTTACTATGTAGCCTCAAGTATGTAAGCTGCAAGAACCATAGCCCTTAGAGTGATCTTTGAATTAAATTGTTAAAATGTGTTTTTAAGTTAGTACTTTCTGAAAAATCTATTCTTCTGCAGACAGGCTTACAGCTATCTCCTATTAGGGCTAGAAATTGACTTTCCCGCCACTGACACTTGACAGGATGTTTATTTTCCCGTTATAACAATTGTCCACCAATTTCTCTTCTCACAGAAATAACGAAGGTCAGCTGTGATGAACTACCCCCTCTGTAGCCTGTCTCTGAGAGTTTCTTTTTATCCATATTTGATATCAGTGATTCCCTCATTTCTCATAAAAGAAAAAAAACTGAAGACAATCAATGCAAAGTATTGTCATTGAGGGTGGGGCAGAAGGAAGATAAAGGTATTTGCATGTTATTCTCACCGTGACTACTAAAGCCATCACCCAGTGAGGATGGAATGTCAGCACTGATGCACTCTTTTTTTTTCCCCCCCAAAAGCTCTGCAGCTTCGAGATAAAATGTAACCTTGCCGTTGCTAAGGTAACTGAGGTTTTTTTTTCCTTCTTAGGAATAGCAGAACAAATTAGGTGAAGAAAACTTCTGTAAATTGCCAATACATGGATGCCCTAAGGCTGCGATAGCTAAATGGTTCATTGGAATCCTAGGTAACCAATAATGGGGACAAGTCACCTAAAAGATATTTTTGCTGTTGATCTGATTTGCTTCTTGAGCGATTTAATGCAAATGGATAAAATCATAGTCACCCCTCCTTTTCTAGTTTTACAGCCTTTCTTCTCCTTGTTAATTTTTTGTAACTTAATGGCTATCAATGTTCCTAAGTATGAGGCCCAGGATAGAAAATATTTAGATACAATAAAATATTACAAGGTTAATTGTTGGCAATGGTCTGCTTCATAATCAGAACACATTTAGAATTATGTATTGATATTTCCCTGTTGCTGCTGTTCCCGGGGGCTTCCTTGTGGTATGACATCATTAATCTCTCATAACTCTGCTGGCAGGATTATTTATAAAAATATTTGGAATTAGAGACCTGTGGCTTGTACATGAAAATCCAGTCATTGTGTTTGCTTTCAAAATATCCCAATGTATTTTGACATTAAAATGCATTGAGAATATCTATGATACTTCATGTGTCTAAGATGCATATTTTTCTATATTTTAATATCCCTGAAATTTGGATACATCTTATAACTTATAACTACTAGTGGCCCCTTCACTTTTTCAGTATCTTGTAATGCATGTGAGAATCAATGATATCATAGACTGGATGAAATATAGTATTATGACATTTATTTGAAAGAGTGTTGGTAAAACTTTCTCCACAAACTATTTTCACTTGTCTTGCCAACCAGTCTGTTACCAAAAAAAATTATGATTTTCAAGACTCATCTTTAATAAGACCAGCTATCACAGCAGTGTTGCTGATATACATGTTTTCATCTGTAAGTTGTTCCAGTGGATTCTTGAGGATCATAGGATCGTCTCTTACTATCTTCCTATGAAAACATTGCTTCAAATGAAACCACTTAACAAAAGGGGTTCACTCTGAATATATGAGTGAGGAAATCTATGTTTGCTAGTAACTCGTGTTTCATTGACTTTGTCTCAGTCCTGTGGCAGGGCATCTGATTAATGAATAATACATATTCATAGAATACCTGCGCTGGGATAGGAGTTCTGGGTTGTGGTGGGCTTTGGAGGGAGTTGCTTCCAAATCAGGTCACTAGCTGTGTCACCTGCCAAGTCAGTCAATCTCTCTCAAACTTGGATTCCCATCAGGAAAAAGGGCTAATGTTCAAAGATTAAACCAAGTAAAACAATATATTCCACCATAACTGGTACTCAATAAATGGTCTTTTTGTTTTTTAATCTTTCTTTTCTCTATACCTGCCAATTGGGTTAATTTTTCTTTTGTAACAAATTAATGAAAAATACAAAGTTTTATGTGTTACAATTTTGAAATTATTACTACTATTCTTAATATATTCTAATATTCTCTAATATGATAAAATGTTGTAAAGAGGAAATATTAGTCTTGCCTAAGCTGGGAGGTTTGGAAGACTAAAGCAGTTGACTTATGAAGCCCAGATGGAGGAAAGTAAAATTCTAGAAATAGTCTTCAAAAAATTCTATAATTTCTGTAAGCAAAAGATTACATATTTCATATGCAGAGTCCACTTTTTCTGGTTTTACATTTGATTGATTAAAAATCACATTAGAGAATGAATATTTGGTGCCATATAGAGTGCAATGGGCATGAACTTTGTTAGTAGATAGATCTGAATCTGTAATAACAGTTTGATATCTCTAGGTGTGAGACTTTCAGTAAGTTACATAACTATCTTGAGCCCCAGTTTCCTATAGGTAATGTTAAAGTAATAGTGTTGTTGGAAGAATAAAAGGTAATAATGTATGTAAAGTGTCAAACATGAATTAGAAGCCATGAATTAGAACAGGTAGTAAATAAGTGTAAGTTCCTCCAATATCACAGATATTTCCTTAGAAAGGAAAATTTTCTCCTATATGAAACATTTAGTTATAACAATCTTCAAAAGACATTTTTTAAATGCAGTCTTATTGACAAGCTTCTTAGATAAGCCTCATCCACCAGAGGGCAGACAGCAGAATCAAGAAGAACTACAATCCTGCAGCCTGTGGAAGGAAAACCACATTCACAGAAACGTAGACAAAATGAAAAGGCAGAGGACTTTGTACCAGATGAAGGAAGAAGATAAAACCCAGAAGCACAACTAAATGCAGTGGAGATAGGCAACCTTCCAGAAAAAGAATTCAGAATAATGATAGTGAAGATGATCCAGGACCTCAGAAAAAGGATAGAGGCAAAGATCGAGAAGATGCAAGAAATGTTTAACAAAGACCTAGAAGAGTTAAAGAATAAACACCTAGAAGAATTAAAGAACAAACAAACAGAGATGAACAATACAATAACTGAAATGAAAAATACACTAGAAGGAATCAATAGCAGAATAACTGAGGCAGAAAACCAGATAAGTGACCTGGAAGACAGAATGGGGGAATTCACTGCCATGGAACAGATAAAGAAAAAAAAAAAAAGAAAACAGCCTAAGAGACTTCTGGGACAAGATTAAATGCACCAACATTCACATTATAGGCGTCCCAGGAGGAGAAGAGAGAGAGAAAGGACCCGAGAAAATATTTGAAGAAATTATAGTTAAAAACACCCCAAACATGGGAAAGGAAATAGACACCCAAGTCCAGGAAGCACAGAGAGTCCCAGGCAGGATAAACCCAAGGGGAAACATGCCAAGACACATAGTAATCAAATTGAAAAAAATTAAAGACAGAGAAATTATTGAAAACAACAAGGGACAAATGACAAATAACATACAAAGGAACTCCCAGAAGGTTAAGAGCTGATTCTCAGCAGAAACTCTACAAGCCAGAAGGGAGTGGCATGATATACACAAAGTGATGAAAGGAAATAACCTACAGCAAAGATTACTCTACCCAGCAAGGATCTCATTCAGATTCGATGGAGAAATCAAAAGCTTTACAGACAAGCAAAAGGTAAGAGAATTCAGCACCACCAAACCAGCTCTACAAAAAATGCTAAAGGAACTTCTCTAAGGGGGAAACACAAGGGAAGAAAAGGATCTACAAAAACAAACCCAAAACAATTAAGAAAATTGTCATAGGAACATACATATCAATAATTACCTTAAACATGAATGGATTAAATACTCCAACCAAAAGACACAGGCTCACTGAATGGATACAAAAAGAAGACCCATCTATATGCTGTCTATAAGAGACCCACTTCAGACCTAGGGACACATACAGACTGAAAGTGAGGGGATGGAAAAAGATATTCCATGCAAATGCAAATCAAAAGAAAGCTGGAGTAGCAATACTCATATCAGATAAAATAGACTTTAAAATAAAGAATGTTACAAGAGACAAGGAAGGACACTACATAATGATCAAGGGATCAATCCAAGAAGATATAACATATATATCTATATCTATATATATGAGCACCTCAATATATAAGGCACCTACTAACAGCTATAAAAGAGGAAATCAACAGTAACACAATAGTAGTGGGGGACATTAACACCTCACTTACACCAAGTAGACAGATCATCCAGACAGAAATTGAATAAGGAAACAGAAACTTTAAATGACACAATAGACCAGATAGATTTAATTGATATTTATAGGACATTCCATCCAAAAACAGCAGATTACACTTTCTTCTCAAGTGCACATGGAAAATTCTCCAGGATAGATCACATCTTGGGTCACAAATCAAGCCTTGATAAATTAAAAAAAAATTGGAATCATATCAGGCATCTCTTCCGAACACAATGCTATGAGATTGGAAATCAATTACAGGGAAAAAAACATAAAAAGCACAAACACATGGAGGCTAAACAATATATTACTTAATAACCAAGAGATCACTGAATAAATCAAAGAGGAAATCAAAAAATACCTAGAGACAAATCACAACAAAAACACGATGATCCAAAACCTACGGGATGCAGCAAAAGCAGTCTAAGAGGGAAGTTTATAGCAATACCAGCCTACCTCAAGAAACAAGAAAAATCTCAAATAAAAAATTTAACCTTAAACCTAAAGGAACTGGAGAAAGAAGAACAAACAAAACTCAAAGTTAGTAGAAAGAAAGAAGTCATAAAGATCAGAGCAGAAATGAATGAAATAGAAACAAAGAAAACAATAGCAAAGGTCAGTAAAACTAAAAGCTGGTTCTTTGAGAAGATAAACAAAATAGATAAACCTTTAGCCAAACTCATCAAAAAAACAGAGAGAGGACTCAAATCAATAAAATTAGAAATGAAAAAGGAGAAGTTACAACGGAGACAGCAGAAATACAGAGCATCCTAGGAGACTACTACAAGCAACTCTATGCCAATAAAATGGACAACCGGGAAGAAACGGACAAATTCTTGGAAAGGTATAACCTTCTAAGACTGAACCAGGAAGAAACAGAAGATAAAAACAGACCAATCACAAGTAATGAAATTGAAACTGTGATTAGAAATCTTTCGAACAAATGAAAGTCCAGGACCAGATGGCTTCACAGGTGAATACTATCAAACATTTAAAGAAGAGCTAACACCCATCCTTCATAAACTCTTCCAAAAATTGCAGAGGAAGGAACACTCCCAAACTAATTCTAAGAGGCCACCATCACCCTGATACCAAAACCAGACAAAGAAACCACAAAAAAAGAAAATTACAGACAAATATCACTGATGAATATAGATGCAAAAATCCTCAATGAAATACTAGATAACAGAATCCAACAACACCTTAAAAGAATCATACACCATGATCAAGTGGGATTTATCCCAGGCATGCAAGGATTCTTCAATATATGCAAATCATCCAGTGTGATACACCATATTAACAAATTGAAGAAGAAAAACCATATGATCATCTCAATAGATGCAGAAAAGCTTTTTTTTTTTTTTTTTTGCGGTACGTGGGCCTCTCAGTGTTGTGGCCTCTCCCGTTGCGGAGCACAGGCTCCGGATGCACAGGCTCAGCGGCCATGGCTCACGGACCCAGCCGCTCCATGGCATGTGGGATCTTCCTGGACCGGGGCACGAACCCGCGTCCCCTGCATTGGCAGGTGGACTCTCAACCACTGCACCACCAGGAAAGCCCCAGAAAAGCTTTTGAGAAAATTCAACACCCATTTATGATAAAAACTATCCAGAAAGTAGGCACAGAGGGAACCTACCTCAACATAATAAAGGCCATATATGACAAACCCACAGCAAACATCATTCTCAATGGTGAAAAACTGAAAGCATTTCCTCTAAGATCAGGAAAAAGACAATGATGTCCACTCTCACCACTATTATTCAACAGAATTTTGGAAGTCCTAGCCATGGCAATCAGAGAAGAGAAAGAAATAAAAATTGGAAAAGAAGAAGTAAAGCCGTCACTGTTTGCAGATGACGTGATACTATACATAGAGAATCCTAAAAATGCCACCAGAAAACTACTAGAGCTAATCAATGAATTTGGTAAAGTAGCAGGATACAAAATTAATGCACAGAAATCTCTTGCTTTCCTATACATTAACAATGAAATATCAGAAACAGAAGTTAAGGAAACACTCCCATTCACCATTGCAGCAAAAAGAATAAAATACCTAGGAATAAACCTACCTACAGAGGTAAGAGAACTCTACTCAGAATACTATAAGACACTGATGAAAGAAATTAAAGATGATACAAACAGATGGAGAGATATACCATGTTCTTGGATTGGAAGAATCAATATTGTGAAATTGAGTATACTACCCAAAGCAATCTACAGATGCAATGCAATCCCTATGAATTTACCAGTGGCATTTTTTACAGAACTAGTACAAAAAATCTTAAAATTTGTATGGAGACACAAAAGACCATGAATAGCCAAAGCAGTCTTGAGGGACAAAAACGGAGCTGGAGCAATCAGACTCCCTGATTTCAGACTATACTACAAAGCTACAGTAATCAAGACAATATGGTACTGGCACAAAATCAGAAATATAGATCAATGGAACAGGATAGAAAGCCCAGAGATAAACCCACGTACCTATGGTCAACTAAACTATGAGAAAGGAGGCAAGGATATACAATGGAGAAAAGACAGTCTCTTCAATAAGTGGTGCTGGGCAAACTGGACAGCTACATGTAAAAGAATGAAATTAGAACACTCCCTAACACCATACACAAAAATAAACTCAAAATGGATTTGAGACCTAAATGTAAGACCGGATACTATAAAACTCTTAGAGGAAACATAGGAAGAACACTCTTTGACATAAATCACAGAAAAATCGTTTTTGATCCACCCCCTAGAGTAATGGAAATAAAAACAAAGATAAACAAATGCGACCTAATGAGACTTAAAAGCTTTTGCAAAGCAATGGAAACTACAAACAAGATGAAAAGACATCCCTAAGAATGGGAGAAAATATTTGCAAACGAATCAACAGACAAAGGATTAATCTCCAAAATATATAAACAGCTCATGCAGCTCCATATTATAAAAACCAAACAACCCAATAAAAAATGGGCAGAAGACCTAAATATACATTTCTCCAAGGAAGACATACAGATGGCCAAGAATCCCATGAAAAGCTGCTCAACATCACTAATTATTAGAGAAATGCCAATCAAAACTACAGTGTGGTATCACCTCACACCAGTTAGAATGGGCATCATCAGAAAATCTAAAAACAACAAATGCTGGAGAGGGTGTGGACAAAAGGGAACCCTCTTGAACTGTTGGTGGGAATGTAAATTGATACAGCCACTATGGAGAACAGTATGGAGGTTCCTTAAAAAACTAAAACTAGAATTACCATACGACCCAGCAATCCCACTACTGGGCACATACCCAGAGAAAACCATAATTCAAAAAGACACATGCGCTCCAATGTTCATTGCAGCACTATTTACAATAGCCAAGTCATGGAAGCATCCTAAATGCCCATCGACAGACAAATGTATGAAGAAGATGTGAGATATATATATATATATATATATATATATATATATATATATATATATATATATATACACACACAATGGAATATTACTCAGCCATAAAAAGGAACGAAATTGGGTCATTTGTAGACACGTGGATGGATCTTGAGACTGTCATACAAAGTGAAGTAAGTCAGAAAGAGAAAAACAAATATCGTATATTAACGCGTATATGTGGAACCTAGAAAAATGGTACAGATGAACTGGTTTGCAGGGCAGAAATAGGGACTCAGATGTAGAGAACAATCGTATGGATACCAAAGGGGGAAAGTGGTGGGGTGCTTGGTGGTGGTGGGTTGAATTGGGAGATTGGGATTGACATATATACACTAATATGTATAAAATAGATAACTAATAAGAACCTGCTGTATAAAAAAATAAATAAAATAAAATTCAAAAGTTAAAAAAAATGCAGTCTTATTAAAGATGAGTTTATTGGAGAATCAGTATCCCAGTCTGCATGAGTTTGGAGACAAAACAAATGACAGAATCTTTGCAGCTGATTGCCAAAGACTTTGAATTCAGTAAGGGAATAAAAGTAAACTATCATACACACCTACTTCAACCCTACAATGCTTCACTTTTGGATAATTTTGTGCATGAGTTTTGGTGAAAAGGCTGGGATTTAGCAGAGTCTTATTTTAGTTTTTTGGAATGTTTGAGATGGGAAAATATAAAGGGAGTTAAGCTTAATTGCTACTTGATAGACAAGTAAGAAGTAAAAATAACTCTGCTATAGTTTAACTCTATAAACTCTCTATCAGTTATGGACAAGTTCTAAGCATTCCAGAAAACAAGGCAATTTTGGGAATATGGTGCCTGATTGCCTACTTATTAAAATATTTGTCAAGCTCAAATGGTCTAATTGTAAAGCTTACAAAATTTTAAAGCAGTAAGTTGGATGGATTATTTCATGTGAGATAGTGTATGTGTTGGGGGGGTGATGCATTCTAAGAGAAGGCAGCAGAGGAGGTGTCATATTGTCTTCTGTGTTGTTTTGGTGTTAAGGCTTACTCAGGTAATTTTGAGATTATTCATATTAAAGCATCAGGCTTAGTGATTAAGAGCCAGATTTTGGAATCAGGCTCTGCTAGCTCACCTCTGTCAGTAATGGAGTTTGACGTTGTAATGTTAGGTAACTTTCTAAACATTAGTTTCCCCAGCTTTAAAGTAGACACAACTTCATAGAGCTGTTGTGAGTGGTAGAGTCTGTTTCTGAACCCAAGCAGTCTGGTTTCAGCACTCATGCTATTGACTGTTATGTCAGATGTTCAAGGTATATTTCTTTTAAAAGGACTGTGTTCAGATCATTTTATTAGAGTAATAGAAAGGAAAACAAAAATAAATCAATACTTATTTTAATTGATTAAAAATTAAATTGTATCATAAAATGAACAATTTTAGGAAAAAATGTGACCTAACTTTTCACCCAATCCACATCAAGATCTTATGGTTAGATTTCATATTATATATTATAGTTCATTACATCACAGAGGTTGAAAATGCAAAATAATATCTATAGAGTCTAATACATAGTGTCTAGTGTATTTACCTACATTAGATTTCATATGTGATATTTTTAGCACTGTTTCTGCCTTTTCACCATCCCTAGTACACCGGCAGTGGCAAAGTGTTTCAGGCAATAGTTCTCATTTGAAACTTTATTTATTACATGCTGGAAGCTCTTTTAAAATTAAGAACTTGATTTGACTTTGTTTCAGCAATTACTTCCAATTTTACAAGTGTAAATTAATATCAATCCATAAGAGGACCAACGATTGAATTTTTACAATGTCTATTAAAAATGTTACTTATGTATTCTGCAAATAATTCTTCATTCCCAATTCTTAATGAATTTAAGAAGGAACCCAAGAACCTGCTGATCAAAATAAAGATAATATCAATGACAGCATATTTACATTATGCTTACTGTCTTAAAGTACGTTATACATGTCAAGGCAAAATATATATTAAAAATGCTTGGTCGGGCTTCCCTGGTGGCGCAGTGGTTGGGAGTCCGCCTGCTGATGCAGGGGATGCGGGTTCGTGCCCAGGTCTGGGAGGATCTCGCGTGCCGCGGGGCGGCTGGGCCCGTGGGCAGTGGCCGCTGTGCCTGCGCATCCGGGGCCTGTGCTCCGCGGCAGGAGAGGCCGCAGCGGTGAGAGGCCCGCGTGCCGAAAAAAAAAAAAAAAAAGCTTGGTCATAACTTTAATTCAATGACATTGAACAAAGACCTGAAACTGAAGGTAAATGTAGTGTAACTGTAGATTTGGTTAAGATGTTCTTTAATTATGGTAACATATGGTGCAGAAATATCCTGTGGGTTTCATTTCAGTCACTCCAAAATACTATTATTTAGTTTACTTGAATACCTCCAGCACAACAGAACCTTGGTTAGAGACAGTATATATAATTATTTTGTCCATTGAAAGCTGTTTATTAAATACTTGGAAAGTCTTTTCTAAATCAAATAAGATTAACCATTTGGAGCTTGTACTTGATGGTTTAATAAAAAGAAAGTTGTACTTCAGTCTCACTTTTATTTGTTTTAGATCTATTTATTACTCTCTATTTTGGGCCATCAATTTTAGAGCATTAAAAATAAGGAAAAGCATCAATTGCAACCTGACTCCAAAGATATTTGTATTTAATAGACTGATGAAATAAAGATCCTACAAAATTTTCATCATAATATTCTAAGTTTAGCTGGTAATTTACTATGTATATTTTAAAATTGAGAATAAAACTGTGTCAAATGTCTTCAAGAATGTTTATATTATATTTATACTGTAAAATCCATATTAAATACTCATGATAAAAATAAAATGTTACTTAACAAATAAATAAAGAGGCATATTTTGAAAGCATCCATTGTGATACATAGTAATTGTTATTAGGTAACATATTTGATTTCATGTTAAAAAAAGAATGTAGGATGATTATGAAAGCATATCAAGTATAATAAATGTATCTTTAATCAGAACAATATTTAGTATGTGGTTATTCAGAATATTCACCTGTAATTGGATTTAATAATTGTATAAATTGAGCCTAAGAAACATATTTAATACGCTTACAGGAATAATGAAAATAAGAACACCCTTACAAGAATGTGAGAGACAGCAGTGCATAATGGAAAACATACATTTTGGAGTCAGACAGATGTGGGATTGTACCTCTGCACTTCATCTTGGTGCAAACTTGAGCAAATTATTTAGCATTTCTGTACCTCATTTTTTTGTGTGCACAGTGGAGAAAAACCAGCCTTCCATCAGTTAACTATTGCTGCACAAGTAACCACCCCAAAACTTAGTGACTTGAAATGGAAAGGCTTCTTACTGTTCACTAGCCCCGCAGCTCAGCCAGGTTTGCCTGTGCAACTGCAGTCAGTTGTGTGGGTCAGGTAGGTAATTCTGCTGATCTAGGGTAGTTGACGGGCTGAAGTTTGGTCTAAGGTAGCCTCTGCTGGGACAGCTGGGCTCTCTTCCATGTGACGGCACTTCAACAGGTCAGTCCTGTCTTCTTATGGCAGAGAAGGAGCACACAAGGTGTCTTGAAACTGTCGTACTGTCAATTCTGCTGTGTTCTTTCGGTCAAAGCAAGTCACAAAACCAAGCCAGATTTCAAGGAGTGTGTAACAGACTGCTTCATGATGGGAGTAGCTGTGGAGTTGCATTGCAAAGTATATGGATCAAGGAAGGAGTAAAAAATTGTGTCCATTTTTGCAGTATACCATAGTCCCTATCTAGCAATTTAATATTATCTCTAGAAGAGTATTTGGCAGAAATATGTACTCAATAAAGTTAATCAATTTAATTATTTTTTAGCAATAAGCCACTTAAATTCTTACAGTATTTTTGTTCTTTTGTTACTTGTTTTTCTTTTACAAGGCCTGTGTATGATTTTTTTTAATTAATTAATTAATTTATTTTTGGCTGTGTTGGTTCTTCGCTGCTGTGCGTGGGCTTTCTCTAGTTGCGGCGAGCCGGGGCTACTCTTCATTGCAGTGGCAGGCCTCTCATTGTGGTGGCCTCTCCTGTTGTGGAGCGCGGGCTCTAGGTACATGGGCTTCAGTAGTTGTGGCGCATGGGTCTAGTCGCTCCACAGCATGTGGGATCCCTCCAGACCAGGGATTGAACCCGTGTCCCCTGCATTGGCAGGCGGATTCCCAACCACTGCACCACCAGGGAAGTCCCCTGTGTATGATTAATCATTTAATTTTTTGAAAGTTCTCCTTCTAAAACTGCTTAACATAACTTGACTCAAATGTAAGATAAATTCAAATATGGCAAGGTTTCATTATAAGAATTCATGGAAAGTATTACTGTTAGAAATTATGTTCTTAGAATTTTAAAGATCAAAACATAGATTTGGTGGGAAAATACTTTCATTCAAAATTCTTCGGCATGGATTGAAACTTTTTATGTGTCATTCATTTATTAGTGTCTGTTTCATCTTTTCCTTTGTTGTGGGAGAGAGTATATCATAAAATATAAATTGTTTCATCTGAATAAGTTATATTATCTTTGATAATTAAAAAAAGTCTTTTTATTTTAAACTAATTTTAGACTTGCTGAGATGTTGCAAACCCCCCCCCCCCACATCTCCCACTTCCTCTAGTATTAACAGTGTTCGTAGCCACTGAGCAACTTTCAAAACTTGGAAATTAACTTTGGTACAGTACTATTAAATAAACTGCAGATCTTATTTGAATTTCATCAATTTTTCCCCTAATGCTTCTTTTCTGTTCCAGGATCCTATCTATGATCTCACATTGCGTTTAGTTATTATTTCTCCTTAACCTCTCCAGTTTGTAAGTTCCTCAGTTTTTCTGTTTCCTTCATGAACTTGACCCTTCTGAAGAGTGCTGATCAGTTATTTTGTAGAAAGTTGCTCAATTTGGATTTGTTTGGTTGTTCTCATGATTGAAATGAAGTGGTGTATTTTTTCATAGTAGTACCACTGAAATGATGCTGTGTCCTCCATACATTATTTCAAAGGGTTTATTATGTCAGTGTGTCTTCTTGCTGGTGATAATAGCCTGATCACTTGGTACAGTAGGCCTGTGAAGATTCTCATATAAAGTTACTATAAAGTTATTATCTTGCCCTTTTTAATTACTAAATACAGTGGGCCCCTCTGTATCTGCAGGTTCCTAGGAACAGACAGATACGGAGGGCCTACTATATATACTAAGCCATTTTATATAAGGGACTTGAGCACCTATGGATTTTGGTTTCTGTGGACCCTGGAACTAACCCCCCTCAGATACCAAGGGGAAACTCTGTCTTGGGGACATACTTTGAGATGATGCAATCCCCAGGTCCTAGTTTCTCAACATCATTCTTCACTAAAAGAGCAGGGACTCCTTGGAAAGATAGTTGATTCCAGATGGGGCAAGGTAAATACAAGATGAACCTGAAACATCTTGTAGTGAGAGAGTTTAAGAAAGTGCTAAGAAGAGGTGAGGATTGTCAGAAAAGCATGAGAGCCAAACAGAAGAAGCTCCTGATGGCTGAAGTTGAAACAAAATAAATGATAGTTTTGGGTATTAATCCATAGGATTAAAGACATCTATGAGTCCATATTGATAAAAATATGTAATTGAATAAATAAAGATTAATCAAGGTGGATGTCTTAGCTTGGGCTACTGTAACAGAATAAATACCACAGATTGGGTGGCTTAAATAACAGACGTTTGTTTCTCACAGTTCTCTTAGACTGGGAAGGCTAAGATGAAGGTGCCAGCATGGTTGAGTTCTGATGGAGGCCCTGTTCTTGGCTTGTAGACTGCTGCCTTCTTGCTATATCCTTACACAGGGGAAAGAAAGAGAGCTCTCGAGTCTCTTCTTCTTCTAAATAAGGGCACTAATCTTGTCATGAGGGCACCATTCTCCTGACCTCATCTAAACCTAAAGTCCTCACCTCCAAATACATTCATAGTGGGGCTTAGGATTTTAACAAAGGAATTTGGGGGGCATCCAAATATGCAATCTGTAACAGTAGAGAAAGGACAGGTATTCCTTACAGTAGAATTCAATTAATAAAAGTAGAAGAATGGGAGGAAATAATCACCATTAGGCAAACAACATGGTAATGAATTTTGTCCACTGATGGATCTTAAAATTAGTGAGCAAAAGTTTGAGGAGAGACAAGATTTGCATAGTATCTTTGATTTCAAAACCTAATTTAAAAAATCTTCTAAAACATAGAAGTATTTCCCTTTTTATGCAGTTCTCTTACCACATAGCCAGATGTCATCAATTCTCAATACCCTTTTAAATAATTAGAGAAAATCTTCAAGCTTTTTGCTTAATTACAGTCTCTGGCTAGGCACAGAGGTATAGAACCAAAAAAAAAAAAAAATAAGGTTCTTTGGTGCTTTCAACATCATCTTCTATAGTTTTTTTATCTTGGCACAGGTGTAAAATACAAAACCTCAATTTGTGCTACCTTTTGGAAGTTCACCAGTTCAAAAAGGCCCATGCCCTGTTCTGTGGCAGGATGATTATTAGAGGAACATATGCTGTAATGACGTTCATAAATCTAACCACCTGTGCATGACATTGAGGCTTGGGACTAGATTTGTAAAAGCAATGTAAAATGGAGAAAAACACATAATGATATCTTACTTGTTCTAGAACATTCTATGCTCTGTTACATATTTTTTGACTAGAGGAAGTAGAAATATCCCAAAAATTAAAAGCAGATGGCCATAGTCATCATGGTAATTGTCCATGTATTTTTTCTCCTTTATCTAAATAACTTTAAATCACAAAATGTAAGAGCTTGAAGGATGCTAGAAGTCATTCAGTTCAACGTGTTCATTTAATAGTTGTGAAAGTTATAGCACAGAGGTTAAGGAACTTACAAGATTTACTATGGTCTCATACTTTTTTGAAGTTCACAGCCGTCTAATCATTAAGGAAGTCTGACTTGTTTAGAAGTGAGGCACAACTTTATTTGCAGTATCAGTTATTAGCAAACAAACTGAAGAGCAAACTACTAATGATAATTTTATAACAGCCAATTTTAGCACTTAGCTCATCAAGTTATAAAGCATAGTTAAATTAGAATACTCATAGACTACTCTAAAATTGTAATTTTAATAAAAAGGTTAGAAATAGGTAGTTGTACGAAAAAATATATATATTTCATTGGAGAGAGTAATAGTTTGAAATAATAATGCTTAAATCTAAATATTATTTTTGCACATTGCTTTATTCGTGGATGATTAGTTCACGAGTACAATGAGAAATGAAACTCATAAGGTCCCTTGACCATGTAGAACTTATAGTCAAATGGAGGAAAAGTAGTAAGAAGTAGATAACTAAATATTTAATTTTTACTTTTAAAAGCTGTTATATGGGAGATGTGCATCTCTTAGGAGATGACATTTAAGCTGAGACTGACTGAAAAAATGGAGTCGTGGGAAGCTAGAGTCAGAGCATTCCAAGGAGGCAGCAGCATGTAATGAGGCATCAAGGCTGGAAAGAGGGAGGTGGATAGGGACATGGCAGGCAGAGGAGAGACGACTTGTGGTAGGCCAACTTAAAGAGTATGGATTTTACTTAAAGTTTCATGGGAAATCATTGAAGGATTTTAGTGAGGGGACTTTTATTTATGTTTTTAAAGAATTATTTTCATTTCTATATCAGGGAAATGATGAACGGCACAGCTAGTAATAATGCTCTGATTTGTTCTTCACCTTTATACTTAGTGTATCTTTATTATCCTCCTCCTTTAAAAATTGTAGAATTATGATTATAGAATTGTAAATAAAGAATTGTATGGCTGTAAATCATCCTTTTAAGTATTATATATTAATACATATGCAAGTATGCTTGTGTGTATGTATACATATATGATACTATGATCACATAAATATGTAATATACCTCATATATATTATTCTGAAAATAAAGTAATTGTATTTTTGCTACAATTTGATTGAGAAAACACCATCATCCCTTTAAATAATTCCTTCAGTTAATACCATCAGACTGTATATGGAATTACTGTCTTTGATCAAGTTAATTAACATTTTTTGAAATTTCTTAACCTTTTCTATAAAATGGTACCTATTTCAATAAAGAATAAATGATATATTAATGTAAATAAATATTATTATTATTGTTTTTTTAAACATCTTTATTGGAGTATAATTGCTTTACAATGGTGTGTTAGTTTCTGCTTTACAACAAAATGAATCAGTTATATATACACATATGTTCCCATATCTCTTCTCTCTTGTGTCTCCCTCCCTCCCACCCTCCCTATCCCATCCCTCCAGGTGGTCACAAAGCACCTAGCTGATCTCCCTGTGCTGTGCGGCTGCTTCCCACTAGCTATCTACCTTACGTTTGGTAGTGTATATATGTCCATGCCTCTCTCTCGCTTTGTCACAGCTTACCCTTCACCCTCCCCATATCTTCAAGTCCATTCTCTAGTAGGTCTGTGTCTTTATTCCTGTCTTACCCCTAGGTTCTTCATGACATTTTTTTTCTTAAATTCCATATATATGTGTTAGCATACGGTATTTGTCTCTCTCTTTCTGACTTACTTCACTCTGTATGACAGACTCTAGGTCTATCCACCTCATTACAAATAGCTCAATTTCGTTTCCTTTTATGGCTGAGTAATATTCCATTGTATATATGTGCCACATCTTCTTTATCCACTCATCTGATGATGGACACTTAGGTTCTTTCCATCTCTGGGCTATTGTAAATAGAGCTGCAATGAACATTTTGGTACATGACTCTTTTTGAATTATGGTTTTCTCAGGGTATATGCCCAGTAGTGTGATTGCTGGGTCATATGGTAGTTCTATTTGTAGTTTTTTAAGGAAACTCCATACTGTTCTCCATAGTGGCTGTATCAATTTACATTCCCACCAACAGTGCAAGAGTGTTCCCTTTTCTCCACAACCTCTCCAGCATTTATAGATTTTTTGATGATGGCCATTCTGACTGGTGTGAGATGATATCTCATTGTAGTTTTGATTTGCATTTCTCTAATGATTAGTGATGTTGAGCATTCTTTCATGTGTTTGTTGGCAGTCTGTATATCTTCTTTGGAGAAATGTCTATTTAGGTCTTCTGCCCATTTTGGGATTGGGTTGTTTGTTTTTTTATTATTGAACTGCACGAGCTGCTTATAAATTTTGGAGATTAATCCTTTGTCAGTTGCTTCATTTGCAAATATTTTCTTCCATTCTGAGGGTTGTCTTTTGGTCTTGTTTATGGTTTCCTTTGCTGTGCAAAAGCTTTGAAGTTTCATTAGGTGCCATTTGTTTATTTTTGTTTTTATTTCCATTTCTCTAGGAGGTGGGTCAAAAAGGATCTTGCTGTGATTTATGTCATAGAGTGTTCTGCCTATGTTTTCCTCTAAGAGTTTGATAGTTTCTAGCCTTACATTTAGGTCTTTAATCCATTTTGAGCTTATTTTTGTGTATGGTGTTAGGGAGTGATCTAATCTCATGCTTTTACATGTATCTGTACGGTTTTCCCAGCACCACTTATTGAATAGGCTGTCCTTTCTCCACTGTACATTCCTGCCTCCTTTATCAAAGATAAGGTGACCATATGTGCGTGGGTTTATCTCTGGGCTTTCTATCCTGTTCCATTGATCTATCTTTCTGTTTTTGTGCCAGTACCATACTGTCTTGATTACTGTAGCTTTGTAGTATAGTCTGAAGTCAGGGAGTCTGATTCTACCAGCTCTGTTTTTTGTTCTCAAGATTGCTTTGGCTATGCGGGGTCTTTTGTGTTTCCATACAAATTGTGAAATTTTTTGTTCTAGTTCTGTGAAAATGCCAGTGGTAGTTTGATAGGGATTGCACAGAATCTGTAGATTGCTTTGGGTAGTAGGGTCATTTTCACAATGTTGATTCTTCCAATCCAAGAACATGGTATATATCTCTCCATCTATTTGTATCATCTTTAATTTCTTTCATCAGTGTCTTATACTTTTCTGCATACAGGTCTTTTGTCTCCTTAGGTAGGTTTATTCCTAGATATTTTATTCTTTTTGTTGCAGTGGTAAATGAGAGTGTTTTCTTGATTTCACTTTCAGATTTTTCATCATTAGTGTATTGGATTGCCAGAGATTTCTGTGCATTAATTTTGTATCCTGCTACTTTACGAAATTCATTGATTAGCTCTAGTAGTTTTCTGGTAGCATCTTTAGGATTCTCTATGTATAGTATCATGTAATTTGCAGTGACAGCTTTACTTTTTCTTTTCGGATTTGGATTCCTTTTATTTCCTTTTCTTCTCTGATTGCTGTGGCTAAAACTTCCAAAACTATGTTGAATAAGAGTGGTGAGAGTGGGCAACCTTATTTCGTTCCCGATCTTAGTGGAAATGCTTTCAGTTTTTCACCATTGAGGACGATGTTGGCTGTGGGTTTGTCATATATGGCCTTTATTGTGTTGAGGAAAGTTCCCTCTATGCCTGCAGGGTTTTTATCATAAATGGGTGTTGAATTTTGTCGAAAGCTTTCTCTACATCTATTGAGATGATCATATGGTTTTTCTCCTTCAATTTGTTAATATGGTGTATCACGTTGATTGATTTGCGTATATTGAAGAATCCTTGCATTCCTGGAATAAACCCCACTTGATCATGGTGTATGATCCATTTAATGTGCTGTTGGATTCTGTTTGCTAGTATTTTGTTAAGGATTTTTGCATCTATGTTCATCAGTGATATTGGCCTGTAGTTTTTTTTCTTTGTGACATCCTTGTTTGGTTTTGGTATCAGGATGATGGTGGCCTCGTAGAATGAGTTTGGGAGTGTTCCTCCCTCTGCCATATTTTGGAAGAGTTTGAGAAGGATAGGTTTTAGCTCTTCTCTAAATGTTGATAGAATTCACCTGTGAAGCCATCTGGTCCTGGGCTTTTGTTTGTTCGAAGATTTTTAATCACAGTTTCAATTTCACTGCTTGTGATTGGTCTGTTCATATTTTCTATTTCTTCCTGATTCAGTCTTGGCAGGTTGTGCATTTCTAAGAATTTGTCCATTTTTTCCAGGTTGTCCATTTTATTGCCATAGAGTTGCTTGTAGTAATCTCTCATGATATTTTGTATTTCTGCAGTGTCAGTTGTTACTTCTCCTTTTTCATTTCTAATTCTATTGATTTGAGTCTTTTCCCTTTTTTTCTTGATGAGTCTGGCTAATGGTTTATCAATTTTGTTTATCTTCTCAAAGAACCAGCTTTTAGTTTTATTGATCTTTGCTATCATTTCCTTCATTTCTTTTTCATTTATTTCTGATCTGATTTTTATGATTTCTTTCCTTCTGCTAACTTTGGGGTTTTTTTGTTCTTCTTTCTCTAATTGCTTTAGGTGCAAGGTTAGGTTGTTTATTCGAGATGTTTCCTGTTTCTTAAGGTAGGATTGTATTGCTATAAACTTCCCTCTTAGAACTGCTTTTACTTCATCCCATAGATTTTGGGTCGTTGTGTCTCCATTGTCATTTCTTTCTAGGTATTTTTTGATTTCCTCTTTGATTTCTTCAGTGATCACTTCGTTATTAAGTAGTGTATTGTTTAGCCTCCATGTGTTTGTATTTTTTTTACAGATCTTTTCCTGTAGTTGATATCTAGTCTCATAGGATTGTGGTCAGAAAAGATACTTGATACAGTTTCAATTTTCTTAAATTTAGCAAGGCTTGATTTGTGACCCAAGATATGGTCTATCCTGGAGAATGTTCCATGAGCACTTGAGAAAAATGTGTATTCTGTTGTTTTTGGATGGAATGTCCTATAAATATCAATTAAGTTCATCTTGTTTAATGTATCATTTAAAGCTTGTGTTTCCTTATTTATTTTCGTTTTGGAAGATCTGTGCATTGGTGAAAGTGGGGTGTTAAAGTCCCCTACTATGAATGTGTTACTGTCGCTTTCCCCTTTTATGGCTGTTAGTATTTGCCTTATGTATTGAGGTGGTCCTATGTTGGGTGCATAAATATTTACAATTGTTATATCTTCTTCTTGGATGAATCCCTTGATCATTATGTAGTGTCCTTCTTTGTCTCTTCTAATAGTCTTTATTTTAAAATCTATTTTGTCTGAAAGGAGAATTGCTACTCCAGCTTTCTTTTGGTTTCCATTTGCATGAAATATCTTTTTCCATCCCCTTACTTTCAGTCTGTATGTGTCTCTAGGTCTGAAGTGGGTCTCTTGTAGACAGCAAATATATGGGTCTTGTTTTTGTAGCCATTCAGCCAATCTGTGTCTTTTGGTGGGAGCATTGTCCATTTACATTTAAGGTAATTATTGATATATATGTTCCTAGTCCCATTTTTTTAATTGTTTTGGGTTCGTTATTGTAGGTCTTTTCCTTCTCTTGTGTTTCTTGCCTAGAGAAGTTCCTTTAGCATTTGTTGTAGAGCTGGTTTGGTGGTGCTGAACTCTCTCATCTTTTGCTTGTCTGTAAAGGTTTTAATTTCTCCATCAAATCTGAATGACATCCTTGCTGGGTAGAGTAATCTTGGTTGCAGGTTTTTCTCCTTCATCACTTTAAATGTGTCCTGCCAGTCCATTCTGGCTTGTAGAGTTTCTGCTGAAAGCTCAAGTATTAACCTTATTGGGATTCCCTTGTGTGTTATTTTTCCCTTGCTGCTTTTAATATGTTTTCTTTGTATTTAATTTTTGACAGTTTGATTAATATGTGTCTTGGCATGTTTCTCCTTGGACTTATCCTGTATGGGACTCTCTGTGCTTCCTGGTCTTGATTAACTATTTCCTTTCCCATATTAGGGATGTTTTCAACTATAATCTCTTCAAATATTTTGTCAGTCCCTTTCTTTTTCTCTTCTTCTTCTGGAACCCCTATAATTCGAATGTTGGTGCGTTTAATGAGACCATCCTCAGTTCTTTTCATTCTTTTTTCTGCTCTGCAGTAGTTATTTTCAGTATTTTATCTTCCAGGTCACTTATCCATTCTTCTGCCTCAGTTATTCTGCTATTGATCCCATCTAGAGTACTTTTCATTTCATTTATTGTGTTGTTCATCGTTGTTTGTTTCATCTTTAGTTCTTCTAGGTCCTTGTTCAATGTTTCTTGCATTTTGTCTATTCTATTTCTAAGATTTTGGATCACCTTTACTATCATTATTCTGAATTCTTTTTCAGGTAGACTGCCTATCCTATTTCCTCTTCATTTGTTAGGTCTGGTGGGCTTTTATCTTGCTCCTTCATCTGCTGCGTGTTTTTCTGTCTTCTCATTTTGCTTAACTTACTTTGTTTGTGGTCTCCTTTCTGCAGGCTGCAGGTTCGTAGTTCCCGTTGTTTTTGGTGTCTGTCCCCAGTGGCTAAGGTTGGTTCAGTAGGTTGTGTAGGCTTCCTGGTGGAGGGGACTAGTGCCTGTGTTCTGGTGGATGAGGCTGGATCTTTTCTTTCTGGTGGGCAGGTCCACGTCTGGTGGTGTGTTTTGGGGTGTCTGTGGACTTATTATGATTTTAGGCAGCCTCTCTGCTAATGGGTGCGGTTGTGTTCCTGTCTTGTTAGTTGTTTGGCATAGTATGTTCAACACTGTAGCTTGCTGGTCGTTGAGTGAAGCTGGGTGCTGGTGTTGAGATGGAGATCTCTGGGACATTTTTGCTGTTTGATATTATGTGCAGCTGGGAGGTCTGTTGTGTACCAGTGTCCTGAAGTTGGCTCTCCCACCTCAGAGGCACACACTGACTCCTGGCTGCAGCACCAAGAGCCTTTCATCCACACGGCTCAGAATAAAAGGGAGAAAAAGTAGAAAGAAAGAATTAGTAGAAGTAGAAGGAAAGAAAGAAAGGAAGGAAGGAAGGAGGGAGGTCCAGAGGGAGGGAGGGAGGTAGGAGGGAAGGAAGGAAGGAAGGAAGGAGGGAAGGAAGGAAAAAAGAAGATAAAGTAAAATAAAATAAAGTAAGATAAAATATAATAAATTATTAAAATAAAAAATAATTATTAAGAGAAAAAAAAAAAAGGACGGTTATAACCCTAGGACAAATGGTGGAAGCAAAGCTTTACAGACAAAATCTCACACAGAAGCATACACATATACACTCACAAAAAAAGGAAAAGGGGAAAAAATCATAAATCTTGCTCTCAAAGTCCACTTCCTTAATTTGGGATGATTTGCTGTCTATTCAGGTATTCCACAGATGCAGGGTACATCTAGTTGATTGTGGAGCTTTAATCCGCTGCTTCTGAGGCTGCTGGGAGAGATTTCCCTTTCTTTTGTTTGTTCTCACAGCTCCCTGGGGCTCAGCTCTGGATTTGGCCCCGCCTCTGCGTGTAGGTCGCAGGAGGGCGTCTGTTCTTCGCTCAGACAGGACGGGGTTAAAGGAGCCACTGATTCGGTGGCTCTGGCTCACTCAGGTTGGTGGGAGGGAGGGGCACGGAGTGCGGGGCGGGCCTGTGGCGGCAGAGGCCGGCGTGACGTTGCAGCAGCGTGAGGCGAGCAGCGTGAGGCGTGCTTTCTCCCGGGGGCGTTGTCCGTGGATCCCGGGACCCTGGCAGTAGTGGGCTGCACAGGCTACCCGGAAAGGGGTGTGGATAGTGACCTGTGCTCGCACACAGGCTTTTTGGTGGCGGCAGCAGCAGCCTTAGCCTCTCATGCCCGTCTCTGGGGTTTGTGCTTTTAGCCGCGGCTCGCGCCTGTCTCTGGAGCTCCTTTCAGCAGCGCTCTTAATCCCCTTTCCTTTCCTCGCGCACCAGGAAACAAAAGAGGGAAGGAAAAGTCTCTTGCCTCTTCGGCAGGTCCAGACTTTTCCCCGGACTCCCTCCCGGCTAGCCGTGGCGCAGTAACCCCCTGCAGCCTGTGTTCACGCCACCAACCCAGTCCTTTTCCGGCGCTCCGAAGCCTCAACTCCCAGCCCTGCCGCCCCGGCGGGTGAACAGACAAGCCTCTCGGACTGGTGAGTGCCGGTCGGCCCTGATCCTCTGTGCGGGAATCTCTCTGCTTTGACCTCCGCACCCCTGTTGCTGTGCTCTCCTCCGCGGCTCCGAAGCTTTCCCCCTCCGCCACCCGCAGTCTCTGCCCACGAAGCGGCTTCCTAGTGTGTGCAAACCTTTCCTCCTTCACAGCTCCCTCCCACTGGTGCAGGTCCCGTCCCTATCCTTTTGTCTCTGTTTATTCTTTTTTCTTTTGCCCTACCCAGGTACGTGGGGGGGTTTCTTGCCGTTTGAGAGATCTGAGGTCTTCTGCCAGCATTCAGTAGGTGTTCTGTAGAAGTTGTTCCACGTGTAGATGTATTTCTGGTGTATCTGTGGGGAGGAAGATGATCTCCACGTGTTACTCTTCCGCCATCTTCCCGGAAGCCGTAAATAAATATTATGCCTAGCATATAGTATGTTCTCCATAATGTCATTTTAAAATTTATTATGCATTGATATGATGAAATCTTTTAATTTTGATCTTTGCTGTAAGCAAAGCCATCTTTGTTTCTCTTACTACACTTTGCATAGATATTTTTTGTTGCTCTTGTTTGTTTTTTGGAACTTTTATTAGATTCTTGTTACTCTGGACATATATATATATATATATATATTAACATCTTTATTGGAGTATAATTGCTTTACAATGGTGTGTGTGTTAGTTTTTGCTTTATAACAAAGTGAATCAGCTATATATATACATATATCCCCTTTATAAGCTTATCTTTCTTGCCTACTGAGAGAAGGCTGCATATGGTATCCAGCAAGGACACAAAGGAGGGAAGGTTCATGTCAATTTAGAATGTAAAAAGAAACTGACTAGAGAACATTACCTGTATTGCCTAATTTTAAAAATAAACAGAATGTGGAAGTTCAAGAGCAAGGTCAATTGGAACATTTTATAAAACCATGGAAAGAATTGATATGGTGGGTTTATTTTTGTAGATTTTACTTCCTATAATAGTTTAAAAAAAGTGTTTGTATAACATATACCTCGTATAGCTTTATCGTTGCTACTTACATGAACTGTAACTAGCTTAAAGTGATTGTGAGTAATTCTTTCCAGAAAAGGTGGGGGTGGTTATTATTGTTATTTCTGTTGTTTTCATTACTTGGCTATTCAGCAAATTTCATTGTTGTGTCTTGGAGATAGCTGTAATCAAAGCTTTCTATAGACCTTTAACCAAAGTGGAAAAATTGAGATATGGTATGAACAGCTTTAAAAAACTACGCAATATAGTGTACCTTACACACTAAACAATAATAATTTGGTGTCTCCTTTAAGAAAAAATAATATTTTCAATAATCTTTGCATATATTACACTTATGATTGGATTAAATAGAATCCCTCTTAATCCAACAAAATATCTGACATGAATTTGGGTTCTTAATGAAAGATAGTTCTTTCCTCACACTTTGAAGGGGACATAGTTTTATGCAAATGAAGTACGTTACTTCTGTTAAATAGGTGTTTTGGAGGCTTAGCCAATCAGAATACATTTGTTGACTATAGCACTATGCCTGTGTATTGCCTAAAGCCATGTGATGATCACTAGTAATTAGTGACCAATCCAAATTTTGGGAAATAGTATTTAGTTGATAAAATTATAATTTATATAAAATAATACAAAATGCAATATAGGGTAAAGGTTAAGATCATTGGTTCTGGTACCAAACTAGTTGAGTTTGATTCCTGTTTCTACCATCTCAGGAGCTTTGTGACCCGGAGGAAGTCACATAACATCTCATTTTCCCATACATAAAATGGGAAGGGTACTCTCAGTGCATATATCATAAGGTTATTATGAGGATTAAGAGAGCTGAATTGTGTAAAGCAATTAGATTAGTTTCTGGTACTAAGGTAAAGGTCCTGTAGCATTTACTGTTATTATTAAAGACTTATTTGGTTCTGTCAAGTAGAAAATGTGAAGAGTGGTTTATTATCAGAATGCAGGGGAAAGAAACAAATCACCATGGGACATCCATGTGTCAGTATTAAAATGTTAACTGCCCCTTTAGATAAGATTTATATTTGCTGAGTTACAAGAACAAAGATGTGGAGTTGGAAATTTAGAAAATATTTGGGACACAAGGAGTTTGTTGATTAGAATAGAGTGGATGATTCTTGCAAGTGTGTAGTGAAGGAAGAGGTATGAAAACCAGGTTGACTTGTCTCTGTTGTGAGGAATTAAGGCTGAGTAAATTGCTAGCCTGTGAGATAAGGTGACTTCTACTGCATAATGATTTGTTATCTATTTTCACCTCGAATTGTGTAATTCAGAAGTTTAGACTTATTTAAGCATGGAGAGATGATTGAGGAAACTCAACTTCAACAACTTTTATGTGTTTTTAATAGGTGAAATCAATCCAGTGGTGGCAGAGTTTTGTGTTGAGATGAGTTTTTCTTCTGGTAGTATTTTAAACATATTCACCAATGTCAAAGTTTCACAATTTATTGGGAACTTTAAAGACATAAAATTATTTTTGTAATTTCGACCCCTGATGGAGGCATTCAGTGCAGCTTACAGTGTCTCTTTCACCAGAGCTGCAGAGTATAATGTTTCATTACTTTCTCCCCAGGAGTTGCTGCATTACCAGTTAGGGTATATCTAACAGAATATCATTAACCAGGCACCATCAGATCATCAAAAAAAAGAAACTGCTGAAGCTGAATTAGATGTTCTCACTCTAATAATGAGCCTAGTGACACTCTATAAAATCAAGACAGTAGCAACAACATAGAAAGGCCAGGCTAATATCCTCTATTTCCAAACATTAGATTATTAACTTTATTTCATCATCCTGGTTTAATTTTTCTGTATCTTTTCAGGTATGGAAACCACTGGCTAAGAAAGATATGTACAGAGGTGATTGAAATAGAAATTAAGTCTACTGAAATTTAATGGTATTAAAATGAACAGTCATTGGGCATATTATTTCAGTACCGATTGGAGAATTGCTAGGCTTCCTTAGCTTTCCACTTACTTAATAAGCCCTACTGGATACTGGAGTGTCTTTGATGCTCCATTGGCATGGTTTGTAAGCAAAAAAATACCGTAGAGTTCTCTATTTTTGTTGAAGACTGCATAAACTTTAGTACTCCTTAAAATTCCCAACATTTAATTTTGTGACCATGACTTACAATAATAAATTCAAGATCACCTTTAGTGTAATGTGTTACCTTGAAAGCATTACTTTGACATTTGTAATAGAAAAGATTAAAAGATTATCTGCCTGTTCACTCTGCTGTACCTTTCTGCTCTTCTAATTAAGGGTACTTCTTTTAAATAATAAAGTAGCTTCTATTTGAAGAAGGAATTATTTGGAACTTTAGTTTTCTACAATCAACCTTTCCTCGCATGGTGTGGACATACTTTTTTTTTTCAAATCCTGGGTAATTGAAATGCTTTTTTCTCTACATTGAGCTACTCTTTTTTTCATAAGCTCCTGTTATGAATAGATCTTCCAGTTTCTTCTGGGAATCTCTTTATGATCTTGGGAGTGTTCAATTATTAAATTATATCAGGTTTTTGAAAAGATGAATCATGTCTTCTCATTGTAGATACTGACACTTAGTTAATTTTTATAGGTTTTAGACCATCTATGGTGTTTTTCTTCAAAGCTTCATCACAAAGTTTCTTTCTTCAGATAAAATCATCTATATGATGAAGTCTTAGCAACATCACAAAAAGCCATTTAAATAGCTCAGTTAAAGATTGATTGTTTGCTATGTATCTTCCCTAAACAGACAACCATTTGTCCCCATGAGGTAGAATAACTGATGTTATTCAAAGATATTTGTTCTAGGGTACTTTTAATTTTTTAAAAATTTAATATAATTAATTTATTTTTTATACAGCAGGTTCTTATTAGTTATCTATTTTATACATATTAGTGTATATATGTCAATTCCAATCTCCCTATTCATCCCACCACCACTTTCCCCCTTTGGTGTCCATATGTTTGTTCTCTACACGTGTGTCTCTATTTCTGCCCTGCAAACCAGTTCATCTGTACCATTTTTCTAGGTTCTACATATTGCGTTAATATACGATATTTGTTTTTCTCTTTCTGACTTACTTCACTCTGTATGACAGTCTCAAGATCCATCCACGTGTCTACAAATGACTCAGTTTCATTCCTTTTTATGGCTAAGTGATATTTCATTGTATATATGTACCAAATCTTCTTTATCCATTTGTCTGTCAATGGGCATTTACATTGCTTCCATGATCTGACTATTGTAAGTACTGCTGCAATGAACATTGGAATGCATGTGTCTTTTTGAATTATAGTTTTCTCTGGGTATATGCCCAGTAGTGGGATTGCTGTGTCATATGGCTATTCTATTTTTAGTTTTTTAAGGAACCTCCATACTGTTCTCCATAATGGCTGCATCAATTTACATTCCCACCAACAGGGCAAGAAGGTTCCCTTTTCTCCTCACCCTCTCCAGCATTTGTTGTTTTTAGATTTTCTGATGATGCCCATTCTAACTGGTGTGAGCTGATACCTCATTGTAGTTTTGATTTGCATTTCTCTAATAATTAGTGATGTTGAGCAGCTTTTCAAGTGCTTCTTGGCCATCTGTATGTCTTCTTTGGAGAAATGTCTATTTAAGTCTTCTGCCCATTTTTGGATTGGGTTGTTTGTTTTTTTAATATGGAGCTGCATGAGCTGTTTATATATTTTGGAGATTAATCCTTTGTTGATTTGTTTGCAAATATTTTCTCCCATTCTGAGGGCTTCTTTTCGTCTTGTTTGTAGTTTCCATTGTTTTGCAAAAGCTTTGAAGTTTCATTAGGTTCCATTTGTTTATTTTTGTTTTTATTTCCATTCCTCTAGGAGGTGGATCAAAAAAGATCTTGCTGTGATTTATGTCAAAGTGTTCTTCCTATGTTTTCTTCTAAGAGTTTTATAGTGTCTGGTCTTACATTTAGGTCTTTAATCCATTTTAAGTTTATTTTTGTGTATGGTGTTAGGGAGTGTTCTAATTTCATTCTTTTCCATGTAGCTGTCCAGTTTTCCCAGCACCACTTACTGAAGAGGGTACCTTTAATTTTTAAAGAGAAACAAACTCCCAAATTATATAAATAGGTTTTCTTTCAGTGGCACTGAATTGAAACGCTGCATTGAATATACTGAATTGACATATTGCCCATATTCTGATCTATACTTTGGTGAACAGCATTTGGGGCTGGGAATTGAATAGAACTGGGTGCCAGCACTGAATATGTCTTATAGCCTTAGCCATATATTAAACCTCTTCACACTTCTGTGATATGTGACCTTAGGCAAGTTTCTCAACCATTCTGAATCTGTTTCCCAATCCTTGAAGTTGTAGTAAATACATGTTACAGATGAAGTAAGGATTAATATGCTATCTTAACTAAATGTATCATAAACTACTTAGGATTCTGTCTGACACATAGGCTTTCAACAATCACCAATTCATTCACTCCACTTATTCAACAAATATTTATTTAGTTCTACTACTACTTCTGTTTCTAGTACTAGTATTACTGACAACAACAATAGAAATCAACAATTTTAATCTACTTTTAGCACCAACAGTAAGATTTCTCAGCCTTTACTGTGCAATTGAATCTCTTGGGAGTTTTCTTTTTGAAAGATATATATATATATATATATATATATGTAAAATATATTATACATATGTATATATATTATACATATATATTTTATATATATGTATAATACATATATATGGAGAGACAGAGTTTGATTCCATAACCAAGTAATTCAGATGGATTACATGTAAAATGGATAAAGAAATATCCATTTTTAACAATTAATCCAGATGGCTTTATATTGGTAGTTCTCAAATCTCACTTTGGGAAACCTAATCTAGAGGTATAAATGAACTCTTAAGAAATATTTTCAGTTTCTTATTTAGTAACAACAATAACGTAAGAAAGCTTGAGGTATTATTCTATTGATTTTGTGTTATGTTTAGTCATTCAAAATATTTATTAAATACTAACTATGTGACAAACATTGTATTAGGCACTAAGGAAATAGTGCTGGACAAGAAAAAAAATTATCCTTGTTCCAAAGAACACATAGTCTAGTGGAAAAGATAACTAAAAAGTAATAAAAAAATAAAGTTTAAAGAATATGATGATAGGAAATACAGGATATTGTTTTATGATCTTAAGTTTTTTACCTGCCATCCTTTTTGGTGGAGCATTGATAAGGTTCATAAAAAGGCATGCCCATATAAAGGCATGTAATCTATGCACTGTGCAAGAAGAGTAATTTATTTTTTTAAATGAGTACTGCAGATGCACTGCCCTGCCTCACATAAGATTAAGGTCTTGCTTTTCCGTTTCTAAGGTATTAGCTTATTCAACTTCAGACATTTTTAAAACTGAAGGGTTTTCTGTAAAGTTAATTTGATATGATTGTTCAGATAGAGTTGGGAATATCAACTGCAAACCTGCCCACTTGCACGTATAATATTCTAACTGAATAAGTGTTTGTCCAGTGTAGTGGCTCTAAAACAATATTAATAAGGGATGATCTTGTAGTTGTCCGGGTGTGCTTTGTGTATGTTGGGTGCCTATAGTAGATGCCTCAAGCTTTCTCACATTCATGTAGAATGAAAATATGGTTCATATTAAATATTCTGGCTTATGCATGTTTGACATAAACTGTTACCAATTAAGAAGAAAAGTAAAACAAAACTTTATATTACCTTCTATAAAATACTTTGATCTTTTACCTGTTTGATCCCCTATTTCAAAATTTGCCATTGATTGGGAGTGGTGGAGGTAATATGGGGCAATAGCCTGGGGAAATGTTAACTTTTGTAATATATACACACAGACTCACACATGCACACACATGCACACGTATAGTTGTGACTTGTAAACTTTTGAGTAACAATAAGTATAGGGTTTCCAATTGTATACTTCTAGATATGTTATTGTGTTCTTTTAAGCCTTCTTCTCCAGTGAGTACCCTATATATGTCTTCTGATGTACAAACTAGCTAATGGGAAATAATACTGCAGTGTAAGTTAAGGAATGGTGTTCTACTTGAATCTCAAGTTTTATAATCACTTCTTCTAAAATACGTTTTGCAAAAGTGTACAATTAGTAGGGATCTAGAAAGTATGATAAGCCTAGCAAACTTAAAAAATAGAGATAGGATATTTTGGATCATTGCCATGTTATTGCTGCTTTTCATTTTCTGCATTTCTTTTCCTATAATTATGGTAGGGCAATGTGTATTTATTTTGCAAAACAATATACAGAAAAGCATTGCTGCATAACCTGATGTTATTGTGATTAATATACTGTATTCTGGGGAAAACTGTGCTCTGATGGTTGAAAAGCTAATTAATTCTTTGGTAACTCAGATTTCTTTAAGCCTAAGGGTGATTGTTCACTGTTCATAATTTCAGAATATTTTGTGGGGTGCAGGGACAGAAACATTCTTATATGTGTGTTTCCCATTTCATAGAGATGGTGTTTTGGAACCGACTATTCCTCCATTCCAGGAAAATCAAGGGGACTGTTTACTTTGTAAATCAGAGAATTATTCCTCATATAGTGGTCTTGATCAATTTACAGTCCAAAATACCTACCCCTGGACACTGAATATTTTGTTATAAAATTCCCATGACTTGTTTCTTCTATGCAGAGTCATATGCTTAATATAGCTAATTTTTAAATGAAAAGCCAAAAATAAATGAATTTGAGAATCAAGCAACAGTAATAAGAGCTACTTACCTGCTATGATTAGTAAACATTGCTTGATAAAGTTAAACCCAAACAAGTTCTGATGTAAAGGCTTATTTCAAAACAGGAGATAAGCTATTATTAGAATTGTTTTGGCAATACTTTAATCAGGTTCCATGTAATTTTAGGACCAAAAATCCAGCCGTTTTTGTTTGTTACTCTCTTTGTTTTTAAATCACTTATATGTGCTTTTCAAAGTCAATGGAATGACTGTAAAGCAGAGGTCAGCAAACTACAGACCACGGGCCAAATCCATCCTGATGCCTGTTTTTGCAAATTATTCTTCTTGAAACATAGTCACATCCATTTGCTTTTTACTATCTATGGAGCTGGAGAGAGGAATAGCTTGCAAAGGGGCATAAGAAAACTTGTGAGAGTGAAAAAATGTTTATCTTGATTGTGAAGACAATTTCATGGGTACATACATATGTCAAAACTAATCCAGTTATTCATTTTAAACATGTGCAGTCTACTGTCCTTCACTTATACCACTCAAAGTTGAAATTTTTATTTATTTTTTAATCTATATAAAAGCCCCCATTTATGTATTTATTAATTGAATAGTTGATTTACAGTGTTGTGTTTGTTTCAAGTATACAGGATAGCGACTCAGATATATATATGTACATGTATATATACATCTTCTTTTTCAGACTATTTTCCCTTATAGGTTATTAAAAACTATTGAGTATAGTTCACTGTGCCTTACATTAGATTCTTCTTGGTTATCTGTTTTATATACAGGACTGTGTATATGTTAATCCATCCTCCTAATTAAAAAAATTTTTTTGATTGGAAGAATTAATGTTTTTGTGTGTGTTTTGTTTTTAAAAACATTTTTCTTTAATATTTTTTTAATATCTTTACTGGAGTAAAACTGCTTTACAGTGGTGTGTTAGTTTCTGCTGTATAACAAAGTGAATCATCTATACATAAATATATATCCCCATATATCCTCCCTCTTGCATCTCCCTCCCACCCTCCCTATCCCACCCCTCTAGGTGGACACAAAGCATCGAGCTGATCTCCCTGTGCTATGTAGCTGCTTCCCACTAGCTATCTCTTTTACATTTGGTAGTGTATATATGTCCATGCCACTCTCTCACTTCATCCCAACTTACCCTTCCCCCTCCCCGTGTCCTCAAGTCCATTCTCTACATCTGCATCTTTATTCCTGTCCTGCACCAAGGTTCTTCAAAACCACTTTTTTTTTTTTTAAGATTCCAAATATATGTGTTAGCATACAGTATTTGTTTTTCTCTTTCTGACTTCCTTCACTCTGTATGACAGTCTCTAGGTCCATCTACCTCACTACAGATAACTCAATTTCGTTTCTTTTTATGGCTGAGTAATATTCCATTGTATATATGTGCCACATCTTTATCCATTCATATGCTGATGGACACTTAGGTTGCTTCCTAAGTTGCTTCCTGGCTGTTGTAAGTAGAGCTTCAATGAACATTGTGGTACATGACTCTTTTTGAATTATGGTTTTCTCAGGGTATAGGCCCAGTAGTGGGATTGCTGGGTCATATGGTAGTTCTATTTGTAGTTTTTTAAGGAACCTCCATACTGTTCTCCAAAGTGGCTGTATCAATTTACATTCCCACCAACAGGGCAAGAGGGTTCCCTTTTCTCCACACTCTCTCCAGCATTTATTGTTGGTAGATTTTTTTGATGATGGCCATTCTGACTTGTGTTATGTGACAACCTCATTGTAGTTTTGATTTGCATTTCTCTAATGATTAGTAACATTGAGAATCCTTTCATGTGTTTGTTGGCAATCTATCTTTTTTGGAGAAATGTCTATTTAGGTCTTCTGCCCATTTTTGGATTGGGTTGTTTGTTTTTTTGATATTGAGCTGCATGAGGTGCTTGTATATTTTGGAGATTAATCCTTTGTTAGTTGCTCCGTTTGCAAATATTTTCTCCCATTCTGAGGGTTTTCTTTTAATCTTGTTTGTGGTTTCCTTTGCTGTGCAAAAGCTTTGAAGTTTCATTAGGTCCTGTTTGTTTATTTTTGTTTTTATTTCCATTTCTCTAGAAGGTGGGTCAAAAAGGATCTTTCTGTGATTTATGTCATAGAGTGTCCTTCCTATGGTTTCCTCTAAGAGTTTTATAGTGTCTGGCCTTACATTTAGGTCTTTAATCCATTTTGAGTTTATTTTTGTGTATGGTGTTAGGGAGTGTTCTAATTTCATTCTTTTCCATGTAGCTGTCCAGTTTTCCCAGCACCACTTATTGAAGAGGATGTCTTTTTTCCATTGTATATTCTTGCCTCCTTTATCAAAGGTAAGGTGACCATATGTGTGTGGGTTTATCTCTGGGCTTTCTACCCTGTTCCATTGATCTATATTTCTGTTTTTGTGCCAGTACAATACTGTCTTGATTACTGTAGCTTTGTAATATAGTTTGAAGTCAGGGAGCCTGATTCCTCCACCTCCGTTTTTCTTTCTCAAGATTGCTTTGGCTATCTGGGGTCTATTGTGTTTCCATGCAAATTGTGAAATTTTTTGTTCTAGTTCTGTGAAAAATGCCAGTGGTAGTTTGATAGGAATGGCATTGAATCTGCAGATTGCTTTGGGTAGTATAGTCATTTTCATAATGTTGATTCTTCCAATCCATGGTATATCTCTCCATCTGTGTGTATCATCATTAATTTCTTCCATCAGTGTCTTATAATTTTCTGCATACTGGTCTTTTACCTCCTTAGGTAGGTTTATTACTAGGTATTTTATTCTTTTTGTTGCAGTGGTAATTTGGAGTGTTACCTTAATTTCTCTTTCATATTTTTCATCATTAGTGTATAGGAATACTGTGCATTAACTTTGTATACTGCTATTTTATCAAATTCATTGATTAGCTAGTAGTTTTCTGGTAGCATCTTTAGGATTCTCTATGTATAGTATCATATCTTCAAACAGTGACAGTTTTACTTCTTCTTTTCCAATTTGGATTCCTTTTATTTCTTTTTTGTCTCTGATTGCTGTGGCTAAAATTGCCAAATCTATGTTGAATAAGAGTGGTGAGAGTGGGCAAGCTTGTCTTGTTCCTGACCTTAGTGGAAATGCTTTCAGTTTTTCACCATTGAGGACGATATTGGCTGTGGATTTGTCAGATATGGCCTTTATTATAAGTTCCCTCTCTGCCTACTTCTGGAGAGTTTTTATCATAAATAGTGTTGAAAGCCTTTTATGCTTCTGTTGAGATTATCATACAGTTTTTATGCTTCAGTTTGTTAATATGGTGTATCACATTGATTGATTTACATATATTGAAGAATCCTTGCATTCTGCATTCTTGCATTCTGAAGAATCCCACTTTATCATGGTGTATGATTCTTTTAATGTGTTGCTGTATTCTGTTTGCTAGTATTTTGTGGAGGATTTTTGCATCTATGTTCATCAGTGATATTGGCCTGTCGTTTTCTTTTTTAGTAACATCTTTCTCTGGTTTGGGTATCGGGGTGATGGTGGCCTCATAGAATGAGTTTGGGAGTGTTCCTCCCTCTGCTATATTTTGGAAGAGTTTGAGAAGGATGGGTGTTAGCTCTCCTTTAAATGTTTTGTTAGAATTTGCCTGTGAATCCATCTGGTCTTGGGCTTTTGTTTGCTGTAAGATTTTTAATCACAGTTTCAATTTCAGTGCTTGTGATTGGTTTGTGTATATTTTTTATTTCTTCCTGTTTCAGTCTCAGAAGGTTGTGTTTTTCTAAGAAATTTTCCATTTCTTCCAGGCTGTCCATTTTATTGGCATATACTTGCTTGTAGTAATCTCTCATGATCCTTTGCTTTTCTATAGTGTTAGTTGGTACGTCTCCTTTTTCATTTCTAATTACGTCGACTTGCGTCTTTTCCCTTTTCTTCTTGGTGAGTGTGGGTAATGGTTTATCAGTTTTGTTTATCTTCTCAGAGAACCAGCTTTTAGTTTTTTTGATCTTTGCTATCATTTTCTTCATTTCTTTTTCCTTTATTTCTGATCTGATCTTTATGATTTCTTTCCTTCTGCTAACTTTGGGATTTTTTTGTTCTTTCTCTTATTGCTTTAGGTGTAAGGTTAGGTAACAAACTTTATTTGAGCTGTTTCTTATTTCCTGAGGTAGGATTATATTGCTATAAATTTCCCTCTTAGAACTGCTTTTGCTGCATCCCATAGGTTTTGGGCCATTGTGTTTTCATTGTCATTTGTTTCTAGGTATTTTTTGATTTCCTCTTTAATGTCTTCAGTGATCTCTTGGTTATTTAGTAGCATATTGTTTAGCATCCATGTGTTTGTATTTTTTACAGTTTTTTTCCTGTAATTGATATGTAGTCTCATAGCGTTGTGGTTGGAAAAGATACTTGATATGATTTCAATTTTCTTATATTTACCAAGGCTTAATTTGTGACCCAACATATGATCTATGCTGGAGAATGTTCCATGAGCACTTGATAAGAAAGTGTATTCTGTTATTTTCAGATGGAATGTCCTGTAAATATCAATTAACTCCATCTTGTTTAATGTATCATTTAAAGCTTGTGTTTCCTTATTTATTTTCATTTTGGAAGATCTGTCCTTTGGTGAAAGTGGGGTGTTAAAGTCCCCTACTATGATTGTGTCACGGTCGATTTCCCCTTTTATGGATGTTAGCATTTGCCTTATGTATTAAGTACTCCTATGTTGGGTGCATAAATATTTACAATTGTTATGTCTTCTTGGATTGATCCTGTGATCTTTATGTAGTATCCTTTTTTGTCTCTTGTAATAGTCTTTGTTTTAAAGTCTATTTTGTCTGATATGAGAATTGTTACTCCAACTTTCTTTTGATTTGCATTTGCATGGAATATCTTTTTCCATCCCCTCACTTTCAGTCTGTATGTGTCCCTAGGTCTGAAGTGGGTCTCTTGTAGACTATATATATACAGGTCTTGTTTTTGTACACGTTCAGCCAGTCTATGTCTTTTGGTTGGAGCATTTAATCCATTTACATTTAAGGTAATTATCGATATGTATATTCCTATTAACATTTTCTTAATTGTTTTGGGATTCTTATTGTAGGTCTTTTCCTTCTCTCTCGTTTCCCACTTAGAGAAGTTCCTTTAGCTTTTGTTGTAAAGCTGGTTTGGTGGTGCTGAATTCTCTTAGCTTTTGCTTGTCTGTAAAGGTTTTAATTTCTCTGTCTAATCTGAATGAGATCCTTGCTGGGTAGAGTAATCTTCGTTGTAGGTTTTCCCCTTTCATCACTTTAAATATGTCCTGCCACTCCCTTCTGGCTTTCAGAGTTTCTGCTGAAAGGTCAGCTCTTAACTTTATGGGGATTCCCTTGTATGTTATTTGTTGCTTTTCCCTTGCTGATTTTAATATATTTTCTTTGTATTTAATTTTTGATAGTTTGACTAATATATTGTCTTGGCATGTTTCTCCTTGGATTTATCCTGTATGGGACTCTCTGTGCTTCCTGGACTTGACTGACTCTTTCCTTTCCCATATTAGGGAAGTTTTCAACTATAATCTCTTCAAATATTTTCTCAGTCCCTTTCTTTTTCTCTTCTTCTTCTGGGACCCCTGTAATTTGAATGTGGGTGCATTTAATGTTGTCCCAGTGGTCTCTGAGACTGTCCTCAATTGTTTTATTCTTTTTTCTTTATTCTGCTCTGCAGTAGTTATTTCAACTATTTTATCTTCCAGGTCACCTATCTCTTCCTCTGCCTCAGTTATTCTGCTATTGATTCCTTCTAGAGAATTTTCTATTTCATTTATTGTGTTGTTTATCATTGTTTGTTTGCTCTTTAGGTCATTTAAGTCCTTGTTAAACGTTTCTTGTATTTTCTCCATTCTATTCCAAGATTTTGGATCATCTTTACTATCATTACTCTCAATTCTTTTTCAGGTAGACTGCCTATTTCCTCTTCATTTGTTTGGTCTGGTGGGTTTTTACTTTGCTCTTTTAACTGCTGTGTGTTTCTCTGTCTTGTCATTTTGCTTGACTTACTGTGTTTGGGGTCTCCTTTTTGCAGGCTGCAGGTTTGTAGTTCTTGTTGTTTTTGGTGTCTGCCCCCAGTGGGTAAGTTTGGTTCAGTGGGTTGTGTAGGCTTCCTGGTGGAGGGGACTGGTGCCTGTTTTCTGGTGGATGAGGCTACATCTTGTCTTTCTGGTTTGCAGGACCATGTCCAGTGGTGTGTTTTGGGGTGCCTGTGAACTTAGTATGATTTTAGGCAGCCTCTCTGCTAATGGGTGAATTTGTGTTACTGTCTTGCTAGTTGTTTAGCATAGGCTGTCCAACACTGGAGCTTGCTGGTCATTTGGTGGACCTGGGTCTTAGCATTGAGATGGACATCTCTGGGAGAGCTCTCACTGATTGATACTATGTAGGGCTGGGAGGTCTCTGGTGGTCCAATGTCCTGAACTCAGCTCTCCCTCCTCAGAGGATCAGACCTGACACCTGGCCGAAGCACCAAGGCCCTGTAGCCCCATGGCAGTGAATGTGGCAGTCTCCATCATGAAGTCAGATTATGAGGGTCTATAATGGCTCTTCAGCTACAACAGGCTGACTTGGGAGCATTTTGTCTATGAGGCTGTCTCCAGCAGCTGGTGGCTAAAAGAGTAATTCTCTGTATGTGCGGCCAGACTCTTGAACGTTTATATAGAATTCTTCACTGGGTTCAGTCATGGAAACCGCCTGCGTCAGTGCTCTTATGTAGCTGCACAAAACCAAAAATTTTTTAAGAGAGGTATAGAGATAGGAATCTGGTTTAAAAAATGAAACATATAGAATGCACACCCAAACACTTTAAGTTCAAGAGACATAACAGTATTCAAATTGTCATAAAAATTTTAGCAGTCTCAATGTCTGTACCTATTTCACTAGGCAGTAGTAACAAGTCTTTTACCAACAATTAGCATCCCAGAAAACTCTCTTTGAGTACTGCTGCTCTAGGAAATAAACGCAAAAGACAGCTGAAGTAGGGTCCCTATTTCTCATGGATATTACAATTTGTATAAAAATGAAACAGTTACATATCTGTAGGTCAGACTATGGTGTGATTCCAAAGGCACCGATTTAGGGCTTATCAGCAAATAATAGGATGAAAAACAGTAAGGTCTTTGGAGGCCATCAGGCTGGAATTCAAACTCATTTCTTTCATTTTCCTCCTCTTAGCTTATAGGTAAGTTATGAAACTGCTTAGAGTCAGTTTGTCATAGGAGGAAATGATAAAAATAATATTCCCTTAATGATGTTGTTTGTGTCTCTCCTTGGCAACATGCATGTAGTAGATATTCAATAAATGTTTCTTAGCTGAATAAAAAGCCTGAAACATTGCAGTTCCAGAGTTGCTAAGCAACTTGCCAGAGTATAATGGTTACTAACTATTGCTGATCTCCTGCTGGTTTATGATTTCTGTCCGAAGGCTGGTTTTAAAACATTTTCCTATATGTGAGCCATTTAATTAAGAAAAGCTGAAGTAGTATTATAGGCCAATATTTGCAAAATTCAGAGGTAATTTCTCTTTATATGAGTATTTTAATTTTCAGGTTATCTGTATGCCACAGACAATTATTTGTTCCATAGATATATCCTACTTTTTGTGGAATATAAAGATACTTATAAAAAGTATATATATATTTCTTTAGCAATTAATTGCTAAGTTAAGTTCACTGAGTATGTATTAAATGTAATTTTCATGGTAATATATTGTTTTAAGTAAAAACATATCCTGTGTTTTGGGGGGTTTTGTATTTTCGGAAAAATGAGATCTGAAAAGATCACGCATCACTTACTAACACTAGGTATAGATGTCTCCATTTCTTTATTTATAAACTAGCATTAGTGAAAATCCTACGTGTACTAGGCCCTGGGCCAACCACATTTTACAACATAATTTTATTTAATCCTCATAACTAACTTACAAGGTTAGTACAGGTATTACTACTTTACAGAAAAAGTGTCTTATAGAAGTGATCTTCCACAAAGGATGGTAAATGCAGAAGCAGAGATTCTCATTCAGATCTTTTTGATGCCACATTTTCTGTCTACTGCACTGCCTGTTATCTGAGGTTCTTCCAGATCTAACATTCTAATCCTGAATCTCTGAAATTTGACAGCAGGATGAGTTACAACACTTTTGTAAAGCAAAAGGCAGAGCTGTCCAAATTCCCTGGATTCACTGAGGTTTTCCAAAGATACTCTTCTTTCTTTCTTTTTTTATTCTTTAATAGAGTTCTCAAACCTTTGGAGCACTTGTGCCCCTACACATTCAAGACTGAATAATGGGTATTGATCATGGCTTGGTTCTGTGATTGGGAGATCTAGCTTTAAAATTCCTGAAATTTATGGCCAGTGAGGATTTTCATTTTTATTAGTTAGAGGAATGAAGTTGGAGGTCTCTTGAGGACTTCCTCCTTATTCTCTAAATATTCTTCAGGATGAAATAGAAAACGTAAGTAGCAATCTCACAAACTCTCTCTGGCAGTTCTGCCTACATTTCCTTGGATTCTTTTCCAGGTTTCCAAAGTCTTACAAGAATTTGAGGCCTTGGGTACTTCCTTTTTTACTTTAATGTTTATCCAGTGAATGCCATTTTTTTAGAATTAGTTAATTACTGTGTGTTTGGCCTAAAAAAAATCTTTGACAGAAATTTCACTAATAGAACCTCTGGTGAAGAGGGCAGACTTTGGAGGCACAACTGCCTAGATTTGAATCCTGTTTTCCTGATTCCTAGCTCTGTCATTTGGGAAAACTAACTTTTGTATGCCTCAGTTTTTTAAACTATTAAAAAGGGATAATAATGGTACCTGTCTTATAGGGTTGTTTTAAGTATTAATTGAGGCATTATTTTTAAAAACACTTAGGACAGTGCATGATATAGTATATAGTAACTTTTGGATGTATTTACTTTTATTAAACAGTTTCATTTGTAGGGATTTTAACCTTTTCTGTAATTTTGATTTTTTTTTTTCACATTTGTTGAACAAGAGTGTAAACAGTGAGGGAAGAAGGAAGTGTATCAGGAAAGGAGGGAGGGAAAAAACGAGGGAGGGAGGAAGGAAGAAAGAAGATGGAAAGGAGATGTATGTGAAATAAGAAGGTCAACTAGGCGAACACTTAAGTCTCTTCTAGTTCTAACATGTTTTGACATGCAATGAAAATTCTGTACATTCTTGCAATTTTATATTCATTCATATTGAATATGTAGATATTTCTTAGGCAAGTTGATTTGCTACTGAAGTATATGGACTTAATAAAAATAAACATTCAAAAGTTGTGAAGGTGGAACTGTCACTTACCTAACCCTTCACCTCAGCTCACAACGAAATAAAATCCTTGATATGTAACTGTGCTTAAATAAATTAATTGCCTTGTGCACAGATAAAGCATCTTAACTTATCTGCAGTACATTTATCTCCAGAAGGGTCAAATGTATAATTTCTCTACCACATGATGCTGATTTTTCTGTGTTATACTTATTTTGGTCAGGTTGTAGATTAAAAGCAAATCTGAACATATTCTTCTTTCAAATGCAACATGAATGCTTCCTTTGCACACGATTGCATGTTAAGTTAGCCCAACCCTTGCAAGGGAAAATTTATAAGGCTTCCCAGAAAAGCAGAGTTGAAGATTACTATTTAATGGTTTCATTTTGATCAAATTTATAGGCAAATCTGAATATGACCTTTTTCTAAGATTAACAATTCCTTTCTTAAATGCTGACCATGGTAAGGAATGGTGAATTTTTAAAAATTCCCTGGGAGATACTGTTCTTCTCAAGAACAGGTATAAGGGGAATGTGGAATAGAAGGGAATGAAAATGGAATTTAGGAATGATGCTAATGACTCTTCTTTACAATTCTACTGTTCTTAGAAAAAGTCTTAGAACTTTTAAATCTTATATTTTCTTTGGTCTTCTAGTTTCCAGATGTTTTTTGGTATTATCATTGCAGATGAATAATAATATCTGATATATATGATAAACATATATATATATACTATGTATGTATATATATTCTGCTGTCAGTTGTCTCTAAGTCATTATGGGCATATCTTGGAGATATTATGGGTTCAGTTCCAGACCACCACAATAAAGCAAATATCTCAATAAAGCAAGTCACATGAATTTTTGGTTTCACAGTACATATAAAAGTCTATGCTGTGCTGTAGTCTGTTAATTGTGCAGTAGCATTATGCCTGAAAAAAAGAAAGTATATGCCTTAATTAAAAAGTACTAACCATCATCTGAACCTTCAGCGAGCTGTAATTTTTATTCTGGTGGAGAGTCTTAGCTTGATGTTAGTGGCTGCTGACTGATCAGGTGGTGGTTGCTGAAGGCTGGGTGGCCGTGTCAATTTCTTACAATAAGACAACAATGAAGTTTGCTGCATCTGTTAACTCTTCTTTCACAGTTTCTCTGTAGCACGCAGTGGTGTTGATAGTGTTTTACACACAGTAGAACTTCTTCCAAAATTGGAATCAATTTTCTCAAACCCTGCCACTGCTTTATCAAACAACTAAGTTTATGGAATATTCTAAATTCTTTGTTTTTATTTCAACAATCTTCACAGCATCTTCACCAGGAGTAGATTCCATTTCAGGAAACCACTTTCTTTGCTCATCCATAAGAAGTAACTCTTTGTTTATTAATGTTTTATCATTCTTGAGATCTCAGCAATTCAGTCACATCTTCAGGCTCTGCTTTTCTAATTCTAGATTTTTTTGTGTGTGTGTGCTATTTTTACCACATCTGCAGTTATTTTCTCCACTGAAGTCTTGAACCCTCATCCATGAGGGTTGGAATCAACTTCTTCCAGACTCCTGTTAATGTTGATATTTTGACCTCTTCCCAAGAATTATGAATGTTCTTAATGGTGTCTAGAATGGTGAATGCTTTCCAAAAGGTTTTCAATTTTCTTTGCCCAGATCCATCAGAGAAATTTATGGCAGCTATAGCCTTACAAAATGTATTTCTTAAATAATAAGAATTAAAGGTCAAAATTACTCCTTGATCCATGGGCTTCAGAATATGTTGTGTTAGCAGGCATGGAAACAGCATTAATCTCATTGTACATCTCCATCAGAGCTCTTGGGTGACCAGGTGCATTGTCATTGAGCAGTGATGTTTCGAAGGGAATCTTTTTATCTGAGTAGTAGATTTCAAAAGTGAGCTTAAAATTTTCAGTAAACCATGTTGTAAACATGACTGTCATCAAGGCTTTGTTGCTCCATTTATAGAACACAGGCAGTGTCGATTTAGTATAATTCTTAAGGGCCCTGGGATTTTGGAAATGGTAAATGAGCATTGGCTTCAACTTAAAGTCACCTTTAGCTGCCTGTTAGCTGCATTAGGCCCTAACAGGAGAGTCAGCCTGTCCTTTGAAGCTCTGAAGACAGGCATTGACTTCTCTCTAGCTATGAAAACCCTAGATGGCATCCTTTTCCATTATGAGGTTGTTTTATCTACTTTGAAAACCTGTTATTTAGTGGAGTCACCTTCATTAACTATCTTAGCTGAATTTTCTGGAAACCTTGCTACAGCTTCTACATTAGCACTTGCTGCTTCACCTTGCACTTTTATGTTATAGAGATGGCTTTTTTCCTTAACCCTTATGAACCAACCTCTGCTAGCTTCAGACTTTTCTGCTGCAGGTTTCTCACCTCTCTCAGCCTTTGTAGAATTGAAGAGAGTTAGGGGCTTACTCTGGATTAGGCCTTGACTTAAGGGAATGTTGGGGCTGGTTTGATCTAATCCAGACCACTAAAACTTTCTCCGTACCAGCCATAATGCTAATATCATTGCTGATATCATTATTTTGCTCTCCTATCATTTGCGTGTTTACTGGAGTATCACTTTTAATTTCCTTCAAAAACATTTCTTTTGCATTCACAACTTGCTAGTTTGGTGCAAGAGTCCTAGCTTCCTTTCTCACTGAGCTTAAACATGTCTAGCTTTTGATTTAAAGTGAGAGACATGGGACTCCTTCTTTCATCTGAACACTTAGAGGCCATTGTAGGGTTATTAATTGGCCTAATTTCAAGGTTGTTTTATCTTAAGCAGTAGGGAGGCTTGAGGAGAGGAAGGGAGATGAGGAAATGGCAGGTCAGAATACACACAACATTTATAGATTAATATGGTGTCTTATACGGGAGCAGTCATGACACCTTGAAACAATTATAGTAATAACATCAAAGATGACTGATCACAGACCTCCGTAACAAATATAATAATAATTAATAATTTTTAAATATTATGAGAGTTACCAAAATGTGTCACAAAGTTACTAGTGAATAAACACTGTTGGAAAGATGGCACCAATAGATTTGCTCACTGCAGTGTTGCCACAAACCTTCAGTTTGTAAAAAATGCAATATCTGCAAAGCACAATGAAAGGAGGTCTGCCTGTATTATAAGATTTGTGCTGAGCTTAATTTACTAATAATGAATATATTTTATTTTGGTTAACTGCCATTTTAGTGACTATTATCAATTTTTATATATCTATATAAATGTAAATATAGCTATGAAATTCTTTTTTTTTAACGTTTGATATACTTATATTTAATTAGACATCTGACACCTTTGACATATGGGGCCTTACATATTATTAGTTTTTTCCAACTAAACCCTCAACTAACTTTAAATCTTTAAAAAAATATATAGATTATTTTGGGGTTTCCTAAAACGACATTGGAGTATACATGCACTACATATTCATGGATTTCCATGTAGAATTCTAATTTTTTAATGACTTAAACTTATCAAAGTCCCTGGGAATAACATTGGATAACATTGGTCTCCTTCGCTGTTTCAATTATTATTACTTCTTAACAAATCGTCCCCAAACTGAGTGCCTTAAAACAACAAAAAAATTTTATTATCTCTCATGGTTTCTGTGGGTCAGCAATTTGGACAGGGTATAGTAGAAATGGCTTTTCTTCTCTTCATGATGTCAGAGACTTCAGCTGGGAAAATTTGATGGCTAGGGTGACTCAACAGCTGGAGGCTGGAATCATCTAGAGGTGTTTTCACTATGTTTGGCAGTTGATGCTGGGAGTCCTGACCTGGGCTGTCAGTTGGAGTATTTACTCATGGCCTCTTCCTGTGGGCTTCCTCACAGCATGGTAGCAAGATTCCAGAAGCAAATGTCCTCAGAAAGCCAGCTGAAGCTTTATTGCCTTTTATGACCTAGCCTCAGAAGTCACGTAATGTCACTTCTGCCATTGATACAGTCCTGCCCAGTTTCAAGGAGTGGGATGGGTTGTCATTGACACCACCTGTCAATAAGAGGAGTATCGAAATCACACTGTAAGAAGAGCATGGGTAATGGAAGATATTTTTAGGCATCATTGGAAAATACAGTCTTCTATATTGATATGTAAAAAGCAAAGTTCATAATCAGCCATTTTGTCTCTTCTTAATGTATTTTGCACTGCGCTGACTTTAATTCCATCAATAATCTTGGAATTTGGACCAGAACCAACATCTTAAATGAACCGTGGTGTCAACATACAGTGCCATTGCATTGTGCCTTTTACAGTGGATGCTAGGATGACCTTACAGTTCATTGTAGACAATGATCTTTGGTCTGTCCTTTAGGACTTGGCCAAAAAAAGCAAACAAAGCAACACTTAGCTATGGTAGCTAAGCATCCAACAGAAAAATATCTCCATTGCTATCGAGAAGAAATATGGAGCAACAGTAATACTAATTTGCACCAAATAATAGCATATTGATATAGCTACCCCACTCACACATTTCCTGGGATCCTCCTTGTACACTGATCTTGGGCAGCAATTCTCAAATTATTATCCATTGACCTCTTACTTCAGAATCATTGAGGGTAGGGGTCAGCAATCTACAGCCAATAGGCTAAATCTGGCCCAGAGTCTGTATGCCCCAATTTACTAAGAATGGTTTTGACATTTTTTTAAGACTTGTAAAAATCAAAACAAAACAAACAATAACATACAAAACAAAAACAAATGTGACAGAGACCACCAAAGCTTAAAATTTTTATTATCTTAAAATATTTATTTATTATCTGGCCCTTTAAAGAGACAGTTTGTTGGCTCTCTGATCTAGCATACTTGATAAAAATGCAGATTCCTCAGTTTCACCACAGACTTACTGAGTCTGAATTTTGAGGGAAAGGAGTATATTTTGGGAAACTGTATCTTTGGAAAGTTCCCCAAAAGATTTTTTATGTCTGCTAAATTTTGAGAACCACTAATTTTGGTTGTCTACAAATACTTGGAAACATGCTTGGTTTGGCTAATTTGACCAGTTAACTGATTTTTGTTATTATGTATTGCTATATAAAACATAGACATGATTCTATTCATCACAGTGAATAGAATCATATGGCTATGTTGCATCATAGTCAAGAAACATTGAGTTGAAAATTGAACATTCTTTTCTTGAGAGCAAAGATCCTTTTAAAATTTGGTCTTTGACATTTTTCTAGAGTTACTTGTAGTGTTCTTGAAGACTATAAATCCCTTTTTAAGTTAATAGTAAATTCTAGAAAGTAGTTCCCTAAATATCAAGGTTGTGCACAACTTTGTTTTTATTGTCAACCACTTGAAGCAATTTTATTATGCCACTATAAAGGAGTAATCTATACTATATTCCTAATGTGGCATACTTAGCAGTCATTAGGTGGTGGTGTAGAAAAATAATTAATAAAACAAAAAGATGGGTACAATGAAAGTAAAATTTAAGTAGGTTATAAAACAATGTATAACGTAATTCCATTTGTGTCAAATAGCTATGTTCATTTATTTATCAATAGCTCTTTATCCATCTATGTATAATGTCTATCCATCTACCTATGTATCTTCATTCCTCTCTATTTAGATAAAAGATAGAAGGATAGAGAAAAGGATATTAAGAGAAAGAGTAGAAGGATATACCAAAGTGTAAATAATGAATTTACCAATTTGTACTTTTCATTTTTCTACTGTAATAAAGAAAAAAGAATGCTATATAAAAAAGAAAATAATGTTTAAAATCCCAAATTTTATAATTTCCTGAACTGAAGACCTGTAAGCTTCTACTTTATGTAGAAAGTCTTCAAAACGGGTAAAAAATACCTTCGTGAGTCACTTTCAGTTGAGGTGTGAATGTGATTGACACATAGGTAAGGCTAAAATGACTAATGTAGTAATGATTATCTTTTCCAATTAGAACAGCAAACTAGGGACAGCCTTCTAAATGATATGGTAAGTATCAACTTCCAAGCTCAAATTATGAATCAATATGCTAACAGGTATGACCCAACTGAGATGACCATAAAAAGGAAAAAAAAAAAGGCTGATTGGATTCATTGCCTCTAAGTGTGTGGAAGGAGATTATGCTTGAAAGGATATTTCATGCTGATATTAGTAAGTGTATGTGTTTTCCTTCCCTTCTTCTTACCTTTTTTTTTTAATTGATAGTGAAATGTGAGGCTACATATCTTTAGATAACGTTAATACAAAGAGTTAAGGTAGTAAAACAAAATTGCACTTAAATAGCTTTTCTTTTTCTTTTTACTTATTGGTACAAAAATGTCTTTAAGTTCTGTAATCAGAATAAACTTGTGTTACGTCATTCTTACCTCACAGTATCTAGCAAAAATGCTGCCAAATATTTTTATAATGTTTGCTAGTTGTTATCTTTCCATTATCACATTTTTATTCTTACTGCTCAGTTTCTTCTTCCTTAAAACTACTGGTGATGTCCAGTCACAATCAAGATTGATTCACAACCTTATCTCATTATTCTCTGCTTCAAACTTTTTGTTGCAGCCATATAAAACTATTTTTAGTTTTTTGAATTTAAGATCATTTTTCATAATCCTATGTCTTTCTTCAGGCTTTTTCTCTTATCTGGAATGCCCTTCCCCTACCTTATTCATTTAGCAAACTCATAGTCATCCCCATGGCCAAAAATCAAACATATTCTTTGTGAAATTTTCTTGTTTAGATTCTCCAAATACTACTTCTTTGGTGTCACTGATCCTCCAGATCCTACTTTGTGGTACCACTATTATAATCTGTTCCTCTCTAACGTGGTACTTACCACATTACATTGCATTCATTTTCTCTTTAACATCTCAAGAAGTTCCTTGTCTTTACATTTGAATCTCCAGCACTGAGCACCTAGTGTGCACCCAATAAATGTTTATCTCACCAGTGAATCAATATTCCCCTTCATAGCTCTTTTTACATTAACCATTCTGACCTGATATACAATTCTCAGACTATAGTTTAAGTCAGTTGTTTTATCCCCACATTTTACACAGAAATTGCATGTGACAGCAATTTCCCTATCATCTCAGAGATAATTGATTGAAGAATAAAGCCAGGGGTATTTGGACTTAAATATTGAGTTTGATAGGCTCGTCTATTGCAGCTGAGCCACACCTTTCTAGAAGTGTTGAGCCCTGCCCTCAAACTAGTGGGAAAGGTGGATGCACATGGGTAGTAGAGAGGAGTATTTGATTGAAACACAGTAACGGGGGGATGTTAAGAAGGTTGCTGGGGCGGTTGTATTTGTAACCCACTGAATTTAACTTTCTAAATTGGAGCCTACAGTGTTGCTTGTAGAAGTGATAATAATATAGTCTCTGCTAAATATTTCTGTCTAGGTCTGGGAATAGGAAAGCCTGCCTAATATCAGGTGTAGCCAGTAAGTAGCAGAACCATATGTCACTGATTGGTTGGTACTGTCCAAGTTTACACTTGAAGTAGGTCAACTGATGATTTTTAATCATTTTAGTGCCTTCCCCTTTCACTCTCAAATGTGTCTTAGTGAGAATGATAAATAATACATCACATTACAGATGAGCCATCTCCTAAAGGGAGATTAATAATAGATCATAATAGTAGGAGATAATGTTCATTCAGGGCTGCTAAATATATTTTCACATTTACTCCTTACAACAATCCTGTGGGGAGTTACTCTTATTATAATGATTACATTTTTACAGAAGAGGAAAGTGAGACATAAAAATGTTCAGAAATATGTCCCAAGTCAAATGGCTAATAAGCAGAAGAGGTAAGATTCAAATGAGATCTGGTTTCAGAACTTACAGCCTCAACTGTTACACCACACTGACTCCTGGTTAAAAAAAAAAAAAAAAGGTATGTGGAGAAACAGATCATTAGGACACAGATCATTCAGATCATTCTTCCTCTCTCCCAGCCTCCTCCTTCCCTTCCTCTTTCTCTTCCTTCCTTCCTTCCTTTCCTTCCTTCCTCCCTCCCTCCCTCCCTCCCTCCCTCCCTCCCTCCCTTCCTTCCTTCCTTCCTTCCTTCCTTCCTTCCTTCCTTCCTTCCTTCCTCCCATAAATACTTATTGAATATTTGTTATGTGTCAGGCACTGTCCTGGGTACTAAAAACACATCAGAAAACAAAACAAAATCCCCACTCTTAGGGAGTTTGCATTTTAGGAATTGGATGTTTATACTGTGTTTTCATGGTGCCATCTTGAAGATATTTCAATGTAAGTCAGTGTTGCTTCCTATGTATAATGTGAGACAACAACAGAAACAAGTTTGGTTGGTGAGTAGGACGAGAGGAGGCAGCCATGAGCGTACTACACATAGTAGATGAACAGTATCCATTCCCCTGGGCCTTGGCATTGGGCAGTCTTTTAATTCAGGAAACATTTATGGAGTACCTGTCATGTGTCAGGCTCTGTGGTGAGCTCTCTTCTAGAGCAGGCTACCACATCACTCTCAGAACAGCAAAAAGAGAGAGGTATCTCTATATTTCTATTATTTGTAAGTAGAATTAATCCTATTACTTGTAAGAGGAATTAATCCCTTTCTGATTACTTTTTTTTCTTGATAAACACCAAACACACACAGACACACACACTTTGTCCCCAGTGGCTAGGTTTCAGGGAAATTAAAGAACTTAAAGCTAAATTATTAACAAGGCGTTTACTCCCACAATCATGTTTAGAGAAAAGCTCTCAGGTAGATTTTAATGTCACCATTCCTTGGAGTCTATTTAGATATGGCCTTGGTATATCCCACCAGGGGCTTTGACCCTATTAGATATGGTCCATTTCGCAACAGTCCTATTTGCAATGTGCCTTCCAGCACATGCACTGAAGGGGATCAAGCTCTCTGTCATACTCATGCAGTTTGAGTGTGTACTGGCAAAACAAATAAATAAGACCCTGGAGAATTATACTAAGCCTGACATGCAATGTTTGGGGCATTTTAATTACCAAAAAAATTAGTTGTTTTCCACTCCCACTACTTTTAAACCATTTGGGAAATATTATGCAGATGTAACTTGAATGCAACTGTTAGTAGCTCCATTAAAGGTTAAATTTGCATAAAAATTCATTAAATGAAAGCTACTATATTAAGGATGCATTACATTGTGATTGACTAAAACTTCATTTTGTTAATTAACAATGAGACTTAGTCACACTTAGATAATACTGATAAATAGATATCAGGAGACCCTATTAAAAAGAATCAAAAATTGGAGGAGGTCATGCCATCTGGATAATTTTTTTGGTTAAGTTCGGCTAAGATACTATATTGTATGTTTCTATAGTGGAACATATTTTTTGGTGTATTTTTTCTTTTATTATAATAGGATATAATTTAGTATATTCAGTAAATAGTCATCTTAAGGACCATGAAAATGAAGATCCAAGACCACAATAGAAAAGTTAAAATGATATGAACATGGAGAGTTGCCTAGTACAATGTGAATGGGAAAACTCGATGACCTGAATAGTCTGTTATCACTCTTCTGTCACTGGAATCTGCTGACTTAAAAGACATTGTATGAGCAGTTCATAAAACATTTATATATGTAATTGAAGTTTCTCTAACTTAAGAGCTGGGGTATATGTCTTCTGGATAATTCATTGAATTTGCAGATTGAGTTGTGGGTAGTGTCGATCTCTGAAATTTCTACATCCGTTAACGATAACATACTATTTATCTTTTTTTAAAGGCTCCTTATAAAAATGCTTAATGAACCTAAATGTAATTCAAAGGGTAAAATTCATTGCCCTTACGAAATGTAATTGGAAACATTTTTTCTTACTCTTAGAAAAGATTGAAACGGTTATTCAAGTAATGAAAATGGTAAAGTGAAAAATTATGGCCTTCATAGGCCATCAGTTATGCCATTGTCTTCTATCTATATATAACCTTTTCTTGAAATAAAACTACAAATATAATTCACTACAGATTTGACAAGTTGGCAAGTGTACCGTATCAGGAGATTCTACCAATTTCGTTATTTTAAAAGCAATCCTTTTCACATTTAGTGCCAAATAAAATAAGTTCCAAGATGGTTTCCAGGCTGATTTTCTCATTGAAGACCCTGAGGTTCCTTATGGTTTCTCATCGTTCTGAAACAACAGATACCTGTTTGGATATTCTCTTCAAGTTTGCCTTTAAATTTTGGAAAGCAGTGAAGGGTTTGAAGATCTAATAAGGAATTCACTTAGAGATAAGCCACCAAGTCTGGTTCTTTATTTGTCTTCATTTCCTGCAGAAAACAAATGAGGATAGCCCTTAAACAGAGACACTGGCTGAACAAAGCTTGCCTGGTTGACTCATACATACCTTTGCCAGAGAGGGTGGTATGTGGACAAGAGTGGCAAAGTCAAATAGAGAAAAATAGAGATACCAGAGCCTGAGGCAACGGGCTTCTGAGGCAGGTTGCCCTAGAGGATAAAGCCAATTTGTTTTGTCCAGTGTTTTTCCATCTTCATTGTGGACCCTCATTGAACTGAGGTCCTTTTCCACTGGAGGTTCTGACAGAGTGTGTGTGGGATACAAGGAGCATCTCAGGACACAGGTTCACAGCGGAAAAAGGAACTAAGGATTCACATGGGGGTTACTGAGGCGAAGCAGGGTAATATTTGGTAGCAATTCTCTGGAGTCAAAGGAAATGTTGAAGGGGAATTTACACCTTTTCTCAGCACAAGCCAGTTCTCCTTTTTGAGGTTTGAGCTCTATCAGTTACACCAGTTTTGCTCCTTCCTTCTTTCTGCAGCTTCACTCTCTGTTGCATCTCTCTCTGCTCTGTTACTTTACATGTAAAGGATGTCTAATAGGTTTTTGTTGTTGTTTTTCTGATAGCATCAGCTTAGGCCACAGAATAGAAGTGACAAGTGTCCTTTCCTCATTCTAAAGAATGGTGTTAGTGCAGCAGCTGGGCCTACAAAGAGAGGGCTTAAGCAGCCCTGAGACTTGACAGCCAGGAGAGAAGGACATCAGCCTTTTCTCATTGTTACTTTCTCACCTCTGTGCTGCAAGAGCAGGAAACAGCACGAGTCTGAAGGAGAAGAGGAGAGAAGAGCTGGAGAGTAAAAAATCAAATCAACCCCTCTTTCTCCCTGCTGGCAACAAAGATGAGGTCAAGCCTCAGCTAGGGAAAGGCAAGAAGCTTGTCATGGTTTGTGAGATACATGTTTTGGTTTTGATTAGACCGGACCTTTTAATGCTTAAAAAGATTTACTTATACAATTCTTTTTTGGGGGAATGGGTAATGGCAATGACTTTTATTTTATTTTATTATTATTATTTTTTAAATTTAATTTTTATTTTGTATTAGGGTATAGTTGATTTACAATGCTGTGTTAGTTTCAGGTATACAGCAAAGTGATTCAGTTATATATACACATATATCCATTTTTTTTTCAGATTCTTTTCCCATATAGGTTATCACAGAATATTGAGTACCGTTCCCTGTGCTATACAGTAGGTCCTTTTGATGATCTATTTTATATATAGTAGTGCGTATATGTTAATCCCAAACTCTTAATTTATCCCTCTCTGCCACCTTCCCCGTTTGGTAACCATAAGTTTGCTTTCTCTGTCTGTGAGTCTGTTTCTCTTTTGTAAATAAGTTCATTTGTATCATCTTTTTAGATTCCACATATAAGTGATATCATATGATATCTGTCTTTGTCTGACTTACTTCACTTAGTATGATGCTTGTACAATTCTAAAGCAACCTAAGCTATGAGTTGTGCCCAAAATAGCATCTAGATGCTGGGAAGGAAGATACTACAGGAAGTTTTAAACTGGTGAAACGAAATAAAGTCATTACTTGATTGTATCTGTTTGAGTTCATACCAAGATATATGCCATTGGCCAGTGTAATATTTTGTTCTTTGGTTTATTTTTAGGGTTGCTTTGGAATCTTTAAATGAATAGCTTATTAACTTTAAGAGATGTCAGATGAATAGTTTCATTCTACTGGCTGTTTTCAAGGTGAAAAGATGAATAAGAAAGTTCAATGAATTGAATAAAGATGGCTTTGAGGATCAGTGTGTCTAAATTAGATCAATGAGGGAGAATAAAAAAGGTAGGAAGGTCAGGATTTTGTCTCTGTCTAATTAATTCGTGCCCCAACTTGTAAAGTCTGCATCAACCTTGACAAACTAATTTTTTCCCCATTGCTGATATAGTTTGCTAACGTAGTTTCCTTTCTCTGGGATACCTTTTACTTCCCTGACTTGTGAAAAACACCTGTTCATCTTGTGCATCACATCTTCTATGTAACCTTTCACCATATCACAGTCGGCAGTCTCTCCCAGATAGAACTGGCTGCTTGCTTTTAGTTTCAACATTGAACATTATTCAGACTTCTCTCAGAGTCCCTTTATTGCTTTATTGTAACTGTTTATTTAGAATTCTGCTTTTGTCTAATTAATGGGTGAGCTCCTTGAGGGCAGGGGCCTTGCCATATTTCTATTTGTAGTACTAAAACTTAATATCATGCTTAGGATATACTAGATGCTCAACAACTATTTATTGAATAAATGAAGGAATATATTAAAAGAATGGTATTGTTTTCAAATTGACAGGAGACCAGGTAGGTGGTCCAAAGTGTCAGAAATACCAAGCAAGGATAAGATTCAGGTATTATTGCCCAGAGACTCCAACATTTGTTACATAATTATCTTCTTTAGTCCCCCAGAGTTAAAGATTCTATTACTTCATTAATTATTGAAATTTAAATGGAGTGATTCAGTTACTAGTTGCATGTGCATGCAAATCTATTTATCTTTAGTTTGTTTTTCCTCAGAGAACCTTTGATGTGAAACAAATCCTAATGCAAGTAGAATTGTGTAGTTGAAATAACAAAACTGCTGCATTTGTATATTTCTTTTGTTCATTGTTTTCTTTTTTTCTCCTTGTATTAAAAATACGGTAATGTGTTTTGTTGAAACCGGAATAAATTGTAATTCTTGATGAGTACTTTCAATATTTAGACTACTTATGTTCAATCAGTGTGAAGTTGGTAAAGACTATCTTGTACAGTCATAGTAAATTTAATTATATCAGCTGTTGCTTGTAGATGATATGATTGCTTATATTCAGTTTGTTATGAGATATTTATAAGCAGTTAGCTGTGCAATGAATTGTTTATGCAATAAGTATTTTTCAAAAAGTAATTATTTTCAAAGTATGGGTGTATTCTCTTGAAATATAACATATAATCTACTTCTATTTGTGTTTTAATGCTGAAAAAAAAAGTCTAACTCAGAAATTGTGAAATGAATTTGATGGACATCTGCCTTGAGAGTAACTGTGGCAACCGTTCCTTAAAAATTGTTTCATGGTGGCTGTATCAATTTACATTCCCACCAACAGTGCAAGAGGGTTCCCTTTTCTCCACACCCTCTCCAGCATTTATTGTTTCTAGATTTTTTGATGATGGCCATTCTGACTGGTGTGAGATGATATCTCATTGTAGTTTTGATTTGCATTTCTCTCATGATTAGTGATGTTGAGCATTCTTTCATGTGTTTGTTGGCACTCTGTATATATACAATGGAATATTACTCAGCCATAAAAAGAGACGAAATTGAGCTATTTGTAATGAGGTGGATAGACCTAGAGTCTGTCATACAGAGTGAAGTAAGTCAGAAAGAGAGAGACAAATACCGTATGCTAACACATATATATGGAATTTAAAAAAAAAAATGTCATGAAAAACCTAGGGGTGAAACAGGAATAAAGACACAGACTTACTAGAGAATGGACTTGAGGTTATGGGGAGGGGGAAGGGTAAACGGTGACAAAGCGATAAAGAGGCATGGACATATATACACTACCAAACGTAAGTTAGATAGCTAGTGGGAAGCAGCCGCATAGCACAGGGAGATCAGCTCGGTGCTTTGTGACCGCCTGGAGGGGTGGGATAGGGAGGGTGGGAGGGAGGGAGACGCAAGTGGGAAGAGATATGGGAATATATGTATGTATATAACTGATTCATTTTGTTGTGAAGCTGAAGCTAACATACCATTGTAAAGCAATTATACTCCAATAAAGATGTTAAAAAAAAAAAAAATTGTTTCATGATATTATACTTAGTGACATTGGAATACAGCAAGTTATAGTTTGTGGCAACCAGGCCAATTTTCAGCTGCTTTTGCAGCAGCATATGTGTTTGTTCGGGACTCTTAGAGACTCAGCTGGCATGATGTTACTGGTAAACTGTTTGAGAGCTATTCACTGGGCTATGTAGGAACACAGACCACCTGAAAATAGACATTGTAAATGCCTTGAAATCTAGTAAAAATAGATCTTAATCTTAGAACTTATTATTTTGTACGTAAAGCAGATTCTGTTTGTGCATTTTGCTGCCTGCTACACATAGGTCCTAGAAATGTACAATTGGCAATTATTCCAAGGAATTAACATCATAGAGGGGCATTGGTGTGGCAATTCCCCAAACTTTAACAAGATTGCTGGGCATGATACACTGAAGAATCCCTCTGCTGGATGATTCATTTGTAATCCCTGGCAAAGACACCAAAGTATGCAGTGTGGCTATGATCATTCAATGATGATCTGGGGAATGCAAGTAAATTGAAAAAGTGTAGCATTTTGTTCTGGAAACATATCTGTTGCATGATAAATGGTAATTTGTTATCCCAGGCAAAGTGAAGTTGCATAAGCATTGAGAATGAGGGTTCTGAAATTCAATGATCAAATGTCCAAAGTTATGCCTTTAGTCCAAATGACTTAATTGAATATAGGGCTTAGGCATTCATTCTCTAGTTTGATTATGTCATTTAAAAAAGGCAAACCAGGGGCTTCCCTGGTGGCACAGTGTTTGAGAGTCCGCCTGCCGATGCAGGAGACACGGGTTCGTGCCCCAGTCCAGGAGGATCCCACATGCCGTGGAGTGGCTGGGCCCGTGAGCCATGGTCGCTGAGCCTGCACGTCCAGAGCCTGTGCTCTGCAATGGGAGAGGCCACGGCAGTGAGAGACCCATGTACCGCAAAAAAAAAAGGCAAACCAGTCACTTAGATTTGTTGGAGGTATCTTGTGCTACTTTGTTTATGAGTTGATATTCATTGCTTCTGACAAGATTTGTCCTCATTTTTGCATCAGATGCTTAAGGTTAATTGTCCCTCAAATGGTCTGCTCATTCTGAGTTGCCTGGCCAGTCCATGATGGGTTTTAGGTCTGCTGATATGACGATGGGAATCTTGGGGGAAGTCGGGTAGCTGCTAAAGTGATGCAAACTCTAGTGGATGATTGGGAGTGACTGGGGCTACCTCCACAAGGTCTGTTTAAGATGGAGTGAACTGGATACACTATCAGGCAATAAGTGGTAAAGTCTCTATTCTACATTAACCCTATTGTTTACTTTTGGTAAGCTACTTCATTATTACAGTCCTCAGGGTCTTCACCCATCAAATTAGGTGGTTGAAGGATGGTAAAGTTCCTTTTAGCTCTATTCTTCTGTGATTAGGAATTAGCATAGATACTACATAGTTGACGTACGACTCTGATACTTCCTTTTTTCTGGGAACACTGCTAGGTTATAGTTTGCAGTTTGTCTTATATTAAGTGGCTGTATACTGAGTGTCACTTCCAGGCCAGGGTGGTTAAGAAGCAGGTATACCTTTTGGCCCCTCTTTCTACTTCTGCTGGTGACTGTTAGACCAAGAAACGGCAAATCACAAGATGGAGGTAACTTGGGTCTCTTAATCACCATTTGGAGGAAGAGTTACCCTTTGGCCAAGAATACCCATTTTGTGTAAAATAGATAGCTGGTGGGAAGCAGCCGCTAGCACAGGGAGATCAGCTCTGTGCTTTGTGTCCACCTAGAGGGGTGGGATAGGGAGGGTGGGAGGGAGACGCAAGAGGGAGGAGATATGGGGATGTATGTATATGTATAGCTGATTCACCTTGTTATTCAGCAGAAACTGACACACCATTGTAAAGCAATTATACTTCAATAAAGATGTTAAAAAAAAGAATACCTATCTTGAAATTAATATGAATAAGAAGCAACTGAGATTTTAGTGTTTCTCTATGTTATTACCCTAACTAATAGTTTGGGAGTATATAATTATAAGAAAGTGTACCAGTTGGGAGCCTTCTCTGTTTTACCCATCCATACAGACAATCCTAAGGACTCCACCAAAACAGTAGTAGGACTAATAAGAAGAATTGAATAAAGTTGCAGGATACAGAATCAATATACGGAAAATAGTTTTGTCTCTATATGCAATCATAACAATAAAACATCTGAAAGAAAGAAAGAAAACCATCTAGATATTAATAGCCTCTATGGGAAAACATTACAGCTAGTGAATAGATAGGAGTTTTGGAAACATAATCTTTGATGGTATTAAGGAAACAAATTCTATTTTTATTTAACAGATTCCCTGAAAACTCTCCAGGGTGTTAGAAGTACCTCTAGCTAACCTAGATGATAGACTTGCCATTTAGGAAAAGAAAATCTAATGCCCTGGAAATAATAACAATTTGATTAAAGATGTTGAGTGAGATGGGGAGAAAAAGTATTTTTCCTATTTTAATTCATTCCTGAAACATTAAACAGGGGAAGGAAAAATGGTGGAATCATTGGTTTCCTGGACTAGAAGGGATAGTGAAGATTTTGTTTTAATTCTAGTACTCTATCTTCAAAATGAGGAAACTGCAGTAAGATTAAATAACATCCTCACATGCCATAATTAGGGGCAGTACTCGGATTATAGTCCTGTGTACTGCTGACCATTTGAGGGGATGAGATGATATCTTGCAGGCTTGCCCCCCATCACACAGTTAGAGGTTTCTACCCTAACTTTACCTCTGATCATGATGATGATGATGCAAATGTAAAACTTACATAACATTCATAAGGAGCCAGATACAGTTTTTATGTTTTGGAGATATTAACTCATCTTATTCTCACAACCCAGGACTCACAGATCTTTCCTTCCAGAATTCAGATCCCTGCGTAGTCTTGGTCTGTGTGATATATGATGGTATATCACTTCTGAGATTGGGTTTTGGAAGACACTGAGGCTTCTGTCTTGGGTGCATACTCTCACTTTCTGTCTCTGTCTCCCTCGGATCATTCACCCTGGGGGAAACCAGCTGCCATGTCATGAGCAGCTCTATGGGGAGGGCCAAGTGGTGAGGAAGTGAAGCCTCTTGCCCACAGCTACCCGAGTGAGTTTAGAAGATCCCAGGACCCCAGTCGACCTCTCAGGTTACTGCAGCCTCCATCAATAGCTTGACTGAAACTTCACGAGATATCATGAGCCAGAACCACCTAGCTAAGCTGCTCAGAGATTCCTGCGTTGTATTTAGGCTACTATTCCCAGCTGTATTAACACCGAATTGTTGTGTTGTTGTTAATGACATTCATTGTCTCTAGTTTCTATGACATATGGTTTTTAAAGGCTGCAGTTTAGAATTTGCTTCAACTGTGGAGGAAGGTTTGCTATTACCTGGTAATTTTAAAATAGGAAAGTCTCACAAGTAGACCAGAGATAATATGAGGCAGAAGAGAGTAGTGCTATAAGTCACTGATGCAGTCAGGTTAAGGAAAGGTGAAGGAGTGGGATGCATTAACTGAAAAGAAGGCTGCTGAGGGTGGACCCTTATCTCAGACTGATAATTGCCTTCTGTGTGTTAAAACTGGGATCTGAAAGCTGTTTCCTTGGTTACAGGGGACTTGATGCTCAGTAGTCAAAAGTAAAATGATTTCAAGAGTGTTTGTTTCACAGCTGAGTGGACTAAGAGAAAGTATCAGCTTTCCTTGTCCTAATATACTCTGTGACCCTGGTGATGTCAAGGTTAGCACATTTTCTGGCTTGAATCACCGATACTCAACAACTGAAGATATTGGAAAACATGATGTGTTTCATGTGACCTAGATATAAAAAAAAAGATTCAGAATGAATGACTTTGAGAAACAATTCATGGGAAACATTTATAGGATTAATATAAATACTTCAGTCACATTATACCTATGATGGTTTCAAAAAGATATTTAAGAATTTGTCTCAAGGATATTGGCATAAAAAAATGAGAACTTTATAGCTGGGCTGAATGTTGTGTCAAAATAGAAAAAAGGGAGAAATTAGAAAAACATTGAAAAATTATTACAGATTGGATGCATTTTTAATTCTGGTGGGACAGACCTTATAATTATTATAACTTGTGTGATGCGTTATACCTCTGGGAAGTCTTCCCAGACTCCCTTGGCAGTTAGTTGACCAGTTACCTTTATATTCAAGTACCTGCCCGTAGACTTTCTCATGGCGTTGTGATCTTTGGTTTAATGTCTGTCTCTGACCATACCTGTCATGGTATTGTCACACTATGTGTGCATTGCTTGGCATGTATTAGGAGCATAACAAAATGATAGAGAATGGAAAAAAATTAAAAAGTTAGAATTTAGAAAAGGTAGTGATTCATAAATTTTTATTACAAGTATACATGGCTGCTATTAGAAGCTGCTAAGTTTGGTAGAACGCTACAATGGCAGGGAAGCAAATATTTGATAATAATTAAAAAAAAATTTTAAACGAAGATGTATTGCATTTTCTGACAATACCAATAATTTTAAAGGTCAAAATTATTATAACAGGGCTTCTCTGGTGGCGCAGTGGTTGAGAGTCCGCCTGCCGATGCAGGGGACACGGGTTCGTGCCCTGGTCCAGGAAGATCCCACATGCCGCGCAGCAGCTGGGCCCGTGAGCCATGGCGGTGAGCCTGCGCGTCCGGAGCCTGTGCTTCGCAACGGGAGAGGCCACAACAGTGAGAGGCCCGCGTACGGCAAAAAAAAAAAAAAAAAAAAAATATTATAAGAAACAATAATGGAATTTGCCATGATAATTTGATTCTACATACTATTTTGCGTGTTATTTAAAAAGACCTACCTTTATTAGATTTAAGTAGAATCTAAAATAGATATTTATTTACACTTTTCAGGATGTTTTAAAAGATTCAACCTGTTCTTTCTTCACTTATACAAATTTCTAGTGTGCCTATTATGTGCCTGGCACTATTCTAAGCACAGAATCTTCAGAACCCAGTGCCTGGTATGAAAAACTTCCTGTATTCATAGAGCTTACATTTCAGTGGTGGGAGATATAAAATGAAATTATGCAGGATATCAAAAGTCCTTGTTTAGACATGCTAAATATAAGAAGCCTAATAGATTCACATGGAAATGTTGAGAAGGAAATATGTATATCTAGGACCTAGAGGAGGGATCAGGGCTGGAGATAAAGAATTGGTATATAGAAAAATCATGGTATATAAAGCTTTGGTATTAAATAAAATCACCTAGGGAGACTGTGTCAATTAAAAAGAAAGAAAGAGAGAAAGAGAGAGAGGAAGGAAGGAAGGAAGGAAAGAAGGAGAGAAAGAGAAAGGAAGGAAGGAAGAAAAGAAAGAAGGAAGGAAAGAAAGAAATCAGAATAGACTATGGATACTTCAGTATTGAGAGGTCTGGCAAAACAGGATAATCCATTAAAAAGACCATGAGATAGATGATACCAAAAACCAAAGGGGGGAAAAGTATTTCAATAACAGGAGAGTAGCTTGTGCTGTGAGAGGTAGAGAAGACAAGGACAGAGAACTGACTGTTGGCTTTTACAGGATGGTCCTCAGTGACTCCTGTATTCCGACTGCTCCTTGTGAAAATAGTAGTAATATCACTCTTAATAACAACCCCCCCCCACAGTTCTTAGGCCTAGACACTGTTCTAAGTGCTCAATAGGTATTAAGCAATTTAATGTATAAATTAATATAAGAACCATCTTATTGGAGTGATGATTGAAAATATCTAATTGGATTGGGCTGAAACGAAAATGAGAGGCGGTTGTATTAGTTATCTGTTGTGACATTAAAAAAATACCCCAAATTTAGTGTCTTACAGCAAATATTTACTATCTCATCATTCTTGTAAATTAGAAATTCAGAAGAATTTAGTTGGTTGGGTCGGCCTCCGAGTCTCATGAAGTAGCCGTTAGATGTCGCAGGGAGCTGCAGTGGCCTGAAGGATCCTGCTGTAAGATAACTCAGTCACAAAGCCGTTGGCTGGAGGGCTCAGGTCCCCACAGGCTGTTCTCAGAGGCACAGTTCCTTGCACTCAAGCCTTTCCACAGGGAAGGTCCCAACATGGCAGCAGGTTTTCCCACAGAGCAAGAGATCAAATGACGAGAAAGCTGTGACACTTTTCATGACTTATTCTCGGAAGTTATATCATATCACTTCTGTTGTTTCTGTGTCAAAAAGGGAATTCCTAAGGAAATTTCTGCTCTACCTTTTGAAGCAAATGTCAAGGAATGTGTGGACATATTTTAAACCATTACTTTAGTGGTAAAGGAGTGTGGATCCCAGACATATGCAACTACTTTGAGAATTTTCTTTTGAGAAGGGTAGCAGAGAGATGAGATATCAACTGCAATGAGAGGTGAATGAAAAGTATTTGTTTTCTTTTTAAGGACAATATTAAGGCATATTTTGTGTTCACAGGAGTGGGAAATCAACATAAAGGCTGGAAAGAGGATACTTCCTGGAGGGCTTGGGTAGGTTTGGCTCCATACAGAAAGGAAGGAACAGGGATGCTGCTTTCACAGAAATCAGAGGGAAGGCAGAGCATGGCGGGTACGGAGACAGGTGGACTGGCAAACTTTAGGGGGAGATGATGGGGTAATTCTTTTTGATATAATGTATTTTTCTTGGGAAGTAGTAGGTAAGTATAGCCGTGGAGAATGAAAGGTAAAGAGGAGGGTACTGGGGATTTAAGAAAGGGAATGAGATGTGAGTTAGCTTGGAGAGAATGAAAATGAATTTACTATGGAAGGTATAGTAGGACTGTCTGGCTTCTGCGAGTGCCCATTTGAGATTCATGATCATAAATATAAGTGAGTTCAGTCTGCACATTTGTGGGATTATGACTATCTTAGGCCAGATCATTATTACCACACGCCTGAATAATTATCATAGTTACCCAAATGGTCTTCCTTCCCCCAGGTTTATTTCCCCTGCTACTGTCACCTCAATCGTCTCAAAATAATTTTCTGCATAAATTAAACTCTAGGCCAACAACGTCATTGATTCCTCTTGATCTTGAAGGTCAGATGCTTAGATTTTGATCCCTAGGTCTGTCATAATACGGCCTAAGACTGTGTCTCCAACCACAGCAAACTATGAAATATTTTCCATTAGACAATGACCATTTTGCATTTTAATATGTTTTGTATTTTAGAATGGTTATTCTGGCAGTTGTATGGAGATCTTTTGGAATAGGACGTTACCAGATTCAAGCAGACCAGCAGTGAGACCATCACAGTAACTGATGATGACCTCAGTTAAAGCATTAGCAGTGGGAAGAAAGATGAGTCAATGAGGATGAGATATTAAAAAGTAAGACATCTTGACTTGGGATAAAGGGATAAAGTGATAGGGAGGTATCTGGGATCACAAATAGATATTTTTACTTACATGATTGTATAGATGGTGGTAACATTCAGTGAGAAACTGGATAGAAAAGGGAGAAACAGGATGAAGAGAAAGATTAGTTGAGTTTAATACATATAAAATTTGAGATACTTAAGTTACATGTACATGCAGATGTCCTATGGGCACCAGGGAGAAATGAGTCTAAAATTTCAGAGTGAGTTCAAGAATGGAGATCATAACTTGGGGATCATTAGCAATGAAGATTTAAAGATAGAGGAAGAGGTTTCCAGGAAGAAGAATAAAAATTAAAAGCTATAGGGGGAGGAGAAATAAAATAATTAGTAGTATTTCAAAGGGAAGAGAAAGAGCCTTTTAAGTCCACTCATATTTATATTTTAAAAGAACTGCAACAAGTTAGACACATTGGTTCTCAATCATGACCATTTGTTAGTATCATCTGGGAACCTTCTTTAAAAAAAAGCAATATCCAGGTCATATGCCTGATCCATTAAATCAGAATACCTAAGCAGTGGGAGGTAGAGATTTCTTTTTAAAGCTCCCTGACAGGTCTCATGCACATCAACTGAAGAGATCTACAGAGGTAGAGTGATTTGGCTGTCTGTATGTGTCACACATTATATGCAGTAGAACAAGCATAAGTGGAGTAAGGTTAAGTTTCATGTGGCAATAAAACTTAGATAATACTATTACTATGAGAGGGTAGGGAATATGAGCTAGCTTTATGTGGTACGTTGGGAAAAAAAAGAATTCCTTTTAGAAATTTCTTTTAATTCTGTGTGTACCCTTCTTTGCAATCTGTCTTTGCTGCTCTTCTCTCAAGAGGTACAGTTTATTTCTCTACCTCCATAATATGAGCTGGCCTTGTGATTTGCTTTGCCTAATAGAATGTGGTAGTAATATTTTAGAAGTTCTGGGCCCAGGCCACAAGAGACCTTGTAGCTTTGGTTCTCATTTTCTTGTCTTTCTGAGACCACACTGTGAAGAAGCCAGGCTACTCTCCTAAGGGAGAGAGGCCATGTGGAGAGAGAGACCCTGCTGATAGCCAGTACCATCCTCCAGACATGTGAATGGAGCCATTTGGGGCAATCTGGCCCCAGTTGAACTACCTGCTGACTACAAGCACATCAATAACCGCAGCCAAGACAAGCAGAGGAACCTCCCTTCTTAGCACAGACCAGATCGCCTACCCACAAAATCATGAATAAAATAGTTGTGCAAGCCACCAAGTTTCGAGGTGGTTGTTATGCAGCATAGATAATGCATACACTATATAAGAAACAATTGTTAATCCTTAGATGTAACTGACCAACCAATTGGTTGTAAATCCTTTCATGAATAGATACTTTTGATGTTTCCTGAACAACCTACTTTTAAATCTCCGCTGAACACCCAAACCTTATATCAGTACTGTATCTGAAACATTGGAGTATTTTTAGACTACTGTTTAGAACTCTTTTAATTCTTTCATTTTGATGCATTTTGTCTCATGATTTATTCTCCCAAATTTATTTCTCTCCTTTCACTGTGTATATGTAAATGAAAGAAGGTGGCCCGAGATGGTTACTCCTGCTGCTGCTATTATTGCCATGACCACTACAGTAATATAAATAACTAACTTTATCAAAATTTTACTATTTGTCAGGAGTCCTCCCATGAGCTTGGCCTTCAGTCTCTCATTTTATTCTAACATTCTGTGACCTGGGCCCTATTATATCATCTTAAAGATGACGAAACTGAGGCTCAGAGTGGATAAAATAACTTCCTCGAGGCCACACAACTAGTGAGGGCTGGAAAGTGACTTGACACAGTTTTGACTGATGCACAACCTATTTTCCTAACTAGTGGTAGTCACTTAGTTCTACATCCAAAGCACTCTCACGACATGCTCCCCAAATTTCCTTTTGTGAATTTGCAGAAAGACAGAATTTGGGGCCACTTTTTTTTTTATATAGGAAAAGAAAATTAATATTCTTTGAAGACTTGCTGTTGTGTCAGACACTTTCATATGTATATCTCATATAATCCTCACAGCCATCCTACATGGTACATATCATCTCTACTTTTATTACACATAAAACAGAGAGACAGATAATTTCCCGAAGGTCATACAACCTAGGAACTGGTAAGGCTAGACCCTAACACAAGTCTGTGTTGCTACTTGGCCTTTTTCTTTGAGTTTATATCTAGTTATAAACTCCATTTTATTCCCAGAGTCCTAGTTCTTCATCACAAGATAAATTGCTAGGAACTATTGCATCTTTAGGCTCTCCTCCTAAATGTCATTTTCTCAGGGAGGCCTTTCCTGATCTTTTGCATTAGCTGAGTTTCCCCTGTTCCATGCTACCAAATCACCTGTCCATTTTTTTATGCTTTATGCAGCACCTGTTATATTGGGTTGGCCAAAAAGTTCATTCAGGTTTTTCCATAACATCTTACAGAAAAACCCAAACAAACTTTTTGGCCAACCCAATATTTAAAACTGTTTCCATTTCTGTTTCTTCCACTAAACAAGAATCTCTCTGAAGATGGGGACGTTTGTCTCATGTACTATTAAAACCCAGCCCTAGCACAGGGCCTGGTGCAGAGCAGTCCTTCAATAAATATTTTGTGAATTAATTTTTGAACTTTTAGACTATGGGCAGGCCTGGAGAAATGACATTTGTGTGTTTAAATTGATTATAACTTAAGATCCCATAGTACAGTAAGAAAATCTTGATAATAAGAGCAGAATAAATACAGTTTTGAGATGGGACAACACTGTCAGGACGTAAAGGCCACATTAATGTGAAATTCTTTCTGTTTCATTAAAAGCCTGTCATGGAGCTCTCAGAAATAGCCTTGATGGCTATTTTTGCTTGCTGTGCTGTGAAAGTGTACATCTCAGGACACTGTGCTAAGGAGTCTGGCAGTGACTACAGGTTTGTTTCCATGGACACCTATCAGCAGCAGAAGATAGAAAATAAACTAGACCAAAACATTAGGTAATATCATATAGCAGTTTTAATAAAGGGAGAAGTAAGGAAAATTTACATAAAAATAACTCACCTTTCCAGATCAAGAAAGGAAGTCAGATATTTCGCTGCTTAGTTCTTCTATCCTTTCTTTTTATCATTTTAAAATCTTTTTGTAAAGTAGCGATATTTAAATAAGTAGGCAAGCTTTATGCCTCTTAATGTCCTAATTATTAATTCTGATGACTACAAAGATGAATAATTTCTCTTTTGAAGGAGTGGTATTGACTTGGAACCAGGTAGAGAAAAAATATGGTTGATTTTGTTATTCAGTTTCATACTGGAACACTAACACTGCATAAAGCCAATCATAAGACATTTTAATACACGTAGAAATAATTATTTCAAATAAATACATAAATGTGAAAAATATAATCTATGTAAATGCATAGTTATAGTAAATTAGTATATAACATTACTAAGTGGATTGCTCACGGTTTCATTAAATAAAAAAGACTAAAGTCCTAGGTTAGCAAGAAAAAGCTTTTTTGCTCTATTTCAGTTGCTTTAGGTTGTTAATCTGGTCCAGGATGATCAACTTCTCATTAATCATAATAATTAGGAGTGGATTTACTGAGCATTAATGTAATTTTCAATCATGCTAATAGTTGTGCAATCCTCCGTTCATTAATATCAATGAGGTAAATTAGAACCATGACATTATAAAGAAGAGGCAGAAGCTGCGGGCACTTTCATGGATCCTCCCTAAACCCCATGAATTTAATTGTAATATGTTGTTCCTCAATACTTATTTCCACTCTCTTTATTTTCTATTGCTAATGGTTCTTCAGATTGGTTAATGAGCATACTAACCTCTTAATTGAAGTGACTGCTATGTTGTGGTCTAAATCATATATACTTATCTTGTCTCATTAGCTTTAACCCTTTCTCACATGTTCAGTCAACAAGGATTTATGGGGTAGTCACTCATGCAATTTGGAATAAGATATATCAGTGTAATACAAAAGTAGTATGAGACATCCCATCATTCAGTAGATCACAGTGTGGAAGACATTGTGGATTGGATTGATATCATTATTAAAAATATAATAGCAATTCCAGAGTAAAAATTTCTCTTTATGGTGTCCTTAAACCTTTTATTTATATCCAAAAGATGTCTAAATGAATTCTGTCCTTCATGTCTCATTTTTGTTTAGACAGCTCCAGAGAGGTCTTTCATGAAACACTGCTTAAATTGGGTCCTCATTTTATGGTCCTTATCTCAGCTTTTATATTTTTCCTCATAGCACTTAAATTTTACAGAAGATTTGGGTGTATTATGGGTGTATTATGTGATTATTTATTTACTTTTTCTTCCTCTAGGTTGTAAGCAAATTGAGGGCAGGAAGCATAAGTGTAACCTCAGATTGTCTGGTACATTGTGATGCCCAATATTTATTGGTGAATAAATGAATGATCCAGTGTATTTGTGGTGCTTATTCAGATAGTTAATCATAAAAACACTTGCCTGATCTTAGAATCTAAAATATGACCACCCTGTCCTTTTGCATAAAAGAAAGTCTTGCATTGGGCCTTAGAAGTTTATTACATTTGGTTGAGCAATATAGTCATCTTCATTGGGAGATTTATTTTTTAAAATCTGTTTATTGGAGAGGAAACCTCACCAAATTGGGAAAAAATCTCTGGACCAGGGGACTGTTTGACTCCAACTTTATTGGCTATTTGGACTTGCAGTGGCTGATCTCATTCACTCATTGAGCATACTTTTACTGCCTTCTTTGTTTTGGGCACTAAGAATGACTCTGGAGATGTCATACATGGCAAGATCCCTTTTTTAAAAAGAAATCTGGTTGGAGAAACAGTAATATGAGGTGCTCAAGCAACTAGTAAATGGCAGAACTGGGGTTTGAAATTATTGCAAAGGACTGAAGTCTGTGAAACATACAGCCATTTCAAAGGAGTTTGGACTTCACTAAAAACAGCAGCAGCAACATTAAGGTTCTAGCACAGTTTAAGTATAGGAGACATATATTCAGCATATTTCTTTGTTTAAAGTAACAAGAGAATTTGAGGGGATAGAGAGATACAATGAATACCAGGAGACCAATTAAGAAACCATTGCTTTATAATGTTATGTTAGTTTCAAGGGTACAGCAAAGTGATTCAGGTATACATATATATGTGTGTGTGTGTGTGTGTGTATAACACACACACACACATATATTCTTTTTCAGATTCTTTTTCTGTATAGTTTATACAAAATATTGAGTATAGTTCCCTGTGCTATACAGTAGGTCCTTATTGTTTATCTACTTTATATACAGTAGTGTGTATATGTTAGTCCCAAATTCCTAATTTATCCCTCCCCACCCTGACCTTTCCCCTTTGATAACCATAAGTTTATTTTCTAAGTCTGTAAGTCTGTTTCTGTTTTGTAAATAAGATCTCTTGTATCATGTTTTTAGATTCCACATATAGGTGATATCATGTGATATTTGTCTTTCTCTGTAAATCAACTATACTTCAATGAAAAAATGAATAAATTAAAAAAAAACATTGCTTACTCTGGCAAAAGGTAATAAGGCAATAACAGTGAAAATGAAGGGGAAAGGAAAAGAATGGATTTCCAATGAATGGGAGAGACGCTAGGTTTTAGTGATGGACAAATGTAGGGGTAAGAAGAGATGTGGGTGAGAGAAAGGATAGGGTTAAATAAGATCTCCCATTTGTCATTAGTCACCTGGGTGGATGATGTTGCTGTTCACTGAAGTAAAGGGTGTGCGCTGAGAAGCAGGTTAAAGAGAGAAAAGAATTCAGGTTTTTATTTCTTTTTGAATAGTGTAGGGACAGATTGAAAGAGGCCCTGAGAACTTCCTGAGATGTGATGGGCATGTTTCTGCTGTTATTGCTGTTGCTGTTGTTTACTACCACTACCATTGCTCCTCCTTTTGGATATTTTTTCTCAGCTATGCACTGAAATACGTCTCTCAGCGTATATTTTCTCGAAGTCCTCACAACAAACCTCTGAGATAAATGTTCATCTTTATTTTATACTGAGTAAACTATATTAACTAAGCATTGCTGAATGACACAAAATTAAAGAATGTCAGAGTGGAGGTTCAACCTGGCTCCAATGAAGATGCTCCTTCCAGTGGCTTCCATCTAATCCATTTCAAACTATTTGTGTTTGAAGTACCTGTGGGATATCCGGGTTTGTTAATTTGTGTAGTGTGGGTAATAACAAGCGGCTAAAAGCATCTGTAAGTGTGAAACTGAGGTATGCTACCAAGTGTGGAATATTATTATTGAAAAGCTCCTAATTTTTTGTGCTGTTCAATACTAATTAATTTCTAGAAAAGAATTTGATTAAACTGTGGATTACTAAGTGGTTTTGCAATACCGGGCAAATATTTTGGGAATGCTTAATTTATCCTTTATGTAATATCTCCAATAGAGAAAGGATTGATATGACAGACTTTAAAAAGATGAAGCTGGAAAGAACTTTAGAGATATTTAATCAAAGGGTTTATTTGAAAAAAAACTGAGATCTAGGCTGAAGTTGCAACTGACAATCCTTAAGCTGTATCCAGAGAGATATGTTTTGCTCTCACCTACATAATAGATTAAAGGTGAGCAGCACCAGCATCTTTGTCCTGACATGAACTCCACAGTTAGCTGCAGTCCCCACCACTCCCTTTTATTCATCCCAGACACTTTTCACTCATTCATCTGCCTAGTCCCATAGTGCTTATGTTTGTGACACCTTATTTAGAGATTTGTTCAGTACTGTAAATTAATTAATTCTAAAGGGAAAAATGGAAGCTGTGGTTCAAGATTTATTGTCTTTTGTGGTATTAAACTTACCACTATGCTTTTCCTGTGAGGAAGAATCGATTAGTCTGCTAGAATTACCATAACAAAATAACACAGACTGGGTGACTTAAACAACATGAATTTGTTTTCTTACATCTGGAGACTGGAAGTCTAAGATCAAGGGTCCAATAGGGTTGGTTTCTTCTCAGGCCTGTCTCCTTAGCTGCAGGTGGTTGCCTTCCCACTGTGTCCTCTTCAGCTTTTCTCTATGTGTGCATCACCAGTGTCTCTTCCTCTTGTAAGGACTACAGTCAGTGGATTAGGTTCCACTCATACGAACTCATTTGAGCTTAATTACCTCTTTAAAGGCCCTATTTCCAAATGCAGTTGTACTCAAAGGTACTGGGAGTTAGGACTTCAACATATGAAGTTGGAGGGGAACACAATGCCACCTATAACAAAGAGTTTTTGTTGAATGAATGAGGGAATGTTATTTTAAAATGGTTGAGACTGCACCTTCCCTAGACAGCCCATTGCACTATTTTTTAACCTTCATTATAGCACTGTTTGATATTACTGTAATTTACATACTTGTATTATCTTCATTACAAGGTTGCAGATAACTTGAGGGCAAAAATTATAGCTCTATGTCCATTACAGAATACATCTTCAAGGAGTAATTATTTGATTAAAAAATAAAAGGAACGCTTTCAATCTCAATTTAACACTTCCTGGTCAATTTTACTTGTTCTTCAGCATGAAAGAAGAGTAAATTAAACAACTGTTTTAGAAGGAAGAGTTAAGATTATTTTAAAATATTGAAATAAAATTAACTATATGGTTTAGTCCGTCATTAAAAATGAAAGTAATATCTGATTTCAATGAGTTGCATGTGTTTATATCAAGCTTATTTTTTAGATTGTTATTTTTATGTAAGATTAATGTTGTAGTTCTAATGGATATTTCTTAAGATATCTAAATTTTAAAAGTTTATTTCATATAATTATGTTTGTAGGAAAAAACATTACTAAGTTAACATGCTTTTTTTTGCCTAGTTAAAGAACTTATTTCAGGTTTAATTTTGCATTTCCAAAATCTAAATTGGAGTGATATAACCTATAAGTAAATTGGACCACTCAGCAGATTTCTCTATTAAAAATATGTATGTATTAAAATACATTTAATTTGCCATTGACCTAACTTTGTCATAGAGGTTTTTCACAGATTTTGTCTAGCTGATTGAATCACAAAAAAGATAGCAAAAAATGTGGAAACGTAGCTTTTCTTTTTTTAAAATTGTATATTTGCTGAATCATTGCTTTAAGACCATGGCAATGACTGTTGGATGCCATGTCAAACCAACGGATGTCAACCCCATTCCCTTATTGATATTTTGCAAGGTTATTTATAAAATAACTTCACTGAAATAGCTGAAAATATCTGCTTTTTACTGTCCAGTTAAACTTACAGCATTTGAAGGATAAATGTTCTCTTGAGTCTTTCAGCCTTTGGCCCTGAATTATTTGTTTATTCATTTGTTAATTGAGTCACCTGTTCAACAAACCTTTATCAAGGGCCTCTCAGGTGTAAGCAATGCCCTTATTAGCTGTGTGAGCTGGATAAATCGCTGAACCCGTAATCTGCCTTGGTTTTTTCACTTGTTAAACAGGGCTGTTAATACTTCCTATAGCTGCTGAGGATATTAACTGAGCTAGTGTTGTGACAGCTCCTGGAACGTGGCTGGGCACATAGTAAGAATCATCCCAATTGTTATTTTTCCTTCCTTCTGACTCCCAGAATCTAAGTTTTACCTATGATTGTTTAGAATTTACATTACTGTACTGCAATAGAATTTTAGAACTTAAAGTTGGAGGACATTTTAGCAATAATATCATTCCTCTTCCTCTTTTTAGAGAAATTGAAAATGGAGCTGACCTATTCAGGAGATACAGTTGTTCAATTGGAGAACATTAATTTTATCCATGTGTTTTTCTTAATCATTATTATAGCAATTGGTAGGGTGGAGGGAGAGAAAGAGAGGCAAAGAGAGAGGGGAGAAAGAGAGGCCAAAAGTTTAAGGTATATTGGCTTCTTCTGTGACTTTTGCCGTGTGGCAAGATGTCTGAGTATTTAGGTTTCAGAAATTTTTTTTCCCTTTCTTTTAGTTAAAAACCGAAACCAAAAATTCTTTAACTTTCAAAATAGATTATTTTTGAAATTTCGCTAATTTGAGAAATTATGAAAACTTGCTCTATAGTCAATTTGGTTTTAATGAATTAATTGCCCTTTAAGAGAAAAGTATTTGCCAGTTTCCTTCAGAACTGGTACACTAGCATCAGGTTGCCATCTGTGTTTACTTAATATAGGAATCCTGCCACAGTACAGAGCTAGGGAAACAGCCCGAGTACGGGCATACTAGATTCTGTTCCCACTGCCCTCCCTGAGTGACTTAAAAGCTCGCTGAAGCTGGTGTGACATCTTTCTGCTTTTGTCATTTCCTCATAGTTAAGGTTAATAGTGATTATTGATGATGATAGTAATAATGTTGTTAGGATAACTAATAATTTGTATAAAGCATTCATTGGAAGAAGTCCTAAAAGGCGTCAATGTGGGCTACACGATTTCTAATCATATTGCGAATAAGACAGCATTGTTGTAGTCGGCAGAATTCTAAGATGATTCCCAAGATTCTTGCCTTTGGATATAAGTACCTCGGATGATTCTCTCCCCTTGAGTGTGGGCAGAGCCTTTGAATACGATGGGATAGTTACTCCTTTGATTAGGTTACCTTATAATATAACAAATGGTGATGAGATAGTCACTACCGTGCTATCTGGAGAGGGAACTGGAATCAGACAGAGGCTTTCTTGCTACCCTGGAAGAAAGCAAACATCCCTGTTGTGAGCTGCGTATGGGGGACACGTGGTAAGGAAAGGCAGGCAGCTTCTAGTTGGTGAGATCAAGAGTTTGAAGAGTTTGAAAGGAGTTTTGCAAAATGATTAATTAGTTGTAGTTAGTCATAATTTCTTAAAACTATCTTATACCTTTGGATCATAATGTATAGCAGAATGTTCTTGTATTTTATGAAGTACTAGAAGCAGTTGAGCGTACACATTGCACTTTAGTATATTCACAATTATTTATCTTAGTGCAAGTTCAGTTTGTTTAGTGTGTCTTCTCGTAAGTCTTCTTGTGTTTCTGGAAGAGAGCTGCGAGGAAGTCGCATTCCCTCTGGGTTTGCCTTGATTCAGTGACTGAACTACTGCTGATTATAAAGCAGCCACTTAAGCTAAAAATGAGTGTTCATCCCAATTTATTAGAATGTGATACTAGTAAGACCAAGCCCTTAAGTATGTGCCAGTTAGGGTTGCTGTACTCTATAGGATGCAAATGTGTGGATAACTGCTCTCAAAGTTCACTCTGGCTTAGGGGAATCATCAACATTGTGTCTTCATCAAAGGGCACATCAGTGGCATCGTCTTTAATCCTTTCCCTTTTTTTTATTGAAGTATAGTTAGTTCAGTGGCATAGTCTTAAATGAAGTGTAGCAAATGATGGTTCAAGGCCCACAGATATTCACTGTGTGACACTGAAATGTTTTAATTCCTTTCCCAGTCCCAGTGAAGATGTAAAAACAAGTAAATATTAATAACCCAGGTTTTAAGTTTCTCACTTCACTTGAACTCCAGGATGTGGCAAGGGTTCTCAGAGGGCCTATCAGACATTGCTTTCGTTTGTTTTGGGGATTTATTCCCATTCCCAGCTGTGAAAATTACCAAAATCTTGAGGCAGCCATACAGAAAACGTCTGCATTGATAATTCTCTTCTGGAGGTCAAGCACGCATGCAGGAGATTGTAGGCAGCTTTGTAGACGGCACAGTGGACTATCGGACTAAATAGGATGTAAACAAACTGAAGCTTTCATCAGCCCTAGGGCAAGCCTCTGAATAGACAGTTTTATTGCTCTTCCAGAATTTTTATGCTTTTATCAATTTTACAAAATTGTGACCAAAAAGACAAACATAGAGACTGTGAGTTCCAAGTGGGCAGAGACCATGCCAATTTTTTTCATTTTTGTATTCCAAGGGCTCAGGACAGTTCTGGAATATATAGGTGGTTAATACATATTTGTTAAACTAAAGAACTGAATTAAAATACTGGCTCATCTTCAAATGAGATAGCTGATAGAGCACAGTGTAAAGGTGCTGGCCTAATGGTTGCATTGTGACTATACTTCTGTATTGTGGCTTAATTTTATCTAAGAAGTATGCTTACCTCTGCCCTACTAAAAGGATTCTGGTAGATTCGAAGAGGGTTGAAAGATTATGTAAATAAAACAGATATTATCCTTTTCCCTACAAAGCCAAACTTCCATACTGCTACCGGTTTACCCTTCCTATTTCTTCAGGCTATCACAGCCCAACTGGATGTTTATTATCTGCTGAACCCTGTCTGCTGCTTTGTTTGTACTGTATTGTGAAGCATATAGAATTATGTTGAGCAGTAATTAATTCATGCTTTGCCTATAGCAGTTCTAGACTCTTAAGATTTGTATATGTGCTAGGGTATGTCTGTTTTTCCTGCCTAAGACATCAATCATTAAAAAAACAAAATGTTACTTTTAAAATACTAAATGAAAAAGAAATTTATATTAAAAGAATAAATTATAAATGACTATTTGTAGAAGATTGATTTTTCTCTGGCATTTAGTTAATCCTGTCATTTGCCAACCTAAACAAGCAACTAGACAAATACTAACTAGAATAAAACAGACTGTGTTAACACACATAATGACACTTTTCCAGTGGCTGTTTGAAGAATCTTGAGAGAATGCTGCATGATTTTAATTATGCTTATTTGGCATTGGTAGATATGTAGATGAATGATTCTTCCAGAAACACATGTAGTATAAATCTATATACAGACACAGATAACCAACAGTTTCTTTGAAATCCAATTGGAATTTTTAAATTCTTTAACCATATTCATTGATAATTCTTGGTTGCATTAAAATCTAGGGAGGAAAGAACCCTGTATGTGACTATAGTTGCTGCCTAAAAAAATATGTGATTAAGGTATAAAGCCCAATTCATATAGTGATTTGCTTATAACAATTTTTGCCCGTAAGTTTTCACACCCCATTTCCCTCCCCCTTCCCCCCACCATTGTTTAATCTACACTTCTCTCTGTTTTCCAGTGTTACTTTGCCCTGTGGTTTTAATAGAGAAACAGCTGTGATCTATGACGTCAACTTCTCCATTAACATCAACTGCCTCAATAACAACTCTGAATCCTATTTAAATAAATGTGTCATGACTATAATTGCATTATTGTTGGGTGTGAATGAATAAGAGTCTTAAGGAGAGTGATAAAGGTTTGAAAGGCTTCTGAGTTTAAACATGACACTTTCATCCTTTTCCCTTTTTGTTTCAAAGTTGGAAATACTAAGCTGTTATGAAGGAAGAGGAAGGCACAAGTAACTTTCTCTTCCTCCTCTTTTTTCCTTCCTTTCCCTCCTGCTCCTCTGTCTACCCCATTTTGTTTCTTCTCTGTAATAGTATGGATTGGGGGAAGTATTAACATTAATATGTAAGATTGAGGTGAACAAAATAATTTCTTCTTTCTTCTATGTACTCTCATGATTTCTCTTTCTGTTCTGTGTGTAACAAATTGGGGTGTGGGTAGGCTGGAAGATTGGTGAACAAGGAGTGAAAAGGGAAGAGAATGAGAAAGATGGGAGGACAGCTATAGGAAGGGAAAGTGGAAAGTTTTCCCTGAGGCAGTGTGGCCAGGCTCCAAAGTGCATATGGGAGAGAGAACGAAGCCTGTATCCTTGATGGTGGGTCATAATGAATTTAACAATTAGCTCTAAAAATTCTAAAACCTAACTATGTTTACAGATAGATCATTTTCCTTAGGTTTATGTGTAAGAAAAAACCCCAATCTTCCTCTTTTTTTTCTCTTTCACTCGCACACTACTACCCCCATTGTAGCACTTCTAACACCAGAGATAGGGGATTCCCCCGCCCCCCCCACCAGCAAATCTCTGTGACACCAGCTGGGTGTCCTACAGTGTAACTCTGTTCTGACACTGTTTATCTGGAGATAGCTTCAGATCCCACAGGTTAAGGGCTCAGTCGCATGAGACTGTCCCTTACTCCCCCACTTCAGACGCCAATCCCAAGTCAAGATTACCACCTATGTCTCTAATCAATTGGCTATAAATCAGAGCTTCCCATGACTCCCTTCTCAGGTTTGATTAATTCGCTAGAGTACCTCATAGAACTCAGGAAAAGAGTTTACTTACTGTTTACCAGTTTATTATAAAAGGTTATGATAAAAGCCACAGCTGAACATCGGATGGAAAAGATGTGGGGAAGTTATGTGGGGAAGGGCCTGGAGCTTGCCTGCCCTCCTTGGGGCACCACTCTCCCAGCACCTCCCTGTGTTCGCCAGCCCCAGAGCTCTCCAAACCACAGACTGTTGGGATTTTTACGGAGGCTTCATCACATGGACATGGTCAGTTATCAACTCCATATCCAGCCCCGCATATCCAATTATCTGTTGAATGGGAGAGAGCTGAAAATTCCAAGCTTCTACTCAGGGCTTGGTCTTTCTGATGACAAGCCCCCATCCAGGAACTATTCAGGAGCCTACCAAGAGTTCCCTTATAGAGGAAAAATGACTGCTGTTAATCAGGAAATTCTGAGAAATTGAGGAACTCTGTCAGGAACTAGGACCAAAGACCAAATATTAGAAAAAAAGATGCAGCTAGTGCTCTTAGCTCTTAGGAAATTACAAAGAATTTTAGGAGGTCTGTGACAGGAACTGAGAGCAGATATATATATGCATATGTGTATATATATATGTGTATATATATATATATATATACACATCTATCATCTTACAGCATATTTTGGTTGTAGTTTTATATTAGCAATGTTTGGATCCATTCCAATTTTATATACACCTCTAGTATGAAATCTTAAAATATGTGAACATTTATACACTTAACAAGTGTGAATAAATAAATCCATTCTTTATGCTGTAATCGAGATGAGTTAATAACATCAATATGTAGAGAGAATGCAATCTTTTTTAATATAAGATTTAGACTCCATAAAAAAATTATAATATATAGTATTGGAGAAAATTCAAGAAAGAACAAAAAGTAGAATAAAAATCACACATATTTGTAACAAAAATAGAATTTCTAAAAAATAACCTTGTCTCTAATTATAAAAGTAACATATGCTCATTAAAGGAAATTAAAAAAAATAAATGTATAAGAAGTAAATTATCCTATCACCTAGTTTTAACCAGTATTAACATTTACATATTTTCATATATACATAAATACATATTCTGTATATTCTTAATCTTTCTTGGTATAGTTGTCCAACTTTCTCTTTATTTATATTCACTTATTTTTATATTCATGTATATTACTTATCATGCTGTTCACACTAGATTTGTGTGTGTGTGTGCATACTTTTTAGTGTAATTTATTTTAGGGAAGGAGTTGGGAACAGGTACAAGTATGAAAAACACACAGCAAGTAAGAGCTCAATAGGGCTTGGATCACAGGTGAGCCCTTACTAGTTTTGTGACCTTCATCAAGTTACTTAACCTTTTTCTGCTTCAGTTTCTTCATTTGTAAATTACTGTGGTTGTAGAGATTAAATGAAATGGTAAATTTAAAAGATATACCTCCATGCCAGGCACATCTTATGTAATCATTTAAAGCTACACTGTTACAGTCAAATCATTCTCTTTTAAGAAGGAACAGGATGCAAAACTTTGCATTAAAGACTACTTTAAATGAGATTATTTAACAGGAACTTCTTTTGTAAATATGCTGGCTTGCCTATGAAAAGAGAAAATAATTTATAAAATATTAAAAAACAATTCCTTTTTTTCAAGATTCAAGTTTTGGGCTTTAGCAAATTTTTTCTCAATGGAGGAGAGATAAGTTATGAATCCACAGCTCACAAAGACTTGGGTATTGCATTTAAGTGATCTCTATAGGTTTTCCATTCTGACTGGTAAGTATCTTTGGGAGTCTTCGCCATTCCTCTTCATGGAGAGCAGAGTAGCCCAGTAAAAGCATAGGGAGAAGGTTGCTGGCCTCAAATCCTAGTGGTATGACCTTGGGATACTTATTCAACTTGTTAGCTAAAGCCTCAGCTTCCTCTGTAGAACCAACAATACCCTAAAAGTTCTTGAGGAAAAGTAAATGAAATAATGTAGTAAAAATAACATAGTTGTCAGTTTTGGAGCACTTAATGACTAACTTGCTAGGCATCCTAAACATGAGTTCTTCTCTGAATGACTGACTGTTCAGCTGATAGTTTTTCCTTTTTTTTTTTTCTATTTTCCTATACATTTGAAGTTATCTTTAATGCAAAGTTTCATATAAATGTATAGTGGTAGGCTTATGGTAGAAAAGTCTGAGATCTGAAGTCAAGGAGCTAGAATTTGGTTTTATCAGAACAGAAGGGCAATGGAGGTATTGTAAAGAAATGTTTTACGTGTATTAATTCACGTAATCTTCACAACGATCTTGTGAGGTAGGTGATAATTATGCTCATTTTATGGACAAGGAAACTGAGGCATAGAGAAAGCTGAAATACAGAGAGGTTAATAAACTCACACAAGGACATACAAGTAAGTGGAAACATCAGAATTTAAACCAGAAAATTTGCATTAGAATTCGGTTTCTTAACACTATCCTATGCTATGTTTCAGCATCAAACATGCCAGTCTCTTTAGAAAATATGGTGGAGTTGAACATTTTTAATTTGAAATTTTCTTGCCTATGTCTTTTGCTTACATATCATTTCAAATTATTTAGTCAATTTTAATGTCAGGTTTTAGTTATTTAGTCTTGGTTGAAGGACTTGAAGAGAGGCCTACATGCTAGTTGATGAAAATCTTAGCAGAAGCAAAACTATTTGTTCAGAGCTTGCTCCCTCTTTTCTATAATACAATTTTTTTTTAAGGGAATGTTTGTTTGTTGTTAGAGATTCATAGCTAACAGAATGTCTATTGTGAAGTATAAGAAGTCATTTACTAATTGCTACTTTATTGGTATACATGGCAATGGACAGGGAAAATCTGCTAAATTTGATTAATCTTGCCTTGTTAATACTTATTATAAAATATGTATTTTTCCCAATAATAGTAAAAATTCATTGTTATGAATAAACTTTGGAAGGTGAATTTATTTTTCCTAATATGGCCAATATAAAAGCCTTAAAAATTATCATTAGTATTTAAATATAATTGAACATTTAATTGTAAATTACTCTATAATATTATGAAACCCCATTATACCAATAATTCAGAAAAGGAACCAATTACATTTTATTTATTTATTTTTTAAACATCTTTATTGGAGTATAATTGCTTTACAATGGTGTGTTAGTTTCTGCTTTATAACAAAGTGAATCAGTCATACACACACATATGTTCTCATATCTCTTCCCTCTTGCATCTCCCTCCCTCCCACCCTCTCTATCCCACTCCTCCAGGCGGTCACAAAGCACCGAACTGATCTCCCTGTGCTATGCAGCTGCTTCCCACTGGCTATCTACCTTACGTTTGGTAGTGTATATATGTCCATGCCTCTCTCTCGCTTTGTCACAGCTCACCCTTCCCCCTCCCCATATCCTCAAGTCTGTTCTCTAGTAGGTCTGTGTCTTTATTCCTGTCTTACCCCTAGGTTCTTCATGACATTTTTTTTTCTTAAATTCCATATATATGTGTTAGCATACGGTATTTGTCTTTCTCTTTCTGACTTACTTCACTCTGTATGACAGACTCTAGGTCTATCCACCTCATTACCAATAGCTCAATTTCGTTTCTTTTTATGGCTGAGTAATATTCCATTGTATATATGTGCCACATCTTATTTATCCATTCATCCGATGATGGGCACTTAGGTTGTTTCCATCTCCTGGCTATTGTAAATAGAGCTGCAATGAACATTTTGGTACATGACTCTTTTTGAATTATGGTTTTCTCAGGGTATATGCCCAGTAGTGGGATTGCTGGGTCCTATGGTAGTTCTATTTGTAGTTTTTTAAGGAACCTCCATACTGTTCTCCATAGTGGCTGTACCAATTCACATTCCCAATTACATTTTAGAATCAAAGAGACCTAAGAAGACTCGAGAAATGATACAGTAGTTTCCCTGAAGGTATGTGTATTTGATATATTTAGTGTAGGCAAATCATTAATTTATCTTAAAAATAAATATTAACCAGAAAATGTCTGATGATAAATAATTTCATTTTCTCTCTATCTCTGCAAGTCAGGAATTAATTCACATGCATAATCGGGATTTTTTTTCTTTTATTTCTTTTTGAGTGAAAGAAGACAGAAAGGGGGATTATGAGTACTCAGAAGAAATGTTGCCTATTTAATCCATAACAGAAAAAGTATGTTTTAAGACAGTTTCTAAGACATTATTCAGAATTTCTTAGTGAATTGCTTTTGTCTCTCCTGACCTTTTCTTGTAACTCTTATTTTCTTTAAAGAATTTTTATGGTCTTCTCTTGAGTACTCCAAATTTTTCTTATTTGTTCAAATCTGTATATTCTTCAACTGATCACAGTATTGTAAAAAAGACTTACCAGTACCTGCTGTGATGGAAATCTTGTTTTTTCATATTATACAAGCATATTGTCAATAATATAAATGTATAAGATACATAATGATATAGCAGTCTATTTTAGCCAATTTAAATATATCTTACCTAAAAAGCAAAGAAAAATATTGTAAATTTAACGAATAGGAATGAGATAGAATAAATCATTCCATGAAAAAGAAAATTTATATTACTATTGAATTGACGCACTTACGAACCTTTGGGATTCTATAAATTTTAATTAAGCAATGATCTGCCTCTAATATTTAGCAGTATCCATAATTTTATATCTCTGATAAAAATCTTTCAATGGCTCCCTGTTACCTTCAGGATAATTACTAAACTCTTCACAGCCCAAGAAACCCTTTATGATTTGACTTCTTGTGACCAATTTGGCTTTATGTGTTGCCACTATCCCACTTCCTGGGGCCAGCTTTACTCTCTCTTACCTCTGAGTCCACAGACCAGAATGGCTTTTCAAATCCTACTCATTTTAGTTGTTTCCTTCTTTTGGAAGCCTCCTCTGATCTCCCCAGGCTATTTAGCATACCCTTACTATAGCGCATATCACTATGTATTTTAATTCCTGCTTAATTATCTGCCCCTTGAGCAGACCTGTAAAATTCTCAAGAGCAGAGACTTTTGTTTTATATGTGATTGTATTTCCAGAACCTAGTGTAATATATGCCATGTTGGAGGCATTTGTTGATTGGATGCCTAAATTAAAAATGATGATCATAATGGTAACCCAAAGCACTGAGAGTTCATGAAATATTTTCCAAATCAGAAAGGAAAGATAAAATTATTATGTGTAGTTTTATTATGGATGTGATTCTTCAGTCTATGTATAAATATAGTAACTAATATTTAGGATAAATATGACTTTTGTTAATTAGAATATTTGATTAATGAAAGAAAGTTTTCTAATTATGCCACTTAGATTATCAAACCTACTATATTTATAGGGACACATTTTAATGCCTATTAGGCTTATTTTTATGATATAAATAATTCTTCCTCACTTAATTATGGGTTTCATATATGTTACGTATCTTATATTTTCAATCAATTATTTGCACAGTTTTAATCACATCCATTATATCTTCAAAGTTGCGATTTTAAAAAGCTGCAGCCCTCAAGACTTAGTGTAAAATACAGTGATATTAAATTGTATTTAAAACTGAAGATTTATTTGAAATTTGTATTTACTAGTTCATAAAAGATAAAAATAAAGCCCTGGGGAAAATTCTAGATTAAACAAGCCTTAAGTTATGACAATAAAAACTTACTTTTTCTCTTTAAAAATTCAACATGGTAAAATAGTAACGGAATGTTTTCTTGGTTTTCCTCACACTCATTGGGACTACTGTAGGGGAGGAAGATTTTTGTTCCTCTACTATCCTAGGTTCAATGGCTGGGGACTGCAAACCAAACTGATAAAGGCGGATTAACAAGAGGAAAAAAAGCTGTTTAATTATGTATATGTGGGAGTTTTATAATGAAATGTGACCCTAGGAAGTGGTCAGATGATTGAGGCTTATACATTATCTTAGTCTAAACAAAGGAAAAGGGGGTTTAGTCTTCTTGGGGAGAGAGGGATTTACAGGAAGGAGAGAAAATGTATGGTACCTAGGGTTGTCTGGTTATGCAGGTAAGAGTCTCTCAGGTGATAATTTGTCTCTAGGTATAGTTCTCTTCCTGGCTTGGACATACCTTTACAAATGGAAGTTTCCTTGACAAGTGTAAATTTCCTTAATATGTAGAGTGTAGACAGGGGCTCCTGGTTATCTGAGATTTCATTATATAAGATTTTGCCACTATGAGTTAGATAGGGAAACAACTATTATACAATAAAAATATTCTTCAGTGAACTGATTACATATTTAATCCCTACTCAAATATCCCTCCCAGTTTAATACAAATCTATATTTCCCCATCTAAAAGGGTCATTCTTGTTAGATCATCTAAGTTCATCTAATAAAGTCATCTAACAAGGTCAAGACTTAGTCTCCACTGCATTACATAATTAAATTGAAAGTGTAAAATCTAAACCTTGCAGTAAGTGCAAGATTTTGTGAATTTGATGTAGGTACTATTGGCAAAGTGATCAAATTACATACAAAGCCATTGGTAAATGGTGACCTGGCAGAGAGCACTTCCACTAAGTTTGATTGTACTTGGAATTTCCTTTTTAGAGGTGAATGACAACATGGGGAGGTCAATTCTGGTAAAGAAATTTTACTGCTAACAGTTTCCAAGAGAAGAAGGCATGCCATGTCCTGCAGGACCATATAGGGAAGTACCAGGTTGGGTCAGATAGGGGAGGAAAGTTTTTCTTTTACCCTTCTAGGTTCTTTTGGCTGCTCTATTAATTAAATTGACATAACACAGATTAACAGGAGAAAAACAAATTTAATTAGGAACATACAGGAACCCCATAAAACATTAAGACCCAAGGGCAAGTCGGGCAGTTGAGGCTTATATGCCATCCTAAACTAAGAAATGGGTTAAGGGCCTGGGGCTTCAAAGGGGATGAGGGTAATTCACAGGACAATAAGAAGAGCAGATATTTGGTAATTAGATGTTTGCCCTGCCCTATAGACAGGTCATTCACGGTAGGTAGAAAGTTATCTCTGGTAATAAGTTTCTCTCTACGCCAGGCTCCCTATCTAAATCCTTTTAAGTATTTAAAGGAGAGATAAAAAGCTCTTCCTGAGTTTTTGATTGTCTCCAGCGCAAAGTAATCCCCGTGCCAAAGTGGAATATTTTGGGGAGGCTCATTCTGAACCCCTTCAGTCAGGAGGCAGAGTGAGTGGACAGCATGACCCAGATCCTTTATTGTAGTTTCAGGAGAAAGGCAAGGTGGGGCAGGGTAAACAATTTAGGATTGTTTGGTTTGAATAATTTTGGGGGCTCTGGGCTATAGGGCTGGTTTCTAATTGTCTGGTACCTGACCCTGGGGCGAATTGAATTGGTTGGCTTACCTATCAAGGGCATGCTGGCAGACAAGCTGTTTGTGCTCTCTAGGAATTAACTGGCCTTGGTGGGAGGGGGCAGTCTCTCCAGGATTAACAAGGCACTAGGATGTCAAAGCATCATAAAATACAGAAAGTAAAGACGTGATTAATACACACTGCCACATCACACAGTCTCCTCTGTTTCCCTTCCCACTTCACTCCCAACATTTAGTTTCCTAATTCTCATGCGTGTCTTTATCACTATGTTTTTTAAGTTTTGTTTCCTATGTGGTGGTCATAAAATCCATCCACAAAAGGGATTCAAGGTAATATTAGGATAGTTGTTTCAGAAAGACTGCTAGGTACATTTGTCAAAGAATTAAGAGAGGCTTTTGAAAAAATTGATGAGAGTTTTGAATATTATTGAAGAGGCTTTTTAATGTTAATTATGTAAAAGTCAAGCATTAAGAAACTCATGTCTTGCTATGAAAATTTTTTCAAAAAAAATTTAAACTCTATAATGATTTGTTATTTGTTCATCATAAAAATTAACACATTATAGCCTAAATGTTTTTGAATGTAAAATAAACTTTAGTTATCTTTCAAGATAAAGTCCTATTCAAACCATTTTCCTGGGTTTTTAGTTTAAATTTTGATGATTCTTGTAAAGTAGTGAGTTTTCATTCAACTTGGATAATCACATCCTTTAGTATAGAATAGATACAAAAGTAGAACTGTTCTGAATGAAGCCAGGCTGGTAGGTTAAGTGGGTAGAAGCCAAGAAAGACTGGTTCTGTGCACCCCATCCCAATACCATAATTTTCTGGAAATCTTTAGGTATTTTTGGAACATCTTAAAAAAAATTGTAGGTTCAGATCAGTGTTTTAAAAGTTTCATATAGAGTTTTATGGTTATGTAAGTTTGGGTAAGATTGGATTAAGCAAAGTTAAAAGCAAAGGCTTTTTTTTTTTTTTTTTTAACTACAGGTCTTCTTGGAACTATTAAAATGATAATAGGCATTATGGATCTCTAAGGAGAAGTACAAAATTGCCCAGAGAACCCTTTTTCTTTCTGAGCATCACTTAGGTTGATTGTGCAGCTAAATATGCTTTGGGAAACATTGATCTAGAAAACAGAACAGGAGGAAAGTCATGTAAAATCCTTATTCTTTAGCTGGTTCATCTATCATATCGAGAAAGAAAAATCGAGTAAATTCTCTCACGTTGTTTTGAAGATCAGGTTATATTGTTTTTGGAAATGTGTTCTGAAACTAGATTTCAGTGTGATAAGCTATATTGTTGATATTATAGTGCTTATCACTTTGTATTGAAGCTTTTTACTTATGTGTCAAACTCCTCTAATGTACTATAAACTTTAGTGCAAGATTTTGTCTTCAGTATGTATTCCTAATATCAAATACAATACCTTACCCAAGACTAGGCCCTCAGATACTTAATTTAATAAATTATGAATAGGCTAATAATATCTGCACAGTTACATATCATTCTAGAATAATCAAACAAAACTAGGTTCAAGTCTGTTCCCCATCACTTAACTAGTTGTGTTACCCTGGGCAAGTTATTTATAAATCCGCAAGGATTATGAAGTATAAAATAAATTGTGATGAAGAGCTTGAGTAAAAAAAAAAAAAGTATTAGTCATTTAACCCCTTTGTAAATAATACAAATAAATTTTCAAAATATAAAAAGGAGGTTGGTCAAAAACTGTATATCATTTATTAATTGTTATATATTACTGTATGTTAGATTTAACTATGGAACTTTGCACTGGAAAATTATAATACTTCTTTTGTTCAGAAAGAGATCAAATGGTAGCAAAGGACTGCCTGAGTGTGCATGTTTGTACGCAATTTTCCAATTTTAACAAAAATGGGTTGCTCGTCTGCCAAATTTGGACTGATTCTTGAATGTAGGTTGCTTGAATTGTTTTGCAACACAAATAGAGCTGTGGTTCTTAAAGTGTGGTTTGGGGACATCAGCGTCACCTGGGAACTTGTTAGAAATGCAAATTATTAGGCCTCACTCTCAAATCTAATGAATCAGAAACTCTAATGATGGGGCCTAGCAATCGTTTTTAACAAGTTTTCAGCTGGTTCAAATGAATGTCAAAGTTGGAAAGCCACTGAAATAGAGAAAGAGAAATGCAACTTAATACCCTTTTATTTTTAATGAGCAATTATAAATGAGCTGTAAGTTCCTGAATACCTGCCTGTAAAGAATTTGAGAAATTTGAACACAGAAAAGTTGAATGCACTCACCATAGGTCAGGCACTTATAATTGAAGGGAGAAAGATTGTTCAAGAACAAAGCGAAGGTTGGTGTGTCCAGATTCCATACATTGTTCCTCTGTAGAGTTCATAAGATGTAATGTAACAGAAAAATAAGTCTTTCTGAACAAACCTTTAGCCATCAACATTTGGTGAATACTTGGGAAATATTTGGAGATGTGGTTTACTTTAACTCAGCCATTTGTTGAGAGAGTAGAAACTTTCAGAAGGTATATACTGAGCTTCTTCCTCAGATCACTGGCTTTTTAGAATTAAAAAGTGTTTTGAGAATTCCAATTTGCCCAACACATATGGTTCATAAGATCATACTTCCATACAGATGTATCATGACATCTAAGCACATTTGAACTTGGAACTTCAGGGGAAAAAACAAAAAAAAAAACAAGGACATTGTTTCGTATTCAGACTCAAATTGAAAATGCTAATTAATCTGATGAGGATTAAAAGCCATGTTAGTTACTGATCCAATTTGAATTGAACAGAATCATAGATTTTGAAAAATTATAGAGCTTTGTGGTAGAAATGATTTGATGAGCTAATGATTTTAGAAATGATTCACAGATGTTGGCGAATATGAATCATTCTTTAAGTGTCTCTGGCCATCTTTGAATTGTAGGGAAGGAAAGTTTTTCCTCTACCCTTCTAGGTTCTTTTGGCTGTTCTGTTAATTAAATTGACATTGACACTGACAGATTAACAGAAGAAAAATAAATTTAATTGTGTGCATACAGGAGCCCCACAAAGACAATGAGAAGGTCCCTGACATTCAGGCAATTGAGGCTTATTGCCGTTCTGAGCTAAGAAGAAGGAGTAGGGGTCTTGGACTTCAAAGGGAAGAAAAACAATTTGCAGGAGATGGGAAAAGCAAATGTTTGGTAAACAAGTGTTTGTCATGTCATGCAGAGAAAGTAGCACACAGAGAGGACTTTGAACAAACAGGCTCTGCTGAGCCTGTTTTTACCCACGAATTTTACCACACCTAGCCCATACTCACTGTAGTTATCTGTGGTGATAGCTCTCTTCCTAGACCAGACCCTCTATCTAAATTCTTTAAGGCAGTTGAGGGGGAGGTAAAAAGCTCTCCCTGAGTCTTTTGGGCTTCCATTGTCTTCAGCTCAAAATAGTTTGCATGCTAAAGTGATACATTTGGGGGCAGCTCATTCTGAAACCCCTCAGAGTGCAAATATAAGGGTGTATCACAATTGTTCTTGTCCTATCAGTGTGGCTTAGTTTCAAGAAAAGTCTTTTGAGGTAAATGTGAATGGTGACCATCAAGTGAGCACAATCTCTCTGGAATCTTGGACACAAAATGTGAACTTAAAATTTCTAGCTTTATGGTTAAACTTTGGATAACATAGCTCTATGAAAGTAGGCTTTCTTTTTTTTTAATGCTGCTACAGTGAAAGCAGAAGGCTACCATTATTGATATTATCTAGGATCAGATTTGAAATGAGAGTTCTTGAGAAAGTATAGCATGTTAGACATCAGAATTCTTATTGAACTGCTGATAATTGACTATGACAACTATAAATTTACTTTTTGTCTATATGAAATTAAGTCCTTTTTAGAGAATAAAAATTCACATTTGGATACTTAGCAGGTATATATCAATATAATATTAAGTAATTAAAATATGTATTATATAAAAAGTAATAAAAACTGCACCTTTCTGTATGTATACGAATTTCTGATTATATAGATTACTATTAGAAAATAGCTGGCATCCCTTGTTCAACATGTAGATATGTGTGTATGTGTATCTATCTATCTATCTATAAAGTATGTACATATTCTCATGATATTTATCTAATAACATTTATTTTTTTTTACTTGTTCATCACTATAAAGTTAACAAAGCTTCAATTTTTTCATTTATTTCTAATAGTATGTATATTGTTAGCATATTATCTTTACTGTTAAATGGTGGAATTTAGCCCTTGGTTAGAAGGTGAATAATCCTGTACTCAAATTGAGGTAATAGTTATTTGCTGACACTAGGTAACATAACTTAATTAATATGAACTTTAATGTTTGGACATTATATATGGTTCTCTAAAGTTTATTGAGCCAGGGACATTTTCTAATTGGTGATTAATTCCTAAAACTGCTCCTTTTACAGTGTTTCAAAATGGCTTGGAATTATAACTTCATAAATATTGGGTAGCAAATTAATTCCTAATTAAATGGATTCTAAATTCTAAATTTTTGAGTAACAGTGAACAAAGATCAGTAGAGGGTATTTATCACTCCATGGACAAATTGTGTACTCTAGGCACACATGGAACTAAAGTTAGACTTTTAAGAAAATGAAGATGACTCCATCCATTTTCAACTACAGGAGTTTGCACTCCTCCAAGTGGAAATGAAGAGCTTCCTCTGTTCTTTCAGACCAAACACTTGATCATCTGATTAAAATTTTGCAAATTAATGCACCGCTCATGACCGCTGTAGCCATTGACCATTAGTTGTTAGAGTATTAAGACTAATACAAACACATTCATGAATGGTCCTTTATTCCAACAATGCAGGTGCAGAAATTTAGTGTTTAAAGGATCTTTGCCAACCATGATAAAATAAATATAATAATAAAAATATTCATTCTTAATTTTAAAAAAATAATGGCAAATCGGGCCTTTTAGTATTAATGTAATAAAATATTTGTTTTCTTTTACCATAAAGATCAATAATCATGAGTGAGGGCTATTAGAATATTTTAGATTATAAAACCACTTTTGGTATACTGTAAGGGAGTTTAATTCTCAGAATGTGAAGAACAAAAACTGTTAGTGTCAGTCATGGTTCAAGTTATATCATCACCTGAAGAATAAACTCTCTGAGGGGGTAAGTAGTTAAGACAAGCTCAAGGATATTAGTTCTGATCAAGAGCTGTAGAATTTTGAGCTCGAAGGAACCACAGGTAAAATATTTTTACCATTCTACAGCCAAAGCAAATAAGACCCAGAGAAGGTTTAATTTTCCAAGGTACCTATAGTTCACATAAATTAGAAACAGTGGAAACAAAGAGGAAGGAAAATAATTCCTATATTCAGACCCTGTATTACTTTACAAATAGTGTCTCATAGCCCTCAGAACAATCATGTGATACAAATGTTATAATCCCCATTTTTTTAATGAAAATAATTCAACTAAAACATGTAAAATAATCATTCAGTCAATGTATTAGTTTCCTAGGGCTGCTGCAAGAAAGTGCTACGAGCTAAGTAGCTTAAACAACACAAATTTATTGTCACAATTTTGGAGGCCAGAAGTCCAGGATCAAGCTGTAGGTGGGACCATCCTCCCTCTGAAAGCACTAGGGAAGGATCTATTCCAGAACTCTCTCTCTTAGCTTCTGGTAGTTCCTTGGCATATCTCCAATGTCTACATGGCATTCTCCCTGTGTGTGTTTGTGTCTATGTCCAAATTTCCCCTTTTTATAAGGACAGTAAGTCAGTATGACTCATCTTAACTAATTACATCTGCAACGATCCTATTTCCAAATAAAGTCACATTCTGAGGTACAAGGAGTTAGGATTGTAACATGTGAATTTTGGGAGGACACAACCAGTAAGCTGGTAGTGCAGTTAGTATTTAATTGAAAATTTTTCTGGCTTCACATTTTACACCATATGATGGCAGAAATAAATTTACACTTTGTTCCCATAAAAGGCAATTTAATGTAATATTTCTATGTTTAATGAGTTAGAAAAGAGAAGGAAGAAAATGTTGTGATGAACTATTTGTTGAGAATAAAATCACGTAAGGTTTGAAATATCTGATGATAGATTTTGGCTTTTATGTTGTTGATAGGTAGGAAAAGGTTTTACCAGGACAAGATGACAGTGGTGGGGTTTTTAAAATATTAATCTGCCAATAATGTGAAAGATGGATAGTAAGAAAGAAAAGAAGAAGACAAGTTCAGAGGCTCTAACTGAAATTCAAGCTTGAAAATCCAAGGCCCAGAAGAGGTGATGCAGTGAGAACGTAAACCTGGGATAGGTAAAAACATTTTGGAAAGGTATATTTCATAAGACTTAGTTGCTAATTACATGTAGAAATAGAGAAATCAGGTGTAATAGGGTTTCATGCCTTGATGCCAAGGAAAATGGTAACCTTCATATATAGTAAGAACTATTTTCTGTTTTAATTTTTTGATTTTAATTATATACCTGGATTTTCCCCCATTGTCCTAATGTACTAAGTCTTTGTTGATTCACTTGGTGTCCTTAAATAACAATGGTCATAAATTCCTTATGGGAACCACAAAAGCAGATTTCCTGTTGAAAAAATATGGTGTAATATGTAGATAAATCAATTTGCATGAGGATAGAACAGAGCATTATCCAAATGATGGATCTTGGAGTTCATGTAGGAGACCTGAATTTCTGTGAATGCACCCTGCATCCCTTTGAAAAACACCTCCGTCAGACACCCATCCCCACTTTGGTCCTAAAATGAAACTACTGATTTAATGTTTCTTAAGTTATTGGCAACCTAGGATATTTTTCTGTCTTATCTGATCATGTGGGCACAACTGTGGGCTACTCTGCTGTCACATTGTCATGTCTGAAATATATTTTATCCGTTATGTTATGCCGTGTACAATTTACACGGTATCCATTACCAATCCTGAGCCAAAGAGAAGGAGTGAGAAAATGAAGCTTTGTGCCTCATAGGAGATAAATATTATTTTCTAAACCAATTCAGGAGATTTTAGTTCCAACAATATGAGAGATAGTTGGAAGGTTTTTATTGAAGTTCTACATAAAAAATTAAAGTGAAGGATTTTTTTTTTTGAAGATAGTTTTAAATAAGGTTAGCTTTTTAAAGTTGTATATATGGAAACCTGTGAGGAACTTTTCAAAGTTGCTAAAACGAGGAAAAAGCTGGGTGGTATAAAGATAAGATAAATTTTAAAAGCTCAAGACTGATATATGGTCGTATTCTACATGGACAAATGTCTTTTCACTGCTCTTCTCCTAGATTGGTGGCTCTCGGCACTGTCTGCACAATTTGAATCATTTGGGAGCTTTTAAAAACAATATTGTTGGGTAGCCTGTTTCCAGTAGATTCTGATTTGATTGGCCCAGAGTATGTTGACCCAGGCATTGGTATTATTTAAGTTTCTGCCAGTGATTCTATTTGCAGTCAAAAGAGAAAAGCACTGCCTTATAGCTTTTGTCAACTTGGAAATTGCATCGTTGAACTTTATACAATAATAACATTAGGACAATATAACATTAAACAATAACATTATAAAATCCTGCTCACTATCAGATATTAACAAATTTCAGTGAATAACCATATAAGCATTTATGTATATACTGAACACAAGTACCAGTTTCTATCACATTTTACAAGAACTTCCTTTGCCTTGAGATGAACAAGAATTTATGGGGAGAAAAACCCTTGATATTTAGGAAATTATCTTTGTGGAGCACGGAAGCACAAAACAGATTAATATTTTCAATTTACCTTCCAGTATATTTATTCTTTATTCATTCAATACATTTTTACTAAGTAATAACTATGCACCAGGTACTACTATAAGTGCTTGGGGTAGAACAATGAATAAAAGAGACAAAATCCTTGCCTTCATGGAGCTTATATTCTAGTTATAAGGATTTAAAATTCATTTAAAATTTACTATCATTGGTTTATTTTCTTTGTATTTCTTTTTGGGTTACCTATGGATTTACATTTTCTGTAATGATATAAAATTACTTTTTAAAATGAACATTTAAATTTAAAAATTGAGGTCTAATAAAATATGTAAAATTACTAATAATCCAGGTAATACCTTGATGTGTCAAAATTATGAAAATATTACCTGAATGACAGATACTTGGCCACATTCTTGGCATCCATATGCGGGCTCTGAAATAGCTTAGTTGCTCAAAGATGTAGGAGAAAATAGAGCTGGAAGCTTTACTTATATTTATGGAAGTATATTCTTTAGAGCCATTTTTAGTTTTCTTCATTCAGCATATGTTTTATTTAAACTTTGTATAAGAATATTAGCTGCTATTCAGTACCATCAGATATGTCCTGCCTTCTTTTCTGATGCTCATCAATCTATATGCAAAAGAACAAAAAGCTGGAAGACAGATGAAGGAGAAAGAAGTCAGAAGAGACTAAGCAATTAAAATATGCTTCTGAATGGAGATAGAAGTGATAAATGCTGTCCTTGAGAATATATTGATTTGAAACAGTGGAGCACAAACCTTATTGTTCACTTGAGAGAATAGACACATAATGATCTTTACGATAAGTTAGTATTATATTTGGAAACATTAGCATTCAAATTAAGTACCATGCGTAAGATTACTGTGCATGTTTGCACATGACTAAGTAAAACCTCCAGGAAAGGCAATGTGTGTATGAATGCAGTGCTTCTAGCCTTATTTTTCTGTAAGTTTCCCTGGTAGTAGATCTGAGTCACTGAAAATCCTCATAGTCATTGAAAACATCATATTAAAATTGACCTGAATACATTTAAATTATAAAATAAATCATAGTTTACTATTTTACTTTACTAAGCAGTACATGGCTTACATGGCATTAGTATCCTAGAATGATCCATTAGAACAGTTAATTTTGATATCTAGTGACCTATTAAAATTTAGTTCAGGGCTTCCCTGGTGGTGCAGTGGCTGAGTATCTGCCTGCCAACGCAGTGGCTACAGGTTTGAGCCCTGGTCCGGGAAGATCCCACATGCCGTGGAGCAACTAAGCCCGTGCACCACAACTACTGAGCCTGTGTGCCACAACTACTGAAGCCTGTGTGCCTAGAGCCCGTGCTCTGCAGCAAGAGAAGCCACTGCAATGAGAAGCCCATGTACTGCAACGAAGAGTAGCCCCCGCTTGCCGCAACTAGAGAAAAGCCCGCGTGCAGCAACGAAGACCCAACACAGCCAAAAATAAAATAAATAAAATAAAATAAATTAATTAAAAAAAATTTAGTTCAAGACTTAACAAAATACACCTGTGACTCTGAGGATATGGCAATAGATATGATGCAAATTGATTTAAGAACAATTAACATGTAGGGTTTTATCATTTTTGTATGTAGTGCTTTGAGAACCACCTTTAAACTTGTTGAGCTTAACCTACAACTCCTCATAGACAGACTTGAAGATTGATTTTCTGTTATTGTGGAATAAGAGCAGGAAAAAAGTGAGGATCAGTTGTGATAAGATCATTGTTGATTTGAAGCAATGTAATTTCTTGCGTTTACTAATAATGAAACACTCAAGAAAGTTTTCTTGTTTCCAAGTCCAGTAAATATTTTAAACTCACAAGGTAATGTACTTTTTTTTTTGGTACAGATAATATCTATTATTGGGTAAGATGTTCTTCTTGTGCGTTTGTATTTCCTGCACTTCCATTCATACTAACTCAGTGCATTTTTACACTTATTTTAACAAAAATAGAAATTCATTTTGGAGACTTGATTTTATCATTTCTCCTTCATTTCTTTCAGATTATTTCTTAAGTTTATAAATATGTTCTTCAATTTTCTAATGGCCCTAAAATAACAATCAACTTCTTAAAAGTTTTCTTAGGAAAAATGATATTCAAAGCATGGAAATTTATGATAATATACTATTTAGAAACTGACTAAGATGCACTGATTGAAGAGTATATTAGTCTGCTTTGGAATAAAAATTAAAAGAAATATATCAAATATAGCCATGCATGTCTCTAAGTATTTCAGTACAGAGATATATCTTTTTAAACATAGAATTGTATGAATCAGGATATTTTTTGATGGATGTGTAGAGAGGCAGTAAATGAACCATTCTGCTTTATTTTACTAGAAAGTGCTGGAACTCTAGGGCTCGATACCAGGTCTACTGTTTTCTTCTAGTCCCCTCTACCAGAGAGGAAGAAAATGAGGCATATAAAGAACACAAAGGAGGTTTTAAAAACAAAAACAGCAAAACCTTCCACACACATCTATGTTCTTTTCTCTCAGGAGAATATAACTGGGGTGGGAGGGAAGGAAGTCAGGCATATTTATTTTGGAAAAAACAAACCTTTCTTTTTTTTTTTTTTTTTTTTTTTTTTTGCGGTACGCGGGCTTCTCACTGCTGTGGCCCCTCCCGTTGTGGAGCACAGGCTCCGGACGCGCAGGCTCAGCAGCCATGGCTCACGGGCCCAGCCGCTCCACGGCATGTGGGGTTTTCCCGGACCGGGGCACGAACCCGTGTCCCCTGCATCGGCAGGCGGACTCTCAACCACTGCGCCACCAGGGAAGCCCAAAAACAAACCTTTCTTGTTAAGAATCCCTGTGATGTAGAATAATAGGGGCTGAAGAAAGGAGATAAGTATATTACGAGAAGTTCTAAAAACATTATGCAATTCAAAAGGAAAAATGAGGATTTATAATTGGAGACATCAGAAAATGTTAACATGCATTCATTTGTTTACCATTTTTCTCCCTATTATGAGCCAAGAAGTGTGCTAGATGCTGGGGATACAGGAGCAAGCAGAAGCAAATCAAGTATCTGTTCTCATGGGGTGTCTCTTCAAGTGAGTGAGAAAAACTTCAACAAATATAAAATGGCAGTTGTACCAAATGACATGGGACACTAAGATAAGGGAATTGCCCAAGTCACAGAGATCAGGAGAGACTTCTTAAAGGAGATGACACAGTGGCATTCATGGAGAAACCTCCATTCCTGCTGAGGATTTTTATCTGTATAGATAAGTATGAGGATACAGCCTGCATAGAAAGATGTGTAAGTCATTGCTATTAAGAGATAAGAAAAATAAGGAATTAAAAAAATATTATGTGTATTAGTTTTCCAGGGCTATTGAGAAAAAGCACCATAAACTTTGTGGCTTAAAACAACAGAAACTTATTCTACTGCAGTCCCGGAGACTAGTAGTCTGAAATCAAGATGTCAGCAGGGCCATAATCTCGCTAAAGATTGCAGAGGAGAGTGTTTCATGCCTTTCCCTTGGCGTTTGGTGCTGCTGGCAATCCTTGACATTCCTTGGCTCGTGGACACGTCATTCCAGTCTCTGCCTCCATCATCGCATGGCATTCTCCCTGTTTGTCTCTGTTTCTGTGTCCAACTTTCCTTCATTTTATAGGACATCAGACTTTTAGATTATGGGCTCACCCTACTCCAGTATGACCTCATCGTAACTTGATTACATTTACAAAGACTCTATTTCCAATAAGGTCACATTCACAGGCTCCGGGTGGCTGTGAATTGGGGTGTGTGTGTGTGTGTGTGTGTGTGTGTGTGTGTGAGAGAGAGAGAGAGAGAGAGACTAAGAGACTATTCAGTACAACACATAACACACAAAATTGCAAAAAAAATAGCAGGTCTATGTCCAAATCTTTTATCTGCGTGGCATTGTAACTGAAAATAGTATTTGGTTTGGTGTTTGTGAATACTTGATTCTAACCATGTATATATTAAAGGCTGGCAGAATGATGTGAAGGTCCTCAGAAGAAGAGGGGAAAAGATGTCCTGGGCATAAAATCGGAAGCAGTAATTCATTTAATATTCATCTCTCCATGCCATTCCATATTTCTAAATATTCTTGACCCTTTGAAATATTACAACCAAAAAACAAAATAGACTATTTTTAGTAGGTAACAATGATAATTTTTTTGGAATAATTACCTGATATACAGGTACACCAATATCACATTTTTCTTGACACTTAAATTTCTGAATTTTATTAACATTGTATATTTTACTTATTCTACAAATTAAACTCTTCCATTCTTTTAGGTATTAACACACTTTAGTATATTAAAATTCAAATGATGAAGACCAATATGTAAGAGTACAGCAAAAAATGAATGGTAATAGAGGCTAGTTCACCAAAATTTCTTCTATAAAGGGATTGGAAAAATCACAAGATGTGGATCTGCTGATATAAAATTACAGGATTTCATCTGCAGAGAGATTATCTAGCTGTTCTATGATTAATACAAAAGAAAACAATGTGAATTTCCTTAACCAGACTGTGATTTCATTAACCTGAGTCAATTTCAGTTTAGAAATTGTCAAAGTTTTAATTTGATTTAAAGACAGATTTTAATATATCATTTTTCTAAGAATCATGTTCACAGTTTATAGAGCTTACAACATATTTATTATCTGCTTAAGCTGTCAACTATTCTTTTTGTAGTTCCTTTATAATATTTATCACTTGTCAGTGTTAAGTACTATTTTAAAAACTGCTTTTGTACTAACCTCATCAGAGGTGGACAGACCGAACTGAAGGGTGATTCTTTGCCTGGGTATGCTTCAGGGTTTAGAAAGCTATGTTTACCTTATCCTATAATATTTACTGATTCTGGCAGTTTAGGGACAAAGTAAAAAGGCAGAGGAAAGGAAAAAAAAACTAGAAAAAGAATGGCAAAAAAATGTGATGAGAAAATATGATATCTGAAACTGTATAATTTCCTTTTTAGTTAGCTTTTTTCTCTCAAAAGAGGAAAACTTCTGTTAAGCTTTTTTTCCCTAATGAACAAGCACATCATTTGCTTAGGGAAAGTTGTTTGTGTTAGCTTTTCTGTTCTATTGTGTTGATGAATTGCAGGTTTTTCAGACCTCATACTTTCATCACATAATTTTCTGACTTCAATTACACTTCTCAGAATACAACAGGTAATGAGTAATGGAATTGTTCACAGGGCTTTTAAAAGTTACACTTAAGAAATGAGATAAAAACATATTATAGCATTTTCTACTAGGATATCTTGTATTCAAATAGGTTGCAGATCAACTGGAATTTTAAAAATCTAAACCTTTAAATTGCTCATATGCTGTGACTTAAAAAATTTGTAAAAATACAGAGATGAAGTGATTTACTTCAAAATCTAATAATAAACCCATTGTGGATTGGTTGAGTAATCCAGACAAGAGGCAGTGTTATATGGTTAACAGTAACATATAAAAAAAATATTCAAATAGAGCCACTTTCAGCTGACTATGTGTCCTGGGACAAAGAGAGGAGAATTGGAAAGGGGGGGGCGGGTTCACCAAAGATGCAGTTGCCCATTGCACTAGAGTACACACCAAACAATTTTCTTTATATTAAAGACTACTGAATTTTAAGAAAACCAGATATATATTACCATTTTTATACAATGTAAATTCTGTTGACCAACCTTTCTTTAATCAAATAGCTTGATTTACCTATATTCCCTGTCATCTTTTTAGAACATACTGAATTAAGGCTGGGGCACATTGAATGCTTTTAGAGTTGCCTACCTGGGTACTTCTGCTCCCTCCTCTTGAGTTGTATGCCTACCTTACAGAAAACTAGTAGAGATTTGATAATTGAGAGCTCATTCTAAAGCCTGTTTTATTTGTTGGTTTTCATTTGTACCCTCAAGCAATTATCTGCAGTAATGTCAGACAGGTAAAGACCACTAATGCTTAAAGAAGAGAGTAAATGATTATAAAAATAGCAAAAAGAGAAAATGCTAAATTGAGAAAAGGGTAAAAGACAGAAGAGCGGAAGATTTAACCAAAAGTCGAAGGGGAAAAGAAGGGGTAAAACAAAAAAGATGGTGACGATTAGTGTAGATAACAGGACTGGTATGTTTAATCATGTTTCCTTGGATTAAGGTTATTTTCATGCTTTATACTTTGGCATCATTAAAGTTCTAGTCAATGTGAGTGACATTATCTGAAAATTCCCTTTATTCTTATTCCTAATCTATTCCAAAAGTAGATAGCACCTGGTGTTGAAAATTACCTCATTTGTTTTCTATAAGAATAATAATAATAATAATAGCAAACATATATGTAGCACTAACTATATGGCAGGCATTATGCTTTGTACATGACACATATATTCATTTGACACTTACAACCATCAACAAGGTGCTCTATTATCACCCCATTTTACAGATAAGGAAATGAAGGGAGCCAAACACTGGGACGTATTTACTGGAAACATATCCCTATCCCGCCAAACACATAAAGGTCAATTTGTAGGATTCGAATTGCAGATATGCTCTAGTTGGATGTTATTTGTCTTCTAAGCAAAACACCTCATTTTACGCCTGAGGAAACTCAGGTTCAAAGAAGGAAAAGGACTTCCTCAAGGGCCTGCAATAGGTAGGCTTGCAAAGAGTGAATCTTGGGACTTCACTTAGATTTCCTGATGTGTAATCCAGTTGCCCTCCATCACTGAATTTTGGTGTAAGTCAACAGAATTTTAAACAAAACTTTGATACATTTTGACTTTCATATTCAAATCAACATAACTGTTACACATTTTCAGCTTATAAATTTTCACATGAATCCTGGGAATAATCTGCATGTTGGATCCGGGTCTGCTGAAATACCTAGAGGTAAAGCAACATTTCAACACATGGGAGATTCACTTTTTGGCTAGATGTTTTTCTATGCCTGAGAAAGCACAAATTTTTTTTTTTTATTGAGAATCACCTCCCACTCCAGGCAAAACCTATATGTTCATCTATTTGTATATGCACTTCAGAGCTAAATCCCTGTCTGCAATACTAATGTCAAATTGTATCTGTTTATGCTAGCAGCAATGAAGACTAATCATCTATTAGAAGGAAAACCATTTATCAACCTGTAGAAATACTGAACTTTTAGAAGAAAATCTAATATCTGTAGAGTTGATCCTGCCTGAGAAATACCAATTTAAAGATTGTAACTTTATGATGATTGTAAAAGGCCAAAACATTCAATTAAATTTTTAAACATAAAAGTGTAAACACAATTGTTGAAAAATTTACTACTCGTTTTTCAGCATTTAGGGAGCACATTCCCTATTTCCTTTACTTTGGAATTGAAGCAAAATAATTTAGCTTAGAAGGCATTTACTCTATTTTGTATCAAGGATTTTAACATAAATTTAATATATTTTTCTCCCATCTACAGGTCTGGCATTATAAATTTTTCCAAAATTAAGTTTACTTTATTAACATTAAAAAGCAGGCTAACAACAGTAGCTAGTAAGGAGAAAATTATATGTTTAAAAGATAAATATTTTAAATTTTCTCTCCAAAGGTTTATTTGTAGAATTGTCTTTTTATACTGCACATGCTTTTCTTAAGGAGTCTTGGCCTTGACAATTATTAGCTTTATTTGAAATGTATTAAATATTTGTACTCCAATTTACTGAAGAAAGCATATTTCTTGCAATGCTTACTCTTAAGTGCATCAGTTATTTGTAGAATAGCCCCCTAATTAGTACCACTGGCCATATTATTCCTTGATATTAAAACAGTATGGTAACTTTATCAAAATAGCAAGGAATTTAATTGTGGCTAAGACTTATTTATGGAATAATAAATACATACGGAAGTCAGGCTTCTGAATTGTTCCTGGTAAGTACTTTAGAGTACCGTTAACTAATTAGCTCCTGGAAGTACATGCTAACTAAGGCAGGCATTTGACACAGGCATTTTTCAATAATAAAATTATTAGCCAATTGTTATTTTTATATATAACCTTTTACTTTGTAGCTTTTATTAGATTTTGCAGGAGGATGCAAGAATGCTTTCTCACTTCAGATGGAGAACCTCTCGGTTTTAACTACCTTTCATTGGTGTGCCAGATAGGTAGGTTTGAGAAACATAAAAAATAGCAAATTAGCTGTTAGCTCAGAAGTCAGCTTTCACCAGAGGATCTAGTACATATTAAAAGAAATATAAATTACTTTTGTAGTTCACTGCCCTGCCCTACATCTAAAATATGTAATATACATAAACTTCAACTTGTAGCTCAGTTCAGTTCAACATGCATTTATTGACCAGCTCTTATGAACCAGGTTCTTTGTTAGGCTCTGGAGACAGGAGGAGAGAGAAGACATGATCCCTTCCCTTGAGACGCATTCAGCTCATCAGGGGAAGACAGATCAGTAAACATAGCGTGGTACTACAGTAGAAGTATTGGCAAGCCTGTGCTCAGCCTGACTAGGCCGTAGGATCTTTTTGGAACTCTCGCTAAGATTCTATAGATCAAGAGTTGGCCACCATTTTCTATGATGGGCCAGAGAGTAAATATTTTCAGCTTTGCCAGACATGCAATCTCCATCACACCCACTCCACTCTCCCATTGTAGCTCAAGAATGAGAAAGGACATATACAGTATTTCAGGGAAAGAGCATGAGCCACTTCCAAACCTCTAGTGGAAATAATCTTGCTAGACTAGTACCTGCTGCTGGAGTAGTAATTTTAACCTGTGTATCCTTCCCACCACACTCACTTCTTTATTCTTTCTCTTTCCTTTTTTTTGTTTTCTTCTCATTCTTTTCTTCTTTCCTATCCTGAGTAGAAGCCTGAGTCCATAATCATAATCAGTTATTCTTATAGCCTGGAAAACAAAGAGATTTCAGTCCCTTATTTCATGATACGAACTCTCAATAATAATACCTAACATTTTAAAACTTTTGTATGCAGACCATGCTCAATTACGTTATAACTCGTTTAATCCTTAAAACTACCCTGTGAGGTAGGTATCGTTTTAATTTTATACATAAGGAAAGTAAGGCGTGGAGAGGCGAAGTGATTTGCTCAAGACTATGCAGCTGGCAGAGGATGGGAAACGATATGCTCATTGCACTGTATCACAGCCGTGACTTTTTTTTTTCTTTTTCCCTTTTGTGGTACGCGGGCCTCTCACAGCTGTGGCCTCTCCCGCCGCGAAGCACAGGCTCCGGACGCGCAGGCCCAGCGGCCATGGCCCACGGGCCCAGCCGCTCCGCGGCATGTGGGATCTTCCCGGACCGGGGCACGAACCCACGTCCCCTGCATCGGCAGGCGGACTCTCAACCACTGCACCACCAGGAAAGCCCACAGCCGTGACTTTTAACACACTACAGCATGCATAGAAAACTCTAGTCCCATTTATGGAGTCAATAGCCAGGGTGACCAACATCTTTGCCCCAGTTTGGCTGAGGCTCAGGGATTTCCCCAGACGGGAGACTTAACAGTGCCCAAACTGGGAAGGTTCCAGACCGACCAGGACAATTTGATCACTCTCAATAAATAGCCCCAGCTTTGATTGCAGTGCCTCTTAAACTTGAATGTGCCTAGGAATCGCTTGGAAATCTGGTTATCAGATTCTGATTCAGATTTTTGTTGAGTAGACAGGGACAGGGCCTGGGAATCTTCATTTCGACCCAGCTCCCAGGTGATGCTGATGCTGCTTAACTCTTTCTATGCTGAATAATGAAGTATCCTTGTCCAATCTCAGGGCTCACCCAGACCTTATCAATCAGAATCTGCCTTTTAACAAGATTCCCCAGGTGATTCACACATTCAAGTTTCAAGAGCTCAATTCTAGTCCACCTCTGATTAGAGTAAGATAATCTTTACCTGTGTTTTTTTTTTTTTTTCCTGATTTAAGTAAGCCTTCCTGAATACAACAAAACTCCTTTCACTAATCTGCCTTAGTTCACCTTTCTGGGAGTCCAGCCACCTCTTTCCTTGTACATTGACCTATTGGCTCATTCCTTATTTTTCCTAATACCCTGTAATGTTCTTGAACCCAATTATTTAAGCTCAATGTTGGGTGTTTGTTTCTGTGGCTATTATTCCCCAAATGACCATTATTCCACTTGAAAAAAATCAGGTGTTCAGCATCAAAGGGAGCCTTAAAGTTGTTTACTCTCAACTATAAAACTGTCCATCAGAATATAGTATATATGACTGTGAAAATAGTAACTTACTGTCTCAAAATACTCCCCAGTGTCACCAGTAAAAAAAAAAAAGAATAAAATGAAATTTATTTGCGGTAGGTGCTTCCTCCTGCCATCGTTTGAGTGTAATGGAAGGTTGTAGAAATTATACTGAGGGTTATTTCTATGTTTTTATTACATGTTAGGCAGTCTTCTAGGTAATTTACATTTTATCATTTAATGTTCATAATGGCTCTATGAGGTAAGATACTCCTATTATCCCCAATTATCAGTTGAAGCTACTGAGCAGAAAAACACTAATAACTTGTCCAAGATCAAAGAGCTAGTAAGCGGTCAAGTCAGGATTAGGGAGCAGGCCCAGTGAAAATACTCTTGACACTACACTACATGCTGACTGTATTTCAGCTCCATGATTGTTTCTTCCATAGCACTGACCACAATTTATAATTATCTATTTTAATTTTCACTTTCAATCTGCCGCCTTCTCAAGATTTAACCTCCTTCTGAAAAGGGATCATGTTTCTTTGGTTCCCTCTTATATTTCAAGTGCCTGGCACATAGTAGGTGTTCAGTAAATGTTAAATGAGTGAATAAACTTCAAAATAATGTAAGATCAGTAGTCTACATACATGTACAAAGTATAAAGAAGAGAGAAAGATTGTCAGCCTGGGGAATTGGGGTCTCCTAAAACACTCCAATCTGAGAAATGCTGTGACTTTAGAAGCTGGGTTGATGCTTTCACAGTATCTACTGGTCAAACTTCCATCTGAGACAATTACAAGTCTCCATGTTAATAGGAAGCTGGAAAAGACTTTTCAAGAAGTTATATACATACATATGCATAAAATTTGGTGTATATATATTTCATTTTATTTTAGGTTTAAGAAGTCAAAATACAGTCTTCTCTCATATTAACTGGGGATTGTTTCCAGGACCCCTGTGGAAACCAAAATCTGCAGATGCTCAAGTCCCTTCTATAAAATAGCAAAGTAGAGTTGGCCCTAGGTGTCTGCGGGTTCTGCATTCAAGGTTGGCTGAAACCATAGATGCAGAACCTGGAACTACTGAGGGTCAACTGTAGTTATGTTTTGCTTTGCTTTAAAAGAAGTCTTTGGGCTTATTTGGAAATAATGCTGCTGCCATAAGCCATCTTCAGAACATTTAAAAATCATGATTCCTAAGTTAATTTGGAAGATGTTGCAACAGCATTTGGCTTAAAGCAGTAAACTGAGTTTGCAGTACACCTTGAAACATCTATTGTGGTTAAGATGAGCTGTGTAATAGCCTTAAATACCTACTACTGCTCTGAAATTAAATCCTGTGTTTCCAGCTTGCCAGATTCCCTGCTCATTATCTCCTCTTTATCTTTGTTCACTACTGTTCCCACCTGGAATGCCTCTCCCTTTGATTAGGCCTGTTTGAGATCTGAAGCTCTTTAGGGCCTACCCACAATCCCCCAGCGTTGTGGAGCAGTCCAAGAGGACGTCAGCTACGCTGATCACTGCCTTCTCTGCCCTCTGGTACTTTCATCTCTGCTACCACCTCTCGTGATTCACTTTATGGGGTGAGTGGTCTTTCCTTATTCTTTTCTTGTTCGTTATGAGTAATTCTTGTCTCCATAACTAGATCGTACTTTCCAGAATGCAGGGGCGCTATCTTATACATCCCAGAATCTTAACCAAACCTAGAACTGGACATATATTGGATATGCAGGAAATACTCCTTGAATGATTCATTTGATTTGAACATTGTCTAAAGTTGCACATGTATGTGTCATTTCTCTTGCCGTTATGTGGAATGTTGTTTACCCCAGGGCTTTTCCAAATTATTTAGACCTGCTTCTAAACTCAAATACAGCTGGTGGAAGGCTTTTTTTGTTTTGTTTTGTTTCTTCATAGAACAAACATAGTTCTTTGTGATTGGGAGTCTGAGGTAGAAGGAAAGCAGAGAGAAAAATCATTTCATCTTCCTGCTAAGTGTACAGGGCCCTTGGGGCTTTTAACAGCCACCTCTAAATCAGTTGAATAGATATTTTTACTAAAAGATGGGATGTAGTTTCTGAAATATTGAAAAGTTCCTTTGTCAAATTGTTATTACTGTTTGCATTTTACAGTCAACAAAACCCAAAACATATTTTTATGTATTTTAATTAAGTCTTTTCTTTTTGGATGCTGTGAGCATATGACTTATATATTCTTATGTGTGTATAGCTTTCTGTGGATGAGTAAATCAGTTCCTTACAGGTTTTTAAAATTTTATTTTTGGCACAGTTAATCTCATCACTGTACAATTTCTATTTCAATGTAGTCACAATTATTAGAAAGACGATTAATTTTATATATAACCCATTATCTTAGATAGAAATTAGATTTTAAAGGTAAATAGTCTTGGATACAAATTAAGCATTCTGTGATGCCTCTCCCCTCTCCCAAGTCTTAGAGGTGCCTAGTTAATTTCTTTTATAGTGTAAGAAATGTTACCCTAGGGGCCAGAAAAAAGATAGTGATATGTATGTAACCAATGGCACTGCTAGTAAATTTGGACCAGTTTACAAGTTAACAAGTATCAGACTGAGAGTAAGTAGGTTGAAGTAAGTAGGTTGCTTTAGACCAGAGTAGTTGGGAGAAATGAGGTGCTAAAAATACATTTACCTACTAGGTTTGCAGAGAACAGGTGACGCTAATCCAGTTGTAGAAAAATCTGGAAGAAGAACAGCCACACAAGCTGTCTTCACCCTTCAGCTGAATAGCGTTAGGGAGGTCAGGTGAATATACTAATCCATTCCTGGGTGAGGCCAAGAAGCAGTATCCAGCTGGTCATCATAAAGAAAATTCCTGGGGCTACAGATTTTAGGTCTGGGATGAGATTTGGGAAACTTTGTTTTAGAAACAGTCCCCCCAAGAGATTCAGATTATCAGCTAAGCTTGAGAATTACTGATTTCCCAGGCTTCAGGAGGCTTGGTTCTAGGCCAATTTTGGAATCAGGAATTCAGGCAGTTTCTTAGACCGACTAAAAATCATGTGGGCTAACAATCTACCAGTGGCCCAGTCAAAACTGGATTCTGGTAGTGGTGGGAGCTTTGTGTGCCATTTGGAGGAGTTTGCGTTTTATGCTGTAGGGGAAGGGAAGCCACTCAACCTCCTAGGGTTCCTTCTAGTGCCATGCCGGTCAAGCCATCATTACTTACAGAGTCACTAGAAAATTATATTCTTACATTGAGCAAACTGAGTACTCTCAGCTTAGTAAAAACTGGTATAAAGGAAAATGATTTTTTTTTTTTTTTTTTTTTTTTTGCGGTACGCGGGCCTCTCACTGCTGTGTCCTCTCCCGCTGCGGAGCACAGGCTCTGGACGCGCAGGCCCAGCGGCCACAGCTCACGGGCCCAGCCGCTCCGTGGCATGTGGGATCTTCCCGGACCGGGGCACGAATCAGCGTCCTCTGCATCGGCAGGCGGACTCCCAACCACTGCGCCACCAGGGAAGCCCCAGGAAAAGGATTTTTTTTCGTTATTTATTTTTAAAAATACTTTTATTTATTTATTTATTTTTGGTTGCATTGGGTCTTCGTTGCTGCGCAGGCTTTCTCTAGTTGTGGCGAGTGGAGGCCACTCTTCATGGTGGTGCGTGTGCTTTTTTTTAAAACACACCAATTGTACTTGAACATGTTACTTTTTTAAAAATTAATTAATTGATTTATTTTTGGCTGTGTTGGGTCTTCGTTTCTGTGCGAGGGCCTTCTCTAGTTGTGGCAAGCAGGGGCCACTCTTCGTCACGGTGCGCGGGCCTCTCACTATCGCGGCCTTTCTTGTTGCGGAGCACAGGCTCCAGACGTGCAGGCTCAGTAGTTGTGGCTCATGGGCCTAGTTGCTCCGCGGCATGTGGGATCTTCCCAGACCAGGGCTCGAACCCGTGTCCCCTGCATTAGCAGGCAGATTCTCAACCGCTGTGCTACCAGGGAAGCCCTGCATGTGCTTCTTATTGTGGTGGCTTCTGTTGTTCTGGAGCATGGGCTCTAGGGTGTGGGCTTCAATAGTTGTGGCACGAGGGCTCAGTAGTTGTGGCTCACAGGTTCTAGAGCACAGGCTCAGTAGTTGTGGCACACGAGCTTAGTTGCTCTGCGGCTTGTGGAATCTTCCCGGACCAGGGCTTGAACCCGTGTCCCCTGCATTGGCAGGCGGGTTCTTAACCACTGCACCACCAGAGAAGTCCCTTGTTATTTTTAAAAAATAAATGCTTTATTTTATCCTTAAATGTACTTATTTTGTGAAAAAAGTAAGCCCAAGTGCAACATTTTTATGGTATTTTTCTAATATAAAAAATCAATCTAATGATGACCAAATGCTTGTGCTAAATTTTGTCTGGAGCAGCAGTTCAAACTTTAGCTGCCTCAGAACCACCTGGAGAGCATATTAAAGCACATCTTGTTGGGCCTCAGTCCCAAAGTTTCTGACTGAGGATGGGGTGGGCATAGAAATTTCATTTCTGGTAATTCTCAGGTGATGCTGATGTCCTGGTCCTAAGATCATACTTTGAGAACCACTGTCCTAGAGGGTGGAGTGAGAACAGAGGAGGTAATAATTTTCATTAGTGTTTTTCAAACTTAGTACTTAATTTTTGTAAGAGTGTTACCCAAAGGATGAAAACTCCACATACCATCATTATGTATATTAAAATGCTAATTTGGTAATATACCACTATAAAAGAGAACCATGTTTTTAATCCTAATAAAGTGAAAACAGGGACCAAGTAGTATAGTCATTAGGCAGTAAGAGTATATGCTGATTTAACATAAATATTAGGTACAGTGTAACTATTTTGGTTTTTCTAAAGAAAAACATTTTACTCTGTGTTCTTTAGAAGAAGTTAGTGATATCTAGACTGTATTTTGGTTATCAATGCAAGAATCTATATACATGTATTTAAAAGGTTTTTATTGAGAGAAATAATTTTATAACAAATTTAGGAGTTTGTGTAATAATTTTTCTAAAACCCTGTTTTTGCCATCAAAATTAGTATTAAAAAGCTTAATGTTGAAAAGTTGTGTTTTCGTTTTAAATGATTGCATTTACAGATAATTTTTTTAAAGAGTTTTATTGGAGTGTATTTGATTAGAATGTTGTATTAGTTTCTGCTGTACAGCAAAGTGAATCAGTTATACATACACATATATCCACTGTTTAAATTTTAGATTCTTTTCCCATATAGGTCATTACAGAGTATTGAGTAGAGTTCCCTGTGCTATACAGTAGGTACTTATTAGTTACCTATTTTGTATATAGTAGTGTGTTTATCTCGATCCCAGTCATCCAATTTATCCCCTCCCCTGTCCCCTGCTTACCCCCAGTAACCATAAGTTTGTTTTTTACATATGTAATTCTGTTTCTGTTTTGTAGATGAGTTCATTTGTACCCTTTTTAAAGATTCCACATATAAGCAATATCATATGATATTTGTCTTTATCTGACTTGCTTCACTTAGTATGACAATCCCTAGGTCCATCCATGTTGCTGCAAATGACATTATTTCATTCTTTTTTACGGCTGAGTAATATTCCATTGTATATATGTACCATATCTTCTTTATTCATCTGTCGATGGACATTTAGGTGGCTTCCATGTCCTGACTATTGTAAATAGTGCTGCAATGAACACTGGGGTGCATGTATCTTTTCGAATTATGGTTTTCTCCGGATATATGCCTAGGAGTGGGGTTGCAGGATTATATGTTAGCTCTATTTTTAGTTTTTTAAGGAACCTCCATACTGTTCTCCACAGTGGTTGTACCAATTTACATTCCCACCAACAGTGTAGGCAGGTTCCTTTTCTCCACATCACAGATATAATTTGAGATTGTCTGAAAGTAGCTTTGGTCTTCCACAAAAAATTTTAGATAAAGAGTACTTCTTAAATTCTGTTTTTCTCAATCTGGGATGAATAACTTGTACAGGCTATAAAGATGAAATTATAATTCTTTAATAGTTGACTATGGTCAACCTTATTAAATATCATATCTTTACACTGTCAGGGCATTTAGTACTCCTAACGTCTTAGCAGTTTGTGATAGACTCATGCAACTTAAAAAATACATATTTAAAATTTATATTTTTTTAAAATACAAAGAATGATAGAGTTAATTAAAGGATAAAGGGCTATTTACTAGCACAGCCATGAAAAAATTAACAACATCTGGACTGATGTTGAGTAACATGTGTTTATATTATTATACTTTAATTTTCTTAAATGATAAATGAAAGAGATAGATTATTACCCGGTAGTCTCAAAATACTTTCTCATTTATTTATTCATTGATGCGAGAATCCAACAGCAGTATCGATTAGCTAATCTTCTAAATGTAAAATCTGGATCTTTTTAACAACATAAATAATATTTCTTGATTTTTATCTTTATGCCAGATTTACTTATTGGTTTCATATCCAAATGATGTATTTACCAAATATTGTATAACAGAAAGAAGCAAAACAAAATGGTGATAAAATAGTGCTTAAGAAATTGATTTTATTTGCTAAAATGTTTCTTGGCTGCCTTTGAGTTTAATCACATACAGTGAGTATGTTTAGTGGATGAGAGTTTAAACCCCTCCAAAGGTTAAGGGCAGTGATTAGAATCGGTACATTTACAGTTGAGGAATGGATCTTGACTAACCCCATACAGAATTTTATTTCAGTCTTATGTAACACATGGTTTTAACCTGGCCAACAATGTTGCTTTTAATCTTTCATCCCTTCAGAAAAACTAAGGGAAGTGATGGAGGGATACCGTTGGCTATCTGTAGTCCAAATAAGTAAAATGTTAGACAACAGCCATATCGTCTAAAACTATTTAGCTTTATTTTTATTTACTTAAAGACAATTATGCCACATCTTCCAAAGGGATAAGTGCACAGTGGGGAATGTTTTGCGGAGAGAACATTACTATCTAAGAGCCTTAAAGCACTTGACCTTCATTCGGCATCTACAGTCTGTTCCGTAACTTGCTCTGGTATCACCATGTTGCTTCTGTGTTATTGCTTCAAAACATTTGTTTTAGCAGCAGAATTCTCTTACTGTAGCTTTAAGTGGTGCCATTTTCTGTCTGAACTTAAGGAATGCTTATCTCAAAGGATAAAAATGGAGAAACCCGTTGGCTTTGTTTGTGAAGTAATTGATACACCAGCTTTCATCAAATAGTTCTTGGCCAGCTGAGGAAAAGTGAAACCAGTTTTGCCGATGAGATCTTGCTGCCTAGTGGATTTTAATGGAATGATTTGGTGTGTCCCTTAGCAGCCTTTACCCAAGCTGTCTATTCTACGCTTAGCAGTACCTTGTCTAGAATGATAAAGTCTGGCGTCATAAAGTAAGAATGTTCTTTCAGCCCAGGATAGTTCAAGGCTCTCATTTGGCACTAAATTGTGCATCTCCCACTGGGTTCCCACACATGACCTACTTGTTTACCAACTTTTAAAATTATAAACAAGTACATTATATAATGTTTGGTGTAGAGTGAATTACCTCCTTTTAAAAATATCTAGGTACTATAACTTCAGAACTGCCAGATTTTAACTTCCTACTGAAATGTCTTGGCTCTTGAGATGTGCACTATTTCTTGATTTTACTATGTAACATACGTCTCATTTTTTCAGGAACTGGCTTATTTTTCTTTTATTCATAAAGTGCCTGTGGAGGGGGGTGTCCCATAATTGTATATTGCCCTCTTCTCTTGGCCATAGTTTATGAGCCCAAACGTGGGCTTCTGATATAATCTTACAGACTGAGGCACTAAAGAGAGACCAATTCTTTTTTTTTTTTTTTCAGTTGCATTTAACCTTTAATTTTTGTATGGGTTAACAAAAATCTTCCTATTTTCAGTTGAACATAAAGATCTTTTCTTTTTGAATTTTATTTTTTATACAGCAGGTTCTTATTAGTCATCCATTTTATACACATCAGTGTATACATGTCAATCCCAATCGCCCAATTCATGACACCATCACCCCCCCACCCCCGCCGCTTTCCCCCCTTGGTGTCCATACGTTTGTTCTCTACATCTGTGTCTCAATTTCTGCTCTGCAAACCAGTTCATCGGTACCATTTTTCTAGGTTCCACATATATGCGTTAATATACGATATATGTTTTTCTCTTTCTGACTTACTTCACTCTGTATGACACTCTCTATATCCATCCACGTCAAGAGAGACCAATTCTGATTATCCCAAGTTTTACAGCCTGAGGGATTTTCTCAATGGCTCAGTTATTTGTCAATGTAAAAACTCACTCTCAGCAGGTCTGTTTTCCATTGATTATATGCATATCTAATGTGTAGAAAGAGAGGAAAACAAAACCAACCTTTAGATAAGCAGAGAAGAGAGTTGGAGAATCTTGATGGTATTCAAGTTTGTAGCTCAAGTGGTGCTTGAAACTTTAGTGCACTCTGGCCTATGGTTCAGCTTGATGGTTTGACATAACCCAGTATCCTTCTACAAGTTTTTCCATTTTGCTTTTTCAAGTCTGAATTGGCCACAAGATGGGTACAGCAGAGGTCCTGAGGTACGGTGGGTGCTAAGAGAATGTGGTCTAACAAGGCTTAGGATACAGTGCAGATATTTGTCCTTCCTAGCATTCTCCCAAAAGACTACACTGTTTAGATACTGTAAGACTATGCTTTGTGGACCAATGTATTTATTAAGGATTATTATTTTCTTAAAACAAAGTAACATACCTGAAAAATAAAAGCACAGAAAAAGCTATCCTTACAGTCAATATGATGGTTATCAGATACATCGTAAAAGACTACTCCTTAGAAAAAGAACAGGAACAAGAATGTACAGCAATGTCAGTAAGATTAATGAAAATACTTTGTCTAGAACATACTGAGTGTACTCAAGCAAAGATCCCTATATAGGAAACAGTGGACAGACTGTGGCTAATATCTTTTGAGGCATTGTGAGTTAATTCAGAAATATTTATTCCTGAATAAACATTTTGTATAGTCACTATTTTAGTAAACTATTTTTTCTTCATAATTAATGTGTTGTGGCCATTATCTTTCTGTCCTTCTAGGAGAAGATTGAAAGCCAAATCTGGCCCATAACCTGTTTTTGTCAATGTTTTTTGGAACAAAGCCATACCCATTCATTTAGTATTGTCCATGGCTGCTTTCACACTGTAACAGCAGAATTGAGTGGTTGTGATAGAACATATCACATATGCCCTGAAAAGCCTCAAGTATACTACCTGGCTACATATAGAGAAATCTATTGATCCCTGTTTTAAAAATTATTTTCCTGTTTCGTGTAAGAAAATTGGTTTTAATTTCCATTGTTTTGAAATATATTTAATGTTTCAGGAATAAAACCACTGTATAAATTTTAAAACAGATGCATTTTGTATCTCTTTTGTCCAGTACATCCTGTGTTTACCAACTTGTTTGATGGCTCATTTCTTATGATAGCTCTCCTGGTTGAGTCTTCCATTTGGAAAAAGTTCTTAGAATTTGAACCACATTCCTGAATGTTTTTTAACTTTCTAGTCCCTTCAGAAAGGGTCCTTCTTATATAAAATTCTCCTGGTTGTATATAGCTCTTCAGGAGCAGCAGAGGTTTTCCTAAACCTGCTCCTCTCACCTATGCAGATTTCCACTCCTTAGGTTTTGATCAGTCTCGAGAACTACCCTAAGATTAAGCCTTTTCACAAGTTTGAGACATAGCAGGGTTGAGGACTTAATCCCATGATACTGAAGGTTCATGCATTGTATCAGCTCTGGGTGGCACATACTAAGAAAATTGGATAAGAAACTGACATATAAGTTAAAATCTCACCTCTGACATTTACCAGAGTGCTACTAGGTAAAGTTATTTCATTTTTACAGTAGCCCACAAGGCTCTACATAGTGAGAAACATACATGCATATGTGTGCAATGGCAGGAGTCCATACTATGCCTTCTCACCTCATCTACGATTCTCTCCCTTCTTGCTATTCCTCACAGGACAGGTTGGCTCTCAGTCTTTGCCCATTATACCCTTTCTCTCTGGGATACATTCTCCTAGATACCTGGGTGGTTTATTCTCTCATATCCTTGATGCCTTCCCTTGAAACTGTATTGAGAATTGTGCAACCCCTTGCAATACACACATTCCATATCCAATGTTGCTATTTCTTTAGCACTTAGCATCGATGTTAAATATATTTTACTGCTCCATTTTTTTCTACTAGAAATTAGCCCTTTTGAGTTTCAGAAATTTTTGATTGTTTCCTGTATTCCTAGTACTTAGAATGGAAGGTTTTCTTAAAATATAGGTTGAACAAATGAATAAATGATATAAACTATTTGGAAGTGAATGAATGACACACATGATTTGGAAACGATGCAGATGGTATAAGTTAAATGTGTGTAAGTTATAAAAGAGCAGATTTCTATTGCAGTGTATTGCACACATTTTAAAGTTACTTGCGTTTTCCAGGATTAGTAAACGTTTCTGTACTACTGGAGTAGCTCGCCAGAATAAAAATAGCCAACGACTCTATTCTTCAGTATTAGGGTCAAATACTGACTCTATAACTATTTATGTTCTTAGAGCACTGAAATCTTCTCCAATTAGACTTAAAATCCATAATACCTACAGTAAGGAAATATACAAGTCATTTTGCACATTTATTCTCCCTCCCTCTGTTCCTCTTTCCCAGCCCTTTCGCTTCCATTAGGGGTCTGGATCTCTTATATTCTATACAGCTTAGGAATTCTACCTTCAGATTTCAAAGACTGATTTTTGTTTTTACTTATACATTATTAATGTACATTAGATTTTTTCCAATAAAAAGTGTGTCGAATAAGCGAACACCCTAATTACAAAATAAACCAATTGCATATCGTCTCACGGAAGCACAGACTTATAAAGGTCATAATTTGGCACAAAGAAAACAATTTAAAAATCCTATTACATTTTGAGACTAGGCTTTTAAAACACACCATTTGGTGAACTTAACACTTTGGTATCGTGTTCAACTTCACTGTTTACTATGTGAAATGAAACCATGACAACAATTTTGAGGGAGTTTTTCAGAATTTTTCTATTAATCAATGTATGTGTGTGCATGCATTTTAAAGCTCTTAAAAGAACACAAGAAGCGTATTCCAAATAAAACTATTTAAACTTTAGAGGAAAGCTTCTCCTGCCATTAGAACAGTGCATTAAACTGTTGCTGCTCAAACGGTGATTCTCACGTCACACGTTAGCATTGATTTTTGTTAGCTTCTTTGTCGGAGACCTGATAAAGCATACAGATGTTTAATTTTAGGAAGCACTTATGGTATATCTAGTCATCACAGCTTAGGTACTAAGAAATGTGCCTTTTCCTGCCTTACTGAAATCATATTAAGGAGTATGTGTTTTCAGAAAACAGAAGAATGGTAAGTCAATTAGTTTTATGGTGGCAGTTAAAAGTCAACTTAGATCTAAATTTCCACTTTTTTTGTTTGACATATGTTAAACTAATTTGGCTAGTTAAATAGAATGGTCAACTTCTTTTGAAGAAAAGCTTATTTATATTACTATTTAAGGTACTAATTTTGTCAAATATTTGGTAAAAATTTATTAAAAGTTTTATAAGAGTTAAAAGCTTTTAAAAAATTATCCCAATACCGTATGTCAAATGATAACTTTTAAAAGACCTATCATAAATCATACAGTTAAGTTTAGTTTTTAATTTTGTTGACAGTAGTTTTTGTTGATTAATTTTTTTGATAGTCTTCTTTTTTTTTGAGGGTGGAACTCATCTACAATTTTGGGGAAAAAAACTGATATTCTGAATAGTATAATATTCACCTGAAAAATTCCTTTAACATTTTCAGTTAAGCAGAAGCAAAGATTATAACATGTATTATACATTTTAATAAGAACAAATTATACTATTTGTCACTCATTCTATCATTCACTAAATATACATTTAGTACTTATTAAATGCAAGTTTAATTTAGAAATATTTGTGTGGCATTTCAGGTATTTTTAGGAAAAAAATGAAAACTTGCTTATATGTTCAATTTTTTTTCCAAAGTTTTATCAAGAGGACTTGATACAAGTATAATTTCAGTTAAAATCAATTGAAATAATTAACAGATGCCAGGAACTTTAAAATATTAAGTTTGTAATTTTTTCATAAAAAATATAACAAGTACATAGGTTTAGTTAGACCTTTTCCACGAAATCCAACTTTAGCTATATATCACATGCATTTGGAAATTTAAAAAAATTTAAAGAAGGCAAAGTATTACGAGTTTATACTATATATATGTATATATATATATATATATATTTAAATATGGCAAGTGTTATGGGTTGTGTCCACCGCAAAAGACACATTGAAATCCTAACATCCAGTACTTGTCAATGTGACCTTACTTGGAGAGAGACCCTTTGCAGATGTAATCAAGTTAAAATGAGGTCAGACTAGATTAGGGTGGACCCAAAGTCAAATGACTCATGTCCTTATGAAGCCATGTGAAGACACAGACATGTGATGTCACATCACATCTGATATGTGGGAGAAGACCATGTGAAGATGGAAACAGACATAGAAAGATGGTTCTTCAGGCCAAGAAAAGTCAGGGATTTCTGGCCACCAACATAAGCTAGGAGAGAAGCATGGAACAAGTTCTCCCTCAGATCTCCCAGGAAGAAACAACCCCGCCAACTCCTTGATATTCAGATTTCTTGCCTCCAGAAGTATGAGAGAATAAATTCTATTTTAAGACACCCAATTTGTGATAATTTGTTATGACAGTCCCTAGAAGTTGAAACAGTGACTCTAATTTGTCCACAAAATCCCCTTATAGTCAATTAAAGAAGCTCATTGACCTTATATTGAAAACCACAGAAGACATAAACATATAGCTCCCATTTCAGGAAATTTAGCCATAAATGATGATTATAAAATTAATAGCTCTCTCCCACCCCCCGCCCAACGTCAGTAACACTTAGGACTAGGTACTGCTGCATAGGACAGGAAAACAAATAACAGTAAATTCACCAGAATAGAAATTTTACTTACTGAAGTCCAGAGGTAGGCAGGAAGACAGGCGTTGGTATGATGCTCTGTCTTGTGCCGTGGCATGTCTCACATGGCTTTGATTTTAGGTCAAGATCATTGATTGAGCTTCAGCCATTACACGCACATTTGTCAGTTGGAAGAAAGCAGGTGAGGGTCACACCAGTCACACCCCCTCCCTTTACTAATACTTCTCAGAAGCCACACATTACACTTCTGTTCCTATCCTATAAGACAGATGTTAGTCACATGGCCACAGTTTGCTGCTAAGTAGGCTGGTAGCCTTTTTTCCCAGTGGCTATGTGCCTAGCTGAAAATCAGGGGTCCTAATACTAATAAAGGAGAGGAAAATGGATATGGGGAAACCAGTTTCCACCACACCCAAGTATACAAAAATGAAACAAACCCTCATAGCACAACTTTAATAAAAAATCAATTTTCATATGACATAGCAGTTGAAATTAAAGCAAGCCACAAAGTGAAATGGACCATCTACAACCAGAACTCTCAATTCTACCATATAAGTATCTCGGGGGTCTTCCTACTTCTTTCTGTCTCCATTGATGACGTTTTCCACCTAGGCCACTGTAATAACATCCTCGTAATTAGTTGCCTGCTTCTCTACTCTTGCACCTTGCAATGTATCTTCACCCTTTATTGATTTTTAGTATCATAAAGATGATGTCTGAGATATTAGACGTGTCTTACAAAGTCCCGTGGGAGCTTCTTACCTCCCATCTTCACATTCTGCCACTCTTTGTTGTGTTCCCTATGCTTCAGTCATCCTAGGTTGTCTTCTGTTCCTTCGTTGTTGACTAGTCTCTTAAGTCTTCATCACTGTACCCATTTTTCCCACTGCCTGGATTATTCATATCTACCATCTTTACCTAGACAACTTCGACTCATTCTTGAAACCTCAGCCTAAAATTTGCGTTCTTAGGGAACGCTTCCTGAGCTTGCTTTTTTTTGGCTCAGTAAGCTCCCTGTATATATGTACTCCTTGCTCTTTTTTTAAAATTACCAATCTCATTTAGAATTCTTTGTTTAATACCTGTCTCCCCACTAGAGAAGGACAGCTTTTGTTGACTCCTTTATCCCCAGTGCCTAATATAGAGTCTGGGGTATATTAATAGTAAGAGCTTGCTAATTGTCTATTAGGGTAAAAATATTCAATTTTATAAGAGCAGATCATAAATATCTATAACATTTTAGTAAATATTCTGTATACTTATTATTGTTCATTGCTCTTCCAGACTCTAGCATCATTTTAGGCCTGTACTAGTATTATATGACTACTTTCTGAATGAATAGAATTGCAAAGCTTTTTACAAACATTAACCAACAATAACTGCTTCTTCTGTATGGTAGGCATGGTGCTAGAAAGCTAGACATACACTAGTGAATAAAACAAGCATTGATCTCATCTTCATAGAACATTCATTCTTGGATAAATTATTTATATATCTAACAATATAAGGACTTTAATAATAGAACATGGTGTATCTGTATAGTAGAATATTCTGTGGCCTATTAAAACAATGTGACAGAAATATATCTTTTGGCCAGGGAAGGTATATTGCTAAGTGGAACAAAAATCTAGTTACAAAACTATATGCACTAAGATTCTAGTTTTGTATGAGAGTCTATCTGGATTAAGCCCACAATACTAACAGTGGTTTCCAAGATATCATTAAAAGTGGTTATCGCTGAGGTTTCCTTTTGTCTTCCTGAAATATGCTTATTTTTAAAAAATATAGAAATTAATTTCATTAAAATAGATTTTTTAGTGTCATTAGACTTTTGTTTTTCAGTAATTAAATGCTACCTTTGATATGGAAAAGTCAAATAGCTATTTTGTATGAACGGTCATATGAATCATAAGGCAGTTATGTTTCTTGCACAGTCTTCTAGTTGGAGAACCATAACCACTTACCCCATAGAATGGATGTGGCAGGAATAAAAACTTAATGATTTTGAATAACTTACCTTAATTTACACAGCAACATAACTTACACCCTATATCCTATGGAACTGGTTTGTGACTTGGTGGGATTGAACTAAGTAAAATAGCCAGCCACTTAGTTACTGTTTCGTTGTGAGCATCACACTAAATGGTTAATGTATTCTGCTGCTAATTCTCAAAACTATCCTGCAAGGTGGATGCAGGTTAACTTGCCCAAGGTTACTCACTAAGTGGCAGACCAGGGATTTGAACCTGTCCGACCAATTCTGGCACAGCGTGGATGTCAGCAGGAAGAGGGGAAGGTCATGCACTTGTTTGCATACAAGGAATCCTCCTTCCTGGAACCTTATTTTGTTGACAGTGTGTCCTAGTTTATCCCCCAAAGTTCTCAGGAGTTAGCAGGCCTATTTTTATATGATTGGTATTATATGCTTTCCTGAAAATACTCTCACCTAAATAAGATGATTTCCAAGCCCTGAAACAAGAACAGAAATACAACAGTCTCTTCCCAGAATAATTTTATCTTTTAACGTTCTTTTTTTCCCACCTTGGGTAATGTCCAATTATCACTAAATAATATTTCCAACTGCTATTTTTTGGCACTAAAGCAGTTTTCTATTCTCTGCTTCAGAATAAAGAAAAGAAAAATCAGGTTAGCATATTAGCCAACCCCTTCTGTCTTCCCTGGGTGGTTTTTGAGACACATGTGCATTCCTTAGGTTTCATGGCTTTGGCTACCAAGCAGAGCTGCTAAAGTTCATTACTGTAGGAAATCAGAGTGGCAAATATATGAAAGGTGGTCTTGCAACACCATCCCTCACTTGTTTCGGGTCTTATAAAACCTGTCAAAAATGATACCAGCATCCAGCGCAGTCATGCCACCTTCTGGTTAAGAGGTCTCCATGTTTATATTCAAAATTATCAATCATTCTAAATACTGACAAGCTTGTCTTTTAGTACCAGTATTTCCATTTGCAGTAAAGATGTACAGGGAGGACTCCTCCATGTTCACGGCTTTTACATCACTGTCAAAATTAGTATATAAAGCATCCATCAAATACACACACAAGGTGAACTGGGCATGCCTTTACAAAGTTTTGTATATTTGTAATTTTACTAGGCTTTTTCAGATACCTCTAGAAGCAGGCACACTGACAGGTGCCAGGCCACTTTTCATGAGTGAAATATAAAAAGTAATAGGATGTGGCTAGGAATTTTATTACTATATCTGTCCAGAGGTTTAAGTTCTTAATTTTTGAATTACACTAGAAATGTTTATAAATGGCTGAAGTACTTTCTTCTTGTTTTCAGACATGAGAAATATAACAGGATGTTCATAAACAGATGTAAAATACTTATTGGTTGATGACCTATTGAAAATTGAGAATTAAGTAAACTTAATTCTGGTTACCCCCAGCTCATTAAGTACACACATACCTTAATGACTATGAAAGTAATTTATCAACTGGGGTATATTTTTACTACCATATATTTCATAGCATTCAACTTATAAAAAGTGAAAGGTGTCACACTTCTGTGTGGCCTTCTCTGTATATGAGAGAACTAATTCTTCACATTTAAGAGCCAGGACACTCCAAAAGAACATGACAAATTTACAGAGCATTACAGACAATGTACCAGTGTTTTCTACCCATTGGTATAGTTAGCCTTACATAGGAAAATGGCTGCATAAAGGTGGGCCACTGAAACTTAGGAATCTTCATGGAGGTTCATCTCTTTTGACAAGCGTTCACACCAAAGCATTTAACATTTTTCTGCCTATTCATCTTCTGGAAGGAGGCAATCTCCTGATTTCCTTTTATATTTTGTGAAATATCATAGTTTAACTAAGGAACCAACATAATCTCCATCATTGTGGATGATTACTACATGGCATAATATTACATCACTTCTGCTATCATGATTTATATCTTTAATATTCACATAAAGTATGTGGCCTACACTGCTATTTATTGAACTGCATCAGGTTGCCTCTCAGGGTGTTGATGTAAAACTTCCCACAGGCCATCTTTTTTCCATTCATAGTACTGAGCACAGCATTTGCCTTGCATGTGGTAGATGTTCAGTGTGTCGAATGACTAAGACAATTATGATCCGCTAGGAAAATAATTGAGAAAACAATTCTGTGTACTCATTTTTACTTATTGTCAACCACTGTGTATTCATCTATCTACTCATAGTGGAACTATAACAATACAAAGTATTTTTGGGGTTCATTGCTCATAAGCTTCAGCTAGACATGGCTCTGGCAGATTCTCATCAGTAATATAATACAGAACATTGAACATGCACTCATTTTTGTTCCCAGGAAACTAGTTGAATCATTAAGTTAGAGCTATTAGAAAACTGGCCAAATGGTATGAACTTAAATTATGAGCTTATCAATGATCTAATTTCACTTAACTTATTTTCAGCTCCTTCTCTCCTTCTGTTTCCCCTGTGGAACTATGGAAGCAGTTGCAGAGCATAACTACATCCTACTTAAAAATGACATTAATCTGGGCTCCCTGAATCTATAGATGGAAGGAGGTAGAGTCCATTCTGCAGCATCAAATATTACTCAGTTTATTTATAATGTTTGTTTGTTATGTGGCTTTTATTAGACATCTCCAAAATTTACATGCCTGATAACTTCCTCAGTGTCAGCCTGAGACATCTGTAGGGAGAACCTTTAAGGGTACACCATTGGGAAAAACAAAGGAGCTTGTTTTTCAGTCCAGGAAATATGTGACCTCCACGAGACCAGGGACCAGATCTCTCCTGTTTCTTGACTGAATCCCAGAGTCCATCACAGTATATTATACATAATAAGCAGTCAGTTCACATAGATGAGTGAATGGATGAATGAATGAATGTTGGAAATTCATATACTCTATTGGGGCATGCACAGTACTTAACATTCAGGGACCTCGTTCTGCCATAGGGTCCGGCACTAATCTTACCAAATTTCCAAAGTTATGATTTACATTACTATATAATATATGAAGGATTGGTAGGTCTTGGCTCTTGCTAATTTCAAGGAAAAGCCAGAAGTTACTTCTCAGTTGTTCAACACTAACGTTACTGTTTATAATAAGATTTGTGAAGAATTTTCTGAACACGAAAGGAATGCTTAATCTTTATGTCTGTGAATTTCAAGCTGATCTATCTTCAGTGCTTTAATCATAGAACTCCATGTAATGGCATTTAATCATACTTAAAAATAAGTCATTCTCTAGATTCACTTATTCTCTCCTAATTCCAAATTGGTTCCTTTTCCTGATGGACCTGATTTCCTTTGTGGCACTACCATTCTACCCAGCCCCAGGCTAAAACCCTCAGTATATTTCTAGTACCTCTGGAACCATCATTGTTTAGGCAATTGAAAGTTTGTTCCTGAACAGTTGCAGTAGTGGCCTAACGGGCCTTTCTTGTTTTAAGTTTATCTGTAACAACATGGACTGTATGTATAACTGCTGGACTATTATCTCAAAAATATCACTCTGATGCTGCCACTTCCCAGTTCACAGACCTCCAAAGACTTTTCAGCCCTTAGGGTGAATAACCAAACTACCTGCATTTATAATCCATTAGAATGGGCCCTGGTTTCTCTTCCCTTGTTTCTCATTCTCACTCTCTCCACATAGCCTCTGCCTCTGGGGTTCCTGGTCAGGGCTGCCTACCCCCAGCAAAGATATTAGCACCTGTGGGCAATGTGGTTTGCAAAAACATATTCAGTATTATAATACATTTTGTCTTTGGTGGGGGGAAACACTATCATTTTCAAAATACTGACTATAGAACATAAAACTTGGCAGAATTTTCTTGGTTGGTAGGATAAAACAGAAGAGCAGGAGACAAACTTTCCTGCATTTTCTTAAAAATCGGTGGGAAGATGTATCAGAATCTCCAGCAAGTAAAAGAAATTTATGATCAAAAGAAAGAGTTGGGAAGCAGTTGCTGTTCATTGGACATGCCCAATACATTCATTTATTCCTTCATTCTTTTTTTCCTTCACAGGACTGTAAACTCATTAAGCAGGGACCATGTGTCTTTAGTTAAACCCTGTGTTCCCAGTGCCTGGTGCAAAGTATTCATGTTCAATAAATATTCAAATGAACAAATTTTGTTGAACTAACAAAATACACAGTACTATGCTACGTCTTGGGTACACAAAGATAAAAAAGGATCCAGCTGTGACCCTCAAATAGCTCACAAGGTATTAGGTACAACACTATAGTAGGAATAATTAAAAATCAGTGTGAGTGCTATAATAAGGAATTCAGTGGTCTCAGTCTTGCTCCTCAAGTGTTTCATATTGAACGTGTAGACAAATAAAACTGCCAAGTCTTTTCCATGTAATCTTATTTTCATTTGCAATCCTCAGAATTCAGCCCTTCTTGCCTGCAAAACGGCCTTCTGTGCCTTCTTGCATGTTGCATTGCTCTTTAATAGGTGTGTTTTGGGGAGGGGGAAGTACTTATATTTCTGTATGTACACCTCATTTTTTAGATTAGGTTGTACATTCCTTGAAAGCAACAACTATTGATATTTGTCATAATTTGTATCTCAGGTGGTATGTGGAAGAGAACCTTGCTCATAGGTATTTGATCATTGTTTCTAATGGATAGATTCAATGCAGTAAAATCCATAGATTGCAAAATACGTGTTGCATTTGAAGAACTTGGATATTATAAGGATACTAATAAATACCTTGTAACTATTAATAGAATGCTTCTGGATTTGGGGGGCTATAGGTTCTGATAGAGAAATTTTAAGGACCTTAATAGACTACTTGATTTCAGAGAATAGAGCATTGGAAAATTATCTGAAAAATGAGTTCTAATTTTGGCTCAGATAACAAAACTACAATGTAACATATGCTATGCCATTAATGTCTTTTCAAATGTGCCCCTCAACCAAGTCCATAATATTTAGACAGAAAGAATGGTGTAATTAGAGGTTACGAACATTGCTGCTCCTTCTAACCATGGCTGGTTAACTCAGTTAAAGCATAAAGTTAATAAGTCCAGGGTCAAGAGATTAATACCCTTTGCCGTTCAGTTACCTTTCATTCTGTTTCTGGCCAGAGACTAAACACCGAGTCCTAGCCTGCCAACTCTCAAAGGCATGCTTTGGCCAAGGGAGATTGCCTGGGAATATATTGATGGATCAGCAGAAATCAGTCTTACTAGGCAAAAGCAGCTCAAAGCACATATTCCACTAGCATCATCTTAAATGATCCATTCAAAATTTGTGGGGCGCCTACCTTGGGTCCAACTCTACTAGACCCTGGGGATAAAAAGATGAGTGTGACTCTATATCTGCTCTAGGAGAGCTCTCAGATTTATATCTTTTAAGGACCTTGACCTTGTCTTAGTCCCTTCAGACTGCTGTAACAGACTACCACAGTGTAGGTAACTTAGAAACAGCAGAATTTATTTCTCACCGTTCTGGAGGCTGAAGTCTGAAATCAGGGTGCCAACATGGTCAGTAGAGAGCCCTCTTCCAGTCTGCAGACTTCTTGTATACTCACATGGTGGAAGGGACTAGGGAGCTCTATGGGATCTCTTTTGTGAGAGCATTAATCCCATTGATGAGAGGTCCACTTTAGGATCTAATCACCTCCCAAAGACCACACCACCACATTGGTCACTAGGATTTCAACATCCGAATTTTGAGGGGTTCACAAGCATTCAGACCATAGCAGACCTCAAATTACCTAGATTTGGTTGTTTGGACTGATAGGAGGTTTGTGAGACTTTTTTCTTTTTGTTTTTGTTGGTTGGTTGATGGTTAGATCTTTGGACTTAAGCCACTCTTTTATCTGAAAATTTTCCAGTATGATGTTTTGTCCTGTCAATATTTTTCAGACCTAAATGAATCACATTTAACTCTTTAGAAAAAAATCCTATATGATCTTTGTAAGTTGAAGCTTTTAAGAAGGCTGACAGTAATATGATAAACTTGCTCCTGTTTAGAAACAAGTATAGAATATTTTACTACAAGCTCATAAATAGATCTTGTAAAGAGAACAATAAAATAATCAGCAGGCTATTGTTTTGAATTCTTTCCACGTACAAGATACCAATCTGAACACTAGGGAGATATAGAATACAAATACTGAATATCTGTATTAAATATTTTTATTTTTTGTAAATCATTAATTACAAATTATTACAAATTGTATTATTAAATGAAAATGTTAAAGTTTTCCAACTTTAAGAAGCATTCCAAATCAGCACTCAACTCATGAAGTTGTATGTATTGAGTAAATAGTGTGTATACAAAACATAAGAAATAAAATTTTCAAGTATATTAGACTTCCCTTGATTATAACTACTCAGATTTAAATGCATACCTCATTGTTTCTGAAAATTATTTGAGGTGTCTTATAAATAGCATTCATCCAATAAGAGATAAGCAACTAATGGAAAAAGAAGAAAGTATGTCTATCATAAACTTAATATCATTTTTGTGATGGAGAAACTAATCTGATTTGGAGCTTCCTGTGGGCCCTGACAGGAAAAGAAGAAACAGCATTGGCTATAGAGCTTTTATTATCAGAGAGCAAAAAGCTCACCAATTTCTTAGTTTTTCCTGGCATGAGATTCTAGAAATACTTTAGACCTTAATCATGAGGAGATGCTGAATGACATACTAGTCATCATACGCTAAAATAAGTTTATAACAAATGTGTCTGTTTCTTGACATCAGTGATAAAAATAAAAAGTTTCTTGTTAGAATGCAAGATAAGGAATGTGATCCAACAGGAGATGAAGCTACTGTGGACAGAATATGGCACTTTCTGATATTACAACTTTATTGAGGAACATAACTCAGGTTTCTTAGATGTTTGTTTGGGTTCCATATCCCTTTCAATTTCTCGTAAATATAATTTCTTTTAGCCAGTTCATTGATAGGGGTTGGTAGTAAAATGTTAGGTATGTGAGGTTTATGTTGTAAAGGTAACATAAAGCTTAGAGACTATAAAATTCTGTGGGACTATGAGACAGCAGTGGAAAGATTGTTTAATGTCAGAAAACACTTGCTTCCACCACTTTGGGTGATACTCATAAACTATTACAGTCTTCTCTTTCTTTCCCTATACAAACATGAGGATAATAATACCAGCTCTCTCTGTCACATAACTTAATGAAGTTTAAGATTTTTGTAAACCACACACTACTTTATAAGATACATAGATTTAATTTTTATAATTATATTTATAAATAATAAGTGTATACATATATTTATATAATGAAATACTGTTAAACTGGACCAATCTGTATTAAAATTCTGACTCACCAAGTACTCTATGATGACTGTCCATGCATGGTTATAAAAACCTGCTTTGTAGAAAGACAAAAGTTCAAGTAATAGAAAAGTAGCAAAAAAAAAAAAAAAAAGACAATAACTAAATTAACTAAACAGCACCACGGAGTGGACTACTCAAATGCAAAAAGGCCAAAGTGGTTACTTTTGTATAATAACCTGAAACAGAAGCTACCAATAGATGAGTGACCCCTTAAAAAGAAAATGCAAAATCATTGTATTTCCTGATTGTAAATTTCATTAGGAGTCACAGGTAAGAGGGGATAAAAAGAACTAAATGGTTTATGGATAAAATTTTTCACTTTTTCTCAAAATATTGTGTGTATTATAGTAAAAAAGGCATAAACATTTTAAAAATCGAAGCCATTTTCTTTCATAGTATAGGAGAACAAGATATGAGTGTAAAAGAGCAGTAATAATATTTTTTGTGGTTTTTCTTTTTAATATGCTGAAGACAAGTTGACAGAACGACGTACACTCTAGCGAGGGTAGCAGCTTTTCGTTGTCAGAGCAACATATACATTTCAGAGAATCGAGATCTAATCGAGTTGCTGCGATTCTGAGTGATACACAACAATAAATAAGGGAGATGAGTCTGAGGGTGGCACTGCCACCCACGCAGGCATGCAAATAGCATTTCATGTATAAAAATGTTTATTAGGTACGAGAACAAGAGAAAATGAGTGTCTAAAAGCATCTGTTACCTTTTGAGATGATTTAAGTTAAATAACTAAAACGCTGCATTTCAAAAACTGAATTTGAATTGAATTCCATTTTTTTTTCACTTCAGTTGGTAAGAATGATTGCTTTTGATTCCAGATATTCACACTATAATCTAGTGGTTTGCTTTTAAAATGGTGTTAGGGTATTTCCAGCAGAGGGTAGGGGTAGCACTCAACTCCGGGTTGTGATGAGGGTTTTAAGGTCAAGCTGAGCAGCCGGCATATGAAAAAGGTCCTTATGTGCGTGTATTTTGTGTCAGTGATGGGTAAGCTTGGCCAGCACTGTCCACTGAAAAGCTGTTGAATGATGAGACAGGATGCTGGGTGGTGGAGAGAGCCACCTTTAAATGCACCAACTCCAGCTCTACCATATTCTCACGATGTGATCTTCACCAAGTTACATGATCCCTCTGATTTTATTTCTTCATCAGTCAGAAAGAGATAGTAACAGGTCCCCCACAGGGTCACGGTGTGTATGGAATGAAAAGAAGCATTTAAAGTGCATAGTTTTGGCAACTGCTGCTGTTATTGTGGAAACCTTCTAAATGCTTTGTAACTATAGATTTCCAAACTCAGTCATGAGGCATCTTCAGATGCATAAAGGAAGGAGTCGTAAATGTTAAGTGTGTAAGATTTCAAAAAACAATATTTTAATAGAAAACACTAAAAGTATTTCTTTTAATGGAGAAAATAGAGAATCAGAAAAGCTTATTAGGGGAAAATTCAAGTCTGTGTTTACCACCTCTCTATCTTGATTCTATCTCCCTTTCGCCATTCTAACAAATTAATTATTAAATTAACAATGGAAGAAAAATTTTCTTTACTGACAAAAAATTTGATTCTGCAGATTGAATGGCCTTGTAAAGTTCCAGGCACTGTTGAGGAGAAAATACACACGTCTAGGCATAGTCTCATGTAATTTGGAGGTCAGTGACATTTTTGAAGAATGGACAAGAGATAAATATTTGGCTACAAGTGGGCAGGAGACTAGGAAGTGTACCCAGAAAGTTCAAATTGCTGACCCACTGGGAAAACACTGTCTTCCTGTTTAAGATGAAAAACCATCTTCTGGTTTAAAGTAAGGGGAAAAGACTGCCTAACAGAGGCACCAAACTCCAATATCTTCAGGTACAAGGCAACTCAAGCAACGGGTGAGGCTGGGTGTATGGCAATAAGGAGTGGAGCCAACTGTGGTGCACTGAGTAGCACATCTCAAGAGATTCCAGTGGGTTATTTTGAAAACTCCTGAGCCTGTCTGACAGTTTCTGCAGGCTGAATTCAGCCTTCAGCCTTTCCTTCAGCTAGGGATCCCATCCGTAGCTTACAGGATCCTCCTCATATGGCAACGATCTCAATAGGAACCTCGACACATCAGCATTATCCCTGCCATTTGTTTCAGTGAAGGATGAGTGGATGGATTTGGAGGGTTTGCGTTTGTGTCTGTATTTCTTCCAGCGCCACCCTTGGAAAAAATGTTAACATTTTGCCCTACACACACACACACACACACACACACACACACACACACACACACACACACACACACACGCTCACACACACACGCTCACACACACACACTCCATTCCTCTGTGAAACAAATCTTCATTTGTTCATTTAATATCTGTTGCTTTTGATTACAGCAGGTGCAAATATATCCAATAAAAAAAAATAAAATTAGTGCCAATGGATGAAAAGTGAAGTTACACATCAGTAACTTTTTGTATGTTTCCAGATCTGAAGTAGAACAGGTGGAAAATACTGTATGAAATCCAAAATTGCATCCCAGTTTCAACTGCAAACACATCTCCCCACGAGCTCTCTACCAAATCAGAATGGTTAAGGAAAAAACAATGTGTGGTTTTAGGGGCTTCCCTGGTGGCGCAGTGGTTGAGAGTCCGCCTGCCGATGCAGGGGACACGGGTTCGTGCCCCGGTCCGGGAAGATCCCACATGCCACGGAGCGGCTGGGCCCGTAAGCCATGGCCGCTGAGCCTGCGCGTCCGGAGCCTGTGCTCCGCAACGGGAGAGGACACAGCAGTGAGAGGCCCGCGTACAGCAAAAAAAAAAAAAAAAAAAAAAAAAAAAAACAATGTGTGGTTTTATTAAATAATATAATCAGTTCAGTTGAAAAGGCTGTGTGACCAGATGCTTAAATGACAATAAAAATTTAGCTCTGATAACCCTGATGAGACAATTTAAATTCCAAATTAAGATAATTTGAATATTTAATATGCTCTTCCCCAAATTCTTTGGCTTCACAATTTCTCTCTTTATCCCATAAATAGAAGATATATGCTGCTGAAAGTTATTCTTAATATAGTGTATTTTCTATTCTAAAATAAAAAAGGAGTATGGGACAGACAAAACACTTGTAGGGAGTACTTGGCTTTCCTTACTTAGAATTTCGTATTTTTGGCAGTGACCAAGGCTCATGTGCAATACCTTGAAATGGCATAATCGTTGTTTTTTTTAAGTTTTCAGGTCAGAACAGGCATTTATTTTGAACACCTAGCTAAAGTAGAGTGGCTTCTATTCATTAGTTTTTAAACCCTTTATCTTGTATCTAGGTGGAACTGACCTAAAACTGTATCTGGAATTATTTACCTGTAAGAAGGCAATGCAAGTCAATTCAAACAAAGGCATTTTAGCCAGAAGCTGAAATTAACCTTCAGGAAATTTGCAATCTAGATGTGAGCTGCTCCATAGCGGCAAGCAGAGCAGCTATCACTTAACAGAGTAAAAGGTTTCCTATGCCAATCAAAAGTAAACAAGGTGAGGTGATCCTCATCCTCTTCCTTTTTTTTTTTTTTTTTTGCGGTACGCGGGCCTCTCACTGTTGTAGCCTCTTGTAGCCTCTCCCGTTGCGGGCTCCGGACGCGCAGGCTCAGCGGCCATGGCTCATGGGCCCAGCCGCTCCGCGGCATGTGGGATCTTCCTGGACCGGGGCACGAACCCGTGTCCCCTGCATCGGCAGGCGGACTCTCAACCACTGCGCCACCAGGGAAGCCCATCCTCTTTCTTGATGTGTTTGAGTCACCGATTTCTTCTGCTTCAACAAAACAAAACAATTTTAAAAGCATCTTTTACCCTGAGGGGAAGTTGGTCTGAAACATCTATCACAAATTAGAAATACTTACACCCAAAATAGCAGATACTGTTATGATTTAATCATTTCCCTATTCTATATTTTTACTCATTTTAAAATATGAAAATTTTAAAATCCATTCCTAAGAATAATTGTTACACATTTGACAAAGTAAGGATTAAGATTTCTAACATGTCCATGACAGAACTGGAATTGGAAGCTAATTTTGTATTATTCTCATGACCAGAGGTAACTGTATGAGGTATATTAATTTAAACCCAGGTTTCAGAAATTTTAAATGCATTTACAAGTAAATATTAAAGATTTTCATGAAAATTTTACCTCAGAAGTTCATTTTCCTTATAATCTAAACATTTTTATACATTTGAAACAATTAGAATGTCTTCTAAATTACTAAAGGAATGTTTATTTCCTAATAGTATTAAATTCATAAAGTAAATCATCCAAAAACATAAGCACATATTCAGAATCTAAATGAGTATAATACTTAACTGCTTCAACTCTCAATGTCTTTTTTTATTGTCAGACAAAATTTGGAAAAAAATCAATATTCTCTTATTTGCAAATTAAATTAAAACTCTTAGTTGAGTCTTAAATGAGTCTCTCACTTCTGTCTGTTTCTATGTTTTCCATTTATAAATGGGTATTCTTGGGGAATAAAGTCCCATAGATTACATGGTCTAATAATTTAAGTTTCGGGGTTATGGATTCTTTTAAGAAATAGATGAATATTATATACTCTCCCCAGAAAAATATGCATGTGTATATAAAAACAAAATTTGCATGCAATTTCATACTGCCCCCATTTGGAGACTACCAATGCTCTATGAACCCATAGTTGAGAACTTTCTATGGAAGATGAAAGATGTCTAGTGGAAAAACTGCTCATCCAAAGCTTGAAAATGTTTTTCATAGTTCAGCCTTCCTGCCCCATAGAAGCCCAGCTGCTTCCCTTAACAATCTCCATTCAGGTAAAGCTAAAGTTTCCCCTAGAACTTAATCTCTTAGACATATTACTTTAACAATTTGGAGGTTTAAGCTTGATCCTAAGTGAGATTTCGGGTTTCTTGTCAAAGGTTGCACCATGTGAGGATTACTAGGAACACACACTGACATCTGAGTGGCTCTCTGTGGTCTTATTAGGAGGCTTACAAGTAAAAGAAAAACTAGAAAGAGGAGGTGTTAACAGAGCCAGCACATCAGTTGCAAATATTCACAAGCAAGCTGAAAGATAGAAAAATGTCATCTTAGTAAAAAGTAGGAAGAAATGTAATTTGATGAAATAACACCATGTCTATATAAATACACATTTCTAATGTAATATGTATGAGTATATTGGAAATGAATTAAATCTAACTTGAAATATCTTGTGATAAAATGTCACTATAGGCAAGAAGAATGGAATCCAGACCCATTAAACTGCTTTGAGGCTTTCTTGCCCTATAAATGCTACAAAAATTATCTTCCTTATGAAAGAAAATGTATGTGTTTTTCCCCCCAAGAAGAAAAACACCCAAAGAATCTTGGTGTGAACATTCCAAAGATTTCTTTAGCATCTTGCAATAGGTTTTAAACCTATTTAAACCTGTAAACCTTATTTTTATAAAGTACTTTTTGTCAGGCAATATATATGTTAGAAATTAGTAGTTCCTCCAGTTGTAAAACCTTGACATTGACTATAATTGAGGAGGTTAGTGTTGGAGTGTTCATAAGTATTACCTGTCATTTGAGATATGACAGTGCTGTAACTGCAAGACCTTGGGGAGGCTTGTGTGCTGGCACTGCCATATGACTGCCTTAGAAACTGCCAGACAGTGTTCTTAATGCCTGCGACCCTGAGATAATTAACATGGCCCTAGAGGCTTCTGCCTTTTGCATTTGCACACTTGTTGTTTAATAAGATATTTGCTGCTAGCTATGCTTTCCTCTGATTTAAAAATGGACCTTTAAGGAGAATAGTACTTCAGTCCATTAAGTTTTCGTATAGGTATTACCTTAGTGTACACGTAGCTTATAAATGAATTTTGTTGCTTTCCAGAAAATTAAGATATGTCCTAATTTTTTTTTCATCTTGCATTTGATTCCTGTAAATGCATTTTATGATGAGGCAAATGACTGATGTGAAATATAAGCTCTTACTTTGACAGTTGTGTTCTATACTATGGAGACTAGCAAATGGTAAAATAGGAGCCCAAAATAAAAGCAAGTTTAAAAGGCTTCAGGGCAGATTTGATGGGATTTTTAGTTTCTGCATTCCCAAGGACAAAGCAGAGAGTTAAAACAACCTGTTTCTACTTCGTTTAAGATTAGAGTTATTGATTTACAATTAGCACTGTGTAGAATTTACAAAATTAGTTTGTAAATTCTGAATAACTCCTTGTAAATCAAGTTTAAGAAACTTAAAGGGAAATCTTAAGTGTGGTAATACAAATCTTTAATATAAGGAAACATAAAATTACAGTTTACTATTAGCTAGCTGCTGTATTTCTTGAACATACTTACTTTTGCCAAAGAATTAAAAGATTGTGTGTGAATAATTAATAGAATTGGGAATGTGTGCATGTGTGTGTATATATATATATATATATATATATATATATACACACACACACACACAAGTATTGTGCTTCTCCCCCAATTATAAAAGTAACACGAATTCATTGTTGTAAACTTGAAAAGTATTGAAATTTAAAAAAATATAAAATTTTCAAGTCCTCAGACTCTAGAGGTAATGATAACATTTTTTTCATTCTCCTTTCTTCATTTATATTCTTCTGTCTTAATTTTCCAATAAATATATTACCTAATCCATATTCTTCAAATACATGATTTTAATAACTTCAAAATATTCCATTAAATTAATATTACAATTTTAAATAGTTAAAAATCACATATGCTATGACTATTAAATGCATTAGAACAAAATTAATCATATGAAACTTTAAATGAAATGTCATTTTATATTGAGAATATAATATATTGAGAATAGTAATATATCTCTAATTCTCTGCTATATTCTGTAAAAACTAATTTCTGTAACTAATTCTGTGAAAACTAATTTCTGTAACTAATTCTGTGAAAACTAATTTCTCACAAATATACATGCCAGCAGTATTCATATGGTGAGTATTCTATTAAATCTTGAGTAAATTTGGTTTCTGATTTTTATCAAAACTTTTACTGCTCATTGCTGTAAATGCTCATTGCTGTATGAATGTCTACAATGTCTACAATGTACCAAGTGTTCACAAAACCTCATTTCCACATTACATTGTCAAGACACAGGCATCACCCATATGGAACTTCCATCCCAGGTACAAATATGATATAATTCAATCAACCGGTCAACCAAGAGCCAGAATTTTTTTTTTAAATTCTTTTACCAGGAATGTTCTTTTCCCAGATGTTGGCATGTTTTACTTCCTCACTATGTTCAGATGTCTTGGCTCACAGTTTTCCTCCTTCGAGGCTTTCCTGACTATGAAATTAAAAAATAACTGCCTCCAAGTTTTCACTATAGCACTTTCACTACCAGAAATTTTACTATAGGTGTGTCTTAATTGTGTCACCAAGTTGTTTAGGAGTCTAAATGCATTCAGAAGTAAATTGAGTGAAGTTTTGTTTTTCTTATCACTGCTTTCAACTCTATTTCCTCTAATAGTCCCTTAAAAGAGATTCCATAACTCTCTGTCACTTCAGTTTATTAATGCATTCTCAATATTTAAGACTTGCCTGTTCTTTCCCAATCAGCACAGGCTTAAGACTGTGGCCCACAGTTTCTTTAGAGGAAAAGGTGGTGATGTGATCATGCCATGTGACACCTCCCTTTCTCTAGGATTGGAGGCAGGGAGGAGGGATAAATGAGGAAATAAAGTGGTGACGGGGAGGGGTCCCTGGTTCTGGCCCCATTGCATGGTAATGGCTCTAATGATATGATCATTGCCATGAATGTGTGTTAGTTTCATCTTCGCTCCCTCATATCCTGAGGAAAATACCACTATTTCTTAAAAGATCTTTAACCTCTTCTGTGGTTTTGATCTCTACCCTTTAAGTTGGTTGGTTGTCCCTTTACTTGACCTAACAGCTGTCCCTTTTCTAACCCCATACTCCCTCATGTGGAGCCACGGGAACAACTTCTATACCCTTAGAAGACCACAGAAGTAGGTTGGGGTCACTCTTGACCTGGGTCCCTTCAAGTGCAAAGTTTCTGAAGTGGGGCTGTGTTTGGCATCATGACCACTTAACCGAAATATGTCTTACTTCAACTTTAATAGAAACTAACTGAGTTGAACTCCACAAGTGAAGGAACTTGCATCTGCCTATAAAAATGAATATTAAAGAAGCCTTCTCTGACCACCCTTTTTTCATTACTCTCTGTCCCACGTACTGTGCTTTATTTTTCTTCAGAGCACATACTTTTATTATTGATGGTGAGGTTTGGTGAGGACTTAAGAGGGTGAATGCTAGAGCCAGAATGCCTAGATTTAAATCTTTGCCTCCTACTGCTTGCTTTATGACTTTGGGCAAGTTCTTGAAACATTCTGTGCCTGGGTTCCTTATCTGTAAGATGGAAAGTAATAATTCTTATTTCATAAATTGTGAGTTAACACAAAGCACATAGAATAGTACCTGGCATCAGTAAACATTCAATAAGTGTTGGTTATAATAATATGCATTATTTTTACTGTCTTTTTTAAATTTAATTTTTATTTTATATTGGACTATAATTCATTCATAATGTTGTGTTAGTTTCAGGCGTACAGCAAAGTGAACCAGGTATACATACACATATATCCACTCTTTTTCAGAATCTTTTCCCATATAGGTCATTGCAGAGTACTGAGTAGAGTTCCTTGTGCTAGACAGTAGGTCCTTATGAGTTATTTATTTTATATATAGAAGTGTGTATGATAATCCCTAACTCCTAATTTATCCCTCCCCCCTTCCCCTTTGTTAACCATAAACTTGTTTTCCATGTCTGAGTCTGTTTCTGTTTTGTAAATAAGTTTATTTGTATCATTTTTTTTAGATTCCACGTAACGTGATATCACGTGATATTTGTCTTTCTCTGTCTGTCTTCACTTCGTATGATAATCTTCAGGTTTATCCATGTTGCTGCAAATGGCATTATTTCATTTTTTAATGGCTGAGTAATATTCCATTGTCTATATATACCATATCTTCTTTATCCATTCCTGTCAATGGACATTTAGGTTGCTGCCATGTCTTGGCTATTGTAAATAGTGCTCCAGTGAACACTGGGGTGCATGTGTCTTTTTGAATTATGGTTTGCTCCGGATGTATGCCCAGGAGTGGGATTGCTGGATCATACGGTAGTGCTATTTTTAGTTTTTTAAGGAGCCCCCATACTGTTCTCCATAGTGGCTGTACCAATTTACATTCCCACCAACAGAGTAGGAAGGTTTCCTTTCCTCCACATCCTCTCCAGCATTTATTGTTTGTAGACTTTTTTTATAATAGCCATTCTGACCAGTGTGAGGTGATACCTCATTGTAGTTTTGACTTGCATTTCTCTAAAAATTAGTGATGTTGAGCATCTTTTCATGTGCTTTTTGGCCATCTGTATGTCTTCTTTGGAGAAGTGTCTATTTAGATCTTCCACCCATTTTTTGATTGGGTTGTGTTTTCATATTGAGCTGCATGAGCTATTTAGATATTTTGGAGATTAATCCCTGTTGGTCGCAGCATTAACAAATATTTTCTCCCATTCTGCGAGTTGTCTTTTCATTTTGTTTATGGTTTCTTTTACTGTGCAAAAGCTTTTAAGTTTCATTAGGTCCCATTTGTTTATTTTTGTTTTCATTAGGAGGTAGCTCCAAAAAGATATTGCTGTGATTTATGTCACAGAGTGTTCTGCCTATGTTTTCCTCTATAGTAATCAGCCTTACATTTAGGTCTTTGATCCATTTTGAGTTTATTTTTGTGTATGGTGTTAGATAATGTTCTAATTTCATTCTTTTACATGTAGCTGTCCAGTTTTCCCAGCACCATTTATTGAAGAGACTATCTTTTCTCCATTGTATATTCTCTCCTCCTTTGTCATAGATTAATTGACTGTATGCGCATGGGTTTATTTTTGGTCTTTCTATCCTGTTCCATTGATCTATAGTTCTGTTTTTTGTGCCAGTACCATACTGTTTTGATGACTGTAGCTTTGTAGTATAATCTGAAGACAGGGAGCAAGATTCCTCCAGCTCCATTTTTCTTTCTTAGGATTGCTTTGGCTGTTCCAGGTTTTTTGTGTTTCCATCCAAATTAAAAATTTTTTTTGTGCTAGCTCTGTGAAAAATGCCATTGGTAATTTGATTGGAATTGCATTGAATCTGTAGACTGCCTTGGGTAGTATTTTGAAATTATTCATTCTTCCAATCCAAGAACACAGTATATCTTTCCATCTGTTTGTGTCATCTTTGATTTCTTTCATCAACATTTTATAGTTTTCAGACTACAGGTCTTTTGCCTCCTTAGGTAGGCTTATTCCTAAGTATTTTATTCTTTTTGATGTGATGGTAAATGGGATTGTTTCCTTAATTTCTCTTTCTGATCTTTCACTGTTAGTGTACAGAATGCAACAGATTTCTGTGTATTAATTTTGTATCCTGAAACTTTACTGAATTCATTGATGAGCTCTAGTAGTTTTCTGGTAGTATCTTTAGGAATCTCTATGTATAGTATCATGTCATCTGCAAACAGTGACAGTTTTACTTCTTCTTTTCCAGTTTGGGTTCCTTTTATTTTTCTTCTCTGATTGCCATAGCTAGGATTTGCAGAACTACGTTGAATAAAAGTGGCAAGAGTGGACATGCTTGTCTGGTTCCTGATCTTATAGGAAACGTTTTGTTTTTCACTGTTGAGTATGATGTTAGCTGTGAGTTTGTCATATATGGCCTTTATTATGTTGAGGTAGGTTCCCTCTCTGCCCACTTTCTGTAGGGTTTATCATAAATGGATGTTGAATTTTATCAAAAGCTTTTTCTGCATCTAATGAGATGATCATATGGTTTTTATTCTTCAACTTGTTAATGTGGTGTATCACACTGATTGATATGTGGATGTTAAAAAATCCTTGCATCCCTGGGATGAATTCCACTTGGTCATGGTGTATGATCCTTTTAATGTGTTGTTGAATTCAGATTGCTAGTATTTTGTTGAGGATTTTTGTATCTCTGCTCATCAGTGATGTTGGTCTGTAATTTTCTTTTTTTGTGGTATCTTTTATATATTTCTTTAATGTCTGCTTACTCTCATTAGAATATAAGCACCTTGGGTGTTTTGTTTACTGCTGTGTTCCCAGTACCCAGAAGTATTCCTGGCATATTGCAGGTGATTAAGAGAGAATTGTGGAAAAAATTGAGTGACTGAATAAATGAAGTCACAGTAAATGAATGAAGGGTGTCTTAACTTGCCCTGTGACTAACCTCTCCCCACCACTCTCCACGTCCAACTGGACCCTGGGTGTCTCCTTGAGCACATAAATTCTACATGACCTATACATATGTCAAGTTGCTAATAAACACAACTGGGTTCAGATGTAGGATGAATCAGTTTGAGTTGGTAAATAGGCAAGTTTTAAGAAGAAAGTGGATCTCAAAACAGCTTTAAGTGGGAGTAGACTTTAATAAGTGCGGGAAACAGAAGGTGAAGAAAATTGAAAGTGTAGAAAGTGGTCACAAGCACGGCCACTCCAAGGTCAGTCATTCAGCTGGTCACGGTACAGGCAATTTGAGATAAGACCAGATGTGGAGGGCCTGGGACAGGGGACAAGGGCATCTGACTTTATGCTATGGGCCTTTTTTCTTTTGCCCTAGCATTGCAGAAGGGTACAATACTCTCCTGTTCTAAAAGTCGCTCAGTAAGCTTCAAGACTCATTAAGGAGAAGGGTATGTGTGGCTTATCAAATCCCTCAGACTGTGACTTCTCTTTGGCAAGAAAAAGAAAATTAGAAAGGGGGTGTTCTTAGATGAATACGATAATTATTATCTCAGTGTGAATAAACCGGAAAAGGCTCTGGTTAGAAAAGGCACTGGTTAGGAGTATGTGACCAAGAAATTCAAACATTTGGTTAAACAAAAGGTGTAGAATTATGTATATTTATGTTTAATTGGGGTTCTTTAGTTCATTCAAAATCTTTCAAAGTGTGTTTCCCAGATCTCCAGCATATGAATCATTTCGGAAGCTTATTGAAAATGCAGAGCCCTGGGTTCTGGTGCAGACTGTTCGAATCTGAATTTTTAACGTACAGCTCAAGTATCTACATTTTAAGAAGCCCTTTGTCTCTGCCAGCATATACTTTGCTTACTAAAATTCAAGAATACATGCCTTCAACTTGTTTAGAGAAGGAAGGTAAAGCAGGGAGTCCTAGAAAAAAGGAGCTAATTAAAAGATGAAGGGATACTCAACAATTTCACTAGGTCAGTAATTTGGGAAGCATATAAATTCTTTTATTTTTCACTTCATTTATGGTAAAATGCACCAGTGTAAGTAAATGTTTAAAATCTTAATTAGAAGCAACATGCCACTAATAAGTTTTCAATGTTTTGTTTATCTAAATATTACCTTGTTTATCTTTCTCTTTAATGTGTCTTCTGACCTTTTTTCTATTTTATGTTTATTTATCCCTTTTACCCATTTGGTGTTTATTCTTTATCTAATTACAAAGGTAATTATGGTCATTTTCAACAGTATTGAATAATTTTTTTTTTTTTTTTTTTTTTTGGCGGTACGCGGGCCTCTCACTACTGTGGCCTCTCCCGTTGCGGAGCACAAGCTCTGGACGTGCAGGCTCAGCAGCTATGGCTCACGGGCTCAGCCGCTCCGCGGCATGTGGGATCTTCCCGGACCGGGGCACGAACTCATGTCCCCTGCATCGGCAGGCGGACTCTCAACCACTGCGACACCAGGGAAGCCCTTGAATAATTTTATAAATTTATTTATTTTTTTGCTGCATTGGGTCTTTGTTGCAGCACATGGGCTTTCTCTAGTTGTGGTGAGTGGGGCTACTCTTCATAGCGGTGCGCAGGCTTCTCGTTGTGGTGGCTTCTCTTGTTGCAGAGCACGAGCTCTAGGCGTGCAGTCTTCAGTAGTTGTGGCACGCAGGCTCAGTAGTTGTGGCTTGTGGGCTCTGGAGCGCAGGCTCAGTAGTTGTGGTGCACGGGCTTAGTTGCTCTGTGGCACGTGAGATCTTCCTGGACCCGGGCTCAAGCCCACGTCCCCTGCATTGGCAGGCAGATTTTTAACCACTGCGCCACCAGAGAAGTCCTAGAAAATTTTTTTTTTTAAAGAAAAATACTGGCTTTCAATCTGTGCTTTTGTTTTACAAAATCAGGCTCACACAGGATATACTGTGTTGTAACCTGTGGTGTTTTTTGTTTTGGGGTTTTTTTTCATTTACTGCTTTTAAAAAATATTCTCGTGTTACAGTAAATACTTTCCTAAGTTTCCTGCTGGCCAACATCATGTTTTGCAGTCTGTTCTTTTTCAGTTTTCCTTTACTAGCCATTCAATAACCACAATGACATAAATACCCTCAAATTATTTCTATTTTCTCCTGGCCTGAAGTTGTGGTGTCATCTTTTCTTTCTGAAACGGATCCACACACAGTCAATTCTCTATACTCAGCTCTCTCTGATTTGTTGAGAGCTCCTACCTCTAAGTATACGTGGCAGGCAGTTCTTCTTGAGACCTGACAACAGGACCCCTGACCTAGGACCCTGCTCTGGCCTCTTGTAGCCACACTTCTCACCCATGGGGTCAACGAGGTTGAAAGACTCAGCCTATAAAGAAACAACAAACTCTTTTAAATTCAGACAGTTTATTACTTCCATAGAGAGCAAAAGCAAGATGAACCAAGGTGCCAGCTCTCCACATGCCTTGGCCCCCCGTACGACACTGAGACCAAAGGGGCTGGATGATGTGATGAAATGGCTTCCGTGCTGGGGCACCTTGCTGCTGGGATGCTTCTGTGCTGCAACTAAGCAGTTTATCGTCTGCAGCTGTACCCTAAGTGGAAGGGTGTGGGGAGAGAGAAAGCTTCATACCTCAGCAGAACCCAGAAGATGAGAAATTGTCTCATGAAGATATCCCTGGAAGACAGGGAGATGGGAAGGAAATGGCCTTGGTAGCACCTCCTCTGATGCCTCCTATGTTTTCATGTTTTCAGAGAATAACAGGGTGTTTGACCAGGACTTAGATGAGCTAATGGTTAAGCCTTGCTCACATGGCCGGTGTAAAGATGTGCAAGGTTACCAGGGCTCCATGGGCAAGTAATTCCCCTGTAAGTGGGCCCAAGTGGATCCCACAGTTCCCCCACCCCAAGACTGAGCTCTGTGTGTACCTGAACCCCAAATTCCCTGCCCAAGTGGCTTCATGCCTGCTTCTACAACTTGTTGGAACCTCTTTCTTAGGTCTACTATATGAAGATGTATGCTGGTATGTGTACCCTAATCCTAAGGAGTGACCAAGCAGGGGTGTTTGGCGGGGGGGGTCTGCAAAGAGCTTGGATAAGCAGGCCTCTGTGCACTGGATAGAGTTGCCAAATCAGAATCAGATTGTATGATTGAATGAAGCTTCTGCTGCCTGGGAGGAGAAACCTAAGGAAGGCAGGGAGGATGAAAATTTACATGTTTCTTGGCTTCCCCTCCTAAAGGGGAAGCCAAGGGGTCCCCCTTGGGGGACCCACTAATTAACTGAAAGTGTGGATTCTAATTATTTGCAAGAAGCTATTCTCAGATGAGAAGAAAGCAGATAAGAGGTTTCAGTTGTCACTGACAGTCCAAAATCTTGAACTGAGATTTTTGTTAGAGCAAAAGTCAATAAATGCTGTAACATCTTTATTTAAAATCTTGAAGTGGAGTACTTATTTCTTTTCAGGTTAGTGGGAAGGATGTTAAATCAAAATTGTGTATTTATATTCTTGGAAAACTTATAAAACAATACTTTAAAGAGGAGAAAGGATTAATAATGTATACATAGAATTGTTTTAATAATCAGCTCTATTTTAAGTAAATAAATAAAGCAATGAAAAGAGAATTTATTGACATTTTAGATAAGACTCGCCTAAGGCATAAGTTTATTGTTTGGACCACATTATTATGAGCAATGCACCACCTCTCTGGTCACAACCGGAGTAGTTTTCAAAACTTTAGTTTTAGATATTTGATAAAGTAAAATCCCCTGTTTTCTCTCAAAGCTAAACATCCATAAAGATATCGCAGAAATACTTGTAAAGTAGCCATCTAGTTGTCCTTACCGTGAATTCAGCATATGAATACCTGCCACCAAATGCTTCTTTATTTCTGTAACTTTTGATGAACTTTAGATCAGCAGTTCTTAACTAGGGGTACCTACCGGAGGTACTTGCGGACCTTTTAGAATAAAGAGATCATTGTTTCCAAATTGAATGGCCCATGGACTTTGAATATCTGGATTTAACAGCTGAGGGCTTTTCATTTTTTTAGAGTTTCACATATGTGGTAACCAAATAATTTATCGTGCAAACTTGGACGACACTACTGAAAGTGAAAAAAGGAGCTATTAATAATTGGGGCAAGAGGTGTACATTGGGACTGTCCAAACCAGAACATAGGGCAGTTCTATCCATGGGTGACTGCAATACACTACCTAATCAAAACAAACAACTCTGTTAGTTGAATTGGTCATGTGGTGAGATCACGTGCAGTTGTGGGCTAGGAAGAGTCCTTTTCTTGGCCAATTAAAACACTGATCATTCTTTTTAAAGGAAAAAAAATCACTTGCTTTTCTTCACACAGATATCTTCTAGTACATTATTTACAAAATTTTGAAAGGAATCACATAGAGTTCTTGGGTTTTTAGTTTTAAATGTGGCATATTTTTTTTGTAGATGTTTTCATAGTTGAAAGTCATGAATCATAAAAAAGGTAACATGCTCTTCTACTTTGTACTCTTTGTGCTGGAGTATTTTGATCATTTACCATTATTTTGCTAGTTTTAAACTTACTGGAGAGGTGAGCAGAAGAAAACAGTTCATGGTGCTCTAACTATAGGAAGTTCTATTTGAGAAATATTTACTGAGTACCAAGAGTTTAGTATAGAGCAAGAAAGCTATATTCCATTTTCCCACACCACTTTAATTTACATAGACCTGGCTTTCAGATATATATACATACACACGCATACATATGTACACACACACACACCTATCTTGTTCTTTCATTTATTCATGCATTTTTATTCCTTTAGTTTTACAGTTGAATAAATTTGTGTAGACTTATACCAACACTCAGTCCTAATAGTAGAGACTTCATACTTTACAAAGCTATATAGATCTTACACTTGTAAAAGGATGCACACATGTGCATGATCACACGCGCTCGCGCGCACACACACACACACACACACACACACACACACACACACACACTCACACTCTCAACCCCAACCCCAGCCTATGTCAGTCTGCCTATTTAACATCTCTTTTTGGATGTTTCCAAGACTCCTGAATCCACATGTCCAAGCCTAAATTTATAATCATTTCTTTCCAGACTGCTCCTCTCCCAGTGTACTATGTTTGAATAAAATGTCCCCATTGGCCATCCAAATACCCAAACCTCAGAAACCCATTAACTAGTGGAATAATGTCATTGCTGTTTCTCTACCAAGTAGTCTGTAACCTTTATGAGAACAAGACCATGTCTTGTTTTGTGTTTTCTCATCATTATATTTCAGCATTTAGCAGTACGCTTGGTATAAAAAAGGCATTCAATACTTGTGGAATCAAAGACTAGACATGTAATTATATCTTCTAGCCTAATGGCAGTATACTTAGAGGTGCCACTTCCTCAAGAGTGTCAGTGTGATGAAGACATAAATACTCCAGAATAGAAGTCAGAAGATCTTTGTTCTTCTCTGCCCCATCTCAAACCCCACTTCTTAACTTGGTGGCATTTTCTGAATATCATTTTATACCCCTGTAACAATAATAATCTTTTTTCCATCTACTGTAAGTATTATTTCAAGAATCAATTGAGATAATAAATTTGAAACGGCTTTGTAAACTATGAAGTTATATATAAAAAATAAAGCTATTTATTTACAATATTCTCGATCATACATTTATAGGCAAGTCCACAACAGAATATTCATTCTCCGTGAAGGGTATTCGTTCTTCTGTTTTTTCAAGATACACAGTATTAATCCTGCACTAAGATATGCAGAACCCCATATTAAAAAACATGCATCAACTCAGGGCCCAGAAAATGTTCATGCCTGGGCACACATCAAGTAACTGTAGATACAGTGTCTGCATGCCACTGCATATTTACAATACATTTTTATTCATTCGCTCTTTCCTGCCTTAATTTTTCTGTCAGCCTGAAAAGTTGCTTTTTATTCATGCCATGGTCTTATTTTCTGCAACTGCCTCTTGGAATACATTATTATTGATATTTTGCATATTGTGGATATAGCACTTTTCAGTATGAAAATTCACTTTTCATGCTGATCCTATGTTTTCTAGGTCTGCTGTCTAGAATACATTATTATTAACAACATCTTGGAGTCTACCGTTTTTCATTTGGCAATTCTTATCCTCAGGATTGTTCAAAATATATCCAGTATAATTAATGCTTTCAGCATCCTCTCAGATGTTGGTGTGTAAGAAAATTTCCATTTAATATCTAGAGGTAGAAGAAACTGTGTTCAAATTTTGCTGTTTTGGGAAATACATGTTTGCAGAATGACTTGAAGTTTTCCTCAGAGCTTTTCTCTTCTTCTCTTAACACTCTAAATAGTCATCAACTACACAAAGCTTTGAGGTTTTTGACATTTTGTTCAGGGCCAGAATTGTAACTCATTTGTTTAGTGAGTCTTAGTAACCCTTTGCTCACTGATGATGGTCAGGCAAGAATCCCTCTAGAATACAAAGAGATGAGCATCCTTAGAAATGTGCTTTCCATCCGTTTCCTCAATATGTTTACCCAGTGACACTTTGTTAGATCCGCCATTCATTCCTTCTGAGTTTTATATACACACGTAGGCTTTAGAGGTACATTTCAATTGCCTGTAAAAAATGAACTATATAGTTGCTTCAAAAAGGGATTTTCCTGTTCTATTTTAGGCCCAATATCAGATCTTGAACAGGAATCAAGTGTATCAGAGGTGAAAAGAATGAGTAGAATGCAGTCTTTCTCCCTCCTCTTCAGTCTCAGACCATCCTGCTGTTAGGACGTTCGTGTTGCCTCTGTTACTTCATTTGTTCAAATATTCCTACCATAAATGCACTTCTTATCTGTCTTATTATCTAACTCTTGTTTTGCAAGGAAACACTGCAACTGTTATCTTTGTGGTAATTGTTCATGAGAGTTTTGAGCTGCCACAAAAAACTTGGTTAAACCCTTCATGGATATCCATATAATCTTAAGCCTAGAAAATGAGTTGCATGTGTTTGTCTCTGGTGACTTTCAGAACATAAAATCTGACATCTTTGAGCATTTATGAAGGGACAAAATTCTAGTTTCAGTTGCTGATGGTATTCCAACTGACAAATAGATTGTTGACAGTTGTAAAGGAACTTACTCATTTTATGATATCTTTAGGTGTTTTTGGTCTCTAAGAATGCCCCAGGGTAAAATTAGAAGGCCACGCTTCTATCATTTGATACTTTTTATAAGTGCAATTGGTAGGCTGTGTATTCAACTAATGAAAGCTAATAAGGAAACTTTACAATTCTATGTTCATGTAATTACTATTTTCTGTTGGACTGTGTAGGTTGATTGGATCCATAAAAAATGTTGAGAGAGAATCTTAAACATATCAAAGTCTAAAGGTTTTGAATATTTTTTTCCCTAACATCTTTTGCTCCTGGATCTTACTCAGTTGTTATTGCTTTCTTATAGCCTAGATTTGTTCTTTTTGTTTCAGTTCATTTTTATTTTGGTGGAGTTTCTCTAGTGATTCTAGTCACAAAGTCATGGGGTAAACTTTCTAATTTTTTAAAAATGTTTGAAGATGATTTTATTTTCTCTTCATAATAGGCTGATGTTTTGGATATTTATAGATTACTCAGTTTATATTTTATTTCTCCAATCCAGTTCCAGCTCTGAGGACATTATCTTCTAACATAAAACTTGGCTGATAAGACCTCTAATAGTTGTTTGGATCTTATTCCTTTGTAGAAAATCTGTTTTTTCCATAAAAAACAGAATTTTTAGAATTTTCTCTGAATTTCTGAAATGTTGGTTATGTAACTAAGATGGAGTCTTAGTTTCATACTAGTAGCAGTCTCCATGTTTACTCCATCTCATGCTATAAATGCCTTTTTCAAGAAAATTTCTATTCATTTATTTTCTGTTCTCCTTCCTTATCCTTGTCATCTCCTAGTATTCCTGTCATATCTTTGGGAGCTCCAGGTCTTTTAACATTATTTTACATATATATATTCTTCTCCCATTTTTCCTAACATATGAAGAGATCTCCTTGATTATTTGTCTTTTAGGTTACTAGTTTGGTCTTCACCAGTATCCATCTTATTTTTGCCAAAAACTGTGAATGGTTTGAGATTTCAGCCTACTTGTGGCTCACAAGTTAGCCTCTCAAAGTTTCATAGAAACACAAGACTCTTGAGTTAGAGACTAAGAAATATATTACTCGTGGCATTGCAGGTAGCATGAGCACCAATGTATTTGTGTCAGTTCCCTTGCTCCTAAGTCCCATGGAGTGTCTGCTCAAACATGAGAGAAATTCTGAGCTTAAAGAACTGAAATATTTTAAAGTGGGCATGAAGCATGCCTGCCGTCTGCTCCAGGGGTGAATACCATCTCTATCATCCAAGGCTATAAATAAACCAGCCCTTTGCTCTGAAGGGAAACACTACCACTGTTTTCTAAGGCTTCTTATTATTCAAATATCCTTGAAAAAACAGTCCCAAACAAAAGGCAATCAGTGTTTTGTTTCACGAGATGTACTGACATAAGAGAAACTCAGGTATCTTCCATTCATTATTTTATCTATCCTTTAAATTTTTTCAACTTTGGAAATTTTTTAGTTTTCCGAATCTAATGTTTGTTCTCTGCCTGATTCATTTTTACAATTCTGTTCTTTTATGGGGTGAGGAAGTACAATAGTATCTCAGGACACTTTAAAGTGATTTTTAAGAATTGTCTTCTGTTCTCTAGGTCAGTGCTTCTTGAACTTCAGTGTGCATATGTCACCTGGGGAATATGTTTAAATGCAGATTCTGATTCAGTAAGTTTGGGGTAGGGTTTGAGATTCTAAATTGCTAATAAAATCTTGGTGATGCCATGCTGTTCATCTTTGGGCAGCAAATTGACTAGCAGTGTCTATTATCTTTGTTTCTTCAGGAGCCAGTTCTGTTTGTTTATCTTAGATTAGCTTTTCATACGTTTAATTTTCTTCATTAATGTTGTCCATATTTATGAGTAGAGGTCTCAGATGAATAGTGATTGAACTATATAGTGAAAGTCTTTCCCTCAAAGCCCTCTCAATGGGAGATCTGACTCTAGATTCCTTCTCAGAAAAAGAAAATTTACTAGAAGCTAACAATGGAATAAGTACCTCCAAAAAAAGTTATTTCTCATGATACAATAAGAGCAATGCCAAAAAGTGTCAACTTTTTCAGAACTCTGAAAATATCTAAAGGCTTGCAACAATTCAAGGAATATTTATTCAAGAAAAACGGCTGAATTTTAGTAACAACAGCGAGTCTTGTGGCATTTTGACCTGACCAGTTTATACCCCCATTTCCCCTGTTCCCAGTGTTGTATCAGTAGTAGCCTTGAAAACCATCAGTCTCGCAAACACAGTGAAAGCCAGCAGCCTAACAGTCACCAGAGGGGAATAATTTGTTTTGAAGCCCCCAAAAGCAACATTTTCAGAATTGTCATTATTTGACTTTTCTGACCATCCCTGAAAACTTGCATTTCCGGGATGTACCATTATTTAACTGCATTTAGAGCCTGCTCAGTGCAAACAACCTTTTCTCTGGGAGTACTGATTGTTCAGAAACCATCAGTGGCAATTGTTTAATATCAAAGCTGCCTAAGAAGGCCATAAGGGTTGGGGAAACAAGAAGCTGACCAAAAGAATTAAAAGGAAAATCTGGGGAATGAGATGTCCATTGATTGGGGGCTTTGGGAAGCTCTAACAAACTTCTGAGAATATTGAAGTCCATTCACATATAAAGAACTGTGTACATGTCAAGGAAAGACCTGAGAAGTACCAAAATCTCACCTCTGGCTGATTTTGAATTGCTGGACAAACAGGAAGTGAATGTTAAGGCAGTGTTGTAAACTGACTGCCTGAGTGATACAGGCATGACCCAGCATGTACACACGGCCCCTTGGCTAAGTCTGGAGAACTTCTTGGTTCCAAGAATTTGAGGAAATCTCTGTATAATTATTAGATGACCAGTAAGCTAACAAAGAAGAAACTTCTGTGGCCACACATGATGAAGAATACAGACTTTATAAATTCAGGAAAGTCACTAAACAGAAAGCAACAATAACAAACACAGTTTTCCAAAGTTACCATATTATTGTATATGATTTAACATATCCTGTTGTCAACAAAAGATCAAAAGACATGCAGAGAAAAGAAAAAAGGTTTAGGTTATTCTAAAACATAAGGTATTAACAAAAAATCATACAGCCATACACTTGGCTTTTTCTCTAGAGCATGCTTTGCTAACAGTGAATCCCTTAATTTTAGATTTTTTTGCAACCTGAATATGTTGAGGATTTTCCAGATCATCAAGGCCTGTTTCCTTTTTGTTTAACAATTTATTTCTTTCCTCTTATATTGTACTATAAGCAGCAGGCAGAAGCCAGACTGTACCTTCAACACTTTGCTTGGATATTTCCTCAGTTAAATGTCCATTTCATCACTTACAAGTTAACTTTAATCACACCTGCAGAGTCCCTTTTGTCATGTAAGGTAATTTGGCAAAGATTTCAGGGGATTAGAGCATACATATCTTTGAGGGGTCATTATTCTGCCTAATACTCATTACCACAAAGAAAGCAGTAATTGAAGAATAGAGGAACAATAAGACATAAGATATATAGAAAACAAATAGTAAAATGGCAGACTTAAATCATACCTTATCAGTAATTCAGAGATTCCATTATATGTAAATAGTTGGAACACTCGAATCAAAAGGTAGAGATTGGCTAAATAGATTTTTTTGCTATTTTTTGTCTTTTTTAGTTTTTTTAATTGAAGTATCGTTGATTTAGTGTTTCAGGTGTATAGGAAAGTGATTCAGTTATATATATACATATAGATATCCTTTTTCAGATTCTTTTCCATTATAGGCTATTACAAGATATTTAATATAGTTCCCTGTTCTATACAGTAGGTCCTTGTTGTTTATCTATTTTATATATAGTAGTGTGTATCTGTTAATCACTCTTAATTTATCCTTCCCCCACCTTTCCCCTTTGTTATCCATAAGTTTGTTTTCTATGTCTATGAGTCTGTTTCCGTTTCATAAATAAGTTCATTTGTACTATTTTTTTAGGTTCCAGATATAAGTAATATCACATGATATTTGTCTTTCTCTGTCTGACTTCACTTAGCATGATAATTTCTAGGTCCATCCATGTTGCTGCAAATGGCATTATTTCATTTTTTCGTGGCTGAGTAATACTCCATTCTGTGTATAAATAAATATATACATATATACATATATATACACACATACCATATCTTCTTTATCCATCTGACTGTCTGTGGTCACTTAGGTTGCTTCCATGTCTTAGCCATTGTAAATAGTGCTGCAATGAGCACTGGGGTGCATGTATCTTTTCCAATTAGAATTTTCTCTGGGTATATGTCCAGGAAGGCAAAATAGATTCTTAATCTATTTTAAAAATCTACTCAACAACAGTAGTTGGCGATTTCAATATCCCACTTTAAAAAATGCATAGAAAAACTAGCTAGAAGATCAACAAGGAAAAGAACACCTGAACATTATTAGTCAGACCTAATGGACATCTAATAGAACACTCTACCAAACACCAGCAGGATATACATTCTTAAGTGCACATGAAACAGTCCCTAAAATAGACCATGGGTTTTTCCATTTAAAATACCTCAATAAATTTAAAAGGATTGAAATCATAGAAAATAGGCTCTTTGACTGTAACGGGATGAAATTATAACTCAGTAACAAATGATGATTTGGAAAATACACAAATATGTGGAAATTAACACCCTCCTGGATATGTGCCAATGAAGTAATCACAAGGGAAATTAGAAAATACATTGAGATGAATGAAAGTGAAAACACAACATACTAAAATGTATGAGATACAGTAAAATTAGTGCTCAGAGGGAAATTTATAGCTGTAAATGACTACTTGCAAAGAGAAGAAAGGGGCTTCCCTGGTGGCACGGTGGTTAAGAATCCATCTGCCAGTGCAGGGGACATGGGTTCGAGCCCTGGTCCTGGAAGAGCCCACATGCCATGGAGCAACTGAGCCTGTGCGCCACAGCTACTGAGCCTGCACTCTAGACCTGTGAGCCACAACTACTGAGACCGTGAGCCACAACTACTGACACCACATGCCACAACTACTGAAACCCATGCACCTAGAGCCCATGCTCCACAACAAGAGAAGCCACTGCAATGAGAAGCCCATGTACCACAACGAAGAGTAGCCCCTGCTCGCCACAACTAGAGAAAGCTTGTGTGCAGCAACGAAGACCCAATGCAGCCAAGTCAATTGATCAATTAAAAAAAGAAAGAAAAGAGAAGAAAGATCTCAGATCAAAAGCCTGACCTTCCACTTTAAGAAAATAGAAAAATAGGAAACTAAATCTCAAGCAAGCAGAAGGATGTAAACAATAAAAATTAGAGTGAAAATAAATGAGACGTAGAAAAGCAATAGACAAAAATCAAACAAAACATTGGTTCTTTGAAAAGATCAGCAATTTCGTTTCTTTTTATGGCTGAGTAATATTGAGTTATTTGCAGTGAGGTGGATGGACCTAGAGTCTGTCATACAGAGTGAAGTAAGTCAGAAAGAGAAAGACAAATACCGTATGCTAACACATATATATGGAATCTAAGAAAAAAATGTCATGAAGAACCTAGGGGTAAGACGGAAATAAAGACACAGACCTACTAGAGAATGGACTTGAGGATATGGGGAAGGGGAAGGGGAAGCTGTGACAAAGTGAGAGAGTGGCATGGACATATATACACTACCAAACGTAAAATAGATAGCTAGTGGGAAGCAGCCGCATAGCACAGGGAGATCAGCTCGGTGCTTTGTGACCACCTAGAGGGGTGGGATAGGGAGGGTGGGAGGGAGGGAGATGCAAGAGGGAAGAGATATGGGAACATATGTATATGTATAACTGATTTACTTTGTTATAAAGCAGAAACTAACACACCATTGTAAAGCAATTATACTCCAATAAAGATGTAAAAAAAAAATCAGCAAAATTTATAAACCTTTAGCTAGACCAAGAAAAGAGGAAAAACTCAAATTAGGAAATCAGGAATGAAAGAGGGGACATTACAAAAATGAAAATAATTATTTGGTAATACTATTATAACTGTGTCCCTAAAAATAAATTCTTAGACATGAGCTACTAGAACTGACTGAAGAAGAAAGTGAAAATTGGAACAGATGTTTAAGAAAAGATTGAATTAGTAATCAAAATCTTCCCACAAAGAAAAGCCCAAGCCCAGATGACTTCACTGGTGAATTCTACGAAAGCTTTAAAGAAAAATTAATACCATTCCTTCATAAACTCTTTCAAAAGTTACAAAGGGAAGAAATAATTCCAAACTCATTTTATGAAGCCCTTATCACCTGTTTCTAAAACCAGTCCAGGACATCAAAAGAGAAGAAAATCAATATTCTTTATGAACATAAATGTAAAAATCCTCAACAAACGGGTAACAAACCAAACTCAGTAACATGAAACAAGGATTATACACCATGACCAAGTGGGATTTATCTAAGGAATATAAGGTTTGCTTAACATTTGAAAATTCATAAATGTATTATAACACATTAATAGAATAAAAGAAAAAAAACTACATGATTATCTCAATAGAAATCATCTCAGAAAAATCATTTCACAAAATCCAACACCCTTCATGATAACTACATTCAATAAACTAGGAATAAAAGGTAATTTCCTCTACTTGGTAAAGAGCATCTATTAAAAACCCATAGCTAACATCATACTTAATGGTGACAGGCTAAATGCTATTCCCCTGAGATCCAGATAGAGACCAGAATGTCCACTATCATGACTTCTATTTAGCATTGTACTGGAGGTTCTAGCCAGAACAATTAGGCAAGAAAAAGAAATCCCAATAGGTAAGAAAACTGTAAAGGTATCTCTAGTCAAAGATGACATCATTTTTATAAAACAGAGTGAAAAAAATAATGGATGAGGGGTGGTCTTTTTGGGGTGATAAAATTGCTGTGATGATTGCACAACTTTGAATATGGTAAAAACCCTCTAAATTGTTCACTTGAACAGGTGAATTTTATGTTGTGTAAATTGTATCTCAGAAAAATTCTATAGGAGAAGTTAATTGGAAGGTTAATGTTTTTAAAGAAAAAATAATTTCTGGCTGTTAAAGAAGAGCATGTCCTTTAATTTTTAAACAGATGATCACGGCTATCAAATCACTATGGTATTTAGATTCCATTTAAAGTAGAAATGAATGTGAGTTTTATGCCAATATATACAATAGATTGAAAATTATATCTCTGTCATTATTGAAACTTGTGATAAAAACTATGCTAAATTTAAAATGTGCAAAAGTGGAAAAAAAAAAAGCTTCCCAAGCTTCCCAGGGGTGGGGAATTGAACTGAATCTCTGTAATTTCTAGGGTATGGAGAGTTTTATGCTGGGAATAAAAACCTTTTGCTACTCAAAGGAAATCTTAGGATCAACAGCGTTGCCGGGGGTGGGGGGGGGTGTCCCCTGGGAGCTCGTTAGAAATGCAGAATCTCTGGCCCTACCCTGGACCTACTAAATCAGATTCTATATTTTAGAAAGCTGCCCAGATTCAATCCATAGGTGCGTTGAAGTTTGAGAAGCAAGACATAATACCTTTGACTCCTTCGTGGTTTAGCCACCTACCTTGGTTTCTCTTTTCTTCTGTATCTCCTCTGGGAATATGGAGTTACCTTAAAATCAGTTTTGCCTCTCAGGCTCCAATAATCCCCACGAGGAGCATACAGAGATAGAAACTATACTTTCTTTGATAGCGCATTCCTGACTTCAGCGTAAAGCCAGATTACCAGTTGATCTTTTTCCTCCCATGAGAAAAGGAGAGCCCCCCAGCTACCTCAGTTGTTTCAAGTGGAATTTTTAAATAGAGCAAGGCAATATTCATACTGACTCTTAGTTTTCCTTGATTCTAAGCTTGGAGATGCTTTTCTCACCTCTCTTTGGCAGGCCCCATACTTGCTTACCTCTGGGTTTGGCAACCTAACTACCTAACTATCCTTCCTCTGTCCATCCAGGTGTATCTGAGTTTTTGCAAGGTTTTAGATCCATAAATGCTGTTATTTCTTACTTATCATTGCTATCCCAGTTCCTTTCTATTACTGTTTTGGTTATTTTATTTATTCTGTAATTTCACTGGGATTTTTAAGAAGCAAGGGATTATAGAAGCATGTATTAATATTTTTGGCTTTTAATTTTTGTTACTTTTGTATGTGTGTAGGAATTTTTAATTTTGATCTATCAAACTGCATTTTTGTGTATTTTTGTCTTCTGTTTTTATGTGTATATATACATACAATATATATATTGTTTTTCTTTTGTTTAATTATTAATTTAAAATTTATTATATGCAGAACTTTTCAAATCTAGCTGAGATTTATGTTCATGATTATTGTATATTAAGTGTTTAAGATGACTGTTCTTTGTTTCCGATGTTACTAACCAGTTTTCCAGCTTTTACTTATTAAATATCTTATCTTTCAAGTTTTAAAATACAACCTTTTTCATGTTACCACAAATTTATTTGACCATGATATTGCTATAGTTCTACGAAATTTAAAAGCCACTATTGTTTTAACCTCTTTATCCACACATGCTAAATAAACTTTATGAAAATGAAATAGAATATGTATTTCCTTTAGCAGTGTGACAGTGGTTGTTGTTCAGTCAGGGACTTTGATAAGTAAAGTTTCTGTTTTTTTCTTCTCTGGTTGAAAGGTCTGTTATAATTTCGTTCTTTAAATATTGTTTGTTGAGAGTGTACTTAAAGTTGTGGCACATCTGTAAACATGCAGCTTCTTCCCTGAAAAATTTAAAATAAAGCAAACACTAAATAAGCTTTGTCAATTTACTCAAACTTACTTTCGAATTTGAGTGAGAGGCTTTAAATAAAATCTTATTAAAATCTTCAGCATAATTTTCCCTTTAATATTTTGATAAAATGATAGAGATCAAAGAATGACATGACCTGACACAATTTTATATGATTAAAGCATAGGCGAAAAGCCCTGGCATTTTACAAACAGTTTATCCCAATTCCTATATCTGATATTCACCTTTCATATATTCACAGCTGGCAAATGCCTAGTTTTAAGTAACGCATTTGTGTGTGACCTTTTAAGAAAATTATCAACATCTCTGTTTAGAGTGCAGAGGGCATGGATTTCACAGAGCATTTCCCACTAAATGGAGTATATTACTCCAATATCATGGCCATGTTGTCAGGAAGTGGCAGTTCATTAAGATAATGTGACCTTTAGAATATTCTTCCAACCTTTTACTATGTCTGTGGTAGTGGGATTTGTACTTTAATTTCTGTGGCTTTTTGATAAGTTGGAAATAAAATGTAACTGAAGGCTATACTCTTTATTTCCCTTCAGCTATACATTGTGCATAGGTTTTGTTTTTTCCCTTCGTCTAAAATGGCGAAAAATGTCAGGTGAAGGATTTTTGTTCGAACTAAAGATTATCTGCCAGGAAAATGTCTTTTAGAGTTAAAATCAAATTGGTAAGTTTATGCCTATTGTAGAAAGGAAAAAAGGGAGAAAATGGCTATGTAGAAGAAAGCAAAAATTGTTCTTTACTGCATTTTCAAAAAAGTTGAGAAGGGCCCATAAAGATTTTTCTTGTTTCGTGAGCACAATGAGAAAATATTTTTTCAGAGTGTTTGCTGTGGTAACTTAAAAGTGTTCATTCAGAGCCATCACTGAAAGTGGAAATTTGACTTCCAAACCCACTTTTATGGAGGAGCCAAAGTAAGCAAATTAATGGAAAGAGGAAAAGACGACTGTTCTGGTTAAGGCAGAGTGGCATTTCCCAGGAACAGTTTCTGGGTCACTTTGGTTTATTTATAGGATTGAATTTTATGATCATAATTGAATCTTCTCTTGAGTATCTTGAATATATCTATGGCCAAGTATTGTTTCTTTTTAAGTTGTAGACAGAGCATGTATGTTTCTTAATCACATCTTTGACAGTTTTAACATTGAAATTGTCTTTGTGATATATGTAAAATGGAACATTCATATTACACCCTTAGAGTGGCAACATTATGTACAATGGAAAAACCATATGGTGGCAAGAAAGCTGAGTTAGGGAGTTTATGGTTCTTTTACTGGATATGTGGCCTTTGACAAACTCTTTAGCTTCCTAAGCTCTAGTTTCTGTCAGAAAAATAACAGTGCAAGTTTGGAATGCATTCAGTTACAAGTAACAGTTAGAGTGGTTTTAAAAACGGAGGCTGATTTTTCTCATATAACCAGTTAGAGTGGTTTTAAAAATGGAGGCTGATTTTTCTCATATAACCAGAAGACAGTAAGTGGGTAGTCCAGGGCTGATGGAGATGCTTAATGCCGTCGTCAGGGACTCCATTATTTGTCTTTCCTGTTTGTAGTTGTGGCCCCGTTGTCACAAGATAATTGCTAAACTTTCATGTATCATGTCTGCCTTCCAGGAAGGCAGGAAGAAAAGAAAGGCAACATTTTTTTTCCTGATGAGGTTTCACCTTTTTATTGAGAAAAAAGATGATTCATTCCGAGTAGACTTCTCTCTGTATACTTCATTAGCCAGCATGATGTCACTTACTGTCTCCTAACTGCAAGAGAAGCTGAGATATCAAGCATTTAGCTTTCTGGACTCTACGTTGGAGGAAGACAAGGGAGAAAGCTGTTGAGAACAGGTATTGATTAAACTAATCTATAATATGGGCCACACATACTGTGTAAGCCAAGTCTCTTTAACAAACTGATGTTCTAGAAACAGTATCAATTCAGTGGAAAGGATTTAATATGACCATTATATTTTATTATAGCCCCATCTAATTGAGAATGTTATCTTTAGTCCTGAGTACATAGAAGAGTTAATGTACCTTCAAAAATATGTGGTGTGGATGTAAGTTGTGCTAACATAACGTCATGTAAGAAAGAACTGAAGGAAGTAGGGTTGTTTTACTTGGAGAAGAGAGGATTGATTTATTTTTATTTTTTAAGTAAAAGGGGGCTTTATTTATTTTTTGCTGTTCCACACAGCATGCAGGAACTTAATTCCCCGACCAGGAATTGAACATGTGTCCCCTGCAGTGGAAGCGCAGAATCCTAACCACTGGACCGCCAGGGAATTCCTGAGAGGATACGATTTAGTAGAGGCCTAAGAGTTATCCAAATATTTGAAAGAGAGAATATACTTACTGTGGGTTAATAAAACTAGCACCAGTGTGGAAGACAGATTTTAGGTCACTTTGAAAGAACTTGCTAAGAATCAGGGCTGTAAACTTCTGCTTGTGTTAAATTAGAAATGACATAACAATCTATTGACTCTGTAGATTGAGGATGGAAACTTCTCATAATGATGTTTACAGTCCCCTCCAACTCTAAGATTTTACAGTTCTTTCCATTTGTGATTATGGCCTGTATTAGTCAAGGTTCTCCAGAGAAACGGAAACAGTAGTGTGTGTGGTGTGTGTATAAGAAGGGATTGGTTCATATGAGTATGGAGGCTGGCGAGTCCCAGGGTCTTCAGGGTGAGGGGGCAAGCTGGAGACCCAAGAAAGCCAAGAATGCAGGTCCAGTTCAAAGGCTGGTGGGCTCAAGAACCCAAGAAGAGCTGCTATTTTAGTTCAAGTCTAAAGGCAGAAGAAAGCTGATGTCCTACTTCAAAGGCTATCAGGCAGGAAGAATTCTCTCTTACTTGGTGGAATGTTAGCCTTTTTGTTCTTTTCAGGCCTTCAGCTGATTGGATGAGTCCCACTCACTTTAGAGAGGGCAATCTGCTTTACCCAGTCTACCTATTTAAATGTTCATCTTATCCACAAGCATCCTTACAGAAACACCCAGAATACTGTTTGATCAAATATCTGAGCACCCTGAGGTTCAGTCAGGTCAACACATAAAAGTAACCATCACATAGCTCAAATGGATAATACTTCAATGGTATATTCATTTTATATTGCTACATAGCAAATTACTACAACTTATTGGTTTAAAACAATACAACTTTATTATCTCAGTTTCCATGGGTCAGGAGTTCAGGCTTAGCTTATCAGAGTCTATGGCTCTGGGTTTCATAAGACTACTGTCAAGATTAGCCAGGCTGTATTTCTTTCTGGAGCTTGTGGTCCTCTAAAGGCGGTTGTTGGAAGAATCCAGTTCCTTGTAGCTATGGAAATAAGGCTCTCAGCTCCTAGAGTTCACCCGCAGTTCTCTACCCTGTGGTGCTCTCCAAGGACAGTTAATATAGCAGCTTGCTTCTCCAAGCTCACTAGAAGAGACTCTCACTTTGGTCAGCTAAGACAGTCTTACATAACATCATCTAATCATCAAAGTGACATTCTTTGTTATATTCTATTATTTAGAAACTAGACACACTAATGGAAACAATGTTGCACAAAGATATGGACTAAGAGTCATAAATTAAATTATTGGGGTCACCCTAGAGTCCACCACAGATGGTTCTTGGAATTGGCTTTTGAAATGCAGTGAAAGTTAAACTTAACTGTAGCGTTCATATATCCGGTTGGCTCCAAAGCTTAATTAAAGACCAATTGAACAATTAAAGAGAAAGCTTGACAAAAGGAAAAGAGATGTTTTCATTCCTAATTTTAGTTAATAGAAGTTGCTTTGACACTGGCTGTTTTGGAATAGTGATGATGTGACTTTAAGGTCATGGGTGATTTTTTCTTCCTAAGATATTACTCATTCAAAAATGACCTAATTAGGCAAAGGCTCTCGTGTTCCAGATTCCATCCATTAGGAAAAGTAAAAAGGCAGAAAATAATAAATACAAACTACAAACCTGGTCAGGCTTTAATGATCTTGTCACTCTTTTACAGTCATTATCAACCCAATAAAAGTGCTTGCAATAACCATCCCAATATTCAGTTTAATGGAGTGATGTCTACTTGAAAAGCCAGAGCAACTCAAGATGTACTCCTACAGCTCAAAGTAAACAGAATATGCTAGTCCTTCTTCTACCCGAGCCCCTGCCACTGAATCTCCAAATATTTTCATGGTGGGGCTAATATCTCAGAAAATTCCAGTAATGTAGGAGTCTGTGTTTTCCCTGACTTCCTTCACTACTCTTACCCTATTGACAATTTATAACCTCTGCACCATCTGGGGAACAGACTGTGGGCTGCCAAGTAGACCCATTAACATTCCCCTCCAGGAACTCTTGCTGTTTAATTAGGCTGTCTGCTGTATTCAGGCACTGAGAGCCTTGGGTGGCTGTGTAACAAATCCATGACTCCATGCATTCAGATGTCAAGGTCACTAAAATTCCTGTTTGATACTCAAGACAAGAAAGGGAATCCAGATCCAGATCGTTGGCTGCTAAACCCAAATCAATGACTTCACCTTAAAGGAGACTTTCTGTACTTAATTGAGACACTAAGTTATCCCCCACTGAGTTCACAGCTGTCTCTACTGTGTCATTTGAGAACATTCTAACCCTTAGGCTGTCAGATCTGCCTTCAGGCCAACCTTCTTGTCAGAACTAGTCAATGATGTTTGTAGAATACTATCTAAACCCAATACTGAGATTACTATATGTGCCATAATTAAATGCATCCAGTTAATTACACTCTCTGAGGACAGATTGTTCAAAGTGTTAGCATTCCAGACATATTTAAGTAGAACAAATGGTCTCCTTTTCAAATGCCAAATTGATGAAGTTCTACTGTAAGAAAAATACCTCTCAAATGAGTGGTTTGGTTAACTTGAATAAACATTTTCTAACTATTAATAGTTAAAAGAAAGAGGAAAATGGTCATAATGCAAAATATATCAACTCAGGGTTTTCCAAGTTCAGGGACAGAGCCATCATAAGTATTCATCAACTGACTCTAATACTTCTTGGATGAGCTAAGTATTCATCTGTTGATTTTTTTTTTTAATGTGGACCATTTTTAACGCCTTTATTGAATTTGTTACAATATTGCTTGTGTTTTCTGTTTTGGTTTTTTGGCTGAGAGGCATGTGGGATCTTAGCTCCCCTACCAGGGATCGAACCTGCACCCTCTGCATTGGAAGGTGAAGTCTTAACCGTTGGACTGCCAGGGAAGTCCCTCATTCATCTGTTGATTAATTCATTCATCAAATAACCATGAAGACAAAATATGATTACAGTGATAAGGAGACATACCTGCTTCCATAAGATCTCAATTCAAAGTGTTGAACTAATCTGGTAAATAGGAATATATTCCCTGAGGAAGCTATTTGAACTGATGAGATAGGAATGATAAATTTGGGATACTGAGGCAACATGCAAGGGAGGGAAACAGAGCTTTCTGAAAAGAGAAAAACACATGTAGATGCCCTGTTTTGGAGGAGCAGGTACATCTGAAAGAAGGCCAGCAAAGCTGGTTTTCAGAGAGAATGGGGAATTACAACATGTGAGGTCTAAGGAAAGGCTTCCTAAGTTGACCTAAAATATTAATCTTAAACTATTTTATCTACTGAAGCTAGAGAATCACCTTCCAGGAGTATCTTTAACATTAAGACCTGTTCTCTTTTCTTCAGGCTGTCTAAACTCAACCCTGCCTCTCACTAAGAGAAAAATTAGTGAATAGATCAGTGGGCTCAGTTTTGCATTTTCCCCCACCTACCAATCTTGAATAATAATCTTCATAATCCTCCTAGTGAACTTAGAGGGAGTTACCAGTGGCCTTGCTCTAAAATGGATCTTTTCTTGTAGTGCATCACAATCCTTGGGCCAGGGAATAATTATTGGTATTAAACTTTAAATAAAATAACAATACCTTGTGTGAAGACAAAGCTTTTCAGAGCTCTTATGCCTGTTTCTGTATTTACTTAGTTTGTCTTCAGATAATTTTTAATAAGCCCTTTTTCCCAATTCTGCTTAGGAAATGAAATATTCTGTTATATAATTAGTTTTCCTTGGTGATTACATATGTCAATAGTGGATGTTGAGCTGTGTTTGATTCCAATTTGTTTAAAAAAAAAGATTCCCCCACAACTGCATTAATCAAACACTCATATGCTCTTTTTTTCAAGAGAGAGATGGAAGTTCATTGGTGACAAGAGAGATAGTTGGGGATCAATGTATTAATCTCCCCTTTCCTCCAGTGATTTTAGTTATAAAGATATATGGAGGAAAAAAAAAGAAAACTTTTAAAGCACAAATAGAATTTCATCTACTTGTTCCAAGAATGCTGTGATACGATCTCTATTTTGTAGGCTTCACTAACAAAAAAAAGTTACAAAGTGTGAGTGATCTGTCAAATACCGAACAACGGGCAGATGCTAGATCTGACATACAGCATTGTTTTAAAGACTTTCAATTCATACTTTTGCTCTGGATATTTCTTCAAATTTTGTCTTAATTTTATTTATAATGTTCTCTTTTAAAAATTAATATTCATATAGGTAATATAACTGAAAATGATGCAAATATAACACAAAATGTCTTTAAAATCTGGGCATCATAGTTATTAGTTGTATTATACTAGCTATTAACTTATATTAGCTACAAGGTGTATAGTAGAATAAGATCTGGGAGCCAAAGTGGACCACAAAGATAGGTTCAAGATGGCAGAGTAGAAGGATGTGCACTCACTCCGCTTGAGAGAGCACCGGAATCACAGCTAACTGCTGAACAGTCATCAAGAGGAAGACACTGGAACTCACAAAAAAAGATACCCCACATCCAAAGACAAAGAAGAAGCTGCAACAAGATGGTAGGAGGGGCGCAGTCACAATAAAATCAAATCCCATAACAGCTGGGTGGGTGACTCACAAACTGGAGAACACTTATACCACAAAAGTCAACCCACTGGAGTGAAGGTTCTCAGCCCCACGTCAGGCTTCCCAACCTGGGGATCCAGCAACAGGAGGAGGAAATCTTAGAGAATCAGACTTTGAAGGCTAGTGGGACTGGATTGCAGGATTTCAACAGGACTGGGGGAAAAAGAGACTCCACTCTTGGAGGGTACACACGAAGCAGTGTGCACATCGGGACTCAGGGAAAGGAGCAGTGACCCCATAGGACACAGAACCAGACCTACCTGCTAGTGTTGGAGGGTCTCCTGCAGAGGCAGGGGGTGGCTGTGGCTCACCATGGGGACAAGGACACTGGCAGCAGAAGTTCTGGGAAGTACTCCTTGGCGTGAGCCCTCCCAGAGATCACCATTACCCCACCAAAGAGCCGGGTAGACTCCAGAGCTGGATCGTCTCAGGCCAAACAACTAGCAGGGAGGCAACCCATCCCCACCCATCAGCAGACAAGTGGATTAAAGTTTTACTAAGCTCTGCCCACCAGAGCAACACCCAGCTCTACCCACCGCCAGTACCTCCCATCAGGAAGCTTGCACAAGCTTCTTAGATAGCCTCATCCACCAGAGGGCAGAGAGCAGAAGCAAGAAGAACTACAATTCTGCAGCCTGTGGAAGGAAAACCACATTCACGGAAAGATAGACAAAAAGGCAGAGGATTTTGTTCCAGATGAAGGAACAAGATAAAACCCCAGAAAAACAACTAAATGAAGTGGAGATAGGCAACCTTCCAGAAAAAGAATTCAGAATAATGATAGTGAAGATAATCCAGGACTTCAGAAAAAGAATGGAGGCAAAGATCGAGAAGATGCAAGAAATATTTAACAAACACCTAGAAGGATTAAAGAACAAACAAACAGAGATGAACAATACAATAGCTGAAATAAAAAATACACGAGAAGGAATCAATAGCAGAATCACTGAGGCATAAGAACAGATAAGTGACCTGGAAGACAGAATGGTGGAATTCACTGCCCTGGAACAGAATAAAGAAAAAAGAATGAAAAGAAATGAAGACAGCCTAAGAGACCTCTGGGACAACATTAAATGCAACAACATTCACATTATAAGGTTCCCAGAAGGAGAAGAGAGAGAGAAAGGACCTGAGAAAATATTTGAAGAGGTTAGAGTCAAAAACTTCCCTAACATGGGAAAGGAAATAGCAACCCAAGTCCAGGAAGTGGAAAGAGTCCCATACAGGATAAACCCAAGGAGAAACATGCTGAGACACATAGTAATCAAATTGACAAAAATTAAAGACAAGGAAAAATTACTGAAAGCAACAAGGGAAAAATGACAAGTAACATACAAGGGAAGTCCCATAAGGTTAACAGCTGATTTCTCAGTAGAAATGCTAGAGTCAGAAGGGAGTGGCATGAGAAATTTAAAGTGATGAAAAGGAAGAACCTACAACCAAGATTACTCTGCCCGGCAAGGATCTCATTCAGATTCGATGGAGAAATCAAAAGCTTTACAGATAAGCAAAAGCTAAGAGATTTCAGCACCACCAAACCAGCTCTACAACAAATGCTAAAGGAACTTCTCTAAGTGGGAAATACAAGAAAAGAAAAGGACCTACAAAACCAAACACATAAAAATTAAGAAAATGGTAATAGGAATATACATATCGATAATTACTTTAAATGTGAATGGATTAAATGCTCCAACCAAAAGAAACAGGCTCGCTGAATGTATACAAAAAGAAGACCCATATATATGCCGTCTACAAGAGACCCACTTCAGACCTAGGGACACATACAGACTGAAAGGGAGGGGATGGAAAAAGAAATCCGATGCAAATGGAAATCAAAAGAGCTGGAGTAGCAATACTCATATCAGATAAAATAGACTTTAAAATAAAGAATATTACAAGAGACAAGGAAGGATACTACATAGTGATCAAAGGATCAATCCAAGAAGAAGATATAACATATATATCTATATCTATATATATGAGCATCTCAATATATAAGGCACCTGCTAACAGCTATAAAAGAGGAAATCAACAGTAACACAGTAGTAGTGGGGGACATTAACACATCATTTACACCAAGTGCACAGATCATCCAGACAGAAATTGAATAAGGAAATGCAAGCTTTAAGTGACACCATAGACCACATAGATTTAATTGATATTATAGGGCATTCCATCCAAAAATAGCAGATTACACTTTCTTAAGTGCACATGGAACATTCTCCAGGATAGATCACATCTTGGGTCACAAAGCAAGCCACAGTAAATTTAAGAAAATTGAAATCATATCAAGCATCTTTTCTGACCACAACGCTATGAGATTAGAAATCAGTTACATGGAAAAAAATGTAAATGACACAAACACGTGGAGGCTAAACAGTATGTTACTAAATAACCAAGCGATCACTGAAGAAATCAAAAGGAAATCAAAAAATACCTAGAGAACAATTACAACAAAAACATGGTGATCCAAAACCTAAGGGTTGCAGCAACAGCAGTCCTGAGAGGGAAGTTTATAGCAATACAAGCCTGCCTCAAGAAACAAGACACAGCTCAAATAAACAATTGAACCTTACACCTAAAGGAACTAGAGAAAGAAGAACAAACTAAACCCAAAGTTAGTAGAGGGAAATAAATCATAAAGATCAGAGCAGAAATAAATGAAAGAGAAACAAAGGAAACAAGAGCAAAGATCAATAAAATTAAAATCTGGCTCTTTGAGAAGATAAACAAAATTGATAAACCTTTAGCCAGACTCATCAAGAAAAAGAGGGAGAGGACTCAAATCAATAAAATTAGAAATGAAAAAGAAGAAGTTGCAATGGACACTGCAGAAATACAAAGCATCCTAAGAGACTACTACAAGCAATTCTATGCCAGTAAAATGGCCAACCTGGAGGAAATGGACAAATTCGTAGAAATGAATAACCCTCCAAGACTGAACCAGGAAGAAATGGAAAATATGAACAGACCAATCACAAGTAATGAAATTGAAACTCTGATTAAAAATCTTAAAAAAAAAAAAAAAAGAGTCTTCCAACAAACAGAAGTCCAGGACCAGATGGCTTCACAGGTGAATTCTATCAAACATTTAGAGAAGAGCTAACACCCATCCTTCTCAAACTCTTCCAAAAATTTGCAGAGGAAGGAACACTCCCAAACTCATTCTATGAGGCCACCATCACCCTGATACCAAAACCAGACAAAGATACTACAAACAAAGAAAATTAGAGACCAATATCACTGATGAATGTAGATGCAAAAATCCTCAACTCAGTGCTATCAAACAGAATCCAACAACACATTAAAAGGATCATACACCATGATCAAGTGGGATTTATCCCAGGGATGCAAGGATTCTTCAATATATGTAAATCAATCAATGTGATACACCATATTAACAAATTGAAGAATAAAAACCATATGATCAACTCAATCGATGCAGAAAAAGCTGTTGATAAAATTCAACACTCATTTATGATAAAAACTCTCCAAAAGTGGGCATAGAGGGAACCTACCTCAACATAATAAAGGCCATATATGACAAACCCTCATCATTCTCAATGGTGAAAAACTGAAAGCATTTCCTCTAAGATTAGGAACAAGACAAGGATGTCCACTCTCACCACTATTATTCAACATAGTTTTGCAAGTCATAGCCATGGCAATCAGAGAAGAAAAAGAAATAGAAGGAATACAAATTGGAAAAGAATTAAAACTGCCACTGTTTGCAGATGACATGATACTATACATAGAGAATCCTAAAGATGCCACCAGCAAACTACTAGAGCTAATCAATGAATCTGGTGAAGTTGCAGTATACAAAACCAATGCACAGAAATCTCTTGCATTCGTATACACTAACAATGAAAGATCAGAAAGAGAATTAAAGGAAACAATCCCATTCACCTTTGCAACAAAAAGAATAAGATACCTAGAGATAAACATACCTAAGGAGGTAAAAGACCTGTACTCCAAAAAGTATAAGACACTGATGAAAGAAATCAAAGGTTACACAAACAGATGGAGAGATATACCATGTTCTTGGATTGGAAGAATCAATATTTTGAAAATGACTATACTATGCAAAGCAATCTACAGATTCAATGCAATCCCTATCAAATTACCAGTGGTATTTTTTACAGAACTAGAACAAAAAATCTTAAATTTGTGTGGAGACACAAAAGACCCCGAATAGCCAAAGCAGCCTTGAGGGGAAAAAACGGAGCTGGAGGAATCAGACTCCCTGGCTTCAGACTATACTACAAAGCTACAGTAATCAAGACAGTATGGTACTGGCACAAAAACAGAAAAATAGATTAATGGAACAGGATAGAAAGCCCAGAGATAAACCCACACACCTATGGTCAACTAATCTATGGTAAAGGAGGCAAGGATATAAAATGGAGAAAAAGACAGTCTCTTCAATAAGTTGTGCTGGGAAAACTGGGCAGCTACATGTAAAAGAATGAAATTAGAACACTCCCTAACACCATACACAAAAATAAACTCAAAATGGATTAGAAACCTAAATGTAAGACTGGACACTATGAAACTCTTAGAAGAAAACATAGGAAGAACCCTCTTTGACATAAATCACAGCAAGATCTTTTTTGATCCACCTCCTAGAGTAATGGAAATAAAAGCAAAAATAAACAAATGGGGCCTAATGAAACTTCAAAGCTTTTGCACAGCAAAGGATACTACAAACAACACAAAAAGAAAACCCTCAGAATGGGAGAAAATATTTGTAAATGAATCAACAGGCAAAGGATTAATCTCCAAAATATATAAATAGCTTATGCAGCTCAATATTAAAAAAACAAACAACCCAATCAAAAATTGAGCAGAAGATCTAAATAGACATTTCTCCAAAGAAGACATACAGATGGCCAAGAAGCATATGAAAAGCTGCTCAACATCACTAATTATTAAAGAAATGCAAATCAAAACTACAATGAGGTATCACCTCACACCAGTTAGAATGGGCATCATCAGCAAATCTACAAACAACAAATGCTGGAGAGGGTGTGGAGAAAAGGGAACCCTCTTGCACTGTTGGTGGGAATGTAAATTGATATGGCCATTATGGAGAACAGTATGGAGGTTCTTTAAAAAACTAAAAATGGAATTACCATATGACCCAGCAATCCCAGTACTGGACATACACCCAGAGAAAACCATAATTCAGAAAGACACATGCACCCCAGTGTTCACTGCAGCACTATTCACAGTTGCCAGGACCTGGAAGCAACCTAAATGCCCATCAACAGATGAATGGATAAAGAAGAGGTGGTACATATATACAATGGAATATTACTCAGCCATAGAAAGGAATGAAACTGGGTAATTTGTAGAGACGTGGATGGATTTAGAGACTGTCATACAGAGTGAAGTAAGTCAGAAAGAGAAAAACAAATATCGTTTATTAACGCATATATGTGGAACCTAGAAAAATGGTACAGATGAACCGGTTTGCAGGGCAGCAGTAGAGACACAGATGTAGAGAACAAATGTATGGACACCAAGGGCAGAAATTGGCAGAGGGTGGTGGTGGTGGGATGAAATGGGGGATTGGGAGTAACATGTATACCCTAATATCTATAAAATAGATTACTAATAAGAACCTGCTGTATAAAAATAAATAAAATTCAAAAAAAGAAAACAAAGGAAAAAAACAAAGTGGACCACAAGCTGTATGTGAATTTTTAAAGGAATTCTTTAAAAAGGCATATTTCAGAAATTTTATAAATAGTTATGTGGTCATCATCCATTTTTTCTTCTTTTACTTTTATATTTGTGAATATGATGCAGTTAAGAAAAGAGCAGAGCAGGATAATATCACTCATTAAAATGCCAGGAAATATTAGCAGTCGGACCGACCTACATGAATTGGAATTAGTTCATGTGCCGATGAAAAAGCGAATGGTCTTTTCATAAGTCAGTAATTTAAGCAGTAGGGAAAGTGTTCTGTGAGCAGGATTGTCATCAGTTGGTTTTATTATTCAGTGAAAATAAACTGAGAAAATAAATCTAAACTGGAATTTTAAATAGAGAAATATTCAATTACAGATGTCTATTGCTGTTACATATGTTTTCCTGTCTACAGTCCTCATTCATAAACACCTCAAATACACAGCCTTGTGTTCTTCCTCTAAGGCTGCCTACAGTGGTGGCAAAAGGAATTAGTACTTTACACTTCCATGTAGGAAGAAAGAGAATGTGAGGAAAAAGACACTAGCAGTGCCCACATTTGAGTCAAGAGACTTCTAAACTTTAGACCTTTTTCAGCCTCAGGAAATTCAGATAATTTCTTTTGTCTTCTGTTTATTTCCCATCGGTATGTAATAAAATCAATAATTCATTTTAATCTGGCCAATTGTGCAAAAATATTTTTTTTAAGCCACAAAATGATATGTTGTAGCTAACCCATGAGCTAATGCTCATGTATTTCTGCGTTTTGGCCATTTTTAAGTTCTAACGAAAGCCTTGCATTAAAGAGATAGACGCGCTTCGGTAAATATAGAAGTCTCCAACTGCATTCAAACAGATGAGATTTAAACCATGACTTGTGCCCATACATCACGGCAACAGAAGAGCTTAAGCACAGGTGTGAGAGAGACACAGACATTTCTTGGTAAGTTTAAGAAAGAAAAACAGAAAAGGAATCTTTATTTTGTTTAACAGTTCAAAAAAAGTAACTCTTGGAACAGTAGAAAGAGATGGTATGGCAGTAACTTTGAATGAAGAGAGAATTGACATCCAGTGCTTTGAATCTTTTCTCATTTTAGCCTGACTATTGGGTGAAGTAATAGCAATAGCAACCTCACTTTGAAGCAAAACCAGAGGAACTTGTTTTGGTTACAAAATGTACTCTTGCCATCCTGACAGGATTATTGATAGATAAAGAAACTCAAGGTCATAGGCCTTGATGTTTTGCTCATTCTATGGTAATCTTATTTCTGGAGATTGTTGGCTCAGCTAGTTCTTAGCTAGATGCTGGGAAGATAAATTTGAACTTGGGCTTGTGACACCACTTAACTTGTAATAATGATTGTTATCAGTGTCTCTCCATCCTGTTTGGAGGGCAGGAAGTTTGGCTAGGTGTGTGTGGTTTTTTTCCCAACTGTGAATGACATTTGATTTGCCCAGCTATTTCTCCCAAAGTGGTGGCTAGGAATTACTACTATTATAGAACTATAAATGCATTTAGGGCAAAAGAATGATATTGAACCATTTTTCTCTAGCTGTAATGTGGTTAGTTTTTTTTGTTTGTTTTTTTCGATTCCATAGGCCTAATCCTAACCAATCCATTGGCAAAATTTACCTGTTGAATTTTTTTTTAATCTAGGAAACTCATTTTATTTACTAAAGAACATTTTTTTACTTTGGGATTAAAAATATATTTCTATAAAATGATTTTGTTCTACCTATATTTTTGTGAAATAGAGCAGGATAAGGTCTTATGCTGAAGCAGTGGAAATGCACAGTACTGAGAAACTCAAGCTAGTAGGTGAGAGTTCAGGAAAAATAGATAACAGAATAGTAAAGTAAAAGTAAGCAGTTTGGTTTTGAAGTTTGTTCTTCTACCTTTTCAGTTGAAAACAGACAACTCTAGAATAAGATCTTTTATATTAAGCAACTACAGTCAAATTTATCCAAATCAGTAAGGTTAATAATGACACCATTTTTAAACAGCCCTTTTTAACGGAGTGATCCAAATATTTTCATAATCCTTGGTGCTGCTGAGTTACTCTGTGCTGCTATCTCTGCAGCTCAGCTGTCAGTGCATAGTCAACATTCTTTAACTGTTAAAGCAGCATGAAGGTCAGAAATCCTGTATACCCAGGAACAAGGACCACCTCAGGAATTCACGTCAGGTCTCTTCACCCTGAAGTTGTCTAAAGCTTAGGTGGACAGACTTTTTTAGAGACAGGAATCAACAAGCCAGGTTATGGAGTTGTGTTGTAAAGATGGCATTATTGTTGGGGTTACGGTAGGTATTTGTTACCTATCCTAGGAAAAGAGTTAAACCTGGGGAAAAGGAAAAAGAAAACATACTTAAACAATGTAGTTTCTAGTCCACAAACATACTAAAATCAAATGATGATGTTAGTCACATTCATTTGTCTAAGGCCCAAGTCTAGAACATGTTGTTTATTTTCAATTGTATCAATCAGGAAACTGGGCATACTCAGATGGGGAAAAGTTGTAGGCAGGTCTAAGGAAAGTGTCCCAGGGCTAGCAACAAGGAAACTTTCATTGTCCTTTGCCTAGTGGGCAAGGGGAAAATGGATCAATAGTTCGAAAGAGAGTTGTGTAGAGGACATTACCGGAGGAGCTGTGGCCTTCAGTCAAGGAACAGGCCCAGCTTGCTGTGACCTGGCAGGGAGGAAGCTGAGGGATAAACACTCTAGTGTTACTCTCCTTCTGCCCATGATCTCCTACTGTTGCCTTTCATTGGACCAATCCAACTAAAAACTGGAGGGCTAGGGAGCTTATTGATGGAGGCCTCACAGGTCAACTTCTCTGGGCAGAGTGGGGCAGAGAAAGCTGGAGAGCCAATGAAAATTCTGCATATAAACCTTTCCTGGTGGAGCTGTGTGTGTAAAATATAAACTAAATTGGCTCAGCTTTAAGTGTAAAGAAGACTTTTGTTACCTTAAGAATATGATTTAATAATACATAGCGTGAAAAACTACTTCAGATAATCATTTCTTGATTTAAAGATTCTTGTTCAACAGTGATAATACATATTTATAGTACATATTGGAATAAGAAGTGAGGATAAACTTACAGATCGTCTAACCAGTATTTAACAAGACGGGAAGGTTGTTATAAGGCAGCTAGGGGACTTGGAAAATCAAGTGACTTTTGTGTCAGAACTGAGTTTAAATCCTGACTGGGGCATTACTACTGAGAACTTAGGTATTTTACTTAACCAGTGGGCACTATGCTGCTTGAATGACCTAGTGCTATTTTTTGTTATCAGGACTCCCTTGCTGAAGTCTTAATATAAATCACAGAAAATGCAAATATCAATTTTAGTATACCACTGAGCCTTGTAATCTTGCTTTAAAAATGTTAATGCCTGCTATTAGACTCCTTTTAGAGTAAAAAAACGAACCAATCTATATGGAGTTTATAAAGGAATATACTTTTTTTAACTACTGATGATCACATTCACTGATATTCATTAAAACATTCCAAAATGACATATAAGGTCTGGGTAATCCTAGTTTAAATGGATGACTCCCTACCAGACCTATCCCTGTTACCAGTGATAAGAATCAAGGCTGTATAATTCAAGTCATTTTAGACACATGTTCATGTTTGAAACAAGGAATGTAAGAGCAGAAGACAGTTTTCAACATATGGTAAGGTCTTTCAATGCAGCTGGCTGCAATTCTTGTCAAAGGTCATAGAGACAAAAAAGACACGTGCAGAAGTGGCTACGTTCTTCAAAAGCACATTCAGGAAATAACACTGTTATAAAACATATTCCCTGAAACAGAGAAAAATTACCCCTTTATCTATAATGCAGAGTGACTGGAAAGATGAATCTAAACTTGGTTATATAAGTTTCCATGTATCAGAGAACAGCAGAGAAACAGAGATGAATCAAGAAAGTCAGGAAGGCATGTACAGCAGAGAACAGTGTAACAGAATGTACTTTGAGATTCAACCTTAGTTAGTCCCTGGAGCTTCTATATTCACTGCACTCCAGAGAACAAGTGGAAATTCTGAAATGTAGCCATCCTGGAATGGCTGAAACAAGATGGCTATTCTGCCACTCTCCAGGACTGGGTGTATGGGAGGAGAGCTTGACTAGAGGATAGCCACATTATAGGCAAAGACACAGTCACAGTTTTCACAAAGAGTGACATTGTAGCCAGCATGAAGACAGAATAAGTTAGGATTCTTTTCTGACCCTCTACACTTGGGTTAGCCTGCTGTCCTGAGTACTCTCACACTTTAACATCATGCTGTGCTGCATGTAGTTATTTATCTGAGTTTTGCACTAGACTGGAAGTTCCATGAGGGGAGGGATTGTCTACTCCATGTGCTATCGGGTGCCTTGTACTGAACAAAGTGGATGTTCAGCACATGTTTGAGCAGTAGGAACAACCAAAAGGGCTTGTAACTAGAAAACGGATTGGACCAACTGGGGCTCTGTGACGCTGTGATTTATAATAATAACTATGTATACTTAATCCACTGTTCTGGGCACAGAGCTTCTAAAACTCTTGGAATTTCCTAAGATAAAGGTGTCTTTTGTTTTGTTAATGAGGTAGCTTTGGACCACACCTAAGGATGGGGGCTGTTTGCCAGGAGTACCAACCATGTGATTAGCAGGTTGGAACTTTCAGTCCATCTCCCTGACCCCTGGATTGAGTTCAATCACCAATGGCCAATGGTTGAATCAGTGTGCCTGTGTAATGAAGCCTCCATAAAATCAGAAAAGGATGGGGTTTCGAGAGCTTCCAGGTGGGTGAACACCTGGAGATCTGGGAAGAATGGTACCTTCTGAAGAAGATATGGAAACTCATCATCTTTTCCCCATACCTTGCTTTATGTGTCTCTTTCATCTGGCTGTTCCTCACTTACATCCTTTTATAATAAACAGGTAATCTAGTAGCTAAATTGTTCCTCTGAGTTCTTTGAGCTGCTCTAGTAACTTAATCAAACCCAAGGAGAGGGTTTTGGAACCTCCAATCTATAGCCAGATGATCAGAAGTGCAGGTGACAACCTGGACTGATGATTGGAATTTAAAGTGGTAGTGAGGAGGTGGCAGTCTTGAAGGAATGAGCCCTTACCCTGTGGGATCTTGCACTATCCCCAGGTGTTGTCACAGTTGAGTTGAATTGTAGGACACCAGTTGGTATCTAAAAATTGCTTGGTGGTGGGGAAACCCACCTCCACCTGGAATTGATGGACAGAATTGTAGGCTGATATAAGACTGCCTTTTTTACCCTGATGGATTTTTGGTAAGGTGGGATTTTTCCTTGATTAGTTTGAACACTCTTCCTGGAAGATATTGTTAATAAATGCTTGTTTGGAGAATGGATCCTTGAGTTTAGAGTTTATTCTGACAGAAGTGTATTCACTCTAGTTTATTCTTAAACTTTACTAGGATTCTATAAATTGTGAATATTGAGGCCCATCTGATATATTGATTCTTTTTTATTTTTTATTATATAAGTTTTAGGGGTACAGCATTATAACTTGACATCTGTATACACTACAGAGTGGTCACCACAAGTCTAGTTGCCATCCATCACCATACAATTGACCCCCTTCATCCATTTCATCTAATCCCCAACCCCTTCCCCTATGGTAAATACTGATCGGTGTATATATGGGTGAATTTTTGTTTTATTTAGGTTTGTTCTTTGAGATTCCATAAATGAATGAAATCATATGGTTTTTGTCTTTTTCTGACTTATTTCACTTAGCATAATACTTCAAGGTCCATCTGTGTTGTGGTTAATGGCAGATGTCATTTGTTTTTATGGCTGAGTAGTATTCCATTCTCTGTATGTGTGTGTGTGTGTGTGTGTGTGTGTACATGCCTGTGTGTACCACATTTTCTTTCTCCATTCATCCATCAATGGACACTTAAGTTGGCTACTGTAAATAATACTGCAATGAACATAGTGGGGCATATATCTTTCAAAATTAGTGTTCTTCAGATAAATACCCAGAAATGAAATAACTGAATCATATGGTACTTCTCTTCTTAACTTTTTTGAGCTGTCTCCATGCTGTTTTCCATAGTAGCTGTACCAATTAAGTTTCACCAACAGGACTGTTCTCCATATCCTCTCCAACATCTGTTTTTCATGTTTGATAATAGCCATTCTAACAGGTGTGAGGTGATAGATCTCATTGTGGTTTTGGTTTGCATTTTCCTAATAATTAACAATGCTGAACATTTTTTCATGTGCCTCCTGGCCATCTGTGTGTCTTCTTTGGAAAAAAAAAAAAGTCTATTGAGATCTTCTGTCCCTCTTTTGATCAGGTTTTTGTTTATTTGTTTGTTTTCTGGTTGTTGCTGAGTTGTGTGAGTTCATTATTTATTTTGGATATTAACCCCTTATCAGATAGATGATTTTGAAATACCTTCTCCCATTCAGTAGGCCTTTTCATTTTGGTGATAGTTTCCTTCCCTGTGCAGAGGATTTTTCATTTGAAATCCCATTTTTTTATTTTTGTTTTTGTTTCCCCTGCCTTTGAGTAAGAGCCACAAAATATCACTGACTGATGTCCATGAAGTTATGGCCTATGTTTTCTTCTAGGAGTTTTATGATTTCTGGTCTTTCTTACATTCAAGTCTTTAATCGATTTTGAGTTAATTTTTGTATGTGGTGTAAGATAGTGGGCTAGTTTCATTCTTCTGTATGTGGCTATCCAATTTTCTCATCACCATTTATTGAAGAGACTGTCCTTTCTCCATTGTATATTCTTTACTCCTTTGTTGTAAATTAATTGTCCATATATGTGTGGATTTATTTCTGGGCTTTCTATTCTGTTCCATTTATCTATGTATCTGTTTTTGTGCCAGTACATTATTGATTTAATTAATATAGCTTTGTAGTATAGTTTGAAATCAGGGAACATAATACCTCCAGCTTTGTTCTTTCTCAATGTAGTTTTGGTTATTCAGGACCTTTTGTGGTTCCATACAAATTTCAGAATTATTTGTTCTAGTTCTGTGCAATATACCATTGGAATTTTGATAGGGATTCCATTGAATCTGTAGATTGCTTTAGGTAATATGGACACTTTAACAATATTTTTCCAATTCATGAGCATGGGATATCTTTCCATTTATTTGTGCTTTCTTCAGTTGTTTTCATCAGTATCTTATTAATGTTCAGTGTACAGGTCTTTCACCTCCTTGGTTAAATTTATTTCTAGGTATCTTATTATTTCTGATGCAGTTATAAATAGAATTATGTTCTTAATTTCCCTTTCTGATAGTTTATTAGGTATAGAAATGCCACAGATTCCTGTATATTGATTCAGTATCCTGCAACTTTACTAAATTCATTTATCAGTTCTAACAGCTTTTTTGGGTGGATTCTTTAGGGTTGTCTCTATATAGTATCATGTCATTTAGAAATAATGAGCTTTCCTTCTTCCTTTCCAATTTGGATGCCTTTTTTTGTTCTAGTCTGATTGCAAGGACTTCCAATACTGTGTTGAATAAAAGTAGTGCGAGTAGGCATCCTTATCTTGTTCCTGATCTTTGATAAAAAGCTTTCAGCCTTTCACCTTTGAGTATGATGTTATCTGTGGATTTGTCATATACGGCCTTTATTATGTTGAGGTATGTTCCCTTTATACCCACTTTGTTGAGAGTTTTTATCTTAAATGGATGTTGAATTTTGTCAAATGGTTTTTCAGCATCTGCTGAGATGATCATATGATTTTTATCCTGTATTTTGTTAATGTGGTGTATCATGTTGCTTGGTTTTTGTGGATGTTGAACTATTCTTGCATACTTGGAACAAATCCCACTTGATCATGGTATATGATCCTCTTAATGTATTGTTGGATTCAGTTTGCTGATATTTTGTTGAGGACTTTTGCTTTTTTACATCCTATGTTCATCAAAGATATTTATTTATAATTTTCTTTTTGTGTATGGTGTCCTTGTCTGGTTTTTGTATTAGAGTCCTGCCAGCTTTATAAAGTGCTTGGAAAGTTTCCCTCCTCTTCAGTGTTTTGCAAGGGTTTGAGAAGGACAGGTATTAAGTCTTTGAATGTTTTGTAGAATTTTCCAGTGAAGCCTTCTGGTGCTGAGCTTATGTGTTTTTTTTTTGGATGGGGGGAGATTTTTTTTTACCTCAATTCTTTTACTAATATTCTGTCTACTTAGACTTTCTGTTTCTTCATGATACAGTCAAAAGATTGTAGGCTTCTAGGATTTATCCATTTCTTCTAGTTTGTGCAACTTGTTGACTTATATTGTTCATAGTAGTCTCTTATGATCCTTTGTATTTCTGTGGTGTCATTTGTAACTTCCCTTTCATCTGATTTTGAGTCCTCTCTCCTTTTTATTTGGGTAGTGTAGATAAAGATTTGTTGATTTTTTCCTTTTCAGTGAACCAGCTCTTGATTTTATTGACCTTTTCTATTTTTTTTTAAGTCTCTGTTTCCACTCCAATTTTTGTCTTTTCCTTCCTTATACTAATTTTGGGCTTCATTTGTTCTTTTTCTAGTTCCTTTAGATATAAATTTAGATTGAAAATTTTCTTGTTTCTTTACATAGGCCTATATTGCCACAAAGTTTCCTCTTAGAACCACTTTTGCTGCATCTCATAAATTTTGGTATGTTGTATTTGTTTTTCTCTAGATATTTTTTTATTTCTCCTTTGATTTCTTTGATAACCCATTGGTTATTCAGTAGCATGTTGTTTACTCTTCACATCTCTGTGGCTTTCCCCTTTTTTTTTCTTGTGATTGATTTCTAGCTTCATATCATTTTGGTTGGAGAAGATGCTTGACATGATTTCATTTTTCTTGAATTTGAAACTTGTGTAGTAATTCCTCCTGAGGAATGTTCCATATGCACTTAAGAATGTGTTTTCTGCTACTTTCAATGGAATGTTCTGTGTATATCTATTAATTCATCTGATCTAATGTGGAATTAGAGTCCTGTGTTTCTTTATTGAGGCTCCATGTGGATGATCTATTAATTGATGTAAGTTGGGTGTTAAAGTCCCCTGCTATTATTGTATTTCTTACAATTTCTTCCTTTAAATCTGTTAATATTTGCTTTACATGTTGTGGTTCTTCTCTGTTGGATACATATATATATAGGTATAAATGTTATATCTTCTTGTTGGATTGACTCCTTAATCATTATTTAATGCCCTTCTTTGTCTTTTATTATAGTTATTGTTTTAACGTCTATTTTGACTGATATGAGTAGCTACTCCAGCTTTCTTTCATTTCCATTTGCATGGAATGTATTTTTCTGTCCCTTCACCTTGTGTGTATTCTTCCTTCTGAAGTGCATCTCTTGTAGGCAGCATATAGATGGGTCTTGCTTTTAATCTATGTAGACACTGTTTTTTGATTGGTGACTTCAGTCCATTTACATTTAATTATTGATAGATATGTACTTATTACCATTTTGTAGTTGTTTTCTGGATGTTTTTGTAGTTCCTTCGTGCCTTTCTTCTCTTTCTCTCTTCGAATGTGCTTTGGTGGTGTTCTTTAGTGTTAAATTTCTATCTCATTTTCTTTTGTGTATTTACTATACATTTTTCCTTGTGGTTACTTACGTTCACATATGACATCCTATGTAAATAGTAGTCTGTTTTAAGTTTGTGGCAACTTAAAGCTTTGGAATGTGTTCAAATTTCTTTTTAATCACCCCTAACGTTTTCACTTTTGATGACACATTTTACATCTTTTAATTTTATGCATCCCTTAACTACTTATTGTAGTTTTAGTTATTTTCATTAATTTTATCTTTTAACCTTGATGCTTGCTTTAAGTAATTAATTTCCTACCTTTATTATATATTTACCTTTTCCAGTGAGTTTTTTTTTCTTTCGTATGTTGTCCTAGTATTAATTAGTGCCATTTCTTTTCAGCTTATTGAAGTCTCTTTAATATTTCTTGTAAGGCTTGTTTAGTCATGATGAACTCTTAGTTTTTGCTTTTCTAGGAAACTCTTGAGCTCTCCTTCAATTCTGAATGAAAACCTTACTAGGTAGTGTCTTGGTTGGAAGTTTTTTCTTTCAGCACTCTGAATATGTCATGACATTTGGCCTGTAAAATTTCAGCTGAAAAAATTCTTATAGCTTTCTGGGATTTCCCTTTGTACGTAACAAACTTTCTTTTGCTGTTTTTAGGATTTTCCCTTTATCCTTAATTTTTACCATCTTAATTATAAAGCTTCTTGATGTGTGTGTGTGTTCTAGGATCCTCCTATACCAGCATCTTGAACCCTCTCCATTTCCCTTTGATTTTTAAATTCTAATAACATAAGCAACATTTCACACTTAATCCTTAGTTTGCTAAAAATAGGTTGTTGACTGCTGTTTTGGGTGGAGAAAGGTCCTGATAGAAATGTGCTGACAGATCTTACAGAAATGTGCTGACATTTTTCTTACCTTTTAAAAATGCTTACTTGCACTTCTAACTCCTTGAAACAATGGATGAGTAAAAAAAGTTTTGGACGGATGCTATTTGAAATATGTAAGAAGTTTTAGAACTAAGAGTGGTACCATTAAAAAAAAGAAAAAACTTTAGAATTTACTGTTAAATGAGTAGTATTCAACACACAAGGGACACAAGGGAAGTAAAAACAAAACACTGAAGGTAGTGATAAGATATCTTACAATAAAGACATTTGTGAAGGTTTAGAGGGACTAGGAGATTCTTCCTACCAGTGTTACCTCTGCCAAACTGGGAAGGAGGAGTCCCAGGGGTTCTCTGTAACTGAGGGCAGACTCAGTTTAATCCAGTTCTTGTTATCACGTCTACTTGGTAATGAAGTGAAAATTTTAGCATCAGAGAGATGTAACTCTGGTACTTGAACTGAAAGTATGAAAATTTATGAAGAAAATAGTACTGGAGATACAGTTATGATTCCTTGGTTTGTGAACATAGGCCTACTTCTATTTTAGCACAGTGAACATCCACCTAGTGGATACAGCAAATTTGCAATCAGAATGCCTTTAGAAAAGCATGTACTTTTTACCTTCCAGGCAAAACTCCACTGGAAACATGGGCCACTCTAAAATAGATGAACCATTAAGAAAATTGCCAGCAGATTTTTATTGGCTAAATTTGCCATATGCCACATATGTTTTAATTATTTGGAGGGGAGAAGAGCCATCAAAAAACTTTATTAAGAAAGGTCTATAATCTATAAGTTTAAAAAATGTTATCTTAAATATTTTGTATAATTCTACCCAAATGTATAAATTTTCATTAGGACTTGAACATAAAATTACTAGACCTCTGTGATGACTAGGTGAAATGGGGAATTTTAAAACATTATTAGGTTAGCTTTTATTACACGTAATGAGGGTCTCCCAGATGGTTTAGAACTCATTAAAAATTAATATTATAACCACTGGACATGTCCTAACGTGTCTTGAACTGATAAGCCTTCCTAATTTTCTAGTGTTGTTCTAGTTCATTGATGAAGTAAAGTGGCTGGCTTTTTAAAATTGATAATCCTGTTATAACTATTAAAGTGTAGTATATTCATTTTGTCACAGGTGTTTAAAGTGAGTTCTCACCTCCTTCAAATAAAATTATGCTATAATACAGTGAATCTCAAACATTTCAAATTTGAAGACACTTTTTAGTATAAATTATTTTGTTATAGACCCATATTATGATAGCTGGCCTTTTAACTTGTTTTGGTTCAAAATGTGCTTGATGAAATGCTACTGTGACTTTAATATCGATGTAAAGTAGATATGTATTTGTTAATCTAAATAGCATTTATACTCATTTGAAAAATGAAGATATATATATTATACTATTAGTATATGTATATATTATGTGTATGATTGAACAGTTCTTGCTCTCCTAACCCTGTTAGGACTTTGTGAGTTTCATTGAACCATTGCTCTTGTTTAAGAAGATATATTCAGCAAGTGGTGTTGGGAAAGCTGGACAACCACACGCAAATCCATGAAGTTAGGACACACCTTCACACTGTACAGAAAAATAAACTCAAAATGGCTTAAAGACTTAAATATAAGACATGGCACCATAAAACTCCTAGAAGGGAACATAGGCAAAACATTCTCTGACATAACTCGTACCAGTGTTTTCTTAGGTCAGTCTTCCAAGGCAATAGAAATACAAGCAAAAATGAACAGGTGGAACCTAATCAAACTTATAAGCTTTTGCACAGCAAGGGAAACTATAAACAAAATGAAAAGACAGCCTATAGACTCAGAGAAAATATTTGCAAATGATGCAACCAACAAGGGATTTATTTCCAAAATATACAATCAGCTCCTACAACTCAATAATGAAAAAATAGCCTAATCAAAAAATGTACAGGAGACCTGAATAGACATTTCTTCAAAGAAGACATACAGATGGCCAACAGGCACATGAAAATATTCTCAACATTGCTAATTAATAGAGAAATCCAAATCAAAACTACAATGAGGTATCACCTCTCACTGGTCAGAATAGCTATCATTAAAAAGTCTACAAATAATAGATGTTGGAGAGGGTGTGGAGAAAAGGGAACCCTTCTACACTGTTGGTGGGAATGTAAATTGGTGCAGCCACTATGGAGAACAGTATGGAGGTTCCTTAAAAATCTAAAAATAGAGTTCCTGTATGATCCAGCAATCCCACTCCTGGGCATATATCCAGAGAAAACTCTAATTCAAAAAGATACATTCACCCCAGTGTTCATAGGAGCACTATTAACAGTAGCCAAGATGTGGAAGCAACCTAAATGTCCATTGACAGATGAATGGATAAAGAAGATGTGGTGTATATATACATACATATATATATATACATTTATTTATACATATATAATACATACATACATATACATATAAATATACATATTTATTTATACATATATAATATATATATTTATATATATATGTATATACACACACACAATGGAATATTACTCAGCCACAAAAAAGAATGAAATAATGTCATGTGCAGGAACATTCACAGACCTAGAGGTTAGCATACTAAGTGAAGTAAGACCGAGAAAGACAAATACCATATGATATCACTTATATGTGGAATCTAAAATATGATGCAAATAAACTTATTTATGAAACAGAAACAGACTCACAAACATAGAAAAACTTATGGTTAACAAAGGGGGATGTGGGGAGAGGTATAAATTAGGAATTTGGAATTAACAGATACACACACTACCATGTATAAAATAGATAAACAAGGACCTACTGTATAACACAGGGAACTATATTCAATATCTTCTCGTAACCTATAATGGAAAAGAATCTGGAAAAGAATATGTATATATATGTACAACTGAATCACTTTGCTGTACACCAGGAACTAATACAACATTGAAAATCAACTATACTTCAGTTAAAAAAAAAAGATATACAATGTCAGTGTCAAGAAACAAAGGGCATCTAAGAAGATGCTCTATCAGTGGGTCGAAATGTGTCTGAAATCTGAAAGGGGCCTGTGCTGAAGACTTAGCTGGCTTATCCTGATGTCACAATAGTGCTACGAAGGAGAATCCTCTTGGGCCACTGTGGTGCCATTTAGTGCACTACAGGGACAAATACACAAACATACATGTTTTCATGTTCTAAATAAGTGCAAGTGCCTCCTAAAGTTCCCAGTTATTACCACAGACTAATGCCATGGAGTAAGTCTGACTTGTTTTAATGATCTTTTCAACTCTATTTTAGTTGTGTGAATTGGGTTAAGGTCTTTTAAATGCATGCTATTATATCTTGAATTCCTTTACATTTATTTTTGGAGGCATAATCTTATAATTTGCTTTTCAAAGGCTGCTTTGCTGTATTGTCTCCATTGTCTGTCCAGTTATCAGTTAATAAGGAAGTCATATTTTTCTTTTTGGTGTCTGTCATTTGTGTGCATAGTTTTTCATATAAAAATCTATCTGTTTACATATACAAATATTACATATTTGGAATTATTTACATATATTATACTTACATACCTCCTGGGGAGATTACACATTTATAATGCTCCTGTATAAAATGATTATAGTATTTAAACTATATCTCATGCATGACAAGGTTGTCACGTTTGGTGTCTGTATATGTACATGCATTAATTAATTGGTTGTATCAGTTGACTACAGAATGTTATCAGGCCAAATGTACACAGCCACCAGTGCCTGGTAGCAACGCTGGTTGGGGCATATATTTAAAGGAAATGAGATTTGTGAAAAAGCTGAGACAAAAATGAGAGAAACAGCACCAAAAGTATGATAAAGAAAAAGGAAAGTTTGAGCAATGCAAAATATAAAAAGAGGTGAAATACTTAGTCAGGTCCCAGGTAATTTATTGAGTCTTGTCCTCAGTGTTTCAGGAATAACTTTCAGATTTTTTTTTTTTTTAGGAACAAGTGCTATATTTTCAACTATATGGTGAAGCAGTTGTATGTCTTTCTTTTCAGGACTATTTCCACTTCATGTATTCTATATTTTGTCCCTGTAAGAATGCTTGAACTTGTTAGACGATGTAGGCAAGTCTTGTGATTCAGAAAATATGGTCACGGTGTAAAAGCCACAACATCACAATAGGCTGTAGAGTTTGCCATGGAAATTTTACTTCAACTATCATTCAAGAATGCTGGAAGAGCTTGAGAGCCTTTACACCAAGGATGACAGTATAGCATTGGGTGAGGAAGTAGGAAATCTTGTGTCTTGAATTTGCATCCTCATCCTGCCCCTTAGTATCTGTGATCATAGGCAAGTGACCAACCTTTCAAAGTCTTGGTTTCCTTATCTGAACGTGAGGATCATTAAAGAATAAATTTCAAAATGGTTTTAATGAGACTAGAGGCATGGTGTGTAAATTCTTCATAAATGCTACGTGTTGTCATTTTTATAGTTAATTTTATTAGACAGGACAACAAATAATTGGATATCAACATTTGAGGCTGTGTCAAATTATCTAGGCCTGTCTAAAACAAAATGGTCATGCTAAAGACCTCTGGTAAGAATTCTTTCCCTTCTTTGGATTTTATATTATTGACTGAGTTAGCTCTCCAATTTAAAAAGAAGATGGGGCTTCCCTGGTGGCGCGGTGGTTGAGAGTCCGCCTGCCGATGCAGGGGACGCGGGTTCGTGCCCCGGTCCGGGAAGATCCCACATGCCACGCAGCGGCTGGGCCCGTGAGCCATGGCCACTGAGCCTGTGCGTCCGGAGCCTGTGCTCTGCAACGGGAGAGGCCACAACAGTGAGAGGCCTGCGTACCGCAAAGAAAACAAACAAAACAAACAAAAAAAAACAAACAAAAAATAAAAATAAGAAGAGGATGACCTCTCCATCTTAGACAGATACCACTACTAGAATGCTTATTGTGACGTGTCTTTAAAAGGTTTCCAATTGCCTTTCTTACTGCTGATAATAACTGTAGTATAGGTTAGTTAGTGAAAATTGAAAAGGTAGTAGAGGTTTAAAAAGAAAAGAGCCATTCTAATTCTTTACAAATAATTGCAATGACAATTTTATTCCATTTTCTTTTAATTCCTCAGGCTAGATTGTACGAAGTAGATTACAGCTGTAGACATTTTAAGACCTTTGATACATTTTCTTAAATTGTGTTTCCAAAAGTGTTGGTCTCATTCATACTCCTAATCAGCAGTGTTTTGAGACTGCTGGCCTCTTTACAACCTCCTTGGCACACAGTGATTTTTTTTAATACCATTAAAGATTTTTGAGGCCAAACTTGCAAATTGAATAGCACAATTGCCTCCAGTCCTCAGTTATTAATGAGACACTATTGGGTCAGTAATGGCTTTCTTTTTCTAAAGCTAAAATCAGTTTTGTTTGTTTTATATTTGAAAGTGTTAAACGGGACCAACATTTATTATGTTATTAATGTTGCCTTGAAAAAGGTTTATTTGGTCCTGTAGCATAGAAGTGACTGCAAGAGAGATGATCCTACAGCTTTGAGATCAGTCATGGGAAAACAGAGCAGCTCTATATTTCTCTTGTAAATCATGATTCTAAGTCATGTTGAAGGTAGTCACACAGATAGTGTAATTCAGTAGCTCTAAAGAGGGGTTACCACAGTTACCTGGAGCATCAGAGTGGAGGCTTCTTCCTAGGTTCTTTGTCCTAATACAGTTACTTGTCTGAACTGAAGTGAAAATGTTTGAGTGCTATTTTTTTAACCTTGTTAGTGGCATGAATTATATTTTTATTTTTTCTGAAGCATTGTGAAGGATATATTTGAAGTCAGTGCTGCAGTTTTATTTCAGATAAATCCTAGATGGCCAGCTTGACCTACGGCTAAATTTCAGAGTTTATATTCACTGCTACCCAAGAGGAGAATTTAATGGAAACCAGTGGTTACATGCCACTGAATATTCATTATTAATAGACATCTTCCTCATGTAAGACAGTGATTGGAATGAATGATCATTATAAAAAGAACCTCAGTTAAGACTTCTTTGACCAACTATTTAAAACTGTAAGCCCTCCCCCTGCCCCCAGCTAAGTCCCAGTTTCTGTCTCTATTCAGGATTTTTTTCCATCTATGCACCATTTCATATCCTATGTATATTTATATTACATATTATATATGTTATACTGCATATAATATATATTTAAATTTTTGTTTTATTGTTTTTCGTAACACATGAGAAGTAAGTTTCACGAGGGCAAGGATTTTTGCTGTTCTCTTCATTGCTCTATCTCATGTGTCTAGAAGTGTACCTGGCAGCACATAGTAGACGCTCAATAACCATTTGTTAAATTAGTGAATGAATTTTACCAAAAATTATATTTCTAAAAGATGCAGTAAAGAACAAGATGAAATAGATGTGACTAGTATTTTTTTTAGAATAAATTCTAATAACTTCTTTTTTTTAAATTTATTTTTGACTATGTTGGGTCCTTGTTGCTGCGCACGGGCTTTCTCCAGTTGTGGCGAGTGGGGGCCACTCCTCGCTGCGGTGCGTGGGCTTCTCACTGTGGTGGCCTCTCCTGTTGCGGAGCATGGGCTCTAGGCATGCAGGCTTCAGTAGCTGTGGCACGCGGGCTCAGCGATTGTGGCTCGCAGGCTGCAGAGCGCAGGCTCAGTAGTTGTGGCACACGGGCTTAGCTGCTCCACGGCATGTGGGATCTTCCTGGACCAGGGCTCGAACCCATGTCCCCTGCATTGGCAGGCAGATTCCTAACCACTGTGCCACCAGGGAAGCCCGCTAATAACTTTTGACTAACATCTTTCAAAGTTATAATGATCTAACATAATGCTAACCAAAGCTACTAAAATACAAGAACATATCTGGTGATATATAAGGTATTTTAGGCCAGATTTTATTTATCAAAAATATTCCCAAAGCCAGATTTTCAGTATCTATTACATACCACCCATTACCATCCATTAAAGTTAGGGAAATCTGATATTCTGGGTAATGCTGTTATTATTTCCTCATTCTACTCCATAATCTTAATCTTGTTATTGAAAAATTTTTGTGTGTGAAATAAATACATTGACTCTACAGCTTTTCCACTGGAGTATATCACGTATAATTATAATTCTTCAAAACTATTTGTGATTTGAACACTCCCTAGATACTCCCTAGATAATATTAGAGAATTAATGTTATTTTAGGTGAATAATTGTAGTTATGTTAAAAATTAGTCCTTATTATTTAGAACTATATACTAAAATAATTACATGTAAACTATGTCTGAGTTTTTTGGTTTGAGATTGTTTATTTTTTATTTTTTCCAAAATAATACGAGTGAGAGTTGATGGGAATGTGGATATGGTTAGGTTGATGGTCAGCTGGGTGATGATTACCAGGGGTTGATGGTTAATATATTTTTCTCTACTTCGATGTGTGTTAAATATTCTCCATAATAGAAGAAAAATAAGGAGAAAAAGGAGCAGGAGGATGGAAAGGGGGAGAAGAAGGAAGAAAGGAAGTATGAGAAGACAAAAGTATTTATGGAGGAATAGAGTAGGAGTTAGACATACAAGCAACACTATAAAACCTTATTTCATGTCAAGACTGTTTTAAATCCTTTAATCTTCACAAAAAGCTGGATTCTAGTATTATCATCAATTTTCAGATGAGGAAATTGAAGTTCAGAGTGGTTAAGCAGCTTGTCCAAAACATCAGTGGTGAAGCTGTCGAACGCTTCGTGTCACTGAATCATTGTAAGGCACGCTATTATTTTATGTATCTCTAAGAAGGAAAAATGGAGAATTTTTATACTTACTGAAAGAACCCTTTTAGGGTTCTTGACACCTTTTTTTAAATCATTCTTTATACATAAAAAAGAAAACATAAGCAAAATAAGCCTTTTCTAAAACATTTTACATTCAGAGAATGGCTCATTCAAATCTCTTTTTGACTCAGAGTGGTTAATGCCTGTATTTCTTCATGCAGTAACCCTCTCTCTACCATGAAGAGAGGTAGTGATACAGGATCCATTAAAAGTGCTCCATGATTGTCTCTGGGCCTTTCTTCCAAGCCTGTGACACCCATTCTGCAAGCTTTGTGCTGATAATTTCCTGAATTTGTCAAAAATTATCAATGTAAGGTTTTTTTAACAACAACCAGGATCCTAGTTTTTTCTAAAACCATCATTCAGTGGCTCAATAACTTGAAACCTAGAAGGGACTACAGTTGTCTAATCAGGTCCAGAATAATAACCAATTTAGCACATGAACAAACTAGTGAAAGTATGTCACAAATGCCACCTGGGGTAGGGCAATTATAAAGACTTGATATGAATTTGGAGATATTAGAATATGTGGGGAAAAAAGTAAACATCTCGGAATATATAAAGTAGATTTCTTAGCTGGGTAATGAGTGCACAGATATTCATTTTGTGTATATAAAATGTTTGTTGGAGGGGGCCTTTGAGAGGATATGACTGCTGGTTGACCCATGAGCTGGACTCTAGCAATGGGAGGTTCCTCATCCCCTTCCTTGTCCATGGAATGTACATTCTGCCCAGTGTTCTTACAGTGAAGACCATTTTCAAGGATGCAGCCCTGAGAAAATATGCTGTTGAGACCATCGGCCTAGTATATGTGACTGAGGCCAGTTAAGTCCTCTATTACAAAACGTTTAAGATTCTGGAGGGGGGGCGGTGGTACGGAGCTCTATTCATCTTGTGCCCACCCAAGACAAGCCTCATAATAAGCCTTGCTTATTAAACCTGCAACCTAACAATCTAGAGCCGTCTCCCTCTTTCTGCAGCCTCTCCTTGCCCTCCATGTACAGTGGCCAATTTACAAACCAACAACATCATAACAAAAAATTAGATGAGACATGAAAGGTAGATTGAGATGCTTATGCCAAACCTCGTATTTCATGCTAAAAAATTTTTCCCTTTATTCTAGAGAATGGGTATTTAGAGGAGGTTCTTAAGAAGGACAGAAACAAAACCAAAAATGCTTAATTTTAAAAGATAACTCTGTTAACAGTGTGTAATAGAGACTAATTATGGCTAGAAGCAGCATTAAGGACTGAGAAAAACAAAGGGGACAGAACATAGGGTAAATTTGGGTGACTGTGAAGTGGGACAGGACACTGGATGAATGACAAACCCACTAATACTTCATGAATAAATATCAGGCATATCTTGGCTTGTTATTTACCTCATCTTTCAGAAAGTCAAACATTAAATTACTTTGGACTGAATGTGTTTTGATGTCTAAATGCAATGATCAGTCTGTTTTATTTTAGACGTTCTGCTTGATACATTGAAACATAGTCTAATATCAAGACGTAAGTAGGGAACAGTTGACACCGTTATACTTAATACAATATTGTTTTAAAATCTATAAAAGATCTACAAACAATAAATGCTGGAGAGGGTGTGGAGAAAAGGGAACCCTCTTGCACCATTGGTGGGAATGTAAATTGATACTGCCACTATGGAGAACAATATGAAGGTTCCTTAAAAACTAAAATAGAACTACCATATGACCCAGCAATCCCACTACTGGGCATATACCCTGAGAAAACCATAATTCAAAAAGAGTCATGTACCACAATGTTCATTGCAGGTCTATTTACAATAGCAGGACATGGAAGCAACCTAAGTGTCCACTGACAGATGAATGGATAAAGAAGATGTGGCACGTATATACAATGGAATATTACTCAGCCATAAAAAGAAACAAAACTGAGTTATTTGTAGTGAGGTGGATGGACCTAGAGACTTTCATACAGAGTGCAGTACGTCAGAGAAAAAGAAATACCATATGCTAACACATATATATATGGAATCTAAAAAAAAATGGTTCTGAAGAACCTAGGGGCAGGACAGGAATAAAGACGCAGACATAGAGAATGGACTTGAGAACATGGGGAAGGGGAAGGGGAAGCTGGGACGAAGTGAGGGAGTGGCATTGACATATATACACTACCAAATGTAAAATAGATAGCTAGTGGGAAGCAGCCGCATAGCACAGGGAGATCAGCTCGGCGCTTTGTGTCCACCTAGAGGGTTGGGATAGGGAGGGTGGGAGGGAGATGCAAGAGGGAGGAGATATGGGGATGTATGTATATGTATAGCTGATTCACTTTGTTATTCAGCAGAAACTAACACACCACTGTAAAGCAATTATACTCCAGTAAAGATGTTAAAAAAATAAAATAAAATCTATGATGTGTTTAGTCAGTGTCTCAAATGCAAATACTTTAAAAGTACTGTTTATTTTCAAAAATACTGTTCAAATCTAGGTCTGTAGTACAAGTGATATATCTATGCAGATGTGTGTTCATTCAGTATCTATTGAAGTCACCTGATAATTGGCGTATGGTGTTATATAACAATACAGAATAACATGTGATGACTGTAATTAAGTACATTGACTTAAGACTTTGTCTTTTAATGATCCTCAGTGGATACTGAATGCAAGGTAAAAGGTTCATTAAGCTGTGTTCAGAAGAAAAAAAAAAAAGTTTCCAAATGGCAGATGTACCATGAAGTTAAATGAATTTTATTAAGATCGGCTCTTCGGTGTTTTTTCAAGTGACAACTCTAGCCTAAAGAATTTGAAGTGTTTTAAGAAATTAAATAAGTACATTTATTTTCACAGTTTATTTAACATTTTGAGTTTTAACTGTGTAAAACAACTGGGGAGAACGTTGGAAATTCGGCTATTTCTACATCAAAGTGACCTTTAGTGTGGTTCTGTTTAATGTTCTGATGTCTGAAAGGAAAAGCAGAACAGAAAGGAAAACAACAAAAATGTATGCAGTGTACATAGACAAAACATCTGCAGCACCCAACAGTTTTTCCATCAGATTAGCCAGCATTTAAACTTATTTAAAAAAAAATAGTTGTGCTTTAAAGTTTGAACGGGAATTCAAAGAAAATAACATACAGGGGAACATTTCTAACTTGGATCCTTATTTCTAAAGCTGTTAAGAAGACATTTAAAAATACTAAAAATGTAATGAATCTGAGCTTTCTGTATATTTACCATACTAATAGCATTATTAAACATGCAGTAAGGACAGTGCTATTTATTTAGTACTGTTATAAATGTACTTTCAGCTTTCTAATTCTCTGGCACATGAATATTTATTAATAGAGGCATCTGCTCTTTTAAAAAAAAATTGCTTCTGATTCCAACATCCTATGTATCCATATAAAAAGAGGCTTTACTTTTCTAAAACAAAAACCTTGTATGTGTCCACATTTCGTTGGGTTTTTTTTGCATAGCATGATCTTTTTAAATTTTTTAATAGCTCCTGTTGCGTTTATTTTTTGTCATTGATTTTTTCTATTCTTTTTCAAATTCTTTTCCCATTTAGATTATTACAGAATATTAAGCAGAGTTCCCTGTGCTATACAGTAGGTCCTTGTTGGTTTTCAATTTTATATAGAGCAGTGTGTAAATGTCAATCCCAAGCTCCCAGTCTATCCCTCCCCCTTCACCCTTCCCCCCGGTAACCATAAGTTCATTCTTTAAGTCTGTGAGTCTGTTTCTGATTTGTAGATAATTTCATTTGTATCTTTTTTTTTTTTTAGATTCCACGTATAAGTGATATCATATGATATTTGTCTTTCTCTGTCTGACTTACTTCACTTAGTATGATAATCTCCAGGTCCATCCATGTTGCTGCAAATGGAGTTATTTCATTCCTTTTTATGTCTGAGTAGTATTCCATTGTATATATTACACATATATACATCTATATATAAAGAAAATGTATATATAAAGAAGGTGAATAAAGAAGATGAATCTTGTTTATTCATTCATCTGTTGATGGATGCTTAGGTTGCTTCCATGTCTTGGCTATTGTAAACAGTGCTGTGATGAATATTGGGGTGCACGTATACTTTCGAGCCAACTTTTTCTCTGGATATGTGTCCAAGAGTGGGATTGATGGATCATATGGTAGCTCTATTTTTAATTTTTTACGGAACCTCCATACTGTTCTCCACATTTCATTTATAAGCAAACACAAGTCTGTGGATAGGAAGAGGAAGAATCATTAATCTTATCAATGGACGACAGATCCTGAAGGCAAAACGTTCTCCTACCTGAAAGTTTCCCTGGTGTAAGTTTGGAATATTTAGGTTCACTTCTGTATACCTTTTTGGAAACTTTTTGCCTCTAGCCCATATAAATTACCTGCATTTTTACTGGGAACAATTATATAATGAAGAAATTTTGACTGGAGTTTAGGAAAGGAAGTTATAGCAAAAGACAGAGCAAGAGTAATAGGAGTTTGCAATGAACTTTAAAAAGTTTTATTGAGATATAAATCACATACCATAAAATCCACCTGTATGATGTATACAATTTAATGGTTTTAATGTATTCAGAGTTGTACAACTATCACCATAATCAAATCAATTTTAGAAACTTCTTATTACTTCAGAAATCTCCCATTCATTAGCAGTCACATGGTTACTTCCTCATTTCCTCCAAACCAACTCCTTCCTCTGCACCTGCCTCAGCACCATGCAATCACTAATCTACTTCTTATCTCTATAAACTTGCCTATTCTGGACTTTTAGTATAAATAGAATCTTACAATATGTGATCTTTTGTGAAAAACTTAACCTTCACTTAAAGTAATGAGATTCATCCATGTTGTAATGTATCAGTACTTAATTCATTTTCATTGCTAAATAATATTCCTTTGTATAGATATACTATATTTTATTTATCTTTTCATTATTTAGTAGATATTTGGGGGTGTTTTCCCTTTGTGGTTATTACGAATAATGCTGCTTTGAAACATTTGTGTACAAATTTTTGTGTAATGTGTTTTCATTTCTCTTAGGTATATTCCTAGAAATGGAACTGCTAGATCATACAGTAACTTAATGTTCAGCCTTATGAAGATATGCCAGACTACTTTCCAAAGTAGCTGCACTATTTTACATTCCCACTAGCAATTCATCAGAGTTCCAGTTTCTCCACATTCTTAACACTTCTTATTACTGCTTTCTGATTATAGTCACCCTAAAGAGTGTGAAGCGGTCTTTCGTTGTGATGTTGATGTGCATTTCCTTAATGACGCTCAGTGTCTTTTCATGTGCGTATTATCCGTTTGTATATCTTCTTTTGAGAAATGTCTGTTCAGATCCTTTGTCCATTTAAAAAAATTTACTTCTGGTTATTGAGCTGTGTATATTCTTTATTTATGCTGGATGGAGTCCCTTGTCAGATATGATTTGTAAATATTTCCTCTTGTTCTCTGGATTGCCTTATCACTTTCTTGATAGTGTCCTTTGAAGTACAAATGTGCTTTTGATGAAGTGCAACTTTTTCTTTTGTTGCTTTTTTTTTTTTTGCAATAAAGTTTTGAGAGAAATATGGAGAAACACACTGGTCCTTAAGTATGCTACAAGTTTTCTAAAATGTTTTTGGATATACATGTCCAGATTACACTTAATGTCTGGGACTAAAGTGAGAGATGGGATGTGGAATCTAACTCCAAGTCAAACAAAAAAATGGTTTTCAACCTTTGGAACAAGGACAGGCCATGGAAAGTAACTCTTTACGTGCATATTTTCTGGGACAAAGTAAAATGCATATGCAAGCTTCTTTCTGAAACTCTAGAGGAGGGATCCCTGAAGAAGCAAAGGATGCAAATGAGCCAACTTCAAAATAACTATTATTATTTACTTAAATTGTGTAGGATACCCTTGGTATTTTCATAATTTAACTTCTGTCTTTAACATTTCATTTTTAATGAATATAAGAATTGTTAAACTCTGAAGACATTGTTTCACATATTTCAGAAATATACCATTAAAAGGTTATTTCTATGGGTTTTTTAGTTAATCTAACCCCAATATTTCCTTTAAGTTCTTAAATTCTTAAGCTGGAAATTATGCTATCAAAGTAGTTTGCTGTATTTACCTTAATTCTAACCCTAATTCTCCAAGTTGGTGAGGGTCCACTACATCAGCAGGATAACAAGAGTATGTGTCTTCATAAAGTATCTATTCTCCCAAAGTTAGCAGCATTTGCTTGTATGTCATAATATAAACTTATCCAGGCAGAATTACAGCTGCCTGATACCTTGTAGACAAAGCATTGAAATCTAAGGTATTATTGGTTATAAGAAAAAGAATGTTTTCTTAATTAGGAGTTCATTTTACATGCTGAAACATTTGGATCACTGCTCATTGGGGTTAAAGAACAAATTAAAATAGGATTCAACACCTCAAAAATCCTGTTTACATATTTTTTAACCAAGGTTTGACTTGGTCCAATGCCTAATAAATCTCTTCTGTACATTAAACTCTGCTAACTTTGTCACTAGAACTTAAAAAAGAAAAAGAGTCTCACTTAACCCTGTTGTGAATTTTTCAGAAGAAAATATAAGATTGAATTTTGCCTTCAAAATGATCTCTTGTTTGGAGTTCATATCAGCAGTTCTTTGACATTCAGGACATGAGATGAAATGTATAAAGACAATGGAAGTGCCTTGAACGTAGTTTTTATCCCTTAGCTCTTCCCCCAGGGTCCACTGGTAGAGGTTGGAAGTGGGACACCAGCCATCAGCAAATGCTTTCCACAGCTATCAGAGCAATGCCAGTGCACAGCCTCCTTTCTTTCTAACCATTTTGCCAGTGAAAAGTTTGGGAGCAGATGGATGATTGAGGATATGAATGTGTAAAACACATCGCTGTCATCATTATCACTTAACACAAGGCAACGTTCACATATACATATAATATAAAATTTAAATGATAATTTAAAATAATTATTGTATAAAATTGATATATATATTTAGTATAAATATGTATTAAATAAAACATATATATAACATAGTATAATTGCAAATGATCATAAAATTAAGCCAAATGTACACACTTTGAGTTCTAAATAACCCAACTTTGGTAAAGAGCATCATATTCTAGTGTAATTGCTTCGATCTACACTGTTACCTATCTGCATACCTCTCTGGGTTACCTAGTTATTCTGCTTCACTGTAATATGTTCTTGATGCTAGCTTTCCTTCATCCATGTCATTTTTGTGAAACATAACTCTCATGAATCTTTATCCTCGAATAACCTGCAATGATCACCTTTTACATAGGTAGACGTTTCCTGTCCCCTCAATTAAAACTTATTTTCTACCACCCTCTGATATGTTCTTTTTTCTCAAAAGAGTCCCTTCATTGACTCCTATATGCAGATACTTATTCCCAGCTTCCTGCTTGAGCTTATCTTCTTTATTTCTTTAGTGACTTAATTCTTAAGCCCTATTCATTTTTCAAGGCACAGCTTTAATTTCTATCAAAACCCTTCTTAGTTTCACCATTCTTGAATTCTTTAGATCCCATGGTTTACTTCTTGATTAGGCTTTACGTGTGTATGTAGAAGTTCGTCTTTGTTGATATAATTTACTTGAAGCATATCCTTATATATTTTTGTTTCTATTCTCATAGCTCCAATACTGTACACATATTCTTGTTGCTTAATCTTACCGGTGATGATGATTGACAGCCATTTATAGAATGCTTACTCTGTCTTAAGAAAGTGCTAAGTGCTTGAAATTTATCCATTGAAGTCTTACAGTGACCCCATAACTACAGTCATTCTGTGTGTGTGTGTGTGTGTGTGTGTGTGTGTCTGTGTGTGTGTGTGTGTATGCATATATGTACATACAGGTTAGGAAGCAGAATCTTAGAAAAATTAATTTCCTGTCCTAAAGTCACAAAGTTGGTAAGTGGCAGTAGTGGGATTCATATGCATTTCTGTCTTAAACCCAAGTGAATGCTCTTTACTATGTTTTGCTGCAACATTGTTACTGTTTTCTACTCTTATAACATCTTTGATGCATGTGTCACAGGAGCTTTAAAAGGGCCTCCTGGCCTTAAGTGGAATGAAAGACTTTGTTTTTGATTATTAGAATCTGCATTTTAGATATATAATCTGTTTCTATCCTGAGTCCACAAAGTGTATGAAACATCATTTAAATATCATAAAAATTAATCCTATTCCAAGAATATCTGATTTCAGCATTATCAAAAAGTGTTTCATTTTAGCTTGAACTTATTTCTTAGAGATGAAAAATGAAACTTGATGAACAACATTAATATCATTTGTTACAATTTTGATTCCAGTTGAGGTGGAAGGCAGAGAGGGGGATGCCCTTTGTTTTTAAGAGCAGGAGATTTAGTAAACTCTAGTTTTGTTGCATTAAAAGTCAAACTTGAGGGCTTCCCTGGTGGCGCAGTGGTTGAGAGTCCGCCGGCCGATGCAGGGGAAACAGGTTTGTGCCCCGGTCTGGGAGGATCCCACATGCCGCGGAGCGGCTGGGCCCGTGAGATGTGACCGCTGAGCCTGCGCATCCAGAGCCTGTGCTCCGCAATGGGAGAGGAAAAAAAAAGAGTCAAACCTGATTTAGTTTTTTTCTCCCCCCTCCCTATTTTTAAAGAATAAATAAAAATATTTTCTTTTCTTTGGAACAATTTGTTCATGCTTTAGGAGCCATTTAATTAAATTATTACCTGCTGGAAGCACCATCTGTTTTTGTCCTAGAAATAAGAAGCATAGCTTTCTTTTACATAGGCTTGGTAAATATGTAGAAGGTGCCAAAAAGTAATAAATATCATCAGCAGATGGACTGAGGCACTTCAATCTCTACACAGTCTTGATTGTTCTGGGCATAGCTAAATGGATTTTTTTGGACAGATTCCTTTCAAAATGCATTATGTGCAGAAGGGAAGTTGATTAATCTTCTCCCATAGATCTCTTCACATTTTCCCCCTCAAGAGATAGGACCTGATTTTGTTTTTAACTCTGTGTATGCCCACATTACAGACATCAGTTCTGAAAGATGTAAGTAACTTTATAATGTATCTTAGGGACTCAAAGTTGGTAAGTTCTAGGATGGATTTTCCAGAAGCCTTCTCTCCAGAAGTTACTTCCTTCCTCCTTTTGCTTCTGTGTACCCATCCCCCGATACAATTTTCACATCTGACACACCCCCCAGAAGTCTCCTGTTTCATTCTCTCATTCCAGTCTCTTATGTCCTGCTCAGTGATAAGAGAAATTTAAGCAGTTGTACAAATTCACTTGTGGTTTTTCCTCCCAGCAGCAATATTCAGAAATTGGGATGGCTGCCTGTGATATAGACATGAGAGTGATGAACTCAATTCATATTAATCAATTTTTATTCATCATTAAGTCTTTGATTAATTATATAATAATGATAAATAGTTCTTAAAATATTTTATCAGTTATCTCATTTGGTTTTTCACACACATAAATCTAATTTTACCTATGGAGAAAAGTGATTTGCTCTGGGGTTCATAGCTAGGAACTGTGCATCCAAAATCTGAACCTAAGTGTGGTGGGGGTAGGGTAAAAATGGGTAAAGTGAGTCAATTGTATGGGGACAGATGGAAAGGAGACTTTTGGTCATGTGTTTACAGAAGTTGAATTACAATGTAACACACATGAAATTTATAAAACGTTATAAACCAATGTTACCTCAATTAAGAGTAAGTGAAACAAACAAAAAATAAACGTAGCTCTCTTGATGCCTAATAGTTTAGAATTTTAAAACAATAGCAGTTATATTGGGTTGTACAGTTTATCAACTGCCTTTTAAATAATTTTATTCATCAGTTAACACTTAGAGATATATAGAATAGATACTACATCCTCTTTTAAAACCTGAATGAGCTGAAGTAATTGCAATAAGATGCATTGCTGATAAAATGGCAATTATCTTACCCTAAATTCTGTACTTTCTTCAAGACATCATACCTATTGTGCACCTATCATTTATTATGCAGCTACAAGTTTCCAAATACCATGCTAGGCTCTAAAGATAAAAAACTACACAAATTAACTACCTCCATGAATCTGAACCTGAGGGCAAATCAGGCAGAGGAAGAGCACATGCAAGGCGTGTGATGTGTTCCTGAAAGCGGGAAGTAAGGAAAAGGATCAGAACAGAAGTTGAGGCCAGGGCACAAAGGTGTTCTGTGCCTTGGAAAGGAGTCTGTGAAATGTCCTGGTAGTGCAGAATAAAACCCCTCATGGGATCTTAAATGGTCAAGCGATGTGGTCAGATTTCTGCTTTGGAAAAAGAGCTTTAGTAGTATTCTGGTTGTTTATTGCTGAGTTCCAAACCACCCCCATATGGTGGAGCTTTGAACAAGCACCATTTTATTATGTCTTTTTTTTTTTTTTTTTTTTTTTTTTTGTGGTACTCGGGCCTCTCACTGTTGTGGCCTCTCCCGTTGCGGAGCACAGGCTCCGGACGCGCAGGCTCAGCGGCCATGGCTCATGTGCCCAGCCGCTCTGCGGCATGTGGAATCTTCCCGGACCGGGGCACGAACCCACGTCCCCTGCATCGGCAGGCGGACTCTCAACCACTGCGCCACCAGGGAAGCCCCTATGTCTTCTTATTTGATCAGGAATATGGTCAGGTCTCTGCTGGCCAATTATTTGGCTCCACGTGCTTGTCACTCGGAAATCAGCTGGTGGCTGGTCTGTTCTTACATGTGTGGCACATTGATTTGGATGCCTGGACTCAGCTTCCTTTCCATATGGTCTCAGTGCTTCTCCACATGGCCTCTCCAACAGGGTAGTTGGACTTCTTGTGTTCAGGGCTTCAAGGATTTGTTCTCCGTAAAAGTTATTCATGCCTTAATTACAGTTCTCATAAGACACTTTAGCAAATAAATATTGCACTATGATTTAATCTGTTTCGTTAAGAGCTGTCATATTTAAGTTAAATGATCTCTCTTAAGATGTATGTATGTCTGAAAGATCATAGATTTAAATGTGAGGGGATTGTGAATTATTCAGGGGTTGTCAAAATTCTGGGTTTAGTCCAACAAATGTTTACATGGTCAAAGAATTATTATAAAAACTGTGGGCAATAAAAATATTAATAAGATCTAATTCTTGAAGGCAGAACCAGAGAGAAAAAGTCTATTGAAAAGAAAAATTTTTAAATTAATTAAAATAAAATCATGAGCTTAGCACCAGTAGCCATGAGGATGGATGTGAAGTTTATTGGGGAAAGCCACAAGCCAGTTTAGTGAGGCTAGAGAGTAGAGGCTTCCATGGGTGTGTGAATGGGTGAGTTTATTCATTTCCTGTCTTCACTTTTTTCTGAAAGATTCTAAGGAAGCTACTTAGGGATGGAGATTATATGAAAAGGTCATACTACACAATGTTATTAGGGCTTGATTGTGGGAAAATTGAGTGATGTTCTTCTATGTATTTTTCTTAATTTTTGGAGGAATTAAAAATATGCTCTCATGTGATTGATTTTGGTCACGATTGCAGAATGGTTAAGAACAAAGGCACTGGAACCATACTGCCTGAGTTCAAGTCCTGTGTTATCTAGAGCAAGTGACTTCAAACTCTCTCTCTCTGTAGTGTCCTTATTTGTAAAATGGGGATGATAACGATGGTAGCTTCATGGTATGGTTTTGATGGTTAAATGAATTGATATAAGTAGAGGGTACATAGTGATACATAAATGTGTGCTTTTTTTCCCCTAGTACTATACTCTTTAGTACAATTAAACTAGTCAAGGTCATCCGTTTACACCTTGTGTTGCAATGCTCGTTCCCATTTTAATTTTGAACTTAACTTTGATTTTCCACAACCTTAATGATTATGTTTCTTTTTAGGCAGAAACCATAATATTTCCATTATTTTGGACTCTGAAATATTTTTAAATTTCTCAGGAATGATTAAATACCTCAATCCTTTACAGGGTTGAAAAAAAGAAAAGGATAAAGAAAAGAAAAAGAAAGCTTTGGTTCCTAAAATCTATTACTGAGAGAGAGAGGTTTTGTTTGAGGGCCATAGTTACGGAGGATGAATGGAACGAGAAGGGCCACCAGTCGCAATAGCTGAAGGAAACCTATACAGAAGTGTTAGAGAGAAGTGTTAGAGAGAAGGCCTTTCATTTAGAAGGCCTTTCATATAGAGTGTCAGAGAATGGAACTCCCAAGCAGCAAGCAGCAGGTTAAGGGCAAGTTGAGTTTTACTATTATTTTGAAGAGCCAAGATTTGGTGTGTTTGGAATGGTAGGGCCAAACATAATCTTTGATTTGGCCATGAGGTTATCATTTCAAATACATCCACTGATTTTTTATTCAAGATATATCACTCCCAATATATAGAAGAGAATGAAATGAACTCTTTGTGGTCAGTTATTTTATTTTCAACAATTTCCTGAGACGTCAATAGTGAAATAAGTAAGAACGGAAAAGTGAAAATGAAATAATGGGAATGGCTGAAGGGAGGCAAATAATATAAAGAAAAAAGACTTATTATGGGAAGAAAGAAAAGAGAAAAGAAGGTAAAATTCATGTTGGTAAAGTAATAATATTTGACATTTTAAAATTGAAGAGCTAGGTGAATTTTAAAATTTTGCATGTGTTATAATAAACTACCTTTCAATAGTCCCAATTATATAAAAGTCCTGTTAAATATTTTACATTTAATGCTTTGTGAATATTGCATTTTCATGCCTTTTGCCTGACATTTAATTTCTTATCAGCATTACTTTTTGTGCCATTGGAGGTCTTCCATTTTTTATAATCCTGTTCATAAATAAAATATAAATGACATAAGCAATGCCCAATATAGTTTTTAGTAAATTATTTAGTTGCTTTAATTTACCCAAAACTATTACTGTGCATATATGTAAATTAGTAATAAAAATTAACTTCTCAGTGTCAAACTGTCATACAGATGTAATATGTTGTTGTAGTATTCCTCATCCTGTTTCTTTTTCAATAAATCCTTTTTTCTGAAGAGGTTGACAGTCACTAGTATTATCATACTTAAAGGTCTTTTATAGAAAGAACTTGAATTTTGTACGTTAAAATAATAATTTTGTCAACTTTTTTCCAGATACCATTTTATGTTTTGTATGAGTAGGAGGCCTAGAAGAAAATATTGCAAAAGTATATTCTTATTAACTTCAGATATATATATATATAATTATGGATATGGCATTTTAGAAGTAAGAAAGAATAGCAAAGTCTTGGGCAAATTGTTGCTCTTTTATGCTGCTTGAGATATATTTTTATTTTGATTTTTTTATACAGCAGGTTCTTATTAGTTATCTATTTTATACACATCAGTGTATACATGTCAATCCCAATCTCCCAATTCATCCCATCACCACCACCCACACCCCCTGCTTTACCCCCTTGGTGTCCATACATTTGTTCTCTACATCTGTGTCTCTATTTCTGCCCTGCAAACCAGTTCATCTGTACCATTTTCCTAGGTTCCGCATATATGCATTAATATACAATACTTGTTTTTCTTTTTCTGACTTACTTCACTCTCTATGACAGTCTCTAGATCCATCCACATCTCTACAAATGACCCAATTTCGTTCCTTTTTATGGCTGAGTAATATTCCATTGTATATATGTACCACATCTTCTTTATCCATTCGTCTGTCAATGGGCATTTAGGTTGCTTCCATGTCCTGGCTATTGTAAATAGAGCTTCAATGAATATTGTGGTACATGACTCTCTTTGAATTATGGTTTTCTCAGGGTATATGCCCAGTAGTGAGATTACTGGGTCATATGGTAATCCTATTTTTAGTGTTCTGAGGAAACTCCATAGTGTTCTCCATAGTGGCTGTATCAAGTTACATTCCCACCAACAGTGCAAGAGGGTTCCCTTTTCTGCACACCCTCTCCAGCATTTGTTGTTTGTACATTTTCTGATGATGCCCATTGTAACCGGTGTGAGGTGATACCTCATTGTAGTTTTGATTTGCATTTCTCTAATAATTAGTGATGGTGAGCAGCTTTTCAAGTGCCTCTTGGCCATCTGTATGTCTTCTTTGGAGAAATGTCTATTTAGGTCTTCTGCCCATTTTTTGATTGTTTTTTTTTTTTTTAAATATTGAGCTAGATGAGTTGTTTATATATTTTGGAGATTGATCCTTTGTCCGTTGATTCATTTGCAAATATTTTCTCCCATTCTGAGGGCTGGTTTTTCATCTTGTTTATAGTTTCCTTTGCTGTGCAAAAGCTTTTAGAGAAATTCTTAAAAAGCATTTCAATTTTGACTCTGCCATCAGCTGTCAATTGAAAACTTCATAATTCTTAGTTTTCTTACCATTAATATATTCCTACTACTTGTGCAGAAATAATAATTCAGTTAAATTCATTTTTAGTCCTAAGGTAAAGTGAATTAATATATAAGATCTTTGTCTTATAAGGAGCATACCATGCTGTTAACTGCACTCTATTCCTATCGTATTTTGGGTTAAATCCCCAATTTTAATTTTCTTAACTCCATGGTCTAACAGTTTATATAAGCTGAATACTAAAATTTTTACATCGGGATATTGCTCTTGGATCTTTATTTGAAGAATAGTTTTTCAGAATTTACCCAATAAAGATTTGGGACGGTTCATATGATACATATTTTCTTAGTAACTGAATTTTAAGTGAACATGAATATTCTCTACCCATGTGCTTTTCTGGGATGTTTCCTTTCCCACCAGTTAACCACAGTATCATGATATGTTAACACTTTTTCCTAATAACACCCTAAAGGAGCCAGTATGAAAAGAACCATTTCAGAAAATGAAAAGCACAGATTCTGGGTGCATTGAATTACCAACCTGGGCATCGAATAGGCTTTCTGTGTTATGATTTTAGGAAACATAGGGATCTGAGTTTTAAAGTAAAGCACTTACAGTTTGTAGAAACCTGTTGATACTTTTTGAAGAGTAAAGATATTTAAAAAGTAAGCCAATAAAGCACCTTTGAAAAAAGTGAAAAATAGAGTGCGTAGTGGTATTATGTAGGTAAAAGCTTCATCTGTCTGTTCCCAGAAATCCAAGAGCCATAGTCAAAAAGCAGCAATTTAAGATTATTCACGTTGGCTGAAAGGATGGAAAATTGCAGTTGTATCTATCAAGCTAAGAGGCTCCTCCTGGCAGACAGTTCTCGGAGCGGAGCAGTGACTGTATTGACATTTTAACTCTTGACACTCTCGAAGCCCTCTTAGGCCCATGTAAACCACATGTAGTAGGGGTGGAACAAAGGTTTTGAATGTCTGAAAGCAGGACAGTGGCATGTTGAATGTGAACTGTAGCTTTCAAGTTCTAAGCACAGTTGTTTTGCTCAGAGCAATGGACTTGGAAGCAGTTCTCCCTTATTTAAAAACTACAGGGCCAGGAAACATCAGTGTCTGCTAGGGCACTGTCGAGAGCAAACCACAGAGATCTTTTAGGTCCTGGAGTCTGAGCAGCCCCCGGGGATCTAAAGATCAAGGCAGGATCATTCAGATTTAATGGACATCGAGACTCCTGGTGTTTGCAGTCATATTGGTGACAAACCAGGGATAAATAAACCCCTCAGATCTCTGAAGTTGTTAACGTCATACCAACTTTGGGAACTTTCAGAGAGTCTGAATGTTGTAATATTTAAAAAGAGCAGGTTTTGGAATTTGACAGGTCGGGTGTGATACTCCAGCTGCTTGTACTTTAATAGCTGTGAGAACTTGGGGAAATGACTTAATCCCTCAGTCTCAGATACCTCATCTGTAAAATGGGGATAGTAATAGTACTTATCACATAGGATTGTTTAATTAAACGACAGTATGTATGTAAAGTGCTAACCTTCTAGTAAGTCCTGGATCATTTTAAGGGCCCAATAAATCATCTATTAGCATATGATTTTGGATACCATAACATGGGCATGGTTGTATATCCAAATCCAGGAGTAAAAAGGAGACACACGGATTTCTCTGACTAGATAGAGAAAAATGCTGATAGCTTACCAACATGGAAATTGGCAACTACAAAAAGATAACTCAGAAAAAATAAAAATAAACTCTTCACCTAAGACTGACAGCCTTGTGACTACCAGGTGAGATTAGGGGAAGGCTGACCAGCCTCAGAAGACCCCACAGATGCCCTTCTGCACCCTGACTGCAGTGAAGCTTACCTACAGTAAAACTCAATTTCAGTGGCTTTCCTTAGTCAGACTATCGGAGTTTTTTTCCCTCTACTCTTCTTTATTTTATGGTTTGTGGTGTCATTTATCTCATGTATGTGCATATCTAATGTAAGCCACATCCATACTCTGAAGGGTAAAAGAATGTAAATTCTATAGAAGTAAATGAATACTCTAAATACTTTACTATAAATGGAAATGATGACCAGGAAGGAAAAAAAAGAAGACACTTTAGAATCTAGAGGGAAATCAGACACTCAGAGGACCAGGAAAGGAGTCATAGAACTGTTTACACATCCCTAGATAGAGTTTTGTGATGTTAGTGGAAATTGAAACTCCCATGATAGTTCGAACATTTAGTATTATATAGAGTATCTACCTGTTCAAGTAACCCATAGAGTGCACTCTATTATTTCAGGTCATTTAAATTAATTCTTCTCTTTGCCAAGTTCTATATTGAATTATATCATTCTAATATTGGAAAACCTTACTGTAAATACAGGAGCTCTCAGGTGGGCCCAACTAACCATTCAGTTAGAGTGTGTTACACAAATTGCTGTTACATACAGGTACCCAAAGAAAGGCAGGCCCACTCAGGGAACTGGCAGGTGGTCATACATATGCAAGCGATATAAAACACATTTACACAAACCTGCTGGATTTCATCAAGTAATTTTCCCTCAGATGGTTTTGACTTCACTTTGCAATTTAAAGCTCATTAATTTGGCATCTTAGAAGCACACCTTTTACATGTCATTTAGAGATCAAGGTAACTCAGGCCTCAGAGTTAAGTTTTAATTTTATACTCTCCCGCTTAATGATCTGCTCTGCCTAAATTGAGTGTGCTATTACCTGTTTGAGGGTAGACTAGGCCTAATTTTTTTTTCTAAAAATAAAGCACAGATAATAACTTCCCCTTACTTTATAGACTCTTTATTCAGTTAGTGAAGCATGAACAACAAATAATTATTGTCATTTCTTTTATGCAGTTAATATACAAATTTGCAATAAGGCTTTCTTAACCACCTTTCCAGACACTGTAACAATTGCTGAGGCCATTTCACAAAACTAGATGGGAAAAATAATCTCATTATACTGAAAAATTAAGTCAGAGAACAGTCTTCTGAATTACTCTTTTTATAGTTTTATCTTTGGCCCTGCTCTCAAGCTGAGAACATTAAAGCTTTCAACAACAAAAATTTATTCCACAAATATGGGCTTTATTTGTACAAACTAGGTTCATACTGAAAAATTTATGTCAAGTGTTTTCAGCCTATAAGGAATATCCTTAAACTTAAATTTAAAAACCCCTCTGGGCACTCCTGGTTCACTGGTGCAGCATCTAAAGTAATGCTGCACGAAGGTGCATAATGAATACCTTTTGATGATGCACTGACATTTCTAAGAGATGCCTTTGCCTCCAATCAATCCGCTCCAACCAGCAAATGATTTGGTATTCAAAGCTTCAGGAAACACTATATGAATATATTTTTTTCCCCATTGTACGATAAAGATTCAATCATAGAGCTGTCATCGGAAATTGAGATTCTGCCTTATGTTTTCAGGTTAATCTGCCAGACTCATTTATTTATTTTACTTGTAAAATAACTTTTACAAGTAGAAAAGCCTTTAGATGTGTTCGTAGTTCTAATAAGATCTATACAGTCTTTTATACTGGTTGAGTTAAAATGCTATCGGTATCATCATAGTCAGTGGATCAAGTCAACCACCTACGACAAACATGGTGTTCTACCAAAAACATACATAACCCATGTTCATGATTAATTATCACTAATTCCTGGAACTGTTAAACTGAATTCTTGAGCATTATGGAAAAGCTCTGTTGTTTTTGTAAATTGACTGAAAAGAAAACTCTGTAATAACAAGATATAGAATTGGTGGTTGCAAGTAAAATGTAATAATGACTTTTATGTACATATTAGCCACACTTCTCTCCTATCTATCTGAACCACAGCTAATGACGAACAGATGCTTCCCCTTCAGAAGTGCTTGAGTGCGCTGCTCCATCTCTCATTATCTCCAGGTTCTTGTTATTGAAACTTAAGCCCTCAGGTCATAATTTAATTTCGTAAAGTCTGTATTTTAAAATTGTAAGTGCCAAATCCTTCTATTTTCCTAAACTCTATAGAATTTCTGGGGTGGTGCTTTGTTAGTGGATCACTTACACCATGTTAGACCTTGTTATAAGCATCTTTAATAATTTATATAATTTACTCGTGGTAATGCTGCAAATACAGCGCTCTTATTATTTCCACTGTACAAATAAGGGATTTAAGCATAAAAAGGTTAAGTGACTGGTCTAAATTCCATAGCAGAGCTAGGACTTGAACCAGGTAGTCTGACTATAGAGTCTGCTAATTTAGAGATCAATAAGGTCAGGGCATTCATGTAATAAATTCCCTCATTGTGATTGCTGAGCAAGATAACGTGTCATAATCATATTTCTAAGTGACATTTGTAATATACAACTTATTAAAATGAAACTTTTGTTTAACATGTATGTATCATCTAAAATATTTGCCAGCTGTTGTGTTAGGTTAGATTTGCAGCATCCAGAGACTGTATTTTATATATTGAAATTTCAGCCTATTTCTATATTCATCTTTTATTTCTACATAATTTACTTAGTTTCAGCCAGTAAAAATGTGTGAAACAAAGCATTCGGAAGCATCAATTTATTTTAAACTACCCATATGCTTAGTAAAAATACAACTTCATTTTTTATTGATCTAAGCTTGTCATAGTATAGAAGAAATACCTTTTAGTTCATCTTGTATTTGCTTTCTTTTCCTTAGAAAAGAATAAGTGTATATAAATGATAAACTTTTGAGTATATTGAATTTTAATAACAATTTAGCCTTCATTGTGGGCCTGGGTGGGAAAGGATCTCACCTAAGCAAATAAGAGATGTTGAAAACATGGGGAATGCATTGTACTTTTCATAAAAATTGCATTTTATAAAAATAAGTATAATATAGAATGTACGGATGCTACAAATATTTCTGTTTTAAGAAATGTAGCAAGTTTCTATGACTGGTCTACACCTAAGTACATATTTTTGAGGGAAACACTCATGTGGTAGATTCCAAAATCTACTACATGTGTTTTTTAAATTACTCATATAGGGTAGCTATAAATAATATGACAATATAAATTAAATGAATCATGTACATCAGTTACAGAAAATATATGAAGTTTGGCATAATTATGCAATCATACCTAAGACATGCTGATTTTGCTTAAGATTTCTTTTTATAATATAAAATTTCCATTGTGGGAATTTGAAAGTTCTCTTGAAAAAAGTGTGGTATTTCCTTTACTTGACCTCATGGGGAGTAGGTTTTTAAAGAAAGCTACATTCTTTGTGGGACAAATGAAATAATTGATGCTTACTTTAAATATGTTATTAGTTTTATTTAATAGTTTGTTACTCAGTTTAATTTTTGAGGAGTTCATTTTAAATACCTTAAGTGAAACAAAACTGTCAGGGCAGAGGTTTATATTTTTTGTAAAAAGCTACACTATTTTCCTTAAGGCAAGATAATTTTAAAGAAATGAATTTCTAATGGATTTCTAATATAAATTTATCAAATAAGTGGTTAAATGCTTCATTATAGATGTCATCACATACTTATTTTCTTGGAAATTTTCCTAAAATCCTTTGGGTTTTTTTTTTTTTTTTTTTTTTACATCAAGTGGCTTGATCTACCCAGATACTGCTCTCCTAGAAGATAGAATTTAGTGTAAATTTATAAATGTGTAATGAGTCCAAAAGTGGTAGTAAGGGTGTCAGGCAGACATCCATCATGGTGAGGAGTTAATATCTGTATCTACATTACATTCTAATTGATGGCTCTGTCTGATGTTTGAAAAGCGTTAAATTGCTGATGTGCAGATGATGGAATACCTATTGTCAGGCTAGAAATGAAAACTCTTCCTCATCACTGCAGTTGGTTTGTAAATGATTTGTAGAGAAATGACTTTGAATGTTTGTATTAGAGGTCAGAATTAGAGATTTCAGATTTCTGTAGTAACTCCTGTGTGCCAAGTCTTCCTTGAGCATAAAACACACTCTACAATTCAATTTAAAACAAAAAACAGAAAAAACCCAAAACCTTTAGAGAGACTCTGAATCATTAAAATGGGAGGAAAAAGTCTAGAAAACTATGTTGAGATAGTGTCTAAGTAAATCAATAATGCATAAACTGAACAGTTAGAGAAGTAAATATCATAATATCATGTCAAGATAGGAATTGATTGATATTTAAGCCAAACAAGAAAAAAAATGACTACTGCCAAGATATTGCAGTATTTTGCAATGTACATTAAAAAAATGGATTGTGGGGTATTTAACCCCACAACTTATTAAGTTACGACTAACTTATTAATTTCATATTTTTATAAAACCACACATCACCTTATGTGTCCCCAAACATCACTTTTCTCAGCCTAAAGAATGACTCAACTTTGGACATCAGCTTCCTCTTCTGTAATATGAGAGAGGTTAGAATCATGGATTTTAAAGGTTACTTTATTTCTACTGCCTTCAGGTTTTTCCTGTTCTCTAGTATTGTCTTGTACTATTTTTGTTCTTGTTTTAACCAAGTATGATTTAAAGTCTTCTTCTTCTATCAGTTAATCGACCATCTCCTAACCTGTCTGAATAATTATCACTGACTCCATATATCACTTCTTTTCTCTGCTTGTCTTGATGTGACCAAAGACAGAATTCAAATAATGCACATTCTTGAATCATCATGGAAACCAGGCCAAGCAGAAAAAAGGGAGAGGAAGAGAGGAAGGAAAAGAGGGAGGGACGAAAGGGGTCTGCAGAGTCACTCCTGAGGCTGTTCTAATACGTAGTACCAACTAATATCTGCATGGTAAGAGTTGCTATGTCATGTGGTACTTTTAAAAAATATTTTAGTCTCTACATATAGATTAATTGTAAAAAAAAAAAAACAAACGAGAAAAACAAGCAAAAACCTATCATATACGTGTGTGAGTGTACGTGTGTGTGTATTATGCAACCTGCTCCCCTTCTCCACAATGTCCTGAAAAATTATATAATTTCTTCTGCATTATTTAATTCATTTTATTTCTTCCAACAATCCTTGACAATCCTCTCTCCTCTAATACCAGAAATATCCCTTCAAACCTATATAGCCTACGTGACACTCAATGGATGTTTTAGGATCACTGTCTCAATTATTCCTAGTAACGGCACTATGATGTTTATATTATCACCATGCCCATATCACAAATGAAGACCCTGTGTTGCAAAGAAGTTAAGCCTTTTGCCTATGGTCACCCTTTCCTAGCTTTTTCTCCAACTCTGGTTCGCACACCAGTCTGGGTTTTTCAAAGGGTCCACGTACCATGCACCGTGCACTTGTATTCCTCCGTGTGCTTATACATTTTCCCCTGCCTGGCTGTTCTCCTCTCACACCCCTGGTGTGTCCTAGTTTAACTCCTCCTTTCTCTCCAGAAGTACCTCAGAAATAACTTTGGGTGGGGAATTATTTCCCATATTCTCTGCTAGAATCTGTCACCCCTGAGTCTCCCTTGTGCTTTGCATATTTTATGTGACATACTTGTTTGTTCAAATGTCTGTCTCTCTTATTGAATCATTCCCTACTTGAGGAATAGGGACCCATTCATCTTTGTTTTCATTGCCTATCCCCATACCTGATATATATTAGGTACTCATCTTTATTGAATCAGCTCTGGACAAGAATAAATCAAAAATGGTATCGTAGCAGATGAGAAATCTAGTCAGAATTAGAATTTTTATTTTGTAAAGTTTAATATTTAATTGTACTTGAACTCTCTTAAACATTCAGGACATTTTAATTTATATGGACCTCTGTCAGCCAGGATTGGAATTGTATATACCCATAATTCTGTACATAACGCCACTCCCTTTCATGAAGTCTTTGTATATTTTTCATTAGAGTTCACTTGTTAACAACCCGCCCTAAGACACTTAGCAGATCAGTTGTCAGCTGAGCTCTGTTTTTCACTCACCACGGTGGGGTCCATAGAAAAATCGTAAAACGTAATGAGGGACCTTAGAATCCAGCTGGGATGACAAATCTAATACACAGAAAATTTAAGTATAAATACTCCTAATGTGCAACTACAATACACCAGTGTGTTACTGAATACAGACTGAAGACCACTTGTAGTTAATTAGTCCAGTTTTCCTAATACTGCTCTGCAGGATACAACAAACTGTCATCCAAAACTGTGTAGGGGAGAAAAGCCTCCATCTGCCACTCAGTAGCAAGGTTATGAAACTAAACTCTCCTATCCTGGCAAAAGGCTTCCCTCTTTGGATGGATGCCATCCCAGACTTTTATTTAAAGTTCAGCGAGCCAGGCCAATTCATGTCACTAATTCCATAAAACATGTTGGCTTTCTGTGGTAGCCTTAAAGTTTTCCAGTCATTCTGATAACTCATGACTAGGCAATACACCATATTTTGCTTCTTGGATTTCTATAGAGGTGCTACTTCATTTTGTTGTCCTCATTCTTACCCTGAATTTGTGTTTTTAAAATTAGCTCTGGTGATGTAACTGATCCCAGGGTCTTTTTTTCCCCCCTTAACTTAACAAATCACACTTTATTGCTTCTGTCCTCAGTTTTTCTTAAAAGTGATTTTGAAAATGTATAAGCTTAAACTTGGCTTTCATTGTAATACATTGTCTTTAATGCAGTTGTGCATTTGTGACTTTACTTCTGAGCTTCAAAAGAATAGTGCGTGTTTGTGTGTGTGTATTTTATGTCTTCTCATAGCTTTTGCATCAGGTGCCTTCTACTTTTATTTATTGTTTGTCTTTTTTCTATAGTAAACATCAACAGCAAAACATAAGATTAAATAATTAATACATGATTTTCTATAGGAATGAAGTATTTCCCCTGATTAAAATCACTAAAATTTTATGAACAGCTAATATAGATTACTGTTTTGTTTTCACCTTGGAGGTTCTCTTTGTTGATTTATTTTCAGAAAATATACTGCTCTTATTTTCACAGGTAAAAAGATGGCCTATCAGAAGGTCAATGCAGATCGAAGAGCTCCAGGACATTCACAGTACCTAGACAATGATGACCTCCAAGCCACTGCCCTTGACTTAGAGTGGGACATGGAAAAGGAACTGGAGGAGCCTGGTTTTGACCAGTTCCAGCTAGATAGTGCTGAGAATCAGAACCTGGAGAATTCAGAGACTGCGGACCTCAGTCTTGATCCCATTCAACCAGCAACTTCACCCAAAGGAAGGTTTCAGCGACTTCAAGAAGAGTCTGACTATGTGACCCATTATACAAGATCTGCACCAAAGAGCAACCCCTGCAACTTTTGCCGCCTTTTAAAGCTATTTTGCACAGCAAGCATTTTATTTATTTCTGGAATTTTGATAGGCTATTACACGCATAAAAACTGCTCTTCAAATGCTACGTCTTCAGGAACACTTGATCTTCAGTTACACCAAGAGATTCTCAAGACAATCCAAGCAGAAGATATTAGGAAGTCTTTCAGGTAGGTATGCAAGAAATGGATGTTGGTGGGATGCATCTTCTGGGAAAGATGTCTTACAGCGGATATCATGCTGTGATTTTTCTATTGTTTAAGGTTAGTCTTACAAGCTGAGAAACATAACTAACCAGCAACCCCTTCACAGAGGGGGTGCACGTTTTCAGATTTACGATACTGTAATGCAAATTTATGGTGCTGCTTTAATAATTGATAATAAGAACTGTAACTACTGTGGAGATAATAGACTCCAGCCAGTGTATTTTCTCCCTCTTGGGAAAGCCCAGGTAAGCCAAATTGGGATGCAAAGATTGCTGGATGTGTGTGTAATAAAAACTAGGGCATTAGCCATAAGATTGAAATTTTTAATGACATCAGAATAAAATAAACTTGCTTTATGGACTGAAATAACTGACAGGAGGTAAGACAAGCACTGCTCGTATTTGGTCCCCTGCATCACTGAGTTTCCCAGTTGAGTATTTTTATTGAAACACATTGCATTCCATATATCAGGCAATTCTAAAAGGTCACCTCTCTCTTTAAGGTAAGTTTGCATATGACCTCTCTAGCCAGAATGTGTTGTTAATAAGTTAAATGATAAGAAAATATTTTTTATCAGGCCTTAATAATTCTGAATTCTTGGGAAAAGCTCCACTCATGTCATATAGCTATTGGGTAACTTAAATTTTGTTGCTTGATATATCATTAGCATATATGTTTAATTGTAAAGAGTTCCCTAGTTAACATATTTAGAGAAGTGAGGAACTGGAAGAGGAAGGTTAGATATTAGCCTCCACATATGTCTTCCATACCTGGCAATAAAGAATAATCCTAGGTGAATCATGTTTGTTGATTGTAGGTAGATGAGAGAGAAGGATACTAGGTCATAAGGATATTCCTTCTGGGTTACACTGACTTATTACCATCAAGATGTTGGCACATGTGCATTTCTAGGGATCTTCTAGGGAGCATGCCCACTGCAGGTGCACCATTTAATCTGTGTGCTGAAATATCACATGTATTGACGTTGGCAAATTATAATTCTCTTTCTGAATATCACATCTGAATGACTTGTGGGAATTTGTTTTCTGCACCCTTCTATGTCTGCTATTTACTGTTGCATAAGCGTCTCTGGATGTGTCATATGCAGATACTAACAATTTCCATGGTATTTCTCAATGTAAAATTACTTACAGTGAATTGAGTGAAAGATATAGCATTGTCTTATAATGAGTGATTGTATCCGTCAGGATCCAACCATAAAAGAAAACTCCCTAAATATTTAAAGCAGAGGGCATTTAAAGTAGGGAAATAATTCCATCAGTGATGAAAAACTGAGAGGCCAGTCAGGGGACACTGAGGTAGCCAAGAGATGAACAACAAAATGGAGCCATTACTAAACCTACGCTGGAGAAAGGGAGTTGGGGTAACTTGATGGAAGCTGGAACTTTCTGCGTACACAAATGCAGGGGTTGGGCTGGCAGTGGGGATGTAACCTCAGCCAGGGGTACTACTGAAGACAGAGTAAGAAGTACCATGGCTTCTCCCTTCCTCCTGCCCTCCTACCAGTTGTTCCGTTGGTTGTCTGAACCCAGCACGCAGGCTGCTGACTCAGAGCCTGGAAAAACTCATCCCAAGGCGTTCAGATCCCTGTAGCAGGGGAAAGGCAAGGGGTCTGTCCAAAAATTAGATCTAACCAGCACAGGGATGTTATTTAAAGAGAGAGAGAGAGAGAGAGAAAGGAAGAAAGAAAATAGAAGAATTCCATAAAACTCTGTCTACTCTAACTTCATGGTGGACATTCATTTCATTACGAAAGTGTCTTCTGGAAAAGGATCCATGGATTTAACTCATTTTTCCTGAGCAACTGTTTAGTTTTTAATGATGGACACAATGAATCTCATAACCTAGCCTGCTTCCCTCTTTACTTTGGCTTTTAGTAAGTTCAGAGTCAAATTTGTATTGAAATCATAAAGAACTTACAGGCATGCCTTTTGTATACTAACTAGTCTGCATATTTTCTCTCCTTAACTTCCTTTGGCTTTCTTTGCCTTATTTTTTTTCCCAGCATCGTAGACAATTTTAAAAACTGACATGTCCTTTTTGTAAATAGGCAGCTGGTTCTAAAATGTTGAAAATGTATAATTAAGTAAACATATTCATCATTTCCCTCAGAATAGGAGTTGTATTACCATAAGGCTTATATTCTCTTAAACTCAAAAATCAACAAACTATATATTTAAAAAATATAACCACTGGCAATTTTACTTCTAAGCAATATTCAGTGGTTGGGCACAAATTCACAATTATGTCCTGTCAGATAGCCACAGTTTTTTCCTTGCTGAGATAATAGGTCTTTTTCATCAAAAAATAATATTTTGGTACAAATTTGTTTACGTAACTTTCTTCGAATTACAACTCTTCATCCAAAGACAACTGTTCCCCCAGTAGTCGCGCTAACCACATGCCTTATTATGATTTCTTGTGTTTACTAAGTCATCCTGGCATTGGCTCTGTACATCATGGGTTCCTCCTGTTTCTTTTCATCAATTTATGATCAGTTTTGGGCTCTCACCGATCTACTGTCTTGTTCATCAGTTGCTGTATTTCTTCTCTATTTGTTCTCCATTCCTGCCCGTGCTGTAAGACTATGTCAGTTCTTGCCAAACATCCTAACAGTTATGCAATATAAAAGACACTCTTTTTATAATAGATAAGTTTGCAGACTCCATGAAGGAATGGACCTACTTGCTTTGCCCATCATTAGACTATTGTCCAGCAGACATTGAATCATTATTTTTCTAAGGGAGGAAATGAATGCATGAATAGGTGAGGAACAGATCTGTGTTTAATTCATCAATTTTATTATGTATTCTGAAAATCATTGTACTTACCATTTAGGTTTTTCATATTCTGATTATATTCAAAGTATTATAAATAAAATTTTGATTTGTAACACAATTATAAAATACTAAATTATATAGCTATAGTTACTCAGAGGCTATGCTAAGTTCTGATTTTAGATAAGTGACAACTTAAATCAAAACCAGATACTGTAAAAATGCTAAAGTATCACTATTGATGTCTCATTTTCAGCTGAGGCTTAAATACAATTGCTACTACTAGGACCAGTATGTAGAACTTCGGAGGAAAAAAGAAAAAGATGGTATAAAATCTTGAGATGATGACCCTGTTGTAGCCTAGGAGAGGTTAGAGAAGCTGAGAACTAGGAGAGTGGAAAAAGAGGATTTGGGGAGAAAGCTGCTAATGGTGTTGTAAGCCCCAGTCTTTTCTCAAGGAGGAAGCCTCAAGTCCAATGAAAAAGGGGTTTAATAGAACTCCTTGGAAGAACTGGGTGTCTGCCTTTCTACCTAAGAAATCGAAATGACAAGTCACGGACTGGCTAGTTGTGGATAAGATTGCCGAAGAAGAGGTGGTGGTTTGGGGTAGCCTATGGCAAAGTTTCCTTCTAGGGGCTCTATCCAAGCAGGGAGAGAGAGAGAGGGGAAGAGGGAGAGAAATCACTATGGTCTAAATGTTTGTGTCCCCCCCGCCCCAGAATTCATATGTTGTTGAAATCCTAATGCCCAATGTAATGGTATTCGGAGGTGGGGCTGCTGGGAGGGAGATGCTCAGGTCATGAAGCTGGAGCCCTCGTGAATGGGCTGAGATTTTATACAAGAGACCCCACAGGACTTCTAGTCCTTCCGTCATGTGAGGACACAGGGAGAAGGTATCCTTTGTGAACCAGGGAGAGGGCCCTTATCAGCCACCACACCAAATCTGCCAGTGCCATGATCTTAGAATTCCCTAACTCGAGAACTATGACATAATGTTGATAAGCCAACCAGTCCGTGGTACTTTGTTATAGCAGCCTGAAAGGACTAACAGAAAGAGAGAGATTGCGGGGGAGGAGCAAGCAAGCTTCCTGCATGGCTGAAAAGAACTTACCAGAGACAGAGCTAGAGGTCTGGTCAGATGCCTGGAAGAAGGAAGAAGGAGGTAGAGGAGAGTGCATTACTCATGTTAAAGGAAGGTGAGAAATCCCCAGTCGTGGGATGGGTGGGTGGGTCCCCAAAGAACTGATGAAGCTGGACAAGTGGAAAGTTCAGCTGACTACTCCTGCTACAGTCAGAGTACCATGCCAGTTCTTGAGAGTTCTTGTCCAGTGAGAACCTTTTGCTCCTGCTTTAGCTATTCTCACTTGCTCTGTTGCAACCCTGGAGGTGTCAGAAGCTCTGAGAAAGGAGGTGTAAAAACACAGAAGAAACTGACTATTCTCCTTTCCTTGGCTGTAAGTTTCCCAATCTAGAGATGGTCAAAAAGTGGGGAAAAGTTCAAAGTTTTGACTATTAAATGACACTGAACCTTTTAATTACTCACTGGAGGAACTCAGGTCACTTAACAGTGACCAGAATTACTGGGTTTTTAATCCAGAAACAGGAAAACAAACAAACAAACTAACCCCAATTAATATAAATGGGAGAAAAAAAGTGCTTTATGATTGCATTCCCTGAATCATGCTTGCTCAGTGTAGAGATTACACATGTGCTATTTTTATGTGTAATGTTTTAGAAAAAAATACATTTGAATAATGTGTTGATCCAGAGAATCATTGATAGACATATTGACAGCATATTCCAGTTTATGGACCTAATTATCCCATAATAAAGCCCACATAAGCCAATTACTTGATATCATGTTGATCAAATAAAAGGAAATCATTTTCAACATTAGCACAGGAATATGAATACCGTGTGTGTGTATTAATCAGTCTTCTAATAAGATTCTCCTGGTCACTTCTGCAAATACTTGTTGCTATTTGAAAAAGGCATTCACTCTTACAGTGGTGGTTGATTTCTTTCATGTATCTTCATGTAAACAGATGGTGTATATTCAGATGTATATTGGATATATTCAGATGCGTGAGATTTAAAATAGGCCGTTAAAAGTTGCATTCATGTATGCTTTTGGTGACTTGGAACAGTAACTAGATAATGCAAGTTTATTGTAAGTATCAAAACAGGAGGCTGGGCTCACACAATAATCTGTGAATAGGAATTCATTTGACTGAGCCTTGTTGATAAGGAATTTGGATCCAGTCAACTCCAGGGACCCTAGTAGCCACAGTCCTCTAATTTTTACTAAAGGGTTGAACCACCAAAGTGATTTATCTCCCTTTCCATCTGTACTACTTTTTGTTTGCCTTATTCTTCTCCCAGTACCCACTGCTATGTTCTCCAATACATTATTCCTCCATTCCTCTTCTAGCCTATGGGGCTAGAATGAAGTATGATTGTTTTCCCTTTGGGGGTCAGCGATGTTTGTGACTCTGTCAAGTGCTTATCCCTAGTCTAATCAGATTTGGCCGAGAGCTCTTTAACTTAGAAGAAGCTTAAATGTGACTGGTACATGTTTTATTTCTCCTGTATAAGTCACAGAGCTTTTATCATATATATTGTTGAATGAATGATCTATATGTGTGTGCATGTGTATATACATACTAAAGATCGTAAGCACGTTGCTGAACAGAGTAAAGCATGTTGAAAGCTTCAAAATTTAGTTACGTAATATAAATTATAATAATAATTGAAGTGAATAAGCCAATGTGGTTAAGTATATTTTTGAATGTAGGAATGTTGCTTTTTGACAGCTGTAGATGCTGTGAAATGGTGAGAAGAAAAGGAGAAAATGTGCTACTCTAATTATGGTTAATATGGTATCTTTTTTTATGGAAGGGGCATTATTTTTTTTCTTCTTATAAGTAAAATGTATACAGAAAGTTGGAAAAAAATAAAGTAAAAACCACCCATAACCCTACCACCTTTTCCCCCATAATTTTATTCTTTCTTTCTATCTTTACCTAACAAGAAGCAAAATTGTATTGTACCATGTATATATTTTTTGATATCTGCTTCTGAATTTTTTTCCACTTACAATATATTGAGAACCATTTTTCAAACTAGTAAATACAGAATTGAATCAGTACATTAAAATGCTGCTGGCATTCCCTTATGTAGAGGACATGAATTTATTGAGCCCATCCTTTATAAATGTACATTTAGTTTGTCTCTACAAACATTTTCATATGTAAGTCTTTGTGTGCTTATTTAATTATTCCCTTCTGATAAATTCCTGGAAGCAGATCACAGATTCGGGGAGTTGAAATTTGTTTAGTTGTTTGCTTTGTGTTAGTTACCAAATTGCCTGTAGGGCTGCCAGCCTTCTAGGTCCTCATTATTTTTTTGTTTTGATAGGCCAAAAATAGTGTTGACAAACTTTTATATCTTAATTGACCATTCATAGTTCTTTTTGCATGTATGAACCTTTTATAATTTAAAAACATGTTTACTGAATATTGTAGTAGAAAAATAGTCTATTACTTTATGTAATCTTTCTGGATTTTATTTAGTTGATGCATTTTATTTGTTAGCAAATGAACAATAAAATAAAATCCCTAGATTTTTAAAAATTTCTGCATTATTTGGACAGGGGCAATATTTTTCATCTTTCTCTGGCTCGGTACAAGTAATTAACCATGAGTTAAGTTATACTGTGAAATGATCTTTACAAACATTAAGTAAAACACCACATTTTCTTAGCTGTTGATTAATTCTTCGAAAGTTTAGGAAATGTTATAAATTATCTTCAGTGATTTTTCTCTCCTCTGATCCCACAGGGCTATATTTTTTGCTGTTACACTTTAAAAATGCAAGGCTTGATGATGGTGATACCATCAGCAACTGTTCTCTGGTTTCCAGCTGTACTTTCCAGCCATCTTTCTGCCCCTCCTCTGTCTTGAATTATATTTTGGCTTCTGTCTTTTCTACTGTTTGTGTTTTTTGTTCCTTTCCAATTTCAGTATTTAGAGGGGTGAGAGCAGGAATGTTGGGAGATATGAAGGCAATAAAGCACCTGGCATTTGAACTGGAGAAAAACATGTAAATGTATTTAAAAAGTGCACATAATTCAATTTATGCAAATGACAGCAGAATGAATTTAACAGTAATAGAGTGATGGTTCCTAAAGGAAGTAATTAGCTATTCTATCATTGATTTTTCCAGATAACAAATGCACATTGTCTTAAATTTAATCACAAAAGGAATACAAAGGATTAGATTTATTTAATTATCCATAGTATTTTATTGCTCTGGACTTGAAGTAAAGCAACTGCTTCACTCAGTTTCTCAGTGTCATGTAGAGTGACATGAATTCTCTTAAATGGCTCAACTCAGATAAAAGCTTATGCCTTTCACAATTCTTAGGCATTTGTCTGGAACAAGAGCAGCACCCACCAATAAGATGAATGAGGATTATTGACAGAGGGTCTTTGAGTGCAATGGCCACCTTCTCAATCCTAGGCATTCTTTGAGGGTGGCTCAGGTGCCTCAGTGAAAGCCTGAGTCCTAACCACTGGACCCCAGGGAATTCCCATGATTCCCTTTTTTGATCTCCCACCAATTGAGTTCTCTCTTTCCTTGAAACTCTCAGTACTTCATTTTCTCTCTCTTTGTTGACATAAACTACCTTCTACCTTGCAGTGGAGAAAGAACTATGCGTCTGGCCCAGTCCTTGAGTCATAGTATGTGGACACTCAGTAAATCTTTATTGCGGGAGAGAGTGCACCCAAAATATAAACCTACTATCATTTTTTTAAAAGAAAATATACTTCTGGCTATTCATGTACATTACTGAAATTCAAAATTATATATATATATGTATCAGACCTTTGCCTTTTTAACATATTTTATATACATTCTCATAGCATGTGCTAAAAAGTTGATTTTGAAGGTAGAGGATTTTCTTTTCTCTAATGAAAACATGTGTTGTGTGTCTGCTGTATACCAGGCACTCTGCCAGTCACTCGACAGGTTTTAATGATATTCTGTTTAATCTAGAGAGCATTTCCTTTCTATAAAGAAGAAATGAAAGTAAAAATTGCACAGAAAGGTACTTCTATGATCACAGGTTTGATGGAGGTGCAAAGTAGATTCCCTCACAGATCTTTTCATGCCCTGCCAGTGTCAGGAAAGGGTTGTCTCAGACGAGGGCCAGTTCAGCCCGAAGGCTTGCTTTATTCCTTCTCCATGGTCAAGTAGAATCAAAGGGTTCTCCCCGCACCTTCTCCCTTTCCCCCCACCCTATCCCTCATCTCTTGCCCTCTCCCTGCTCCCTACACACACACATTATTTTATCCTCGAGGTTATATACTACGATTAGGTTACTTACTTTCCTAGTAAGCAAATTTTCTTTATCTTTTTCATTAAATCTCTCTCTCTTGTGAAACACCAGGAGTAAGTTAGATTGTTAAGGATCGAAATGCAGGAACTCTTCGTTTTTCAAATTTGGTTTTGTCTTAATGGGAGGAATATATTTTACATAATGAAAGGACTCTTTTGCAGTGATGGTCAGTGAAATATTTTTGTTAGCTATATCAAGGTCATCTGCCCTTACTGTCTGGCTATCCTGAAACTGCTCAACCTTAAGGCTCATCACATTTTTCTTGTATCTTTCCTGCATTGACTGTAATAGTCGTTTTCTTCCATTCACTTCTTGATCTTATTCATTCCAAAAAAGGAACAAGATCAGTCAGATGTAGTACAAGGGAATAAATAAACCATTTCCTTTGAGGATCAAGTATGTCAGTTTCCTGTGGATTCACTTGACTTCCTGACACTCTTGGCGATAGAAAAGTTGGTAATGATCACATTCAGTAGACTGAAGTATAGTTAAACATGGAAAGGTTGGGAACTGATTACATACTTCTCTCTTTCATGTTCCTTTTTTTTTGTGTGTGGTACGCGGGCCTCTCACTGTTGTGGCCTCTCCCGTTGCGGAGCACAGGCTCCGGACGCGCAGGCTCAGCGTCCATGGCTCACAGGCCCAGCCGCTCCGCGGCATGTGGGATCTTCCCAGACCCGGGCACGAACCGTGTCGCCTCCATCGGCAGGCGGACTCTCAACCAGTGCGCCACCAGGGAAGCCCCATGTTCCTTTTTAATGTCAGTGAAATCAAGATTCAAATAGCAGACATGGCCCTTTGAGATTTGCAATTTGAAAATCTCAATCCATGCTTTAGAACTTAAGCAAAGTATTTGACAATTGCAGCTAAAAGCATTAATCCCATAATCTCATCAGGCTAGTTTACAAGAGAAAAATTAAAATGTATATGAAAAGAGATAATTTGATTTTGTAAACATTGCATAAAGTATTTTATTATAGTTACCTAAAAAAATTTAAATGGATGTTTCTAGCTGATGGAAAAAAAAGTAGATTTGGCTGGTAATTCAGATATTTAAAAATGGATGATGAAAACTTCCTCTCCACTGCCCCCATCTTGGGAAACTATAACAAAATAGATAGGTGATATTATTTCCCAAATGTTAGATGCTTATATAAATACACTGTGATGGTTATTTTTATATATCAACTTGGCTAGGCCACAGTGCACAGATGTTTGGTCAAACATTATTGTAGATATTTCTGTGAAGGTATTTTTTTTTAAATGAGATTAACATTTAAATCAGTAGACTTTGTGTAAAGCAGATTATCTTTAATAATGTGGATGGGTTTCATCCAATCAGTTGAAGGCCTTACTAGAAAAAGACTGACCTCTCAGGAAGAAGAAGAAATTCTACCAGCACACTGAATGCCTTTGGACTTTAACTGCAACTCTTCCCTGAGTCTCCAGCCTACTGGTCTATCTTACAGATTTTGGACTTGCCAAGCTTCCACAGTTGCATAAGCTGACTCCTTAAAATAGATATCTCCCTCTCTCTATATATAAATCCTGTTCTCTTTCTCTGGAGAACCCTAACTAATAATACATGCAGATTTAGGAAACTTAAATAAACCAATACAATTTGACTGGTTTTTTTTTTTTAAACTCTAGAATAACATAGTCAATCTTTAGTGTTAAACTGAATAATATGGAAAATTGATACTGATTTTTTTAAGCCAGTGCTCATCATTACCCTTAGTTCATTAATTTCAGATCTTATTTTTAATGTAAAATACATTTATAGGATAGAATTTGAAATTACATTCAAAGTGTCTACCAACTATTTCAAATATTTTAAAAATGCTTAATTTTCTCAACTTAGTTTGGTGGCATCAAAATGTAATCAACTTCCCAAGCAAAAATGCTTTTTCCAAATTTTACAAGAGTCATTCTTATCTGGAAAAAAAAATGGCATTGAAGTTCCCTTCCCTTTCATTATAACTAGAGCAAATGTATTAAATTTTATATGCCTGATTTGGGAAATCAGTTTCTGTCTTCAATAACTGAGTGTGTGTTATAACTGGGCCCTTTACAGATGAAGTGCACTTCTATTGCTTAAAAATTGCTTTCCTGTGCAACATGATGTAGTAATGAATTAAATCCAAATGAGCCTTATATTCACAATGTCATAATATGTAACTCGTCCCCTGTGGAACTTTTTTATTATCTCATACAAGGTAAGCTAATGTCTTCCTCTCATGACTCACTTCTCAGAAGGGTATGCAGGTTTCAGTATTAGAAATAAAGGAAGAAAACTACAATTTGAGATCAAATTACCTTTTTATAAACTCTTTAAATCAGAGAGGACCTTATCATGTCCCAAAATATGCAAATCAAATTCTGATAGAACAAGAAACAAAAGAAGTCGTTCCAGTTCTGTGGAGTACATTTCTCTGTGAGAGAAAAATGAAACTGAACATTTTGCTTTGTTTCTGCACTGAACAGAAACGTGTGCAGGTGGTTTTTACCTTCAATAAAAATAAAATAAGTGTGGGCGTTTTCTCGCTATTTCTTCGCTCGCTTTCATTATATTAACTCTATTCTGTAGGGAACAACTTGTAAAATCAGCTTGTGCCAATATTGTAGTTCAAACTGCTACAGAGATTTAAAAGTTCTAATTTATTAGCCTGATAATTTTTGTAATTTGATGAAACACATCAGATATTCTCTTATTATAGCTGCCTTCCATGTGTCTGAGTGGCATATCGGAATTTAGCTGGGTATTTCAGAATATGTCTTGCTATTCATATGGGCAAAGAGCAAAGGGAGAAAAATGTTTATTTTAGCCCAGAGGGTGCAGCCAAGATAAATTGTATCAGGTTTTCATAGGCTTTTACTTTTACTTCTTGTGGCTTCCTATGGGTTTTTCTCTTGGCCTGCATCTTGCTCTTGTGAGCCATAGCTGGATCTGAATCAGTTGGTGCTGGCATACCACATGATAGAGATCTAAGCCTTCATTCTGCCATTCTTATTTAAAGTAGAAAACCTAAATTCCCATATGATCTGTTTCTCCTGGTTCAAAATTTTAAATTACGTTTCAATCAAATAATACACAAAAGTAAGCACATTATCTATTTATATAGAAAAGTACTAGGGAATTAGAGGCAAAATCAAAGCTATACAAGTTGAGAACCTCAACTTTCTAATTTAAGGATTTGTATTCTTAATCCAATTTATGTTCCATTAAAAAAAAAACACCTGATGGCCTACCATCGAAGACTTATCCAGTGCCCTTTAACATCAGTGCATTTCCTTATGCATGTATTTATTTAATGACTATTTCTTGTGAGCCTACTGTGTGCTGGGCTAGCGACAAAACAATGAACAAGACATATAATTAAGTACCTGCATTTGTGGTGTTTATGTTCCCACTGGCCAGAGGGAATCAATGGGAACATACTTGTTCTGTAAACTAAGCATAATGAAACAAAATGATACATTGTGGTCAGTAGGAAGGGAGGGAGGGAGGGAGAGATTGACTAATTTGCAGAGGTCTCTACCGGTTAATTTTGGATGAAGTGGTCAATTCAGTTTCAAATGGACACTTACTGTCGCTCCTCCCTGCTCAGTGGACTTGCATGGAGCTCTTCTCCTGCTAATTTATTTGCTTTGCCACTACTTTTGCAAATAAATGACAACAAAAAATACAAAACTAACCCACTTGTGAAGAGTGAGTTTAATAGGAAGCAAGCAGATGGGAGGAGATGGTGACCTCTGACCAGCCTTGAATTTCTATTTATTTGTAATATCCAACATGGAATTTAATTGCTCCAAATAAGAAACACTGTGCTCCATTGCTTTCTCTCTTTAAAATTACTGAATAGGATCACTTACTTAAAGTTCTGTTTTTCTTCCCCAGATAGCCTCATTTCTAAGGATTGCCTCATCACTGCCTGTTGTTTTTGTTTAGTTTTTTCCCCCATAAATTCCACATTACATAATAAGTAAAATCTTTGTTATAACTCAGTCTTATTCTGAAATAACCATTCTAAGGATGATTTGTTAACTCTGGATTCTTCAGTTCTTAGTTCTTGTTTAATCAGTTGCAGTCTTTTGAAAGAGTTGCAGTTTGCTAATTATATGTAATTATGATCTGACGCCCAGTGGTACATGTTAGCGTTTTAAGGCTGCAGGCAGTATCCGTGAGGGAGTTGCTTTACAGATAAGAAAATTCACTTGAATATTTTTTGTTTAATTTTCTTAATATCTACATATATTGCAACTGAGTCCTTCAAATGGGTAGGGACAGGGTATTGGAAGTTTTTCTACTCTAGCCTTTTTGGTGGAAAATGTTACCGTTTTGGCAGGAAATGTCCAGAAGGAATTGGGATCAGAGGATTTGAGAAGTCTCCAGGTATGGGTTCTCAGAATTGGGAAAGTAGCAGCTTTGTGGTAATCATGCAGGTAGAGAAGATAGTGATTACAGCTAGCGATTTTCAATCCAGAAATAAAACTCTTTTCCTGTTCTGGGAATAGGGGCAAACTAAATGACAGACAGTACTGGTATTAAGCATTGCTACGATAGTCTGTAAGCAGGAAAAATAAATTTGGGTATTGGGGGAAGTGTCACTTGGAAGATAATTTGCTGATTGGTTGGGGGAAAAAGCTGTGAAAATGACACAGGATGACAAAAAAATCAGAAAACTAGAGAACAATTTGAAGTGAGAGAAATAAGATGACAGTCACCAGCAGAACCAGTTAAGTTTTCCTTCTGCCATGTGATTTAGGAGAGGGTTTCTAGCTTAGAAATCTGGGTTAGAAAATAAGCCAGGAAGGAAAGGCTACCATGAGAATCTAGTCTAGAAAATTGTTAGAAGGGAAGAAAAGAGGCTCCAGTAGAAGCTAATGGGAGAGTCAACAATAGGGCCGTGGAGAAATGGCAAGTCAGCTGTTCATATCTGAGAGGCCCCGCTCCAATATTCTGTGTGGGCTGTGTACAAGTCCTGGAAAGAAGGTGAAGATTTATCCAGGGAAAATTTATCCAGTCTGAGTCTTGGAAGTGAAGTAAACATCTGAAGAGGAACCTAGACAAAGCTGCAAAACTTAGCAGAAAACCAAACATACTTCTAGGTCTCACTTGACCTTGGAACGTTGCCCAGAATCTATATCTAAACTGCACACTCAATGTTGATAGAGGTCATGCAGTATTTTTCTGCAGATGAAACTGATATAACTGTCATAGGATTATTTATGCCTAGTGTTTCTGAAATCCTCCAGAGTGATGGGAAATAGGACTATGCACCTAGAGCTACTGTTGAAATTAAATACCAACTCAGATGCTACAGTATCAACCTGTGATCCTTTGCAGGCAGGTAGTAATAGTCTATTTGGGAAAATAATAAAGACTTGGGTTTCCTTTGTTCCTGAGTTAGTTTACCTTGAAGCTATTGCTCATAACTCAGCTGTTGTCCACAGATAACTTAAGCACAGGTCACTTCTTGGAACATGTAGACTCATGTTTCTCATGATTCAGTGCCGCCGACTTCTCCAGTCAGCCAGTTGGGAAAAGGTAAATTTAGGGTCATTCCACACATATCATTGTTCCCTGCGGTACCTGTACTATATTTCTGTAATGTCCATATCACTGAAGACTTGAAGTCAAGGGAATTTATATCACAACAATACAAACAAACCAGTCTGCATGGGATCAAATCCCAGCTCTACTATATCCAGCTGTATGATCTTGAGGAATTTCTTAAACTTGTGATAACACAGTTTTCCTCATTTAGAAAATGTAGGTAGTAATCATCCCACTTTCACATAAATGGATAGAAAAATAAAAAGTACTTAGGGCTTAGCATGTAAAAAACCCAATATTACCTATTTATCGTTGTTGTTATTTTTGTTAGTAAGAGGTCTTCAGTCGTGTTCCAGTGATAATTTCTCATTGATCACCATCCTTCATAAGCTGGCTTCTTGGAATGTGGCCCAGCCCATGTCTCTTCTCTACCTCTCTCCTCAACTTGATGTTCGTATTAATTTTTTTCTCCTTCCAAGTCATGCCCATTAGAGTCTCACCTTTCATATTCCAAGTATTTTCCCAGAGTCATCTAATAATTTCAATGTCAGCCCAAATAATACTTGTACAAAGTGCTTGATCATATTTGCAAAGAAAACTTTTATTCTACCTTATAAATAAATTATCTTAGTTCTCAACACATATGAGGAAAAAAATCCAACATCCCTACTGAAAACCACACTCCTCTATGATGACAGCAGTAGGTAGGTAAGAAGCAGCAGCTCATTCTTTTTAAATCATACTGTAAAGGCTGGAGAGGTAAGTTAGGATAATTTCATGATGAGTTTTGAAGTAAAGTTGATAGAAGTTGTTTCCGACATAATGATAAATCATCAAAGAGTTCTGAGTATGAGAATACAAGACCAGAAGTGCCTTTTCAGAAGATCATTCTCTGAAGAATGGGTTAGAGACAGGGAGAGGCTGGAAACAAGAAAGGCAGTGCAGAGATTGTTGCTGATCTCACTTTCACAGTAGACACTCAATGTTCATCAGATGCATGACCAGTGAGCTATGTGTTGGTGGAGCATCAGTGAAAGGTGTACAAGTGCTAAAATGCTCAAGTGAGAGGCATAATATACAAATTTGATTTTATATCTATGGCCAAATTTTGATACAAACTAAAATTCTCAGGCTTTGAGACTAAAGCATCTATATCACTTCTCCTTGCCAAGAATCTGTGAAAGGTCTGAGATTTTACTGAGCTACCAAGCTAACACATCAGTCTGTCATTGTCACATGGATACTTGCAGAAGACATGAGACCCCTGGGTCAAAGATGAAAGATTGTTTATTACATCACAGCAAGCAGCCTAAGGATTATGCTTGCATGAGTTCACTGAGACCAGCTTCCCACAGGGTGATGAAAAGAGGGCTAGTTGACACCTGAACATGCAGTGGTTGCATCGCAGAAGAGGAACCTTTGATTTAGGGATCCCAAATCTTTTATACTGGACAGTAAGCATGCCTTCGAGGGAGACACTATATTTATTTTTACAAAGCAGTAAACAGACCTGACTTTTTCTCTGGGGGCAACACTATCTTTATCTTCCAGGGCTGTTTGCTGTATACATGCCCTTGGAAAGATATTTCTGAGCAAAGGCAGTCTGTGCCTCTGCTCATAAGATGTGCCAAAATGTGAGAGTTTCAGGAAGAATCACGTTTCATCTTTGGCTCAGATTTGGCAGGCCTTAGTAAGTTACCTAGATGTATTAAACATTTGCTTCATGCAATAGGTAGAAGGAGTGGAAATCTCAGAGGAATATAATGTAGTTTCTGATTTCAAGGAGTTTGAAGTTTTTTTTTTTTTTTGTGGTACGCGGGCCTCTCACTCTTGTGGCCTCTCCCGTTGCGGAGCAGAGGCTCCGGACGCGCAGGCTCAGCAGCCATGGCTCACGGGCCGAGCCTCTCCGCGGCATGTGGGATCTTCCCGGACCAGGGCACGAACCCGTGTCCCCTGTATCGGCAGGTGGACTCTCAACCACTGCGCCACCAGGGAAGCCCAAGGAGCTTGAAGTCTTGGTGAAGGATACAGAGAAAAATATGTCCTAATAGTAGAAGTCGACTGTCATAATTGTGGTAAAACAGACATAGACAAAGTGTCATCAGGAGAAAGAGCATTCTCATTAGACGAATATTAAATCACATGGGTATGGCAGTAGTGCTTTTCAACAGTTGAATTTAGCTTCACAGCAAAAATAAACTCTGATAAATCAAACCAAACCTGAGAGAAAACCCAGGCAGTCTGGAGGGGATAGGGATACCAATAGATGGAAATAGGATTTTGACAGATTACCCTCTTTAGGCTATGGGCTTTGTGGTTTTATTGGAAAAAAGTGAATCTAACTAATTTAGCTTTCATTGTTCTCAATGGATATTTATTTTATAAATGTATACTAAACATGTAAGTGTTATACTCTCAGAGTTACTTCAGGCCTTGAAAAACTAGCTAGCTATGCTTTATGATACTCTGGTGAGGCATTACTAATCACGTGGCAATTAAACACAGGAAAGCAGAATGTTAGAACTAAGTAGACATTCTAGGATATGCTCTAAACCCTAAACCCTTTAGCCATGGTTGTAATGTCACAATAATGCGTTGGGATTTAGAAGTTCTTAGGATGAAAAAGTATGCCTAAAATTTGAGAAGATTGTGATGTTATCTGTCATGTAGTGTTTGTTTGGTGGGGCAGAAGGCTTAGACTAATTATGATATAAAAGCAATGAGAAAATTTCTAAGCAGATGTGTATTGGCCATAGTATTCATTTCAGCTCATTCAAATCAGAAGAGAAAACTTCATAGTTGTGCTTTCTTTTTAACCATTAGTTTATAGGTTTAACCAATCTGTGTCCCTTCCCAAATTTTTATCGTGAACTAAAATGGATTTTTGAAGCTAAAACATCTATAACCTTGGTTTTAAATGGAAAATAAAGATGTTAAAATTTCATTGACTAAGTAATAAAATGACTTCTATTTCTGTCCATTTATTTAGAGTGTCATATCTATTACATATTAGAATTATATTTGCAGAAGGAAATACCTATTTCTCTATTAGTTCTTGAAATTAACTCTGATTCCCATGTAGAGAGTTTAAGTAGTTAACAGGAGAGCTTGCCTGGTCGCTGATAGCCTGAGCAAACCAACAAACAAAAGTTTGTTGAGTTAGTATTTGCATCCCATTTGTTGTGTGTGTGTGTGTGTGTGTGTGTGTGTGTGTGTGTGTGTTTCCAATCAAACCTTATTATAGATGTCACAAAAGTTAGGTATAGTTTCTTGACATATGGGTACCAAAATCTATTCAAGACACATGGTAATTAGCATACAAACTTGGCTTTATTTTTGTTTAAATAAAACATGCTAGTAAAACATTTTTGCAAGTTCTGTGTAAAACTCTGAACATTTGCAAATAAAAGAAAACATGCTTAATAATTTCATACCAAGTCTACAAGTATAGTGTTAGCATAAAAGTGAATATATACTTATAGGCAGCAAATAAAAAATTCTTCTATGTTTGATTTTTAAGATGATCCACTTAGAAAGTATTTGCTAGAAATATGTGTTGTGAGAATCTCAGAGTCTTTAAGTGAGGGAGCAATAATGGATATTACTGCTTTGATAAAATACTTGCTTACTTTGCTTCTCCCAAATCAGATTTAAGAATTTCAACATTCTGAATAGCTCAAAATGTCCTCCCAAATTTTAACAGTGGCTATGGAGAGACCACAGAACTGAAATGAATTGCCTCACTGTTTTGTGTATCAGTAGTGAGTTTTGCTAGTGGGGCTTGGGTCATCAAAAAAATAAATACATAAAGCATAAAAAATCATAAAATAAAACTAGCCTTGGGAACAACAATGAATTAGCACTTTGTAATCACCAGATGATGTGTTTTCATGACAGCAGTCTGCCAGAAGTGGTAAATAGACCGTCAAGCTGTGAGTAGACTAGTCAGCATATGGTACAATGGTGCCACGCACAAGAGAACCATGACTTACTCGGTTGTCTCTTTTATTCAATACTCCATAAAGTCTAAATCAAAGTTTCTAATGCATTTTAAAAGATGCAAGTTATAAAAATCTGCAATAGGGTTCTGGATCAGTGAGCACTGTCAGGCTAGATTATAGTTGTGCACAGTCTCTTCTATAACAATATCATGATGAATGGAGAATGACACCAGCTGCCCATTTATCTCCTAAGATTACTGCCTTGATGATATTGATCCTTCCTGTGGATGCTTAGACTCAAGATTATAGCCTGTGTACAGAGATATAATCAGTTTTGTAAAGTATGCTCTTAATACAGTCTAATTTTTACTTCCCTGGGTAAGACGTGCTGGTCAATAGCTATCAAGAAAATAAAGTATTGCATATTATAACACTTAAGGATATCCATAATTTAAAATATATTTATTTTGTATCAGTTGAATACTAAACCCAAATTCCTAAATTGTATTCACACATTTATACGGTGGACATTGTTAAGCGTATGTTTACATTGCAGGAGATACCAGGGTACAGACAATTTTAAAATAAGCTGGGTTTCCTGGTTTCAGAAAGCCCAGAGACTACTAGGAGGTAGGAGATGGGAATGTTCGGTGAAATGATATCTTGGAAGAAAAGTGTGGTATAACAAAGAATTATGGAAATATCTGTGTAATAACTAATAACAAGGTTTTAAAGAACAGGGATAGATTCACAAAGGGCATGAGTTTTAAAGGAGTTTTCCAGGTGGAAAAAGGGACAAAGAGAGTTCAAGGTGTAAGATAGGAAGGTGCAGAATTATATGGAGTATTTGGAAATGGCCTTTAGTTCTATGTGGCTGAAGTGTAAGGTATGTGGAGGTAAGGTGATTTGAGAAAGAGGAAGAGAGATGGAATTGGAAAGGGGAGAAGAGGGGAGAGGAGGAACAGAGAGAGAGACAGATACAGGTTACAGTCAGATTATAAAGAACGTTTTATGCCGTCTTAAAATGTTTTGGTTTGTTTTGCTTTATTTCTAACATGATGGTTGAGGAGTCCTTTATGAGGTATGTATTTTAAAACAAGAACAGGAAACAATATTGAGGATGCATTATATGAGGAAAATGTTCAATGAGATTAAGAACATAGGAAGCTGTTGCAAGAATTAATTTTTTTTTTCTTTTTTGCGGTACGCGGGCCTCTCACTGTTGTGGCCTCTCCCGTTGAGGAGCACAGGCTCCGGATGCGCAGGCTCAGCGGCCATGGCTCACGGGCCCAGCCGCTCCACGGCATGTGGGATCTTCCCGGACCGGGGCACGAACCCGTGTTCCCTGCATCGGCAGGCGGACTCTCAACCACTGCGCCACCAGGGAAGCCCAAGAATTAAATTTATTGCTTGCTTTGCTGTTGAAGGTTGAATCAAAGCAAACTTCATGGTAACTGAGGCACAGAATGGACTTCCCTGATATTTTAGGGGTAGCATCCAGAGGATTTGCTGCTTTAGCAGTCGACAAAGAAGTAGGGAGCCTGGTCCTTCCAGATCGTACTTTCCTGATTTTGAGGAAAAGATGATTTTAGGTCAGATTGTATTTGTTTTCTATCTTTTTCATGCAATCACATAACAACCACTTCCTGGGTGCCTATTTTAAGTAAAGCCCAATGCTGTGGACTATAATGTAATTACAACCCCTATTCGATGCAATTTTTTCTGGCATTATAAACATGAAAATCCATCAAAATAAATTCTCTAAAAGGTATGGATTTCTAAACAGTGTTTGTAGAAGCATCTGGTCTTCTGTCTTTCACCGTTTATTCATTTGGGACTCATTTAAGCAGAGAGCTTAATCTTATATAAAAGGGCTGTGTGTTGTTCCACTAAGCTAGTGTTCATGCAGTTCTAACCAAAATGACAAGAGTGAAGGCCATTAAAAAGTAATGCTTGAAATCGATCAGAGATAATGAAATTGCTTTGGCCCAAGTATTAATCAATTTTAATAAGTTATAATTTTTGCAATAAAAAGATGTTATTTTCAATTCAGTTCACTTAAGCTATGTCTACATGATTGTAACACAACTGGTTGAAAAGTGTAGCTGTTTTCAACACCTGTGCAATAATCTGTTTGACTGTTGATGCTTTTCTTTGCAAACTCCAAACAAAAACTAATTTAGCTAATTGGTTGATCAAACTGTTCACACCAACTCTTATTTTGCTATCATATAGATGTAACCTTAAAAAGTTAATCTTCAAAGAGCAAAGCTAGTCTGGGCTAATAAAAAATCAATCATCTAACAAAGGTGTCTTGATTCATAAGTCTCAGAAAGCTATAAATTAATTCACTAAAATAATTATTGATGGAGGTGCAGACAGTCCTTGATTTTCTGATAGTCCCCTTTTTGGCTCAGCTCTTTTGGGTGTTATCCAGCATTCTCAAGTGGTTATTAAGAATTAATTCTTTCTGGTTTAGGTTAATATTTTCTCTGATCCTGACTTAAGACTAGTAATAAGATTGAACCTGTTCACATAGTACAAGGAAGAGAGAGATTTGCCTAAGACCGATCTTGAGGATCTGGCTAAATGCTCATACAAATATGCAGGTGTGTTAGTGAGGCCTGGTCATCCCTCTGCTTATATATACTAACTTGTCTGAGGTTCTTTAACCTTGCATTTGAACAAAGAAATGGACATGTAGGCAACTTCCTGATGACATATTCATGCTTATTTCACTGCTGTCCTTGGTTACCTCTTGGCCTACAAAGTAAGGGGTAGGAAGCTTCATAACCAGAGCTTGGGGCAAGCTGATGGGTAGGGAGAAAAACAGGAACTTATCTTGGTGACCTCTTGCGGACAGGAAAGAAGCACACTTTGATTAGTGGACTCCAGTGGTTACAGCTGTACCTACAGAATGTCCCTCCTGGTTCAGAAAGCTGAGGGGCACCCTATTCTATGGGACTAGATGGAAATAGTTGTTGTCCTGTGGGCAGGGTCCACGTGGTTCCAACATTCAAATAAAGTTCAAACCTACATTTCCATTAACATCACAATTTTGTTTATGGTTTGGGGCTGAAAGGCTTTTACTCTTTTATTTAGCAACTTGGGCACCCTTCCCTATGTTGGGCCTTGTACCACAGAACTTTGCGGCAGGACTCAAGGCAGGCTTTTCTGAGCTTTCCTTCTGGCCTCAGTTTTGTTGGCCTCTTCAACTTAACTGGAATATACACTTCTCCTTACTCTTTTTCAGAATAGAGGCCAGTAGTTAGGAGAGACTCTCAGCCTGAAAGACAGGACAAGCCCCTGCTACCTTTCACTCATTTCATTTTGTTGTCTGTGATCCCTGTGTTTCTTTCCATTTCTTTCCTTACTATCACAGTGGAGACATGTTGCAGTAGTTGAAAGGAAATAAGAATAGAAAAGAATTATGTTGTCCTGAATTGGTAGTTGATTAAACTCAGCTTTGTATCGTTAGAGGCGTTAGGCAGTGAAGAGGTGGAACAAACACACCTTGTGAATCCACTTTTACAAAGGATTTTTTTTGTATTATGACTGTGTATACTGATAGAAACTTGTGTTCATGATCGCCTCAGGACAGAAAGGTGTGCCCATTCTGCACCCTAGTTGATTGCCACTTGGCCACTGCAATCAAAAGTGACAAAGAGGGCTTCCCTGGTGGCGCAGTGGTTGAGAGTCCGCCTGCCGATGCAGGAGACACGGGTTCGTGCCCCGGTCCGGGAAGATCCCACATGCCGTGGAGCGGCTGGGCCCGTGAGCCATGGCCACTGAGCCTGCGCGTCCAGAGCCTGCGCTCTGCAACGGGAGAGGCCACAACAGTGAGAGGCCCGCGTACCGCAAAAAAAAAAAAAAAAAGGGACAAAGATATGTGACGGGTTGATTTATGCAGTGGAAAAATTTGATTGTATGGATGAGATTCCTGGATTTCACTTGGCTGTGAACCAAGCATTGCTTTTTTCGCTTAGGTCTTATTTTCTATTACATGCTCCTGAAGGGTGTGGTAAGACATCAAAGTATTAAATATATTCTTCTAAATGCTTTTGAATACGTATGGTGAGACCATCAAATATTATATCCCAGTAAAGGCTGGCTATAGGGCTTCAAGAAGAAAGCTAGCTGGCATCTCATTAGACCAAAAAAAAAAAAAAAAAAAAATCTTTGAGCAACACTACCTGAGAACAGTTAGAAATTGTAATTTAGTAATAACTTAGGTTATAAATTGGGAGTTCCCTATTCAGTTTGGCTTGCTTCCCTCTGGGGTCTGGGTTTGGCATAGAGCAGCTCTCTCTTTATTATCTCCTCCCCCATGACATTGCCCCCCACATACCACGCACACTTTTTGTAACATCCAGGTAGAGAAAAATGTATATGGGCATCTTTTAAAATTATTTTTTCAGTATTTAAAATAGGAAAGACAAAAATCATGTGGAAAAGCCCTTAAACTAAGAGAAGAATCCAGAATATGGAAATACTTGTTGATTATAAGATGCTCAGACTTTTGAACTGTGCCAGTGACTAATGCAATTCAGGACTTGTGTTCAAGCTTATGGATGGTGGTACTAATAGATATTAGGGCAATGGTGCCAAGTCATGATTTCTGTCATGAAACCTTTTTAGGTGCTCAGTGCTTGACACAGTGCCTCTCGACACTAGTGTTTGGGTGATCTGCTCAGTTAATGATTGTTCTTGACAATGATCTTGATAATATCGTTGTTCCTTGTTGCTGATAGAAAAATGCCCAAATTCCTGAGCACAGCTTCAGAGCATGACCTGGCTCCTTTTTCTATGTCTGACTTTCTCTCCCTACGTGGCTTTCAGCTGGGCTACCTGCCATTGTCCAGATGCCCCCTCCTTGTTACTGTCCTTGTGTCCTTGGCTCAAGCTGCTGCCTCTGCTTCAAACGCCCTTGTATCTTTCAAGGGTCCGCTCAAGCATTTCCTCCTCTGAGTACTTTCCAACCCTTACCAGTTTTCTGTCAAATGGCACTGAACATATTGAATTCTGTGCTCTGACAGTATAGTAGTATTGAGCACTTCAACATTCTTCATTATTGGTTTTGTTTTCTTCTACCAGATTGTGTTTCTTAAGAGTAAGGGCTGTGTAGTATACATTTTTTGTTTGCTTGCTTGCTTTTTGTCTAACAGTGTGATCTTTTTTGTCATAAAAAGACATTTTCTTCCTCTGAAGGAAAGTAAGAACCTGAGACTAACCTCCTAAGGTACTCTCTAAATCAGATTGTAGGTGTCTGTATTGTTCTTGCCCATCTCTTGCTTTAGTGTGTTGATGTCTGTGTGTTTAAGTGGACAGTCCAACTTGATTCCACTCAGTTAAAATACGTATTGGACTTCCTTCTCTGTGCAGGGGTCTCTGCCACATTCAATAAATGTACAGAAATGATTAGGGCATAGTTAAATCTTACAGTCTATATATTCTGTTTTTAGCTTCAAGAAATAGAAAATTCAGTTCATGGTGGCTCAAGCAAACCAGAAAAGATACTTGGAACTAGGTGGTGTCTGGTGTTGGTGCAGCTACTCAGTGGTGACATCGGGCCCAAGCACATTGTAACATTCTGTTTGCCAACCTCAACACCTTGGCTTTCTTCACCCTCAAGCTTTTCCCTCGTGGTCACGGGAAAGCCACTGCATATCTAGGCATATATGAAGGAAAAAGGAGGAAAGGCAGCACTAACCACACCAATCACTTTGATCAGGGATAGGAATGTTTTCCCAGAGTCCCTCAGCAAGTCTTCACACTGGCCAGATTTCTGGCACATGGCTTTCCCTAGCTGCAAGAGAGGCTTTTCCAGCCTTTTTAGGGAACGGAGCAAGAAAGAAAATAGGGGGAAAAGGGTGAGATGTTCGTTAACCAAGAGTGTGGGCCACATATTAGCAGGATGTTAAGACAGGTGTTTAAATGATTATCCTACATAGTAGAATAAGAATATGTGTCATATGACACAATCCAAACAGGACAATATGGATGTTCTAAGTATGATGAGATTATAACTGATTAAGGAGAGGGTTGTGTCCAGGATAAACTTTATGAAATGTGTTGTCTGATACAGAACTTAAAGGTGGAAACAATTTCAACAGGCATAAAGTATAACAGGCAATATATTGAAGTAAAGGGAGGAGCAGTAAAACTGTATTTAGAAATCATTCAGTGTGGAGATCAATCTTCAGCTTGCAGAAGTGGGTTTAGTGGGTGAGTGAGATCATGGGAAGGAGTAGATTGTATAGGGCAGTGCCGTCCAATATAGCTCTCTGTGATGAGGGAAATGTTCTGTGTGTGCTGTTCAGTGGGCTAGCCACTAGACTCTTGCACATTGAAATATACTATTGTGACCAAAGAACTGAATTTTAAATATTTTCAGTTTCACTTTAGCCACATGTGGCCGGTGGTTACCATACTCAACATTACAGGTTAGAGCATTGTGGGCCATTGTACGTTGAATTTGATTTTTTCCTCTGAGAAAGTTGGAGAAACCATTGGAGGGTATTGAGTAAAGGAGTGACGTAATCCAAACTATGTTTTGACAGGACCACTCCACTACTTTGTTAAAAATAGTGCAAAGTAGGGGATGGAGGCTATTGCTCTAATCCAGGTGGTGGGTGGTGGTGGCTTGTCCTAGTTAGTATAGCATAAGTGCTAGTGGTTTGAAGAGGCAGGATTCTGTGTATATTTTGAAAGTCAAATCAACAGAATTCCCTGATGGATTAGATGTGGGATGTGAGAGAAGAGAAGGAATAGAGAATAACTACATTTGTTAGCCTAATTGGCTAGAAGAATGGAAAATTTCTTAACTGGATTGAGGACACCGAAAGGAGGCACAGACGTTGTAGAAGAGCAGAAGCTTGGATCTGGAGCCTGGCGAGTTTGAGATGCCTACTAGACATCCGAGAACATATGGTGAATGTATAATTTAGCAGGGTCTAGTTTAGAGGTAAAATTTTTAGAGTTGTTCACATGTTAGTGGTATTTAAAATCATGAGACTCGCTGAGGACACTAAAGGCGTGAGTGTAGGTTGAGAGAGATGATGTGTGTGGACTGAATCTTGAGGCATTCCATCCAGCAGCATTGGCTGAGGCGCACCCCACCCCCACCAAAGAGACTCAGAGGGAAATGCTAGTGACGTAGGAGGAAAACCAAGATAGTCAAGAAGGGTGAAATGTTCAACTCTGTCAAAATGTCTTTGCTATGCATAAGGGAATGAGATCTGTGACGGAGCATTGGATTTAGCAATGTGGGGTGTGTGTGTATCGGGTCTGAGAGTTACTGGTGATGGCAACAAGCACAATTTCTGGGGAGTAGGGGTGACAAAAGCCTGATCAGAGTAGATTAAAGAGAGACTAGAAAAGAGGAATTGGAGATACGATAGATTAAAAAAAAAAGGTGATTGATTTAGGGAAAAAACGATATGCTCTAATAAATTCTGATTGTGCAGGATATAGGCTTAATTTGATAGCGGTAAAGGAAGAAAAGTACATTTTAAAGCAGACATAATTCCTTTTATTGGTTCTTGGATCGGCTGAGCTGTCTGACTCACTGCACACAGTATTGGCAGTTTCACTGGTTTAGAACTGTCTTATTAAGTTTATCAGCCTATCAAACTGGCATTTCAAAAGTAACTGGATAATTCCAATTTTAAAATTCAGTCTTAATTCAAAGACATGAGAAAGGAAAATATTTTCATTTCAAACGAAGAATTTTAGCTTATTTTCTGAGAAAAAGTAAATAATTATATATCATAATGGGGAGCTTTATTGCAATTAAATGAAAACTATTTTTCCCTCAGCTGTTAAGCAGAGCACTTCAAGGAAAACATATTTAATGCATAAATTTATGAAGTCTCCTAAATTTTACAGATAAAAACATAAATGTTTGCAACTGAAATCTCATAGATATTCTAGACTTATCAAAACTCAAAGAGATTAAATAATTTGCCCAAGGACATTCAACTTGTTTAAGGAACACTTTTTTTTTTTTTTCCTTACTGAGCATCTTGAAAATTGAATGTGAGTTGTTGGTCTTGTTGCAGTATCATGGCTCAATGCTGTGAACATCTAAGGAAGAAAAGTCTTCACTTAACATGTTTCTTAGGAAAGAACAAAGAGTATACTTAATTGAGACTGCTGAAAGAAGCCTGAGGAAACCTAGGGGCCATGGCTTGGAGCTTGGCCTTTCTTGAAGGAAATCTCCAGAAATGTTGGTCTGTTGGCCACTGCTAGGGGACACTGTCTTACCCACATTGTATTCATAGATATGTTGACATATGAACAGATTTCTGGGCATCATGGTATGTCATCCAGGAAAGGTAAATATGATAAATAAATTTTCTTCCACTTCATCACCCTCCACCCAAACAAAAAAGCACTTTGGTTGTGGTCATAGATTGCATCCCAGGCAATCTAAGTGGTATCTCAAATGAGTGAGATATCCTTTTCCTGTAAAGTATAAATCGGTAATTTCCAAATATTCCTGAAGTTTACATAGTAAATTCATGAATAATAGAAAGATTTACTTTCAGGACTAACATGGGACACCTTTGGACATTATCAGCTATGTTTGCTTGGTCCATAGGAGAACTCCTGCAGATGTGCCAAAGATAGGCCTGTTTCTATTATGTTGTTGACCACAGTATTAATTGAATGTGAAGAGGAAGGAATCTTTTTTGCATTTCTTTTAGGTGGACTGTATTCTTTTTTAAAAAAATATTTATTTATTAATGTATTTGGCTGCATGGGGTCTTAGTTGCGGCACGTCGGATCTTCACTGAGGCATGCGGGATCTTTCGTTGTGGCTCACAGGCTCTGTGTTGTGGCGCAAGGGCTTCTCCCTAGTTGTAGTGCACAGGCTCCAGAGCACAGAGGCTCAGTAGTTGCGGCATGTGGGCTCTCTAGTTGTGGCACGCAGGGGCATGCGGGCTTAGTTGCCCCACGGCACGTGGGGTCTTAGTTCCCAGACCAGGGATTGAACCCGCATCCCCTGCATTGGAAGGCAGATTCTTAACCACTGGACCACCAGGGAGGTCCCTGGACTGTATTCTCAATTGGACTTTTTAGTGACTCTTATCTGGAAATAATATTAAATACTGTTTACATTGTTACATTTATGCCAATTACACTCAAGTTCAGTAATTTGAGTTATCATGTAAAACTTTTTATACTATGTTTACACTATAAAATAAATATTATGAAAGATATGCAATATAAAAAGATGGAAATAAAAAGAAAACAATAATAAAAGTTGTATAATTATGGGTCATCAATTTAATTTTTTATACTTTTATGTGTTTTTCTTTTTTTATGCAGTAAGTTTATATTTATAATCATAAAATACATGAATAGAAATAGATTTTGTGTGGGTTCATGTATCTATGACTGTAATCATCCCTCTGCTAGGTGGTATAGAAGGTTGTCAGGATTACTCTACTGAATGATAACCTTACATTTTTATTAGAGAACAAAACATCAACACGGGTATATTTTGGAAAATAATTTATAAAATTAATATATTTCAATTGGAAAGGAAGTGCTTGCTAGTAAAATTAATTACAGTCATCTTTTAGAAGGAAAAATATAGGGTTAACTTAAATGTTTCCAAATTCTTAGATATATTAAGGGTACAGCTGTCTAATTTTTCAACCTTTAGAATGAATAAAATAATGGTCAATAGTAAAAGACTGGCTACTTTAAAGAATCATAGGATCATTTAATTAGTATCATTTCCCCAATTTATCCTCCCCCCCACCTTTTGTGTTGCTAGTAGGCAGTTCTAAAGCCTGCCGAGATTTTATCTGTTAGATTTTATTCTGTATTCTCATCATTGCACAAAAGATTGGGAAAATGTCCTATTATATTGTTCATTTGGAAATTTAACAGGTATAGGGGACTACAAGGAGAAATGCAGTTCAATATCAAGATTTAGATATGAATGAATTTTACAGAAAGAAGTGTGAGAGGACTGACATTCTTTTCCTTGCTTATTACTCTGACCTGTTCATTTCTTTTTTTGATACTGGTGAGGAGTCTTTCACTTGTACAGTTAGTTTTATGAAATGCCATTGATGTCATTCTGAGAGTGTCTTTTTATTTTCAGTAGACCCCCTAGCTATAAAGCTCCAGTGTGTTCTTTGCACTTTGGTTTCTTATTAATTTCTACAGATTCATAGAATGTTAGAACTAGAAGAGCCATTAAATGTCATCAAATCTAGTGCTTTATTTTTAGATGATAGAACCAAAGTCAGACAGATTAAATAATTTGCTCATGATCAAACAACTAGTTGACATCATCTTTAGGCATATAATGCAAGTTGTTAATTCCTCAGATAATGACCTATCTGTCATCTGGCTAGTGGTTTTCTGGGTGATTCTGTAGAGTTCTATGCGGTGAAGTTTGAATGTGCACACACACACGTGTTAGCAGTGAGTATGTCTTGTGTGTGTGTGTGCATGGTTTGTCTACAATCACAGTTTACTTCTGTTTTGATTTAGTTTCTTTTCCTCTCATATCTTGTAATATATGCTCGTGTTATTTGACATATCAATAAAGAAGCTGGGATTCCTTGGAGAATTATCTTGGACAAATAGCTTCAGGGTTACTTGTAGCCTGTACTTGCCACTTTTCTTTTCCAGCTGCAAAGTTTATTTGTGCACTCACGTTTCTGTTGTGTCTCCTGGAAGCGATAATACTTGTCCACATAAGACATACGTTTAATTCACTATGAGTGCCATCAACTTCCCAGCTTCTTTTTTGTTCTCTTTCATGCCTCTTTTGTAGCTCAAAAATGTGCAACAGTTGTCATGTGTTGATCCCATGTGTCTGGTATTTTGAGTACATTATTTTTAATCCTCAAACAACTCTGACACCTAAATATTCTTTTCCCCAATTTATAGCATTAGAAGTTGTGCTGAGTAAAAAATATAGTGGAATACAAGTGTAGCATCCATTTCAGGAATTAATACAGGTGTCTTGAAGACTTGGTGGGTGGAGTGTTAAATATGGGAGTTAAGTACATACTGAAATACTGAGCATGGAAGAACTTAAATTTGATAGTATTGAATATATATCACTGTTCTTAACCATCTTGCCACCTCCACCCTAAGTGAGACCTGAATATCTCTCTTCTTGGTCTTAGTCTATTGCCATATTCGTGGCTTTTTTGAATACTGGTTAAATTTAAGTTCAACATCACGTGTACAGAAAAGGCAGTTCAACTACGTGCCAAGTCCTAAAGGTGGCCTACCCTAAGAAATTCCAGTCAGAATGACCTTCAAAAGGGGCAAAAACTGAACTCATTCAGTCTTTAAATATGCTTTTGGTCACTGACCCTTATCTCTGTTCTAGTCTGCTACGCTTGCTTTGCTTTCTTCCTGCTAGACTGATTCCAAGGTAATTAACACACACAAAAAATACCTATAAAGGTCTTCATCACAATAAAGCAGAAATCAGTTTAACAAAAGTAATGGTTATATAGGATGGAACGTATTATAGTTCAAATCTGAAGACATCAAATATAACCTCATAGAGTAAAATGCTGATATTCTACACTAACTGATGATTAAGTTTTGCCCTTTTTGTTTTCTTTTCACATAATTGAGATATAATTATTTCCTTATCTTGTCTGTAGCTCTTCATTTAACAAATAGGTGGCTCCTGTCCTACTACTAATGCAAATAATCAGTTTTGTTCAACAAATACTATCCTCAACAGTTTAAACTCCTATCATTACAATCCCCATAAATGTTCTGGAGAGCTGATTTCCCCATTGGGAGGAATGAGTTAATTCTCAGTTAATGAGAAGAATTCTAATAGAGCATCATCATTACCTGTGAGAGATTTGTTTCAAAATCATTTAACACACTTGCCAAGAAAATTGATAATTCATTGTGCTGGAAAGATGAATGAGGGCATATATTTCTTTTTACAGTAATGGGAAAGTTGTTGAATTTCCTTTGCTAATATCCCTAGGCTCCTCTCAAAAAATGATAGGCACACTACACATATAAACACAGATTTGTATAGTAAGCACAAGTAAATAACCAATACTATAAACCTTATAGTAGGATTTTTACAGGCATATGATGACTTTTAATAAACAGCCACCATTTTAGCTAATTGCTGGTGAAAAAAATTAGTAATAGAAAAAGGTATAAATCTCAAAGCCCAAATTCAACTGGTAATGGGAGACCCATAGCAATAAAGTCCAAAACATGGAGATGATAATATCTCTCAGAGCAGGTAACCATTGGAAGGTCCTATGAACAGTACCTGGAGGATAGAGGGTGTTAACATCAGGGGAAGGTATACGTCTTAATAAGAAATTTGGGGTCAAGAGAATAAGTAGGTATTTATATAATAGCTACCAGAAAAAAATGGCAGTTGGTCTAAGAGTACAATTTTAGGAAACAGAAGTTCAATCCTGGAGAAAAATGTTAAGAATAAGCTCTGAGAAGCTCATTCTAGCAGACGCTGAAAACTATTTGTAGACCCAACATTCAAGTATTGGGAGAAGGGACGGGAGTACTTAGCAAAAGCAAGGCTCTGGAAAGCACATCTTGTAGGTTGGGAACCAACGTGAACCAGCTCCTTAGGGTGAGGAGAGGGAAGATCAGGTGAAGTGGACAGAGCCAGAGTGTCTGAGGGGTCAGAGCTCAGGAGCTCTGCTGAAGGAGGCAAAGTAAGGTCATTTTACTTCAAAAGGAACGGAAGACTGAAAAAACACAAAGCCGAGGCAGGATAGAGTCAGGGTGTTGGGCCAAGAGCTTTGAGTTGACCTGAGTGGGGAGGCAGGCAGCTCAGTTGACCTGAGTGGGGAGGCAGTGTTTAGAATCTTATAGGTATGTGGTGTGTGAGTGTGTCAGCTTAAATCGTCATTGGGCGTCCCACAATGAGCTGGATAAGCTTAACTGTTCCAGTCCTTTAAACTTCCCCCCAAAAGGACATGAGTTAGGTGGCACTGAGGCTGCACGTGGCAGATGAATGGTCCTAGGTGTAGATTAAAGGACTGATTAGGGGACCTAGAGCCAGGCAGCCTGGTGAGAGAGGGGCAGAGACAACTTGCTCTGTTTGTTCTTCTTATTGAAGCCATTTGTTATTGAAGACATCGTGATGAACATTTTTTAAGCACTGCCTGAAGAGAAAACTTTTAAATCCAGCTCTTTTCTTTTTTTTTTTTTGGTCTGGAGGTGCTAAATGGGATTTTCACAGTAATGAGGCTGTTCTTCAAAAATGACCTCATACTTTACAATTTGCTACCAATTAAAGGCTTGATTGATGTAGGGCAACACTATTTAGCAGATTTCTACTTTCTGAAGAGGTCAGAGTGAACTTTTGTTTGCATAAGTCAATAAAAATGATGAAGTGTGTTTGAAATGATTCATCACATAAGGATTTGGATTTAAAAATAACTCCAGGAAAGCTAATATTATTTTTGGAAAAGAGGTAAATACATTATTGGTGGGCAAAGATAACTGTCCATGTAATGGATTTCTTTCCCTAAATGACTAGTTAAGTTTTTGTTCTGGGAACTATAGAATTCACCAAAATTAAACCTTGTAAGATGGTCAACAGTATGAAAGATTGGCATTTAGTAGTCTTAAGCATGTCTCTTTCTTTCATATTCAAGAAAAATATTTCTCATTACACAGTAATATTCTCCCATTATGGAAAAATTGAGAATGCCTAAGTATGGAAAATAAAAGATATCTTCATCAGTCCCATCACAATATGCCTATCAGTGTTTCTTTTGCACAAGCATGTGTACTTCAAGGAAAAAAGTTGCATTTATATTATGTATTATTTTACCCAGTTTATTTAACCTAACTTTATATCATTAGGTTTTTATAACACATTCTTCCTAATTATGGTTTTACTTATTCTTGGTAATTATTATTTATAATGATTACATAATATACTATAAAGTGACATGCTGTAATTTATTTAACCCCTTCTTATTGTATGTGCAAATTAACTCCATTTTTTCCAACCTTATAAGTAACACTTCTATAAAGAACCTTGTGCATAAAATATATTTCATATATAGAATTGTTTCTCTTTTGTTTTTTTAAGATTTTTAGTGAAATATAGTTGATTTACAATGTTGTGTTAGTTTCAGGTGTACAGCAAAATGATTCAGTTATACATATATACCTATTCTTTTTTGTATTCTTTTCCATTATAGGTTATTACAAGATATTGAGTGTAGTTCCCTATGCTATACAGTAGGTCCTTGTTGGTTATCTATTTTATATATAGTAGTGTGTACAATTGTTTCTTTAGATTCCCACAAGTGGGATTAACATGATAAAACCTTGACTCGGTTTTTAAATATCTTAATAAAAATGTCAAATATCATCTTTCCAAAAGAGTATTTTACCACTTTTTAAATTTTGCCCAGTTAGAAGATATTTGTTCTTCTTTCTCCAAAAGTCTGCTCATGGTGTAAGAGGCCATGCCTGGGAGATTAAGTTGGCTGGAGATAGTAAAGGGAGTCTCAAGGCAGAGGGTAGAGTGAGAAACAAATGTCAGAAGGGAAAGGAAGTCTGAGAGAAGACTGGGATTCAAGAAGCCAAAAGGAGGATGAGGCAGATTGTCACGGTGCCTGTTCTAGAAGACTGGATACAGAGATACACAGACTAAGAGAAGTACCCAACAGTGACTCAGTAGATGCTGAGAAAAACTGACATGGGTCATAGGCAATCACCCAGAGAGAGAGTCACAATTTCTTGTCCAAAACCTTTGGGGCCAGGTATGTTTTAAATCCAGATGTTTTGAGATTTTTAGGGCTTTTTTTTTCAGATTTACATATTATGGTAATATAGTATATAACACCCCAATAGAGTTTTGGGAAGCACAGGTAATAAAACATAAATATTTTTGCTGCCCCACATGTAACTCTTGGTGTAAGATACCTTAAGATTCTAAGTAGAGATGCGGTTTTGCCATCAGATGAATTTACTGCAAAGTTAACAAAAAATGATTTCGGTTTTCAGAGCCTTTTGGATCTAGGAAATATAGATAAATGAATATGAATATGTATGGCTATTGGAAGTCTGGGTTTAGAGCTGTGATGCATACATAGGAAACTCACAGGGCCTAAGATTTTTAAGGTTTTTTTCTAAAAGAAATAATGGGGGTTTTATTTCTCTTTCCCTTTGTTTTTTAGAAATACTTTTTCAAAGGTCATATAAATTAAGTATTTTACGTATACTTTGTTGTAAGAACTGGAACATTTTTCTCTCTGAATTTTTTAACCCAATAAGATATTAAAAACCTATACAAATTTTACTCTCTGAGAGTCAGGGATATTTTGTCTGAAAAGTCTCCTTGTGGAAATTAGATTTTCCAAGCAAATACTTTGATTAAATATTGAGGAGATATAAACTATCATATTTAGGAAGAAGGTAGATTTACCCTCAGATTTATTCATTTCTTTGGTATTTACTGCTTCTGTTTAAAATATATTCTTGTTCTGATAATCATAAAACAAAATATTGGTGTTGGATATTTGTGTAATACCTGAAAAAGTGACTCAGTGAGAAAAAGAAGTTTGGATTCCTTTCTACTTTGTAATTTGTGTTGTGGAAATGTTCTTTTTTCCCTCTTTATACATAATACAACTTGATCTTTCTTAGGAATACAAAAGTAACCATTATCAGATAAGAAGGATATGAATATATAATCATAAGCCCAGAAGAGGTAATTTTCTTTCCTATGTCTCTGCTGTTCTAATAGAGACTTTTCCATCTACATTATTTGCAAATGCTGCATAGATAGTGAATCATAGATCTTCCTTTGGCATCATCTTATATTTCATTTTTCATATTCAGATAATTTTTTCTACCCTAACTCATTCTTTGTATAATTCAGATTCATTACCACTAACCCTATCTTTATTTGAAACAAAGAGTAGATACTTCTCACCAAATTATATATGTTCTCATGTTTGAAGATTGCATGGGTCTTCAACTCTCATTTCTCCACAGTGAAAAACATTTCTTTAAAAAATTATGCATTTCAAATTATTTCTATGCTCTTTGTACTTGGGTTAAAAACAAAGTTAAAGTGGGATCATAAAAGAATTTCAGGTTGTCATGGAGAATAAAGTTGAAATTAGAGTCCATAAATATGTGGTCTGGATACAGAGGTATACTTACCCAGACTACCTGTCAAGGAAGGACCACTACCCAGCTTTAGAGAGTGTATTCAGCACTTGGCCTCCAGTTGTCCGCTCTGTCAGAGTCCGCTTCGGCCGCAGAGGGCTACCTCCCTAATAACCATCTTGAGTGTCCTTGCTTCTGGAGAAGCCATGCTGCAAAATATGGTGATATCAACCTGAGAAGTTTTTCAGCAGCTCTTAGTAGGCCAAGTTCAGATATATTAGGCGGACCACTGCTGCAATTTGGGGTTCAGGGGTCTTATTAAGCAAGTGAAGCAGAGAAACAACTGAGAATATAGGCAAGATATAATTTCAAGTGTTGGATATGTAGCCTACTTGATCATAGAGGAGAATGTGAAGACAGGAGTTGTCTGAGAGAGAGAGAGAGAGAGAGAGGGAGAGGGAGAGAGGGAGAGGCAGTCCAGATGATTCCTTAGACTAAAAGTAACTGTGGGCATAACAAACCCTGATTGAGATATTCAACGTGAACTGTTCTAAGAAATATTATACATTTATTTCAATGCAGAAATCTATACATGTCATAAGAAAGTACAGATAAATCTGCTGTGGTGTTTAGAGATATGCGTGCTCAGATTGGGTAACAAATGTGCTGACAAAGTTGATCTGATACCACAATATTAGGAATATTCGTCCTGTTTTCTCTCCCCAGAATTTTCAGCCTAACCAAGCAATTAAATGAAGTAACTTTGACATATTTGTTTAATGGTTTAATGTGCTCTGCTTCCAGAGAGTGTTTATTGTATAACGAGGGACTCCACCTTTTTATGCAAAGGATTAAGGTATTTTAGGCACTGACAGAAGCAGATGAGGATGTAATTTAGCAGGTTAGGAGAACCTTCACCATCCCTCAGAGAACATTTCGTATATTGCTGTTTTCTCTGAAGACTTAAAAGTACGGTGTCCATGAAAAACACCATGGGTATTTGCCTTCTTGTCTTCAGTATTTGTTGATGAGCTCCTAAAGTCTTGTTTATTCTTTGACACCCCACACCCCTGCCCCAGTGTCCAGCGCAAGGCCACAGCACATATGAAGTTCTCCATCTGTGATTGAAAACTCAATGTTTTGTAGCTGTAGCAAAGTGGTTAGCCTAGTACTATTCTTGTCCTCCCTGAATAAATTTAAACCTTTCTCATTTGTGCATCTAAGTTCGAAAAAATTTCCTGAAATGAATTAAGCGAAATGGCAGTTGCCATTGTTAAACCCAAAGTGCTTTAGATTAACATGTCGTTGATGATGATGTATAACTTTGAGTCAGCCATGTTTTACTTTTAAAATATCATGTATTTCCTTATATAGAGAAATACTGCCCTTTTAATATAAACTGAGATCTTGCTACTTACCTTACAAAACATTTTACTTACTTTTAATCCTTTTAACAACCTTATGAAAAGTACTATTATTGTCCTCTTTTACAAATGGGGAAGTTGAGGCATGGAGCTGCGAAGTAATTTGCTTGAGACTTCTAGTAAGAAACAGAACCTGGATTTAAACGCAGGAGTCTGCATCCAGAGTCAGTGCCTTTTCCCACTATGCTCTCCAGCCTCAATACTTTGTTCAAAATACAGTCTGAATACTTTCTCATACATTCACTGAACTGCAACCTATGTCAAGTAACATTTGCAGTCTGTCTCATTCAGTATTTTATAGAGACAAGTTCGTTCTATGGATATGTCTTCACTGGATTCTCTGAGGGTGATAAATCTTCTGTTAATATTTGATTCTCACATGATTTTGGCTACTTGAAAGGTATTTTAACTTGTCAAATTCTATTTGAAGAGAGATATGAATACCTGTCATTAGTATATCTTTTCATCTGTGCTACAGAATATTTTTTGTACATTGTCATATTTTAACTTTTAATAATGCATGATCATGTATATATTGAAAAGACTTTGTCTTAAAATACTTTAAGTTGGATAATTATTCTTTCTAGAGGCAATAATACAGGCCATAGAGCTTGGAAGACTTGCCTACAAAAGTCTGACAGTGGACACTACCATGTTATAGTATATAACTTTGGGCAAGGCACCTGCCTCAATTTCTTACCACAAAAGTATTATACTTACCTTAAAGTATCAAAGCAAAAATTGAATAATTTTACACAAGTGCAGACTCTCATTTTCTATCTCTCTTGTATATTTAATATCAAGAGTCCATAAATGTTCTCCATGTCTTTTTTTTTGTTTGATTTGTATTATTTTTTTATACAGCAGGTTCTTAGTTATCTATTTTATACATATTAGTGTATATATGTCAATCCCAATCTGCCAATTCATCCCACCACAACCACCCTCTGCCTCTGAGCTGCCCTCCATGGTGTCCATAAGTTTGTCCTTTACATCTGTGTCTCTATTTCTGACTTGCAAACTGGTTCATCTGTACCATTCTTCTAGATTCCACATATATGCATCAATATACAATATTTCTTTTTCTCTTTCTGACTTACTTCACTCTGTATGACAGTCTCTAGGTCCATCCACATCTCTGCAAATGACCCAGCTTCACTCGATTTTATGGCTGAGTAATATTCCATTGTATATATGTACCACTTCTTCTTTATCCATTCATCTGTAGATGGGCATTTAGGCTGCATCCATGACCTGGCTATTGTAAATAGTACTGCAATGAACATCGGGGTGCATGTGTCTTTTTGAATTATGGTTTTCTCTAGGTATATGTCCAGTACTGGGATTGCTGGGTCATATGGTAATTCTATTTTTAGTTCTTTAAGGAACCTCCATACTGTTCTCCATAGGGGCCGTATCAATTTATATTCCCACCAACAGTGCAAGAGGGTTCCCTTTTCTCCACACCCTCTCCAGCATTTGTGGTTTGTAGATTTTCTGATGATGCTCATTCTAACTGGTGTGAGGTGATACCTCATTGAGGTTTTGATTTGCATTTCTCTGATAATTAGTGTTGTGGAGCAGCTTTTCATGTGCCTCTTGGCCATCTGTATGTCTTCGTGGAGAAATGTCTATTTAGGTCTTCTGCCCATGTTTTGATTGGGTTGTATGTTTTTTTGAATATTGAGCTGCCTGAGCTGTTTATTTATTTTGGAGATTAATCCTTTGTCCACTGATTCATTTGCAAATATTTTCTCCCATTCTGAGGGTTGTCTTTTAGTCTTCTTTGGAGTTTCCTTTGCTGTGCAAAAGCTTTTAAGTTTCATTAGGTCCCATTGTTTATTTTTGTTTTTATTTCCATTACTCTAGGAGGTGGGACAAAAAAAGATCCTACTGTAATTTACACAAAAGAGTGTTCTTCCTGTTTTCCTCTAAGCGTTTTATACTGTCTGGCCTTACATTTAGGTCTTTAATCCATTTTGATTTTATTTTTGTGTATGGTGTTAGGGAGTGTTCTAATTTCATTCTTTTACATGTAGCTGTCCAGTTTTCCCAGCACCACTTATTGAAGAGACTGTCTTTTCTCCATGATATATTCTTGCCTCCTTTGCCATAGATTAGTTGACCGTAGGTGCATGGGTTTACCTCTGGGCTTTCTATCCTGTTCCATTGATCTATATTTCTGTTTTTGTGCTGGTACCTTATTGTCTTGATTACTGTAGGTTTGTAGTATAGTCTGAAATCAGGGAGTCTGATTCCTCCAGCTCCGTTTTTTCCCCTCAGGACTGCTTTGGTTATTCAGGGTCTTTTGTGTCGCCAAATTTTAAGATATTTTTTGTTCTAGTTCTGTAAAGAAAAATACCACTGGTAATTTGATAGAGATTGCATTGAATCCATAGATTGCTTTGGGTAGTATAGTCATTTTCACAGTATTGATTCTTCCAATCCAAGAACATGGTATATCGCTCCATCTGTTTGTGTCATCTTTGATTTCTTTCATCAGTGTCTTATAGTTTTCTGAGTACAGGTCTTTTACCTCCTTAGGTAGGTTTATTCCTAGGTTTTTTTTTTTTTTATTGCACTGGTGAATGGGATTGCTTCTTTAATTTCTCTTTCTGATCTTTCATTGTTAGTGTATAGGAATGCAAGAGATTTCTGTGCCTTAATTTTGTATGCTGCAACTTTACCAAATTCATTGATTAGCTCTAGTAGCTTTCTGGTGGCATCTATTTTTTTTTTTTTTTTTTTTTTTGCAGTACACGGGCCTCTCACTGTTGTGGCCTCTCCCATTGTGGAGAACAGACTCCGGACACACAGGCTCAGTGGCCATGGCTCATGGGCCCAGCCGCTCTGCAACATGTGGGATCTTCCCGGACCAGGGCATGAACCCGTGTCCCCTGCATCGGCAGGCTGACTCTCAACCACTGAGCCACCAGGGAAGCCCTCTGGTGGCATCTTTAGGATTCTCTATGTATAGTATCATGTCATCAGCCAACAGTAACAGTTTTACTTCTTTTCCAGTTTGTATTCCTTTTATTTCTTTTTCTTCTCTGATGGCCGTGGCTGGGAATTCCAAAACTATGGTGAATAATGGTGGCAAGAGTGGACATCCTTGTCTTGTTCCTTATCTTATAGGAAGTGCTTTCAGTTTTTCACCATTGAGAATGATGTTTGCTGTGAGTTAGTCATATATAGCCTTTATTTTGTTGAGGTAGTTTCCCTCTATGCTCACTTTCTGGAGAGTTTTTATCATAAGTGGATGTTGAATTTTGTCAAAAGCTTTTTCTGCATCTATTGAGATGATCATATGGTTTTTATTCTTCAGTTTGTTAATATGATGTATCACATTGATTGATTTGTGTATATTGAAGAATCCTTGCATCCCTGTGATAAACCCCACTTGATCATGGTGTATGATCCTTTTAATGTGCTGTTGGATTCTGTTTGCTAGTATTTTGTTGAGGATTTTTGCATCTATATCCATCAGTGATATTGGTCTATAATTTTCTTTTTTTGTAGTATCCCTGTCTCGTTTTGATATCAGGGTGATAGTGGCCTCGTGGAATGAGTTGAGGAGTGTTCCTTCCTCTGCAACTTTTTGGAAGAGTTTGAGAAGGATGGGTGTTAGCTCTTCTCTAAATGTTTGATAGAACTCACCTGTGAAGCCATCTGGTCCTGGACTTTTGTTTGTTGGAAGATTTTTAATCACAGTTTCAAGTTCATTACTTGTGATTGGTCTGTTCATATTTTCTATTTCTTCCTGGTTCAATCTTGGAATGTTATACGTTTCTTAGAATTTGTCCATTTCTTCCAGGTTGTCCATTTTATTGGCATAGTGTTTCTTGTAGCAGTCTCTTATGATGTTTTGTATTTCTGCGGTGTCCATTGCAACTTCTCCTTTTTCATTTCTAATTTGATTTATTTGAGTCCTCTCCCTCTTTTTCTTGATGAGTCTGGCTAAAGGTTTATCAATTTTGTTTATCTTCGCAAAGAACCAGCTTTTTGTTTTATTGATCTTTGCTATTGTTTTCTTTGTTTCTGTTTCATTTATTTCTGCTTTGATCTTTATGATTTCTTTCCCTCTACCCACTTTGGGTTTTGTTTGTTCTTCGTTCTCTAGTTCCTTTAGGTGTAAGGTTTTGTGTTTGTTTTTTTTTTTAATTTTTTTTGTTTGTTTTTTAATTCAAGGTTTTCTCTTACTTGCAGACAAAGCACAGCATTCTTCTCTCAGAACATCACTAGCCAGGGTGTTGAGAATTAACTCAGCTGAGTGGCTTTACACTCCCAGACTACCAGTCTACCTGGCTATTAGGTAAAAAGTTTCATAGCTCAGAAATACATCATATGAAATGTTAGTTCAAGGTGTGTGTGGACACAGTGTTTAACTGCTGCAGCAGCAGAATGTTAAGGCAACATCAGAACACAGAGGTGTTTATTTGAGATGTTTTTTGTTTCTTGAAGTAGGATTGTATTGCTGTAAACTTCCCTCTTAGAACTGCTTTTGCTGCATCCCATAGGTTTTGGATCACTGTGTTTTCATTGTCATTTGTCTCTAGGTATTTTTTAATTTCCTCTTTGATTTCTTCAGTGATCTCTTGGTTGTTTAGTAACATATTGTTTATCCTCCATGTGTTTGTGTTTTTTACCTTTTTTTCCCTGTAATTCATTTCTAATCTCATAGCGTTGTGGTAGGAAAAGATGCTTGATATGATTTCAATTTTCTTAAATTTACCAAGGCTTGATTTGTGACCCAAGATGTGATCTATCCTGGATAATGTTCCATATGCACTTGAGAAGAAAGTGTAATCTGCTGTTTTCGGTTGGGATGGCCTGTAAATATCAATTAAATCTGTCTGGTCTGTTGTGTCATTTAAAGCTTGTTTTTCCTTATTAATTTTCTGTCTGGATGATCTGTCCATTGGTGTAAGTGAGGTGTTAAAGTCCCCCACTATTACTGTGTTACTGTTGATTTCCTCTTTTATAGCTGTCAGCAGCAGTCTTATGTCTTGAGGTGCTCCTATGTTGGGTGCATATATATTTATAAATATTATATCTTCTTCTTGGATTGATCCCTTGATGATTATGTAGTGTCCTTCCTTGTCTCTTGTAACATTCTTTATTTTAAAGTCTATTTTATCTGATATGAGTATTGCTATTCCGGCTTTCTTTTGTTTTCCATTTGCACGGAATTTCTTTTTCCATCCCCTCACTTTTGCTCTGTATGTTTCCCTAGGTCTGAAGTGGGTCTCTTATAGACAGCATATATATGGGCCTTGTTTTTGTATGCATTCAGCAAGCCTGTGTCTTTTGGTTGCAGCATTTAATCCATTCACATTTAAGGTAGTTATCAATATGTATGTTGCTATTACCATTTTCTGAATTATTTTGGGCTTGTTTTTGTAGGTCCTTTTCTTCTCTTGTGTTTCCCACTTAGAGAAGTTCCTTTAGCATTTGTTGCACAGCTGGTTTGGTGGTGATGAAATCTCTTAGCTTTTGCTTGTCTCTAAAGCTTTTGATTCCTTGGTTGAATCTGAATGAGATCCTTGTTGGGAGACTAATCTCGGTTGTAGGTCCTTCCCTTTCTTCACTTTAAATATATTGTGCCATTCCCTTCTGGCTTGTAGACTTTCTGCTGAGAAATCAGCTGGTAACCTTATGGAAGTTCCCTTGTATGTTGTCATTTTTCCCTTGTTGCCTTTAATAACTTTTCTTTGTTTTTCATTTTTGTCAGTTTGATTACTGTGTGTCTGGGCGTGTTTCTCCTTGGCTTTTTCCTACCTGGGACTCTTTGTGCTCCCTGGACTTGGGTGGTGGCTATCTGCTTTCCCATGTTAGGGAAGTTTTCCACTGTAATCTCTTCAAATATTTTCTTAAGTCCTTTCTCTCTCTCTCCTCCTTCTGGGACCCCTATAATGGGAAAGTTGGTGTGTTTAATGTTGTCCCAGGAGTCTCTTAGACTGTTTTCATTTCTTTTCATTCTTTTTGCTTTATTCGGCTCCATGGCAGTGAATTCCCCCATTCTGTCTTCCAGGTCACTTATCCGTTTTTCCGCCTCAGTTATTCTGCTATTGATTCCTTCTAGTGTAGTTTTTATTTCAGTTATTGTATTGTTCATCTCTGTTTGTTTGTTCTTTAATTCTTCTAGGTCATTTGCATGTTTTGGATCTTTGCCTCCATTCTTTTTCCAAGGTCGTGGATCATCTTCACTGTCATTATTCTGATTTCTTTTTCTGTACACTTGGCTATCTCCACTTCATTTAATTGTTTTTCTGGAGTTTTATCTTGTTCATTCATGTGGTACTTAGTCCTCTGCCTTTTCATTTTGTCTGTCTTTCTGTGAATGTGGTTTTCATTTCACAGGCTGCAGGATTGTAGTTCTTTTTGCTTCTGTCTGCCCTCTGGTGGATGAGGCTTTCGTTCTCCATGTCTTAATGCACATAACTATTCCCGTTTGTTAATCATGCAGAGATAAATTTCATGATATATATTAGACAGTAGCAGTTGTTATTCTACTTGACCCTAAAAGTTAATTCTTTGCATTTAAAATATTTAATCACGGTGTGCTTTTTGCCATTTCTGAAAACAGGGTAGTTGCAGAACTGCTAACTCTGTCCTGTACCAGTCATAAACAGTCAACAAAAATGGCATGATTTTGTTTGGCATCTCAGTACAGATTTAATATTGAAAGTTCCAGTCATTTAATTGTTAATGTTAGAAAAAATAAAGAGAAAATAATAATCTAGCATTCACTTTAAAGTTCACTTTTGTAGAAAAGCTAATATTGAATAACGGAGGCCCTTTAAAAATTGGCATATAGATGTTACAGAAAATAATTCATTAAATCCCAAAGTACCTGTAAATAGAATAGTGTCTGGCAGAGTTTGGGGAATAAATGTATTAACCTCAAAGCTGGTGTTCCTTCTACCATACCATGCTAGCTTGCTCTGCACAATAGATATTATTGTAGAAAAAGTAGTGTTTTTTTCTTCTGTCTTCATGAAAAATTGAATTAAAGGAGGTTTTCCTAAATTTTCATTAGGAGAAACTAAGCAAATTCATAAAGGAGAACTTTAAAATAGAGCTTAAGATAATTTTTTTTAATTGGGGTATAGTTGTTTTACAGTGTTGTGTTAATTTCTACTGTATAGCAAAGTGAAGTAGAGTTCCCTGTGCTATACAGCAGGTTTTATTACTTATCTATTTTATACATATTAGTATATATATGTCAATCCCAATCTCCCAGTTCATCCCACCAACCCCCCCCCAAGATAATTTAAAAGAATAACAAAAATGTTAGATCTTGGAGATGATATTTTTCAAATTATTCTATTTAATTTCTTCTTGGGTTATTAAAGAAGATTTCTTGGGTTATTAAAGACTTATAAAAGAGTATCTTTCTTGAATGGTGTAACCAACAATCATCCAGCATGGCATGCTTTTACAAGTTAGAATTAATTCTAAGTAGCAGCTTCATGGAACTTTAAAGTATGCAGGGTTGCAAGGGAGAAATAGAGCCTAGGTTAATTAAGCTTCATTCTTGTAATTTAAAGGTAGCAGCTTTACAAAGCCTCCAATCTAAGATTGGTTATTGTAGACAAAGTCCATCAATGGATACATCAAAGATATGTATAAGTCGATTTGAGCCTGTGTGTGTTTACTTTTCCTTCTGATTATAAAAATAGTGCATACTAGCTGTAAAAACTAGTTATATAGAGAAAATGTAAAGAATAAGAGCAAAATCCTCTCCTGATTGCACAATTCAGAGATAGCCACTATTAGCACATTTGACTATTTCCTCTGTTTATTCTTAATAAATGTAATCCCCACATGCAGAATCATGCTATACACAGAATTGAGCATGCTGCTTATTCTACTTGATTTTTTTTTTCCTCTGTATTTTTTACTCTCAGATTTACTCTCTAAATCCCTGATTTAATTTTCTCCAGCACCAGTTATGGTATTTAACATCTCCAATGCTGATTCTAACTTCACTATTGTGTTTTTTGATATCTTGACATTTTTACTCATTTTGAGAAGCACTCTTTGAATCTCAGCCTATGTCTGACTTCATACAAAATTACAAGGTTTCAAAGAGACCTTGTAACCTTATATATTTTCAGAACAATAGTTTGAATATTCTTCTTCACTTACTAGTATTAAATCAGTTTTTCTTAAAAAAATCCCTTTTATTTATTTATTTTTTTGTTATTCACCACCATTCTCTCCTTAATTTGCTGCATTTTTTCATACATATTAAATTTTAAATCTTTGAATTCATCTTTGGATAGAGAGGAATTTTGGAGGATCTAGTATTTGCCAGTAGGCAGGATATTTGCCTTGGATCCCTTACTGTTCATTTAGTGGTGACAAAATTTCTGTAGCCAGTATATCCCATGTTTGGATGACTGTTGTAAATCAGTGTCCATTTACCTCCTCTATAACAATATCTGCTGTGCACATTGACATGCCAACACTCCTTTTAGCTACCTGGATTTTTCATTTAGTAAATTGGTCATATCTCTTCAGTTAGAATAAATACACTTCTGTTTCCCAGTATACCTACTTATTGGTGGCATTCAACAAATATAGACCCACTAACAGATCTAAGTATTAAGGACTTTGAACAGGTTACCTTTAGAATTAACATAGTTAGTTTCTATGGGTTTGGAGAGCAGCAGATAAAACTTACAATAAACAAAATTATTTTTTTCTTTCTTTTGACCTTCTTGAGCCTGTATTTATAAATCTAGCCTCAAAGATAAAGCTCTTTGGACATAGTAGTGAAGTACATTAGTTCTTGGCTAATTTACTGATAACTAAAGCATTAAATTTTGTATTACTCTGTGAAGCTCCTCAGTAGTTTTTCACCTGGATTATTATTGCTATTGCAAAAATGTATAAAATTATTTTGGAAGTAATGATTTACTGTTCTTTATAATTATGGTATTTAAAATTTCTTTAAAAATATATTCTAGAACAATCCTCCCTACCATTTCAAAGAATTTTGAATTTGAAGGGAATCCTCTCTTTTGACAAATATAATAAAGTTGCTATTAAACCTCCTTTATATTATTTCAGACCTACAGTTGGAATCAAGTACTGACTGACTCCTGTGGTTGTGGAAATTGTTTTATATGTTTTTGTAGCATACAGATTGGATTAATATAGTATCTGTTTTCGCCCGTGTCAGAACTCTCATTGTTGAAAATGTGACACATACATTTGGTAATAAGTATGATTCATGGTTCCCACAAGATAGTGAAAAATCTCACCAGTTGAAGTCTTCCTATTGATTTATTATTATGAACTGTTTTTGAATTTTAAATTTGGTTGATGTGTATCTGTTGACTCTTAACTAATCTGTATACAGATTAAACACAATAAACTCAGTCCCACTAAGATTTATTCTAGATAGTTATTAGATCATGAAGAGAGTTTCTGGTCTACCCAGAGATGAGATGACTATGGAAAACTATGCAAAACTCCGAAATAAGCATCCGATATCTCCCCGACTTTGGTAGGAAAATGAGTAAATAACAGTATTGTGCTTATTTGAGATTTTAGTCTGAGCTTTCCCCTGTCTGCCCTCTGGTGGGACTACTAATAAATAACTGGCAAGCTAAAATAATTTAGCTTGTAGTGAGAGGATGCAGAAGAAAAATATAGATAAATCAGAGGTGAAATTAAACTCAGAGTTTGACTTATCTTACTTTATAATGTTGGGCATATCACATGTATTACTAACTATACTGGAAGAAGTAGTTTTTGAAGAATGGATGGCTTCAATCATATGAATGACTAGAAAAAATAATTTTAAAAGACCTAAAGTTACTGTTTTCCTTCATTGTGTGTGTGTATGTTTTCCCTGTAGCCACATGATGACAAAATAGTAGTAGGAAAATCAATCAGTTACCTTTTTTGGAAAAAAGAAAAAAACTTGGTTTTTTTTTTTTTGCTTTTTTACTACATTTAAATAAATTCTGATTTACTGGCATCATGTAGATACATAGTCTTCTAAGGTCTGAAATGCATCACTCACTTAATCATAAAAAATGTGCACAGAGTAGCTTCATTTTAATATAGTTTCCAAATTATTTGCAGTTCTTGATAGAGAGGAGCACTGATTTTGACTGAGACATTCTTTTAGGAAAAGGTTAACAAATACCTTCTGAAGTAAATTTAGAGTTAAGAAAAGCAGATGTGTCTTTAAATATTAGTGAAACATCAGTATTTTAAATATTTTAGTGAAATATTTTAAATATTAGTGAAACGTTTTATTTAAATATTAAATATTAGTGAAACATCAGTATTTTACATTTAATTTCTTCAAATATTTTTATGGTTATCAATTTTTAATTTAATCAAGTAAAGACAAAAAATGGAACTATGGTCTACTATCATTATTTCATAAATTGAAGCCTATTTTAATATCAAAAAGGAAGGAGAATCTCCAGTTTTAAGAATTGCATCTAATTTTATGATGTGCTTTATTAAAACTCACTGCATCTCAAAATCACCATTTTAATGGCTGCCTAACACTGACTGTATTATGTAACAAACATTTCACAGGCTACCTAAAACGTTAATGTTGCATCTTTTTCTAAAAAAAAAAAAAAAGAAAGAAAATTTTCTTCCTATTCTTACAGAGTCATTTGGTTAGTTGCCATGACAGCAGGATGTCATTTATTTGAGAGAAAATAGTGAAATAATTTGGGTTTATAATTATTTATATATATATATTTTTTTTTTTTTTTGCGGTACGCGGGCCTCTCACTGCTGTGGCCCCTCCCGCCGCAGAGCACAGGCTCCGGCCGCAGGCTCAGCGGCCATGGCTCACGGGCCCAGCTGCTCCGCGGCATGTGGCATCCTGCCGGACCGGGGCACGAATCCCCGTCCCCTGCATCGGCAGGCGGACTCTCAACCACTGCGCCACCAGGGAAGCCCTATTTATCTTTTTTTATTAGTGATGTTAAATGTTTGAGTTTATATTCCATGCATTTAAAACATAGCTATAAAAGTGTTCATCCATAGCCCCAAAGTAGTAGCTTGAACCTGAACAGATTCAATCCATCACTAGAGAAAACCATGTCTTCCTTTTGAAACTGGATTAGTGTGGTCTGGTACTTAAAATCTTGGACTTCAGAAAGCCACCTGCTTTTGCTGAGGTATTCAGAAAAAGATTCCTGGAAGCTAGACAGGCTTGTTCAGTGCTCAAACCCATTGCTTACGTGTTTGACAGGAACATCTGGTAGCACAGATGCTTAATTCTAGAGAGCCATAATTATTTTGAGAGAAGGGAAAAGTTGTCTTACACAGTTATTATCATGCTCTGACCGCAGGTATTAGAAAGAGACAATCATTTTGTACTTCCCTGCCAGCATATGTTTTCTCAGTTTTGGAGATGAAATTTCTAGATCATATACAACAATGAGATTAAGAACCGTTGTGTGTTTTTAAGCAATAGAAAGTTTTCAAAAGAGCATAAAGATGTGATGGAAATGTTTTGTTGTCTCCAAGCGCCTGTTCCAAAGCCATGTGCCAAAAATTCAAAGGCTAGCCTTTTCAAAGAGAAGTTGATGACAGTAACCTCTCTTGGTTTCACACTCTGTCCTGGAGCCACTCGTAAATGAGACTGTCAGATTTTGTGCCAGTGAAAGGAGTTTGTCCTAGCTTTGTTTATCTCTGCTGTTAAGAATCCCCTTTCCCCATTTTTCTCTTTCTCTGAGACAGATTATTATTTAAAAGGATATGACAGATGCCAGTACAGCTATATGTTGTTTGTCTTTTAGAAGCAATATGTTATATACTGAGTGTGCCCACAAATATAATGGTCTGGATTCACTTGGTAACCTTCCCCTCCAGGACTCAGAAAGTGAGATTTGTCATTTGGTATCATAGTAACCAGTTTAGATAGCCTGCCTTAATTTGCATCTGTTTGCCAGAGTTAAAGGGAACAGTAATGGTCATTTTTAAGGACTCTAAAGATGAACAGAGTGGGCACGTACAGAGTTTACTTCTCTGCTGCTCACTCAGGAAATCTGAATACAAGGCTGCCGTTCATCCATTTATACATTCTTTGCTTCATCAAATATTAATGATAGCCTACACTGTATAAGGTGTTCTGGTAGGTGCCAAATATACATCAGTGAATGAAACTGACATAATCCCTGCCCCCCTGTAGTTGACAGGTTAGTCATAGGAGTTATAAATTCAAACGCCTTTAGGGCCAAGTAAATAAAGAAAATGAGGGAACTGTGAATAAAAGCTTATAATTAGTGGTAGAGGCAGTGGCTAAAGGAGAGTGAATATTCTACTGGACAGAATTCAAATTCAAAATTTATTTAAACATTGAGGCATCCCTTAAATAAAGAGACACACCTGGGGGTCTGAGTAATTTATGCAGCTCTCTGCTCCTGAGGTTGAGCTTCTGGTAGTGAATTAGAGTAGGGATGTCCCAGTGACTGTGAGAACTTTGTCTGCATTAGTGAGCTGCTTCTCCCATTTACCACTTATCATGTCATCAGCCATGTGCAGTCAGGGACCTGGAGGAGCCAGGATGAGTTTTCAAGTCCCTAATCACTGAGTAACTATATTATGCCTAGCTGAACAGCCAGCCACCCTAGGCACTGCAGGCAACCACTGCTTGGTGCCCATGTCGGGCAGGCTGGGCTTGCTGTCTGCTCTGGTCAAATTCAGCAGTTCTGGCCTATAGACTGGTTTTCTTTTCTGCCATTAACATCCTATTTATCCTCCTAGACTGGGAATTGTCTTCTAATTCATAGCAGATAGTTTGTTTTCTAAAGGGTGAACTATCCTGAGACTACTTTAATGTGGATGTAGGTCTGATTATCTCTAGGTCAGAAATTGCCATACTTTTTTGACTGAGCATCACAGCAAAATAGAAAAACTAAAGATAATTGATGACATAGTAATGATTTGACTACACACTTTATGTATACATTATACCACTCTTCCAAATATTGTGTGAATTACAAAACTTATGCAAAAGAATAGAAGTTTTTAAAAGGGTGAAATATCTTAATATTTTATTTGCACACTTTAAAAGATTATCATCCATTTGCCTCTCATCAAAGGCTAAAAATTAACAGCAACAATAATACTAACATTTATTGAGTGTTTATTACCTTCTAGATACAGTTAACATCCAACAAATTGAGCAATTACCAAGTATATTTTTTAACTTTGGTATAAAATAAAATTGCTAATGTCTATTACCACCATTCTTTTTCATCATTCAACAGATAAAAAGTAATGTTCTCCTTCCAGTTTGTATTTGTTTTTAATAGCTTGTGTCAGTTGAGTAATGCCTTGTCTTCTGGTATAAGCTGGATTTTCTTTGATTAAGAGTTTATAAGTATGGCTATATTATAGAAAGTTATCAGCAGTAATTTCCAAAACTTTGAACAGAAAAACTGGCATATAAGTAACACAGTAAAGATATCTAGATTTCTATAATATACATAGAAACCTTTACCCGTGTTTCTAAGATCATGGAACTAGTTTTTGTTCTTGTCTCTAACAGATAAACTAAACCTTAGACAAATTTTTTGCATGATTTGAACCATCAAAATATTGTGACTAAAATGCTAGGATGTCTTTGATGGTTTCCTTCTACAATGGAACCTGAGAAATTAGGACTATAATACTCATAATATGTGGGTACTTAATTCCTAGGGAAGATTAAAGAGAACTAAAACTGATACATAAAAATATTATAGAAGTAAAATGAGGATTTGGTAGTGATAGGGAACATAATATGGATATTCAAGAATTTCTACATTACATAAAATTCTAACATATCTAAATAGGGTCTCAGGTAAGGTCTCTCTTTGAGAAGAGATTTTAGAAAGTACCCAAAAGAGCCATGAGATTTCATTATTAAATAGAAATTACACGTTCACAAGTATCAACTTTCTTCCAAGCTTGAGGTGCAAATACACATATATCTCTTATTTTTCCAGTTTATTGTTTGAGAACCCACATGCCTTATTAACAGGAAATATACCACTTAACTTTTAAAGAGCTTCCTGCTGAACTGCACTAAACCTTAAAGGTTTATACAATTCAAAAGATGTCCAGCTTTTCTGCCAAAATGGGCAAAGAAGTTGCTTTTCTGTACCAGGTCTTGTCAGTGTTGAAGACTAGATTGCCCTTCTAACATGGTGTTCCTTGATGCAGTGAGGTTTCCCTCACCTAGAACCATTTCAACCTTAATTCCATGAAAGGACAATTGCATCTTCTCAGTCTAACAGCAGAGGCTGCCCTGTGCGCAGGTCCTTATGGAGGACCCGTCTTCATATGTAGCTTTTTTGGTTCACCTATGAAGCTTCGTCGATGGGTGCCAGTCTACCAAAAGGTCACTCTGTCAGCACTAGACGTCACTTGCTCTACATAATACAGTTAGAACTACTGTTAACTGGGTGCAGTCTAGGGTTGGAATAGCATTACGTTTTAAGCTTTTAAAACAAAAACACTTAAATGAATCCTCTATTGAGAGAAGAGATCACCACTCAGTATCTGAAACCAAGAAAGTAAAGTAAGGGAGTGCTATGCTGGTCAGGCAGTCTTGCTGAGCAAAGCAAACTTATGATCTCATTTAGATCACTGGCACATGAATTACAGACTTGGGAGCAGGTTAACTGAGGCCTTAGAAGCTTTCCACTGGAGTGAGTCTGCTGCTCATTGGCTGACTTTCAGAGGATGTGGCTGTCATGATTGGTTGGCTTTCAGAGACTGTTCATTGAAGTGAATTGTCATTGATTAAAATGTTAAAACCACTTCTGAAGCTTAGAACAATTAGATGTTTCCTAGGATTGTGGGAACTTTTTTCTTCTCTTTCCCCAACTCATTGAACTTTCCATGCTATTTTTACCAACTCTTCTGAGGGGATTTGCCTGAGTATACTCAAAATGACTCCTTATTTAACGGAGCCTCCGAAGTGACTTATTTTTCTAACAGATAGTTCCTAGGTGATTCCAATATCACGTACTTGTTTTTCTAAGGACTGGAGGATGCATTTAGTGCTTTCAAGGTGATTTTTCTGGTATCTTTGTGACTCAAAAAATACTATAAATTTTGTTTCTGTTGCATTATCCCACTAGGCTATGAAAACTGAATCCATTAATTTTAAGCATAATATGGTAAATCATCTGTCTACTCTAGGAAGGTAAATCTTAATTTTCATAGAGGCATCATAGTACTATAGTTAAGAACTGAGATTTTAAAAGAGGAATTGTCTGCTACCTACTTGTTGGTGACCTTGAGAAATTTAACCTCTCCATGCCTCTCTTTTCTCATCTGTAAAATGGATATAAAATATTACTTTGTTATTGAGTTATTAGGATTAAGTGAATTAATATATGCAAAGTGTTTAGAGCAGTCCTGGTATATTGTGCTCTAATAATAGCATGTGTTTAATTTCACTATTAATATCAAAGGCTTTAAAAGTCATTTTTGCATCTGGGTAGTTGAGAAGAAAGGAAAGAAGCTTTGCAATTTGTCATTACATTTATTACATATTTCTGACTTCTGAGGAACAATGTAGGACATCTTTGACACCTAAACTGTGAAGAAATGAGAATGAAGATAAATTAAACAAAATATAACAGAAGGATCAAAGTCCCAGATATCTATTTACCTCTGATGAAAGCCACTCTGTGAGTTAGAGAATTCATAGCAATTCACAGTACTTTCCCTACTTCAAATCCCTGTTATTTTAGAGTTAATATAAGTTCAAAATGAAAAAAGGGCAATGTTTGAGTAACAATAAAGGGAGGGCATGTCAGAAAGGGGAGTCAACGGTGTATGAGTGAGGAGGAGTCCCTCAGATTTTGTCATCATGGGGATATTACAAATTGCCTACATTCACATGAACTGCAGGATTTTTCAAACCCATCTGAGTCAGCGGTTCTCTATACTGGCTGCACCTAACAAACCCTTGGAGAGGTTTCCAAACATAAGATGCTCTAGCCCCACCTCACATCTCTGGGGCAGTGGGACCTGGGTATCAGGAATTTTTCAAAGTTCCCCAGAGAGTGCAACCAGAGCAGAAAATTACTGAATTATTCCAGGTGTGCCTTGGCTAGTGGGTGCCTACATTTGCAGTAGCTGCAGCTATTGCCCCTTTGACACATGATTCTTTACCAGGTCTCCACCTGCTTCTCTGAACTTTAGTATCTTTGATTCTTTAAAACTCAAAGTGAAAGAAACAAACCTGGCTAGCTACACACAAGCTACAGAGTCTCGACCACTGCAAAAGTAGTTCAGAAACTTCTGGTAATAAAGGAAGTGGTGATTAATGACAATCTTTATATTGGGAATTAGTTCCTGGTACTTTAAGTGTGTAGCATGTTGTTTCTTTCTTTTTTGTTGTTTTTTTTGTTTTTTTATACAGCAGGTTCTTATTAGTCATCAATTTTATACACATCAGTGTATACATGTCAATTCCAATCACCCAATTCATCACACCACCATCCCCACCCCTCTGCGGTTTTCCCCCCTTGGTGTCCATACGTTTGTTTTCTACATCTGTGTCTCAACTTCTGCCCTGCAAACCAGCTCATCTGTACCATTTTTCTATGTTCCACATACATGCGTTAATATACGATATTTGTTTTTCTCTTTCTGACTTACTTCACTCTGTATGACAGTCTCTAGATCAATCCACGTCTCAACAAATGACTCAGTTTCATTCCTTTTTATGGCTGAGTAATATTCCATTGTATATATGTACCACCTCTTCTTTATCCGTTCATCTGTCAATGGGCATTTAGGTTGCTTCCATGACCTGGCTATTGTAAATAGTGCTGCAATGAACATTGGGGTGCATGTGTCTTTTTGTATTATGGTTTTCTCTAGGTATATGCCCAGTAGTGGGATTGCTGGATCATATGGTAATTCTATTTTTAGTTTTTTAAGGAACCTCCATACTATTCTCCATAGTGGCTGTATCAATTTACATTCCCACCAACAGTGCAAGAGGGTTCCCTTTTCTCCACACCCTCTCCAGCATTTGTTGTTTGTAGATTTTCTGATGATGCCCATTCTAACTGGTGTGAGGTGATACATCATTGTAGTTTTGATTTGCATTTCTCTAATAATTAGTGATGTTGAGCAGTTTTTCATGTGCTTCTTGGCCATCTGTATGTCTTCTTTGGAGAAATGTCTATTTAGGTCTTCTGCCCATTTTTGGATTGGGTTGTTTGTTTCTTTAATATTGAGCTGCATGAGTTATTTATATATTTTGGAGATTAATCCTTTGTCCGTTGATTCGTTTGCAAATATTTTCTCCCATTCTGATGGTTGCCTTTTCGTCCTGTTTATCGTTTCCTTTACTGTGCAAAAGCTTTTAAGTTTCATTAGGTCCCATTTGTTTATTTTTGGGGTTTTTTGTTTTTTGGTTTTTTTTTCAATTAGTGTGAACCATTTAATGAGTTACTCTGTTAATGTGTCTTTGTACTTAAAGACTCATGGAAAGTATTGGGTAGAGAAAGGGACTAACATGCATTCTCTGCCTACTGTGAACCAAGTCCTGTGCTAAGTTTTTTTTTTTTAACATCTTTATTGGAGTATAATTGCTTTACAATGGTGTGTTGGTTTCTACTTTATAACAAAGTGAATCAGTTTTTATTTCCATTACTCTAGGAGGTGGATCAAAAAAGATCTTGCTGTGATTTATGTCAAAGAGTGTTCTTCCTATGTGTTCCTCTAAGAGTTTTATAGTGTCCAGTCTTACATTTAGGTCTCGAATCCATTTTGAGTTTATTTATGTGTATGGTGGTAGGGAGTGTTCTAATTTCATTCTTTTACATGTAGCTGCCCAGTTTTCCCAGCACCACTTATTGAAGAGGCTGTCTTTTCTCCATTGTATATCCTTGCCTCCTTTGCCATAGATTAGTTGACCATAGGTGCGTGGATTAATCTCTGGGCTTTCTATCTTGTTCCATTGATCTATGTTTCTGTTTTTGTGCCAGTACCATATTGTCTTGATTACTGTAGCATTGTAGTATAGTCTGAAGTCAGGGAGTCTGATTCCTCCAGCTCCGTTTTTTTCCCTCAAGACTGCTTTGGCTCTTTGAGGTCTTTTGTGTCTCCATACAAATTTTAAGATTTTTTATTCTAGTTCTGTAAAAAATGCATTGGAAATTTGATAGGGATTGCATTGAATTTGTAGATAGATTGCTTTGCGTAGTATAGTCATTTTCACAATGTTGATTCTTCCAATCCAAGAATATGGTATATCTCTCCATCTGTTGGTATCATCTTTAATTTCTTTCATCAGTGTCTTACAGTTCTCTGCATACAGGTCTTTTGTCTCCCTAGGTAGGTTTATTCCTAGGTATTTTATTATTTTTGTTGCAATGGTAAGTGGGAGTGTTTCCTTAATTTTTCTTTCAGATTTTTCATCATTCGTGTATAGGAATGCAAGAGATTTCTGTGCATTAATTTTGTATCCTGCACCTTTACCAAATTCATTAATTAGCTCTAGTAGTTTTCTGGTGGCATTTTTAGGATTCTCTATGTATACTATCATGTCATCTGCAAAGAGTGACAGTTTTACTTCTTCTTTTCGAATTTGTATTGCTTTTATTTATTTTTCTTCTCTGATTGCTGTGGCTAGGAATTCCAAAACTATGTTGAATAATAGTGGCAAGAGTGGACATCCTTGTCTTGTTCCTGATCCTAGAGGAAATGTTTCAGTTTTTCACCATTGAGCATGATGTTTGCTATGGGTTTATCATATATGGCCTTTATTATGTTGAGGTAGGTTCTCACTATGCCCACTTTCTGGACAGTTTTTATCATAAAGTGCATGTTGAATTTGTCAAAAGCTTTTTTCTGTATCTATTGAACTGATTATATGGTTTTCATTCTTCAGTTTGTTAATATGGCATATCACATTGATTGATTTGTGTATATTGAAGAATCCTTGTATCTCTGGGATAAATTCCAATGATCATGGTGTATGATCCTTTTAATGTGTTGTTGGATTCTGTTTGCTAGTATCTTGTTGAGGATTTTTGCATCTATATGCATCAGTGATATTGGTTTGCAATTTTCTTTTTTTGTAGTATCTTTGTCTGGTTTTGGTATCAGGGTGATAGTGGCCTCATAGAAAGAGTTTGGGAGTGTTTCATCCTCTGTAATTCTTTGGAAGAGTTTGAGAAGGATGAGTGTTAGCTCTTCTCTAAATGTTTGATAAAATTCATCTGTGAAGCCATCTGGTCCTGGACTTTTGTTTGTTGGAAGATTTTTAATCACAGTTTCAGTTTCATTACTTGTGATTGGTCTGTTCATATTTTGTATTTCTTCCTGGTTCAGTCTTGGAAGGTTATACCTTTCTAAGAATTTGTCCATTTCTTCCAGGTTGTCCATTTTATTGCCATAGAGTTGCTTGTAGTAACCTTTTAGGATGCTTTATATTTCTGCGGTTTCTGTTGTAACTTCTCCTTTTTGATTTCTAGTTTTATTGATTTGAGTCTCCTCCCTCTTTTTCTTGATGAGTCTGGCTAATGGTTTATCAATTTAGTTTGTCTTCTCAAAGAACCAGCTTTTAGTTTTATTGATCTTTTCTATTTTTTTCTTTGTTTCTATTTCATTTATTTCTGCTCTGACCTTTATGATTTCTTTCCTTCTGCTAACTTTGGGTTTTGTTTGTTCTTCTTTTTCTAGTTCCTTTATGTGTAAGGTTAGATTGTTTATTTTAGATTTTTCTTGTTTCTTAAGGTAGGCTTGTATAGCTCTAAACTTCCCTCTTAGAACTGCTTTTGCTGCATCCCAGAGGTTTTGGATCGTCTTGTTTTCATTGTCATTTCTCTCTAGGTATTTTTTTTATTTTCCCTTTGATTTCTTCAGTTGTCTCTTGGTTATTTACTAGTGTATTGTTTAGCCTCCATGTGTTTGTGTTCTTTGCGTTTTTTTTCCCTGTAATTTATTTCTAATCTCATAGTGTTGTGGTCAGTAAAGATGCTTGGTATCATTTCAATTTTCTTAAATTTACAGAGGCTTGATTTGTGAACCAAGATGTGATCTGTCCTGGAGAATGTTCCGTGCGCACTTGAGAAGAAAGTGCTGTTTTTGGATGGAGCGCCCTATAAACATCAATTAAATCTATCTGGTCTATTGTGTCATTTAAAGCTTCTGTTTCCTTATTTATTTTCATTTTAGATGATCTGTCCATTGGTGTAAGTGAGGTGTTAAAGTCCCCTACTATTATTTTGTTACTGTTGATTTCCTCTTTTATAGCTGTTAGCAGTGGCCTTATGTATTGAGATGCTCCTATGTTGGGTGCATATATATTTATAATTGTTATATCTTCTTCTTGGATTGATCCCTTGATCATTATGTAGTGTCCTTCTTTGTCTCTTGTAACATTCTTTATTTTAAAGTCTATTTTATCTGATATGAGTATTGCTACTCCAGCTTTCTTTTGATTTCCATTTGCATGGAATATCTTTTTCCATCCCCTCACTTTCAGTCTGTGTGTGTACCTAAGTATGAAGTGGGTCTCTTGTAGACAGCATACATATGGGTCTTGTTTTTGTATCCATTCGGCGAGTCTGTGTCTTTTGGTTGGAGCACTTAATCCAGTCACGTGTAAGGTAATTATCAATATGTATACTCCTATGACCATTTTCTTCATTGTTTTGGGCTTGTTTTTGTAGACCCTTTTCTTCTCTTGTGTTTCCCACTTATAGAAGTTCCTTTAGCACTTGTTGTAGAGCTCGTTCTGTGGTGCTGAATTCCCGTAGCTTTCGCTTGTCTGTAAAGCTTTTGATTTCTCCATTGAAGCTGAATGAGATCCTTGCCAAGTAGAGTAATCTTGGTTGTAGGTTCTTCTCTTTCATTACTTTAATTATATCATGCCATTCCCTTCTGGCTTGTACACTTTCTGCTGAGAAATCAGCTGTTAACTTTATGGGAGTTACCTTGTATGTTATTTTTCGTTTTTGCCTTGCTACTTTTAATAATTTTTCTTTGTCTTTAATTTTTTCCAATTTGATTACTATGTGTCTTGGCATGTTTCTCCTTGGGTTTATCCTGTATGGGACTCGCTGTGCTTCCTGGACTTGGGTGGCTATTTCGTTTCCCATGTTAGGGAAGTTTTCGACTATAATCTCTTCAAATATTTTCTCTGGTTCTTTATCTCTATATTTTCCTTCTGGGACCCCTATAATGCGAATGTTGTTGCATTTAATGATGTCCCAGAGGTCTCTTAGGCTGTCTTCAATTCTTTTCATTCTTTTTTCTTTATTGTGTTCTGCAGCAGTGAATTCCACCATTCTGTCTTCCAGGTCACTTATCTGTTCTTCTGCCACAGTTATTCTGCTATTGATTCCTTCTAGTGTAGTTTTAGTTTCAGTTATTGTATTGTTCATCTCTGTTTGTTTGTTCTTTAATTCTTCTAGGTCTTTGTTAAACATTTCTTGCATCTTCTCGATCTTTGCCTCCATTGTTTTTCCAAGGTCCTGGATCATCTTCACTCTCATTATTCTGAATTCTTTTTCTGGAAGGTTGCCTATGTCCACTTCATTTAATTGTTTTTTGGGGTTTTATCTTATTCCTTCATGTGGTACATAGCCCTCTGCCTTTTCATCTTGTCTATCTTTCTGTGAATGTAGTTTTTGTTCCACAGGCTGTAGGATTGTAGTTCTTCTTGCTTCTGCCGTCTGCCCTCTGGTGGATAAGGCTATCTAAGAGGCTTGTGTAAGTTTCCTGATGGGAGGGACTGCTGTTGTTTCCTTGTTTAAGAGTCCTTTTCTATTTGTTTTAGGCTGGGTCTGGAATACAGCCATGTCCTGTGTGATTATTATTCATGCTGATGTCTTAATAAATAGTTTATATTTCTCCAGATATTTATAAGTATTGCATTTAGAGGATCTAAGTGGTGTGTCCCAATGAGTGTGTATTAGAATCAAGAAGCTTTTAAGAGATACAGATCCTTGGGCCTCAGCCTAGACCACTTGAATCAGAATCTTTGGTGGGAGGAGACACAGACGTTGAAATTTTGTTTTAAAATTAAATAACAGTGCATGAGAATAATTTATTTAGGAAGTTTAGATAAAACAATTGTGAAAAAGCAAAGAAATATATGCTAAGTGAAAAAGAAAATAATGCAGTGTAAAGTTTAGTAAAATTTGAGGGGAAAAAACAGAATATATTTTTACAGAAAAATCCTAGACTCTCTTTTTAGGTGATTATTAATGAAGTAATGGGTTGAATTCAGACTTGTTCAAGGAGGTGGAGTAAAAGAACTTTTGAGGTTGTTGTTAGACTAAGGGTTCATATTTCTAGATTAAAGTGATTGTCAGGAGTATTTTTCAGTATTTTGATGCTATCCCAATACCAGAGTGAAATACTGAAGTGAATCATAGATTTAAAATGAGACCGTAAACATTTGGAGGCATGTTAGACGCCATGTTCTTTATTCTTGGGCAAATCTTGAGATAAATAGTTCTACTACCTCAGTGAAGGTAATATTAATAATTTCTTGCATGAATGAAGTTTATTATTTGAAGATGAGGTATGTGATTAGTATATACTTAATTACACATAATGTGATCAGTGATTGATTATGCTTATTATTTCTTACATTGCTTTTATATGTGAGCACAACATTGAAATCACACTCATCAGTGGCTTTGAAAAGTATTAAAGAGACTCTAAAATATGATGTAATAAATTGTTTGGTGTATCCTGTGCTTTTGTGTTATTTTAGAGTGTTCAATGATGAGATACTGATTGAATTACTAAATCTTATTCGTTCTTAAGATACTAAAAGTTCGTAGTAGAAAAAGTAGTAGATTCTCTGTTCTTCCGAAATACTGGCTGGAGGACTTCTGGAACTAGCTCTTACCTAATTTTAACAATTTAGAACTTCTCATGCAATCACATACCTAGTTGGGTACAGCTGACTTCCAGAAAAGCAGGGGAGATATCTCTGTAACTACTGTGTTCAACTTTTAAAAAAAAGTATTCTAAATTAATTAGTTATTAGAATTATAATTAAATGATATTATACTTGTAAATACGTCGACACACGGAAGGGATTGAGTAATGGGTTCTATTAATATTTTGATTCTGTGTGATTTTGGAAAACAAACAATTTTGAATTAGTCTTATTATTGGGAGAGGTCGAAGGCTCTAAGCTTGATCTGGACGTCTATTATCCCAACCATATTTGTATAGTATGTTACAGGGTCAGCTTGCTGTCACATGGCATTTTTCTATCCACAAAAAGCTACCTGAAAATGAAGAGGAACAGAGAATCACGCCTTAACTAGGATTCTCAAGTTGACTGCAGTCTCTCCATGTTTAACTGGAAGGTTATCTTATATCTTAGTTTCTATCCTTTGGGGCAAAAATAACTTAATGTAATTCCAGGTGATGATTAACAATTTCCTAAAAAAAACACAGAACTGCTGTTGATCGACATAGAGAGCACAGTCTTTCCCACATTCTGAAAGTGCTGTTCATTTAGTCAAAAGCAAATTTTCCTGAGACATGAAAATTGACAGTTCAGCCTAATACCTCACTCACAACAGCCAAAAAGTTATAGAAGTGGCTTACATTTTCCCTTTGTAAAATATATATATGTATGTACTTTATGAAAGAAAATGATAGTGATCTTTTACCTCAATATCTTAGTTTTGGAGTTTTCTTTAGATGTGGAACTAGAAGTCAGGTGGGATCATTTATTTCATCAGTCATCAAGCATTTGTTTGTGCAAGGCACATTCAGCTTTTAGCTGAATTACTGTCTTTAACATGTGCTTCAGGTACATGTCAGTAGGGTTACTGATTTTGTGGCCTCATCTGATGGGAAGGAAAGTCAGTCCTAAGTCTCAAAATAAGGGTCGTTTTCACATCAAGCAGAAGAAGCAAGAACACAAACTCCAATGACTCTTCATTGTGGTTTATCATATTCCATTCAGCACAAACATTACACGATCCTGAACTGGTAGATCAACAGGTGAAGCAATCACTAGGAGCCAGGAGCTTGATGGCACAGTGTATTGGTGAGACAAGGAAATGGGTTGGACCTGTCTGAGAACTGGGGGATAGAATTTCTGGATTCCAAGTAAAATGGTTAATTTTATGTGTCAACTTGATTGGGCCACAGGGTGACCAGATATTTGGCCAACATTATTCTGGGTGTGTCTGTGAGGGTGTTTCTGAATGAGATTAGCACTTGAATCAGTAGACTGAATAAAGCAGATTGCCCTCCCCAGTGTGGGTGGGAATCTCCCAGTCAAACACCTCAGTAGGCTGAGTGAGAGGGAATACCTCCTGCGTGACTGATTGAGCTCTGACATCAGGCTTTTCTGACCTTCATACTGGGACTAAAACATTGATTCTTCTTGGCTCTTGAGCCTCCTGGCTTTTGGACTAGAATTTGCAGCATCAGCTCTCATGGTTCTCAGACCTTTGGAGTCGGACTGGAACTATTTAACGGCTCTGCTGGGTCTCCAGCTCACTCACTGCAGATCTTGGGATTTCTGAGCCTCCATAATTGCATGAGCCAGTTATTCATAATCTACTTTTATGTAAACATTTATACATGCACACACACACCCTATTGCTTCTGTTTCTCTGGAGAACTCTAACATACCAGGTTTACCCTAAAATCTTAAGAGAGTTGTTTTATTTTCAGAACATATCAGAAAAAAAAATAATTAAAATAGATGATTTATTTGGCTCTATCAAAGCAAATAATTAGAATTGAAGGAGAGGGTCAAGTCACCAGTGAACAGTGAGAAAAATTAAAACCTGTTTCCATGTTTAACACTGTTTTGAATCAGAAGAACCTGGGTAAGCTCTCTGACATTGCCTCTTAGTAACTTTGATTTCAGGGAAGTTTGTTTCTTTAGGTTTGTTTTCTCATCTATAAAATGAATATTTGGGACTATTGCTGATTCTCAACCCATTAGTATCACCTGGGGAACTCTCTAAAAATACTGATGTCTGAGCCTATTATCAGAGGTTCTGATTTAATTAGGCTGGTGTGGTGGCTAAGCACCAGAATTTAACTTGATCTCTAAGTGATTGTACTCTGCAGCTGGGCTTCAGAACTGCTGGACTAAATCCTAAGGTTCTTTATGTATGAACAGAGTTAGTACTGACATGAAGCTAGTGCTGGTAGAGGATTAGTATACACTGAACTCAATTCAGATAATATTTTAAAATTGTTAAATGCTTATTTTCTTTGGAAACTTAAAAACAAGTCATGATTCTAATTTTTCTGTGGCAACGTAAAATCTGTATATTTTTAATCTAAAAGAAAAAACCATGCATTTCGTTATTAACAATGACTTTACTATTTCATTATTTGTATTTGTCTAGTACTCAAATTCTTGGCATACATGAAATTTTATGTTTATAAAATTGGTTAAAACCAAATTTTATCCTATTTGGTTTTGCATTACTCAGCTCACAGATTGTTTGCCCTCTTTATGTTATTTGCTATTTTGACTTCTTTTGTAGTAACTGAAAAAAGAATATAAAATTTATGTTACTATTTTTTTCACCAAAATACACACACACACACACACACACACACACACGGCAAATCATGTTTTCAATACTAGTAATATCTTGGAACAACACAGTATTCCCAATATTGCCAGTATTATATTCATCCATCAATATAGAATGAATTCTGATCACTGTTTGAAATTTGTAAGAACGATTGAAATGTACCTCAGTGGTTAAAAACTAAAGTAAATCACAGAAAACTTTTCTTTCTGGAACTCTAGTGTTTAAAGTATAAATAGCAATAGGTTTGGCAGTGAAGATTGTTCTACCAAGAAAAGGGAACAAATGGAGTTTCTAATCAGGAAAAACAAACTTCTTGAAATGGCCAGAAAATGTGAATAAAGTTAAGTGTGTTTGAAATCATTGCAATTTCATAGTGAACAGCCATCTTGTAAAGATACTACCCTTAAAAATTATCATATGCTTATTCAAAACATATTTTCAGAAAGAAAATTTATTGGAATTTCACAGTTAGTGTATTCTATTTTTGAAATATGTTAATTAATGAACATATGATAGATTTATTTCATCTGAATTTTTTAAAAATTTTGTTTTGGAAATCAAATTGAGAGGTAAAAGAAAATGTATATTAATTTAAGGGTTCAATTTGGATGCCAACAAAAGCATATAAATTCAAATCAAATTTGTCAGCTTAATAAGGATGGATAATCTAAAATTTTTAGATTAATTTATTCTCAATTTTATTTGCAGATATGCAGTTAGCTGCAAGTGCAATGAAAAATCAGTCATCTATAACTGTAAGATTCTCACAAACATGTAAAAAGAAATCTTAATGAAAAGGAAGTCTTGGGTTTCACTGATATTGAGAATATAACAAAGATTAACTTAGCCAGGGTTACAGAAGCATACCTACCGCCAAAAGTAGTTGACTTGGGTACTGACTATGTCTAGGCCTATAAAGATGCCATGAACAGAAGTTGAAATTTTATCAGAATTGTAGGCAAGTTTAGGAAAGAAGCATCTAGAGTTCTGTTTTGCTCTCTCTCTTTCTCTCTCTGTAATATGCATCTTTGATTTTAGCCTTGATAAGACTTTTGACAGGAAGTGAAAGAATTTAAAATCTCTCTAATATGTCCATCCTTTGTAGGGCCAGATTCACACAATGCACCTGGGATAACACTGACAATTTTTCAGAACCTTTATAGGTAGTGTAAAACTGTGACATGAAGGAAATTCATTGGTCTTGACTACACGGGACTACATTGGACTTATTAGCAGTACCTAAGGAGTTTCTGGATATTACTGAAATAGTGGAGGTTGTAGCAAATTCATTTTTTTAAAAAATTGAGTGAATAATATTAATGGTTAATAACATTAGCTACCAATTTTGAATTTACATTTTTTAAATTTGCTTTACCAGAGGCTAAATATTATAGTAATTCTTTATGAAAGGCATATAAATTGTATATATGTATATAAAGTTATATATATATGAAGTTATATGGTTATATATGTATATATACTCTTTCCGTTTAAAAAAGTATAAGCAATATTCAATTGTTTATCATCTGAAAGAAGTAAAGGTTAATTTAGAAACAGAAAAATTATGATCCTGAATAATCTCTAAACAAAGTTGAAAAACTTTTACCCTTTCAGGAGAGATAAAATTTTGGAAAATAATTCATGCCAATTTGGAAATTATTTTTTTCTATATTTTACCAGAAGGTGTCCATAAAATTAATATTTATCTCTGAGGATTAGCTTTCTATCAGTAAATTCATATTTGTCTTTTGGGAGAGAACAAAACACATTTTGGAATTGCCATTTTGGTGGGCTACTTATTTAAAGAAAAAATTATTCATGCCGCTCAGTAAGGAAGGTAAGGCAGACTTTATTCAGGCTTATTGTCTCACTATCTTAGTAGGTACAGGGACCACTGCAATGGGGTTTTGCAGTGAAAGACAGAGGTTAGGCTCAACTCCGAATACCAGAAAAAGTAGGAGTTTATAGCCAAGGAACAGGATTTGGGTCAGTGGATGGAATATTAAGAGGCCACATCAGTGATAAGGGGAAATTCTGGCTAAACTGACCCGACAAGTTTCTTTCTGAAGGTAAGCCAAGGTGATCAGGAACCTGATTAGAGGATGAGGAAACTGATTAGATATTGAGGGTGATGATTTATTGAGGATGGACGATTCTGGTTAAACTGACTTCACAGGATTCTTGCTAAAATTGGCCAGTACAGAGAGGAACGCAGAAGCTCAAACGTGAAAGCCTAGTTGAAAAAGAGCTCAAAGGTGTCTGAGTAGAGTTTGGTCATGGAGAGAATCTTTGTCATTCATTAAATTAATCGAGTCAAATAAGTGCAAGGATTTTACAAAAAATACAAATGAAAGCACGGGACTTCAGTTGTACCAGAGCCACCAAAAGGTTAATGTTATCTATGATCATTTAATTTTAATATTAATTGTAAAGTCCTAATGTTTAAACACATTTGGTGTAAAGTATAAACTGAGTTTTAGGGAAAAGGCTGTTAAATTTTCCTTTTATTCTGCTTCTTAACCAAGAATTAACATCATATCACCTGTACCCGTAGATTAAATGCTTCGATATTTCTTTGTTCCTATGAGAGACCACATTCTATTTATCCAAAATGTTTTGTGCACCCACCCACCGCCAGCATATTGAAAATTTACATTGCACTATGTTGTGGTGTCTGCATAGATGCTCAAAAGGATACAGACTGCAGATTGAAATCCCATCTTAATGTTTAACGGGCTGTGGGAGAGGATGCCTTTTGCCATGTTTATGAAGGAATACCAGAGGTTTCTATTTTCTTCAGCTTTGACTGATTACATCTCTTTCTCATACATAGTTAATTCAAATAATTTTTGCCTCTTCAGTATATAATATGAGCCCAAAAGTTGCACTACATCCTTATACTGTTTGCAAACTCTCTAAGTGATTCTTGCCAGGAGCCAGCACTCAAGAGGGAAGTTAATATTCCAGGATATTCAAATAGCTCAATTTGATTTCATTTTCAAAGGAAGCTTTGTCAAATTAAAGGTATAAGAGAGGCGTATCTCGAAATTTTTGTTCATATTAATTTGTATGTTTGATTCTTTGTTGTCTTTTCTCTGTTTAGGCAAACTGAGATACCTATATAATATTTAAATTTTTTAAATTAAAAAAACTCTGTTGCATTTTTTAGAACATTTTCTGACCATATACATATATAAGATCTCAGTCTCCGAGCATGCAATGATGTTTACATAGGAATAAAGCCTAGATGAAATTATATTGCCTGGAACTGACCACTTATTTCTTTTCTCCAGGCTTGAGAAAGGATATCACAAATAATCTCTGTGATTTGACCATTACAACCTATATTGGTTTCTGAAAAGTATCTGAAGTGAACTAGTCTATACGTAGTTCATAGGCAAATCTTTATGTTATGCTTCAGGTATATATGAAATGAAACTCATGTTACAACTGGAGGATATAGCAGAGTAGAGTGGAATGACTGGAAAAAAAATGTGGCTAGTCTTCTACTTTAAAAAGTTTATCCATGACACAGAGGGAAAGTTCAGGATGTCTGTGGGAACTCTTTCTACCTGCTAATGATATAAACTTATTGAGAAAAAAATCCATACTCCTTTCAAATGATGAATGGCACATCACTCTGAGACAATTAGGTGAAAAGTTATACAGCAGTTGTTTGCAAATAGAGTAACTGATTTTTTTCTCCCCTCCAAGAGGTTTCTTTTTGTGCAGTATTGTCTTTTAAATGGAAAGGGATTAGATATATTAAGATTTTAAGGTAGCTAACATGGATAGGCAAAATATGAAAATTTAGCTTCAAACTGAAATTGGTATAATAAATAAAAACAAATAAATGTGAGGGTGGAGGAGAGCCAGGAATAAGGCTAAGAGTGCACACCATAATATTCTACCCATCTAGTGAGAGTAGGGGAGATGCATGACTGCCTTTCTGCCTTTGCTTATTACCATGCAACTATCCATACTTGACTAGTATAGAGAGACCCATGGATTCTTAACACTGGTATTTTTCACTTCCTATCGTATTGTAAATTGATTTATTTTTCAGTCCATCTATTTGAGTTCACGTGGTAGGTTACATAGTTCTTTTGCTGTGCTTCATTGCACCTTTTGGTTTGTACAAGCCTTGGGTGAGAACCAGAGGGGCAGCTGCTCATATGCTGGGGAAGGAAATTCAATGATTCATGAACATACACAGGAAAGAGTGAAGACAGTGTTTGTTCTCAAAGACAGTGCACAAGCTTCCACTCTCAATGATGCAGAAATTTGAATGTGAAACAGGTTCTCCTCTTAGCATTTTGCCAGAAACTTCTAGTTTTGTTGGAGACCATAAGGAAAACACTATACAGATTCACACGCTTTATATGGGAAGTTAAAGTGATGGCGTATCTTACTACGTGTGGTGGCGTTTTCTTTTTAAATCTAATCAACATGAGTACCAATCTTAGGTCCACTGCCAAAACGTTATTTTTAAAACAGCCTTTTATTGTTTTATAATTAACAAAATAAATGCATGTGCATCAATATATCCATGCAAGAAGAAAAGGAAAAGAACCAATAGTCCAATTTCTCATTCCCTCTTAAAAAGATATATATATATATAATAAACATGTAAAATGTAAAATTTTTAGTCAACCATATAGGGTAGACACCTTTCCATTAGGAATGGCTCTTGTTTCATCAACATTCTGTTCTTCTTCTTTCGCTCAAATAATGATAAACGGAAGAGAAGAATCTGGGAAACTGGATTGCCATAATAATTTAATTTCTTTAGAATAATTTAATTTCTAAAGAAGAAAAGTATTGATTTTACTATTTACAGCATTTCAAAAGTTTTCTAAGGGGTTAAAAAAAGAGTGCATAAGAGACAAGTATATATTAAAAACTGACTTGTATAAAATGATTCAATAATATCTGTTACTCTGGATGGAGAGTTGTTAATTGGCAAGAGCTATAGACATGGTGTGGAAGTGAGAGTATATTGTAACAAATTAAAATGTGTTGATGGATTGAAAGAAAAGTCATGCCAACATATTTTTTCTATGATAGCCATAAAAGCTAACAGAGTTTGGGGGCATCCCCCAAGAAGGACTTTGAAAAGCACAATAAGCATTGTCTAATGTGTATCCTAGGTCTGCAGGTCCATCCTGTATAACTAACGCCCTGAACTCCAATCAAGTGTAACAGAAAACAAAATGTTAGCAGCAGATAAACTGTAGAAAAAGGTGGAGGTGTACTTATTTGTGTACCAAATCCCAGAATTTGGAAAAAATATATTGGTGTAGGACAGTAACACAGCAATTTATGTAAAATGTGTAAGAAATGGTTTTGACTCACCTCTCAAAAAAGTGTTCCTTGAAATTAATGAACTTGGGATGTGATGCTAACGATGTGCCTATAATCATGTTTGCATTTTACAGTGTTCATCACATAAGGTCCTACACATCCACTGCTGTGGGATGCACACCCCATGCTGACTTACCTTTCCTGTATCCCTCTCTCTGGTGGATACACACAGAGGAACCTCAGAGTGTGCTCAGTGTCTTCTTGCCTGGTAATGCTCTTTACTCTGTTTAAGCCACCATCTCCCTCCCCTCATTGCTGTTTGCTGTTATCTTTCTGTTCAACTCTCCTTCATTCAACAACATGTGGACTGAGCGCTAGCCTCACAGTCTTTCTCCTGTTACCATTTTCTGGCTCTTTTAATATCACCATCTTCAACATTCAATGGACTTTTCTTTTTCGTTTCTTAATCTTCTAAAGTTTCGATTTTTTAGCTTATCTAGTTTAGATACACACTCAAATGGACATATACTGGGATTTTCAACTGCCATTGCCTTTGGAGTCATGACTTAGAACATCTTACTTCTCAAACACAACTTGCTCAGTGTTACTCCCCTCCCTTTCCCCATTCACATAAACCAGTTCTACACACACACACACACACACACACACACACACACACACACACACACACACACACACACACACACAACTACTCTTACTTTCCCTTGTGCTTCTGGTTCTCCTCCCATTTTCCTACTTCCCAAAGTTTTGCAACTATCTGTCTTCTCACCCTGCTTCCATTTCCTCCCATTCATTCTTCACTCTCTTCAATATGTCTTCTACATCTATGCCAGTGGTAGAACAATAATAAATATCACTAATGCCTTTCAATTTGAAAATCCAGTGGACGTCTTTCTGGCTTTATCCTACTCAGTCTCTCAGTAGCATTTAAAACTCCTAGCAACTTCTTCTCATTAAGAAACTGTTCTTGTTGACTTCCAAGACGCCGTATATTCTTCATTTTTCCATTACTGTTGGTCTTCTCTTTTTAGATGATCTCATCCATTGCCATGAATTTAGTTGCATTTCTCTGACAGTGATTCCAATATTTACATGCCTGTCCTTGTTCTTTTCAAAATCCAAGTATCTATTGTCATAGATATTGCTACCCTTTGACCTCTCTAACTCTCTCACGGCATCTCATGTATGTATGTATGAAATAGAACTTTTGATTTCCTCCTCACAGTGCCATAATGCTTACCCAGTCTTACCTGTTTTAATGAATGACATCACCTTTTGCCTAGCTGCTCAACCTCCAACTCACATCCAATCAATCACTTAATCCTTTCATTAAGTCTTCTAAATATGTCTGAATCTGCTGCCTTATATTGATATGTTTTTCCACTAATTGATCGGTGACACATAAGCTCTCTTAGTATTAAAGCTTGCCATCAGATCTTCCTGCCTACATTCTTGCACCCTTCTAATCCAGGGGTCAGCAAACCTTTCTTATAAAGGAACAGAAAATAAATATTTTAGGCTGTGTCAGCCAAACAGTCTCTCTGTTGCCACTACTCAGCTGTGCCATTGTGGTGTGAAAGAGGACATAGACAATATATAAAAGAATGGATATGGTTGTGTTCTAATAAAACTTTATTTATAAAAGAAATGGTGAGCCTCTGCCATGCTGCAGCTAGAGGGAATATTCTAAATGCAAATGTTATGTCACTCCCCTGTGGAACACCTGCCTTCAATGACTTCTTAATACATTTAAAATAAAATCCAAACTTCTTATGCAGCTGTCAAGGCACTGCAAGGCTTGGCCCTTTCTTGCCATTCCTATTTTATCTGAGGTCACATCCTCCAAAATCACCATTTTCATTTAGGCTTCTTAAGCATGAACAGTGTTCAGGATCAGCTATGTAATTGTCAAGGCCTAGTGAAGAACTAAAATGCAGGGCCCTCATTCAAAAATTAAGATTAAAAAATGGAGCTCTGGAAAGTGGATTCAGGTCCATTAGATTTCTTCTCTCCAACATGAGCTTGTAGATATTTTATACTACTTACTGAGTGAGAATATATGCTATGGGTGCCAGACCCATGAATAATCTTTGGTATTTTGCTATCAAACATTTATTCACTGGAATTTTATTGTTGTTCTAACATAAGATTGAGACTTTTGGGTTACCCATGAAAAACAAATTAGTAGAGGAAAGCACAATAGGATATTTTGTAGCTCTATGGTTTTTTTAAAAGTATGAGTCATCCAGATTAATTCTAAAATTTAAATTTATTACCATCAAAACCAACCCCATTAAACCCCAATGAAGCATTGAGTTGGCATTTTGGCTGATCTTAATTGTTAATTTGGATCTGCTACTAAATGCTGCTGTTAGAATGATATAATCTTAAATCCAAAAAAAAGTTATTTAGGTAAACTTGAAGGACATGCTTTCTCTGAAAGATTTCTTCAGACATATGCCTCTAATTGATTTTTGCCACCAATCTACTTAATGCTTTTAAAGTATTTATAACTACATTTTTCTTATTTTTAGAAATTAGTATAGAGAGAGCTATTTCTGGGCTATTAGTATAGCTATTTCAGAGCTATTAGTATAGAGAGAGCTATTTCTGGGTTTAGGACAGCTGGATTTGAATTCTGGTTCTGCTACTTACTAGCAGTCACCATGGCCAGGTAACTTAGCTTCTGGAACTTTCAGTTTTCCATGTGGAACAGCCCTGGAAATCCTATACATATAATCTCTTGACACGTATAAATGATATTGCTATTGTTGATGATGGCATCATGTCTAATGATTTTGTAAGACTCCAGAAATATGGCTAAAAATTTCACTGCTTTTGGTTCAATGTGACATTTTAATTTTATAGGTATTTTTTCTAATTATGGGGTTTTATTCCTTTTTATTTTTTCTGTATTGCTTTTTGCATTCTGTCCGTGATATACCCTTTGTCATATTCTGTACTGCCAGTTTGGAAATATCTCAGTTTATCATTATATAGGTTCATCCAGACTTCGATGATAGCTATTTTGTTGGATGGGGCTATTCCAGTGATTTGTTACATGTTGCATAGGAAGAGATAACCTGGAGACACACATTTGTTAACTTACTGATAGAGCTTGCAGTTGCAGGTGGTGGTTTACACAATTTAACATCATTTTCAACTCTCTGCTTGAGAATATTTTAAAGCATTTCCTTGATATGAGTGAGTTCTACACAGTTTATTCCCTTATGTTTAACTTTTTACAACCTGGTTGTATTTCACTTAATAGAAGTGTTCTGATAAGCCTACTTTGTTGACAACTTTTAACTCCATTTAGATTTCATACTGCATTGCTTTGTTTTTATTAAGTGACTAATAGGCAATTTCTGCTATTTAAAGTACTGAAATGAATTCCTAATTCCCAAACTATATATTTCTCTTTTCTTCTTTAAAAAAAGAATCATAGGATAAAAATTGCAAAATTATACTATTTTCTTGCTAATTTTCTATATTTCTAAATCAGCACATGAAATTAAATTGGTGAGTTGAAAGAGGATTTTCTGTTAAAATCTTTAAAGATAAAATAAAAAATATATATACACACAATTTGTGTATGTGTGTGTATATATGTATATATACCATTTGCTTAGAAGAGAGATAAAAGGTGCCTTTATCATTTTCTTATGTGACTTCAATAGTAAATAATCTATACTCTGTGACTGTATAACTACTACTATTCCATAAATTCCAAGAAAGTTAGCAAGGATTCACATGGAAATTCATATATAAAGATGTTCATTGGAATATTATTTACAATAGAGATAAACTGGAAACAAAAATTAATAAGCCATATTGGGGGAATGATTAAATTATGGAACAGCTGTATACCTTAATGTGATATTGCCATTAAAACATGTATTCATTGACATGTATTCATGTCATAGTTGCACATGTTTAGAATATAGTATAAAACCTATAAGAATATTAAAATTTTATATTCAGGATGATTCAAGTATGGAAAAATATAATATATATGAGAAACTGGATGGAAATAAAACAAAATGCTAGTAATGGCTACCATCAGAAAGTAATACAGATGATTCTACATTTTTAATTATATTTTCCCCTGCTTTCTCAGTTTCTATAATGAATATGTAAGAGTGTAAAATAGGACAATTATCATTAGGTAAAATGCAATATATATTCAGAATAGTTTTATTTTTTCTTTTGTATGTTATGATACTTTTACCTTTTCAAAGATTTAAAAGTTCTTACATCTCAGGGTTATAATTAGGTATAAAAGGAGCTATTATTGTTTTTCTATTATACTGCCTTATTATGTCATAAACGTATATCATAGAGAAGCAGTGCATACTGAAACCAAAAGAATTGGCAATTTGGGACTACAGTATAGAGTAGTAAGTGACTAAGCAAGTCACCATGTTTCTCCTTATAGAGTCACACATAGTGACTGGAACGGTTTTGTGTTGCCTTCCAAATATAGTTGTGTGTATAGTACACGGATTGTGCTTTAGTCATCTTAAACAAAACCTACACTTAGAAATACTAAAGTACCAATAGTAGCTGGCATTGGGAGAATGGAAGTTACATATTTGCTCATTAGTCATTCGTTCTTCTATGAAACATGTGTTGAAAATCCTCAGTTCTAGCTATTGTGTTGCCTGCTGGAAGAGCAGAGTTCTTATTTCTTCTGACTACACTGGATCTTAGATTTTGCTAATCTATCAAACTACTCCTCCTTGCTCTATTTTCCTCCTAGTCCATATGTAATTTATAGAGTAGATGTTACTGTTATAGTTGCGCTTTTAAAACATATAAGATAAAATGGATAGCCACTTTACTTTAAGGATGATGGGGTTTTTTGTAGTTAAATTTCTTATTAAAGGTGTTTTAAAAACAGGCTCCATGTGACCTGGGAAATATAATCTTTAGAGACAAGCCACTATTTTTTACCAAATTTCACTCATTTATTAAAATTTATTGAGAATATGTTACGTGTCTGGCACTATCACAGATGCTGAATTCTGTTCAGAATAAAACTTATTTCACTGCTCAAGCGGCTTTATAGTTTAAAGGGAGAATGGAATGGAGATTTATCTATTAATGCAGTTTATACTATATTTGTTTCCCTTTGTGTAATAGCCTTTAAACAGGTTTTATATCTGCTTTAGAGAAAAATTTTTATTTTCTGGGCCAAAAGAAAAAATAAAATGATTCTACACATCTCGAAAAGAATCCTTATGACCCAGATTTGTCTTGTGGAAGACCGCTATATTTCAAGCCATTATATGCTGACTGAAATATGAAAGTTCAATAATTGGGTCCTGAGTAAATAGATACATGAAACTTATCACTTAAACACAAAACAAAATATTATCAAAGAAGCCATAATCCCCACTATAGTGAATGTTCTGGGTCAAAGATAGCATCTACGTCTTACATGAAGATGTTGGGAAGTACCACTAAACATTGCCCAGTGAAGATTCTTTGTACTTGGTGCGGGAGGAGCACATCCAGTTAGCATCTTAGCAGAAATGCTAATTATATTATTTTGATAACTACTCTGTGATGCTAATTAGAAATTTTCCAGGAAAGGAGCCGAAGTACAGTTTTATTTTTGCTTTTTTTTTTTTTTTTTTGCGGTACGCGGGCCTCTCACTGCTGTGGCCTCTCCCGTTGCGGAGCACAGGTTCCGGACGTGCAGGCTCAGCAGCCATGGCTCATGGGCCCAGCCGCTCCGCGGTATGTGGGATCTTCCCGGACCGGGGCACGAACCCGTGTCCCCTGCATCGGCAGGTGGACTCTCAACCACTGCGCCACCAGGGAAGCCCCGAAGTACAGTTTTTTGGTGCGCTATCAAATAGAGCCATTCCACCCTGGCATCTTTTAAAAGTATTTCAATGAGATTTTTCGAATAGTTTGAGAGAAACGAGAGTGACTTTATCTTAACCTTTATTTATTCACCATATTATATTTGGTACACATTTTCTAACTTTCTGAGTCATTAGCTGATCTCCTACATTAACTAAAAACATGATTAGTAACACTGCTTTATTTTCCTTTTCCCTGTTGTTCTGTTTAGCATTCCTCTTCTTCAGTGTATTCAAGCTTCCTAGCTGCAAACACCTTGATCAATGAAAGTTGTATCCAATGTCTTCAATGTTCTCAGCATAGTTTTGTATATAGCAGCATACAGGTTATAGTATCAGCAGATGTATTGAATTGGACTTCTGCAACTTTAGTCTGTGGATCTGTTTTCTTTGATTTTGACTCATCTAAGAATAATTAATACCTTAATAACAGATGTCAAATGTATTATACTTTTGAGTATAATTCCTCACTTTGAGTTTTGTACTACTGGTCCTCCAGTTGCATATACTTAATGATTTTCTAAGGGAAATTATTATATTATTGTACTCTTGGTCATCTTTAAAACACTATTTAGAACATAAATTTTAGAAGGATTATGAATTGCAGTAATATACCCTTAATCCCACATATTACACAAAAAAAAATGTACTATAAAATGTGGGCACATTTGCTTACACTAATTTATTTTGTGCTTCAAATTATTGACCAATTCATATAACCAATGTTTTAAAAATCTTTCTTATTATTACAAGTTAACCAGTATTTAATAGGCCTCCCTATCAATCAGCCAGTACTAGTACGAGTTACCATGGTTAAGTAACCGTATATATTACCATCTAAACAAACATTTTTGGCTACCACATTTTAGCACATCTTGATGGATGACAGTCACATTTTTGCAGCATTTCCATCTTATTTAAAAAGTAATGTGCAATTATTTGAATATCTAATCGCATTTTTCATACTGTCCTCAATATTTTATATAAGAACATGAGAATGGAAAAATTGCTGACACAAATAATAAAAAGCAATTATCTTGTACTTACTAAAATAGAACAAATATGAGAATAATTAAGTATGGCGATGATGACATATTTTTAGGCTCAATTTGATACCCGTTGGACTTAACACAAATGACAGGTATTTTTAATTGTGATGAAAAATTAGAAAAATTAAAGACCATACATAAAATTCTGGTAACATATCAATAGAGATTGAATATATTTTTTTCTTTCAAAAATTTGCAGATAAAAACCCAAGCAGAGATAAATCTACTGTTCAAATTTTGCCCATTAAATTTCTTGCACAATATTAGGAAGATACATACTGTGGCAGTTAGCAGCTGAAAACTCAATGAAGGTAATCTTAAAAGCAGTACTTAATTCTTTTTTTTAATGTACAATTTTTTCTTACTTTTCTGCTTTTCATTGTGTTGTTGCAAGTTTCGTGACCAGATATTGTAGAAATCAGTTTGATGACATTTGTACAAATTCTAAGAAAACTCTTGGCTTTTGATTAATTAGTAAATAGGATACATTGTCATGTAAATGTGCAGATCTAAAATAATTACCTTTTCTTCTAGAAATGAGCATGCTTATTTAGTACTTTGATAGGATTTAGTGTCTGGAAGAGAAAACCTGTCTGCATCATTTTGCCCTTCATTTTGAGCTGTTTTTTCGAACAGAGTTTTTTTTTTTTTTAGGTTTTCAACTTAAATTTCAGGTCATTGACAACTGATTGCATATTTTGAATATGCAGGCAGCTTTCTTATTGTCTCATCCAGTCTAGTTATTCACTACATCCTACTCTTTCAACTTTTGAAGATAGCCCTTTTATAAATAGTTTAGTTCTTTCTATTAGCTTATATTTTGTTCTTTCTATTAGCTTATATTTTTGTAAGTGTCCTTTCTTACTTGACATTTTAACTGCTCTGTTCTTTAAATTAGTTTTACAACATCTTAACCATCTATTTTTGTAATCTTCTGTTAATTTCATGTAGTTTTATGTTTTTCACATCACACCATATTGTAGGTATATGTATGTGGATTTTTTTTTTTTTTTTTTTTTTTTTTTCAGTACGCAGGCCTCTCACTGTTGTGGCCTCTCGCATTGTGGAGCATAGGCTCTGGACCTGCAGGCTCAGCGGCCATGGCTCACGGGCCCAGATGCTCCACGGCATGTGGGATCTTCCTGGACCGGGACACGAGCCCATGTCCCTTGCATCGGCAGGCAAATTCTCAACGACTGCGCCACCAGGGAAGCCCTGCACGTGGATTTTTAAAATGTGTTTAGTTTTTATTCAAAGTACCCACTGCTTTCTTTCTGTTTCAATAATTAATCAAGTGATAGGGAATAATTGAGCTGGACTTTGTTTTTCTCATTCACTTTCAATAGTTTAATTATCTTACCTGATTTTTAGCCGGTGATATATTTCTTTCATATGCTTACTCAATCTGTACTAGTGGATTTAACATTAGGTTCCAAACATACAGAAATTATCATCTAAATATTCAGATGTCATACTGGGAAGAGAAACATACAGGCACAAAATTAGCTGTAGCAGTGAATCATAAAATATCTGCTTTATTTGTAACACATATCTTCAAATTATTTCTATGCTTGCCATCTTTTTTATTCAGACAGTTATTTATGTGCTGGCAAATATACATTATGATATGCTATTCATCTGGAAATTGTTTTGAAAAGACATTCTATTTTGATGGTATAAAAGAGAATTTTTACAAAGCACATTTTCATCAAGAACTGGTTTATTTGAATCTGTGCATTTCATACTGAATGATTTTTATGTTCCATGGGTAAAATAATTATAAATATATCTTCTGTGGCCATAGAGCTGTAACTCTTCCCTGCTCCCTTGGAAAACATCTTTTAAAAAAAAAAATTAGATTTCTCTGCATTTTAATGAATCATTTCTTGTCAGACAAATGCATAGTTATTTGTCATTATATCAGTTATTATGTTATAATAGCAGCATATGAGTTTACTAAATAGAAGAGAAATACTTTGCATAAGCTTCACGAATAGTTCTGTGAATCTTGGAGCAGTCTTACAGGATGACATATTTAAGGCCCTAGCCCTTAGGTAGGTTTGCACTTAAATCAGGCATTGTCAGAAGGGATATTGGAACTAGATTCCAGTAAACAAATAATGCTCCCCTCGCCACCACCGCCAAAGATGGCTCCATTCTAATCCCTGCAACCTCTGAATATGTTACCTGACATGACAAGTGGAACTTTGTATATGTGATTAAGTTAAGGCTTTAGAGATGAGATTATACTGGTTGTTGGATGGGCCCAATATAATCACAGGGTTCTTAGAAACAAGAAGGCAATGAGTCAGAGAAGGAAATGTGATGTTGGAAGCAGCAGGGAGAGAGAAAGAGAGAAGAAAGAATATGAATGACTGAATGAATTTGAAGATACTACACTACTGACTTTGAAAATGGGGTAAGAGATCGTGAGTGGAGGAATGTAGCAATTTCTAGAAGCTGGAAAAGTCAAGGAGATTGATTTTTTCCCATAGAGACACTGGAAGAAACACAGCCCTGTCAAAACTTGACTTTGGTTTTAGCCCAGTAAAACACATTTCGGGCTTTGACCTTCAGAGCTGAAAGATAATAAAGTTGTGCCATTTTAAACTACTAAGTTTGTGGTGACTTCTTACAGCAGCAATAGGAAACTAATACAACAATTAATCATGTATAAGAGGATGACTTGTAGAAAAGAAAAGCCAGCCAAAGTATAATAATAAAGTAGATAAAATTAATTCCTGGGTATCTTTCTCCTTCTCTTGGATGTTCTCTAATAGAAATGAACCATTTCTCTGGACTTTTCCTCCATGCCCCAGCACAGACATCTTATCTAAATCACTACTCCTTTTCTGCTGCAGGTTCCTTTGTCTGTTTTGGTTTACTACCTTTCTGTTTTCCAGCCACCTCCATTATACCGCTCTCTCACCCCCATCACTATAACTTTGTGTTTGATCTCTGTGCCTGCAACCCATAAAGTAGCTATCTGTGTGCTGTGTTTTCATGAGAACTTCCCTGTTGATGACAGTCTCTTCATACCTATTCTCTAAACTAATAGTAAGCTATTTCAAAACTATTCATAGAGAAATTTTTATTCAAACCTACATATAGAGAGGATTCTAATTCAAAGAAAGGGTTGGGAAGAATAGCAATAGTTGACTATTCAAAGCAACTGATGAAAAATTTTCAAGGAAGAAACAATTAAAATAAATGTAAAAATTTAGTGGTGCAGGCCATAAAAATACAAAATATGAAGGAGCCTCTGTTGTATAATGTACTCTGACTTTTTATTTCAGGTAGCAACAAAAACAGTGATAGGACCTATCCTGACCACTGTTCTAAATAATTTACAAATGCATTTAATGAACGCTTAGAACTCTGTCCTCATGTAACACAAGAGGAAACTGAAGCAGAAAGAAGTGAGTTGATTTACCCAAGGTCATGCAAGTAGCAGGGTTGGCAAAGTGTGAGTGTGTGTGTATTTGTGCATGCACGCATTCTAGGTACTCACAAAATAACCTACAACCAATAACATTATTTACTAATGCTATAAGGTATCCTCTGCTATTAGACTCTTAGTTTAATTAAAAATACCTCTTGCACTGGTTGCGGTATAACAAGCAGGGAGACTGAAACCATACTGTCTGTATTCACTGCCCAGCTCTCACTGCTCAGATTCAAAGCATTGTTTCCCAGACAAGTCATTTGACTGTACTGTGCCTTAGTCGCTTGGGATATTACAGCTGTGTGTTGCAAAGAACTCAGGAGGGTTAGGGGAGTTAATCTATGTAAAATATTCTGGAACATTGTTTGACACAAGTTAAGTGCTGTGTCATTGTTAGCTATTATAATGATCATTTTAATTAAAGTTATCTAATATACATGTGCATTTTAATAGGAAAAAATAATTATACACATACTTCTAAAAATACTTCTTTCATTTGTCCCAAATGTACATTTTGGTCTCCGTTATCTTTAATCACTGTCAAATCAAATAATTTTAGATAAACTAATGTGGTCAGTTATGTATTTATGTGCAACAAAATTGAGATTGGTTCAAAGTAGAAGTGGTCAAGTTAGGCTATTGTAGAGTTGAGTTTTCCTTCTCTCTTAAGATAGCAAGGAGACTCATACAGAAAATGAATGTGTTACTGCCAGAATAAGCAATGATTTTACATTAGTGATTCTCAAACTCTACCTCAGAATGATCTAGAAGGCTTCTTAAAACACAGAGTGCTGGTCCTCATCTCCATAGCATCGAATATAGTAGGTCTAAGGAGAGGCCTGAGAATCTGAATTTCTAAAAGTTCCAGCCAGTGATGCTGCTGGTCCAGTGGTCATACTATGAGAACCACTGCTTTAAATCTTTAAGCTATAGCAGAACCAATTCTGTGACAAACATAAAATTTTTTAAATAATTTTTTTTCTTGGCTTCCATTTTAAATAACTCTAAGTGACACAAGCTAACCCTGTATGAGGTTAGAAACTTTGGACACATTATCTCCATCAGAATATCTATCGGAATATTAACATTATAGATTCACTAGGAAGTTTCCTATTGAGAGAGATAAAGGGCTACTTTTTCTTTTTTCATTTGGTAGTTCTATTTTTTAATTTTTTTTAATATCTTTTTTGGGGTATAATTGCTTTACAATGGTCTGTTAGTTTCTGCTGTATAACAAAGTGAATCAGCTATACATAAACATATATTCCCGTATCTCCTCCCTCTTGATTCTCCCTCCCACCCTCCCTATCCCACCCCTCTAGGAGGACACAAAGCACCGAGCTGATCTCTAAAGGGATACTTTTTTTAAAAAATTTTTTAAATTAATTTAATTTATTTTCTTATACAACAGGTTCTTATAAGTCATCAATTTTATACACGTCAGTGTATACATGTAAATCCCAGTCGACCAATTCATCACACCACCATCCCCAAGCCCCCTCAGATTTCCCCCCTTGCTGTCCATATGTTTGTTCTCTACATCTGTGTCTCAACTTCTGCCCTGCAAACTGGTTCATCTGTACCATTTTTCTAGGTTCCACACACGTGCATTAATATACGATATTTGTTCTTCTCTTTCTGACTTACTTCACTCTGTATGACAGTCTCTAGATCCATCCACGTCTCAACAAATGACCCAGTTTCATTCCTTTTTATGGCTGAGTAATATTCCATTGTATATATGTACCACTTCTTCTTTATCCATTTCGTCTGTCGATGGGCATTTAGGTTGCTTCCATGACCTGGCTATTGTAAATAGTGCTGCAATGAACATTGGGGTGCATGTGTCTTTTTGAATTATGGTTTTCTCTGGGTATATGCCCAGTAGTGGGATGGCTGGACCATATGGTAATTCTATTTTTAGTTTTTAAGCAACCTACATACTGTTCTCCATAGTGTCTGTATCAAGTTACATTCCCACCAACAGTGCAAGAGGGTTCCCTTTTCTCCACACCCTCTCCAGCATTTGTTGTTTGTAGATTTTCTGATGATGCCCATTCTAACTGGTGTGAGGTGATACCTTATTGTAGTTTTGATTTTCATTTCTCTAATAATTAGTGATGTTGAGCAGTTTTTCATGTGCTTCTTGGCCATCTGTATGTCTTCTTTGGAGAAATGTCTATTTAGGTCTTCTGCCCATTTTTGGATTGGGTTGTTTGTTTCTTTAATATTGAGCTGCATGAGCTGTTTATATATTTTGGAGATTAATCCTTTGTCCGTTGATTTGTTTGCAAATGTTTTCTCCCATTCTGAGGGTTGTCTTTTCGTCTTGTTTATGGTTAACTTTGCTTTGCAAAAGCTTTTAAGTTTCATTAGGTTCCATTTGTTTACTTTGTTTTTATTTCCATTACTCTAGGAGGTGGATCAAAAAATATCTTGTTGTGATTTATGTCAAAGAGTGTTCTTCCTATGTTTTCCTCTAAGAGTTTTATAGTGTCTGGTCTTACATTTAGATCTTGAGTCCATTTTGATTTTATTTTTGTGTATGACGGTAGGGAGTGTTCTAATTTCATTCTTTTACATGTAGCTGTCCAGTTTTCCCAGCAGCACTTATTGAAGAGACTGTATTTTCTCCATTGTATATCCTTGCCTCCTTTGTCATAGATTAGTTGACCATAGGTGCATGGGTTTATCTCTAGGCTTTCTATCTTGTTCCATTGATCTGTGTTTCTGTTTTTGTTCCAGTACCATATTGTCTTGATTACTGTAGCTTTGTAGTATAGTCTGAAGTCAGGGAGTCTGATTCCTCCAGCTCCGTTTTTTTCCCCTCAAGACTGCTTTGGCTATTCAGGGTCTTTTGTGTCTCCATACAGATTTTAAGTTTTTTTGTTCTAGTTCTGTAAAAAATGACAATGGAAATTTGATAGGGATTGCATTGAATCTGTAGATTGCTTTCGGTAGTATAGTCATTTTCACAAAATTGATCCTTCCAGTCCAAGAACATGGTATCTCTCTCCATCTGTTGGTATCATCTTTAATTTCTTTCATCAATGTCTTATAGTTCTCTGCATACAGGTCTTTTGTCTCCCTAGGTAGGTTTATTCCTAGGTATTTTATTTTGTTTTGTTGCAGTTGTAAATGGGAGTGTTTCCTTAATTTCTCTTTCAGATTATTCATCATGAGCATATAGGAATGCAAGAGATTTCTATGCATGAATTTCGTATCCTGCTACTTTACCAAATTCATTAATTAGCTCTAGTAGTTTTCTGGTGGCATCTTTAGGATTCTCTATGTATAGTATCATGTCATCTGCAAACAGTGACATGTTTACTTCTTCTTTTCGAATTTGTATTGCTTTTATTTATTTTTCTTCTCTGATTGCCGTAGCTAGGGCTTCCAAATCTATGTTGAATAATACTGGTGAGAGTGGACATCCTTGTCTTGTTCCTGATCTTAGAGGAAATGCTTTCAGTTTTTCACCATTAAAAATGATGTTTGCTGTGGGTTTGTCATATATGGCCTTTATTATGTTGAGGTAGGTTCCCTCTATGCCCACTTTCTGGAGAGTTTTTCTCGTAAATTGGTGTTGAATTTTGTCAAAAGCTTTTTATGCATCTATTGAGATGATCATATGGTTTTTATTCTTCAGTTCATTAATGTGGTGTATCACATTGACTGACTGGTATATTGAAGAATGTTTGCATCCCTGGGATAAATCCCACTTGATCATGGTGTATGATCCTTTTAATGTGTTGTTGGATTCTGTTTACTAGTATTTTGTTGAGGATTTTTGCATCTATATTCATCAGTGATATTGGTCTGCAATTTTCTTTTTTTGTAGTATCTTTGGTTTTGATATCAGGGTGATAGTGGCCTCATAGAAAGAGTTTGCGAGTGTTCCTTCCTCTGCAATTTTTTGGAAGAGTTTGAGAAGCATGGATGTAAGCTCTTCTGTAAATGTTTGATAGAATTCACCTGTGAAGCCATCTGGTCTTGGACTTTTGTTTGTTGGAAGTTTTTTTTTTTTTTTAATTTATTTTATTTTGGGCTGCATTGGGTCCTCGTTGCTGTGCATGGGTTTTTTTTTCTCTGGTTGCAGCGAGCAGGGGTCACTCTTCGTTGTGGTGCACGGGCTTCTCATTGCAGTGGCTTCTCTTATTGTGGAGCACGGGCTCTGGGCGCGCAGGCTCAGTAGTTGTGGCACACAGGCCCAGTTGCTCTGCGGCATGTGGGATCTTCCCAGGCCAGGGCTCGAACCCGTGTCCGCTGCATTGGCAGGCAGATTCTTAACCACTGTGCCACCAGGGAAGCCCTGTTGGAAGATTTTTAATCACAGTTTCAATTTCATTACTTGTGATTGGTCTGTTTATATTTTGTATTTCTTCCTGGTTCAGTCTTGGAAGGTTATATGTTTCTTAGAATTTGTCCATTTCTTCCAGGTTGTCCATTTTACTGGCATACAGTTGCTTGTAGTAGTTTTTTAGGATGCTTTGTATTTCTGCAGTGTCTGTTGTAAGTTCTCCTTTTTCATTTCTAAATTTATTGATTTGAGTCCTCTCCCTCTTGATGAGTCTGGCTAATTGTTTATCAGTTTTGTTTATCTTCTCAGAGAACCAGCTTTTCATTTTATTGGTCTTTGCTATTTTTTTCTTTGTTTCTATTTCATTTATTTCTGCTGTGATCTTTATGATTTCTTTCCTTCTGCTATCTTTGGGGTTTGTTTGTTCTTCTTTCTCTAGTTTCTTTAGGTGTAAGGTTAGATTGTTTACTTGAGATTTTTCTTGTTTCTTGAGGTAGGCATGTATAGCTATAAGCTTCCTTCTTAGAACTGCTTTTGCTGCATCCCATAGGTTTTGGTACACTGTGTTTTCATTGTCATTTGTCTCTACGTATTTTTTGATTTCCTCTTTGATTTCTTCAGTGATCTCTTGTTTATTTAGTAACGTAATGTTTGTGTTTTTTGTGTTTTTTTCCCTGTAATTCATTTCTAATCTCATAGCGTTGTGGTCAGAAAAGATGCTTGATATGATTTCAGTTTTCTTAACTCTACTGAGGCTTAATTTGTGACCTAAGATGTGATCTATCCTGGAAAATGTACCATGTGCACTTGAGAAGAAAGAGTAATCTGTTGTTTTTGGATGGAATGTCCTATAAATATCAATTAAATCTATCTGGTCTGTTGTGTCATTTAAAGCTTCTGTTTCCTTATTTATTTTCATTTTTGATGATCTGTCCATTGGTGTAAGTGAGTTGTTGAAGTCCCCCACTATTATTGTGTTACTGTAGATTTCCCCTTTTATAGCTGTTAACAGTGGCCTTGTGTATTGAGATGCTCCTATGTTGGGTGCATATATATTTATAATTGTTATATCTTCTTCTTGGATTGATCCCTTGATCATTGTGTAGTGTCCTTCTTTGTCTCTTGTAACATTCTTTATTTTAAAGTCTATTTTATCTGATATGAGTATTGCTACTCCAGCTTTCTTTTGATTTCCATTTGCATGGAATATCTTTTTCCATCCCCTCACTTTCAGTCTGTACATGTCCCTAGGTCTGAAGTGGGTCTCTTGTAGATAGCATATATATCGTCTTGTTTTTGTATCCATTCAGCAAGCCTGTGTCTTGTGGTTGGAGCGTTTAATCCTTTCACATTGAAGGTTTTTATCAATATGTATGTTCCTATGACCATTTTCTTAATTGTTTTGGGCTTGTTTTTGTAGACCCTTTTCTTCTCTTGTGTTTCCCACTTAGAGAAGTTCCTTTAGAAATTGTTGTAGAGCTGGTTTTGTGGTGCTGAATTCTCTTAGGTTTTGCTTGTCTGTAAAGCTTTTAATTTCTCCATCGAATCTGAATGAGATCCTTGCCAGGTAGAGTAATCTTGGTTGTAGTTTCTTCCCTTTCATCACTTTAAGTATATCATGCCACTACCTTCTGGCTTGTAGAGTTTCTGCTGAGAAATCAGCTGTTAACTTTACGGAAATTCCCTTGTATGTTATTTGTCGTTTTTCCCTTGCTGCTTTCAATAATTTTTCTTCAATTTTTGCCAATTTGATTACTATGTGTCTCGGCACGTTTCTTCTTTGGTTTATCCTGTATGGGACTTGCTGCTCTTCCTGGGCTTGGGTGGCTGTTTCCTTTCCCATGTTAGGGAAGTTTTCGACTACAATCTCTTCAAATATTTTCTCTGGTCCTTTATCTCTCTCTTATCCTTCTGGGTCCCCTGTAATGCAAATGTTGGTGTGTTTAATGTTGTCCCAGAGGTCTCTTAGGCTGTCTTCAATTCCTTTCATTCTTTTTTCTTTATTGTGTTCTGCAGCAGTGAATTCCACCATTCTGTCTTCCCGGTCACTTATCCATTCTTCTGCCTCAGTTATTCTGCTCTTGATTACTTCTAGTGTAGTTTTCATTTCAGTTATTGTATTGTTCATCTCTGTTTGTTTGTTCTTTAATTCTTCTAGGTCTTTGTTAAACATTTCTTGCATCTTCTCAGTCTTTGCCTCCATTCTTTTTCCGAGGTCCTGGATCATCTTCACTATCATTATTCTGAATTCTTTTTCTGGAAGGTTGCCTATCTCCACTTCATTTAGTTGTTTTACTGGGGTTTTATCTTGTTCATTCATCTGGTACATAGCCCTCTGCCTTTTCATCTTGTCTATCTTTCTGTGATTGTATTTTTTGTTCCACAGGCTGCAGGACTGTAGTTCTTCTTGCTTCTCCTGTCTGCCCTCTGGTGGATGAGGCTATCTAAGATTCTTGTGTAAGTTTTCTCCTAAAGGGCTACTTTTAAATGCCACTTCGTTAAGTGAATGATTTAAAATATATAATGTTATTTTCACAGGCACTCTTCACCAATATTCACCACGCTGTTCCTTTGTCTAGATATGACTACCGTCTGTGATCTGCTGGACAAGTTTAGTCTTTAAGAATTGTTTTTATATTAAGGTTTTCTGGGGTGCCTTCTCTGGTACACCAGATGTTATTATCCTTTTATTATGTGTAACACATAAAATATACTACCGTTTATGCACTGACCAAGTTGTAGTTTAATTGGTTAATTTATACATTTATTCCCCTTTATAAAGTGTGATCTCTTATTTGTCTTACAGTTCCAGCAACTAGCTCAGTGCCAGGAATAAGACAGGCCCTAAATAAATGTTAAGTGAATAACTATCTAAGTAAATAAATTATACTTCGTGAGTTGTGATAACTTCTGACCTCTGTTAAATATAGATAGATAAAATCTCTCTCTCTCTCTCTCTCTCCCCCTCTCCCTCTCCCTCCCTCCCCCTCTCCCCCCTCCCCCCCCACATGTATACATACAGCGAGGGGTGGGGTATGATGGCTACCAGAGTTCTCGTTATCAAAACCAAGATCACTATTCAATACTATTACTCAGGAAACGTCATCTCACATTAATGGGATCCTCATGAAAGAATAAGTAGCCTAAAGTAGTTCACTGGTTCTTCTTAGAAATTCAAAATACATACATATTTCCTTCTTTTGTAATATGAATATCTGTGGAGTGCTCCCGGTTGCCTGGAAACCTTTAGATACTTGTAAAGCTTCATAACTATTTGTAGGTTCCCCAGACATGTGTTACTCCCGGAGAGAATTAAGTCATAGCCACTGTCATTGTTACAAGGATTTTGACTGAATTGCTGGCAAATTAAAGTATAGCAATTACATTTTTATTTTTATCATAGTTTACTTTGTTGAATTTAAGCTACTTTATTAGCTACTTTAGCATGATTTATACTGGTTCAGAATTTCCAGCAACACATTTTAGATTAGGCTGAGCCTTGAAAAACATGATTTCTGACAATCAGAATGATGAAACAGTATTGGTATGCATAGATTTTTGTTTGTATTCAAGCACATTCACTGACAGCAGTAACTCAGATTTTAAGCACATTTCAATTCCTACAATTACGTTGATTGCTCAGATCAGCTTTTTGAGGCTCATTTTAGCAGGCCATAAGGTGTTTGTTTATAGATGCTGATGGGGGAACTAGGAAAAGGTAGAAGGGTCCTAGGAGGTAGGGTCGTCTTCCCAGCTGGCAAACAGCTGCCTTCTCGCTGTACCCTCTCGTGGCAGAGAGAGGAAGTTTTGGTGTCTCTTCCTCCTCTCATATGAACACTAGTTCCATCATGGGGCTTCACACTTATGACCTTATCTGAAACTGATTATTTCCTAAGCCCCCACCTCCTAATACATCACATTGAAGGTTAAGCCTTCAACATATTAATCTGGTGGAGGGGGCATAAACATTCAGTCCATAACAGTGTCTGTTGTGAATCGATTATTTAGAATTATTGAGATAAAAAGAGTAAAAAGAATATAAAATGTCTTTTTCTTGATGTATGAAAATGTCTAATACAATTACAAGTTATTGAAATAGTCAATGTGTAAGAGATAACTTTATTATAGCTATACATCCAATACCACCTTTTCATTGTTTTATCATCATTTGGAAATCTTTTGCCATTACAGAAACTCAGTAAAAATGGGCAAAAAGTTATAATTTTCCTGGCTTAATGATTGATAACAAAGGAGTGAAATCAAGCCCACAAGTGATCCCTCTGGGTAACTTCCTAGTTCAGCTCCCATGCAGTATATCTGTTGTTATATTCTTGGTAATAAATAGGAAGGAGATAGCAAATTTAAATTTATATTACTAATTCATGGAATGAGAAAGAGGACTGAGGCCATTTTTCCAATTACCATTTATTTATCATCATCATCATGAATGTTATTATTTTAATTATGATTTATAAAATAAAAATTAACAATATTATTATTGTTTCTAAAATGTATTATTTGGCTGGCACTTCTTTAAATCCTTTAATCCTTATAATGTGTCTCTCAGGTAGATGCTTTTATTATCCTCATTCTAGAGATAACAAATGTGAGGTGTAAAGAGTCTAAATAGTTTGCCCAAAGTCTCATAGATGGTAAGAGATTGAACTGAATCTGAGCCCATTGAACTCTAAAGGTCTGTGAATCACCATGTTATATAGCCGCCTGTGAGTGAAATCCTTGACGAAGTGAAAATTTCTGCTATGTTTCACACCTTCCATGACATTTGGATGCAACTGTGTTCTTTAAGACCTTTGTCTATTAGCATTTTGGTGAGTGGGTGGGGGATATGGCACTGGACCAAAATATGTCCCCCTGCAAGGTAGATCCATTGATCCTAGCTTTCTCACGTGGTATAGTAAAAAATAATAATAATTGGTATAGTAAAAAATGATAAGTTTTAAAAAAAAACAAAAAGGAGAAAAGTGAAAAAAAAATTTTATATTTGAAACAGCTCATTTCACACCCCTTGAATTTTTTATTTTCCAGGATTTTTACTTTGATAGACTTCAGTGTTCTGTTATTTCTTACCTTGTTATAGAGTATGAGGCCCAGCATATGACAAACAGTTATATTTTAACTAATATATTGAAAAAAGCTGAGTTTGAGAGTGCTACTTTTGGTCATCAGGTGAACATATTTTCCCCACCCTCAAAATGAAAATATATGTTTTCCATCCTTTTTCAAGCTCTTCAGATTTTTGCCTTTATTCTTTGTTGGTATCATTCCTCTGATTGCCCCGATTTTCTCATGGTGTCATTCCTTAGAAGGCAGACTCTCCTGTGCTGGGATTGTTGACGTCTCTACGTGTTCTTAGGAAGTTCCCTTGACCCTCTTTGCCTGTGTGCCCCATTGCTTAAAATTCTTTGTAGGGCTGATGCCATCTGGCAGAATAGAGTTTAATTGGAATGATTTTAATTCTGTTAGATTCATTCTCCTTTAGAGGCTCAGAATTCCTTTTCCGTTTAACGTTAAGCAAGGCTTAAGGTGCTGACTGAGCAGTTGAGTCATCTAAGTAAATGTCGTAGAGGGATATTATAAATAGGTTAAATCCACAGATAATGACCCAAATTCATTTTAAGTAATCATGTACTTTCTGCTGCATCTTTTAGCAGTATTGTGACTTTTTAGTACAATTGACTAAGCATATTTGAATTCTTATTTTATTTAATGACCCCTTATCTTCTTCTGGAAGTTTTGAGTAGTGAAATTTTACCACCAAAATAAAGCAACAGGCAGTTGGAGAATCTCATGTGTGTGTACAGGTTCCTAAATTTTAAGTGAAGTTAATTAAAGCTACTTGCTCTTCACAGTTCTTTATAGATTGTTGTGGTGAATGAATGCTTTGAGTTCTAACTTGAAGCCTACTGCAGGGTAGAATAGAGAAAACTGGGTTTGGAGTGTGACTAAGTCAGCTGAATGCTGATTGTCATTTACTCTAGCTATGTTGTCTTGGGTAAGTAACTGAAGTTGTGATTCATCTTCTGAATTTTTTCTTATACAAAGCAAGGATAACAACAACTGCATCACCAATCTTATTCAAAGGATACGGTTAGGTAATGCACATTAGGTACCTACTACTGTGCTTGGCAAATAATTGCTTTAGAGTAAATAATAGCAATTATTATCATTTTAACTACTGTATGATAGCTTATATATTTTGATTGTTGTTTGGGACTCTTGCTCCTTTTGCCTCTGAGCATTTTAAGGATGAGGGATAGGAAAATTCCTTGGTTTTTCTTGAATCTGGGGAGTGATGTTCAGTTTTTGAAGCATAGATATTACCTGTCATGTGTCACTCTGGGAAAGACTCTGATGCCGAGAATGAGAACCTAGAGAACAACTGAAATACATTGAAGACCTACTAAATGGAGTACTGGGGAGACCACAGAAAATCTTATCCATTTTGGTAAATTGGGACACCCACTTGATGTTATCTACAAAGCTGAAGATAGACATGATCTATAATCCACCAATGCTATTCCTGGTTGTACACCCCAGAGAGACTTGTCCACATATGAACAAGGAGATGTGTGCAAGAATGTTCTTGACAGTGTAGTTTATAATGGGAAAAAAAAAGGAAAACATAGATGTCCCTTTCTAGCTATGTAGGTAAATTGTAGTATACTCATAGAGCAGCAAAGAAAATGTATGAGGTAAATGTTTTGGTGTTAGCATGGACGAATCTTAGAAACATAAGATTGAAAGAAAAAAAAATTATGCAGAAGGATGCATGCAGCATGATATATTTATATAATGTTTTACTATATCAAAGCAGTATTGCATAGATATATGCTATATATGTGTAAAAGCATAAATTCATGCACGGGAATAATATCAAATTCAAGATAGTTTTCTTTGGGGAGAGAGGAGTGTGATCATGCAACTGGAAATGACATTTCTTAAGTTAGTATTTATTATATCATTCTTTTAAGCCTTTTGTATAAGTAAAATATTTAGTAAAATAATATAGTGCAATATGTCAATTATAAATATACAGCCAAAAATAAACCCTTGTAACTTACTATTTGTTATTTTCCTTTTTTTTTTACTATGTCATCATTTTCTTAAAAATTATACATTCAAAAATGTATTATTTTTATTTTGAAACTTTAAATATTCTATTTGGTACTTATTGGGTGAGATTTCAGTATCAAATTTTAGACGTCATCTAATTTTCACTCTTAGTAAATTATCTCTGTACTTCTTTCAACCTGATTATTGAACAGCTGGAGGTGTCAGCCTGTGATATTGAATGACATAACTTAAATATTTGACCATTTGAGTGATGTCTGACATATTGTAAATGCTGAAGAGATGAACTTAGATAACTAAAATGATGAAAATTATTTTAATTTTAGTGTCAGTCTTCATTATTCAGTAATCTTGCATATGACCATTCTATATTCCCAGAAAATTCTCTTCCTGTTGTGGCATTCCAGATGCAACCTTGACCTTCTCATTGTCCCGCAGGGCTCCCAGACACCAGTCAAGAACTAACTGTAAGACCTTTGTCATATGTCCCTACCTTTTCCTTCTAATTGTCTCCTGCTTTTCCTTTGACTTAAAAATAATTACTTGACTAATTTAAAAATAAAAACATCCAAGTGCCCCCTTTGTTTATGTCTTTAAGGAAACAACCAAGATTATAAAATATTGATGACCCATTATTTTAAAATTTTACCTTAAAGAAAGAGGTAAAGAAATTAATACCTAAAGTATTAAGCTGTTTCTTTATTAACCATAACTTGCTTTTCTTTTATTGCCTCTAAGTTTTAGCATCAAGTACAGAATGCTTTCTGGTCAAATAGTGGACGCTTTGGTTACCTCAAGGTCAAATGCCTTGAACTCTTTATTTCTGAAGATCTGGTAGTTTTTCCATCTCTCTACCAGCACAAGTAGTTTCCAACTAATTAAAAGGCTGTCCTGACTGCCTTTTTCTAGGAGTCAGAGCCCTACTAGTTATTACTTCATGCAATAGAAGAACAGTAAGAGAAAATTCCCCAAAGAAAAATAATACAATACAAAACAAAGACCATCTTAACAGCCCTTTAGTCCATTATTTTATTTTCTGACTTTTCATTTTATAATAAATAAAATTTAAATTCACAGTGCTTGGTAACATCTGAAAGTTGGTGTTTCTGGTATGTCACCCTAGCTGCTGCAGTTGCTAAGGCCTTGTAGACTGAATTACCCTTCATCTAGGAGATGTCTTTCTACATTTCGCTGACAACTGTTCATTCGTGCGTGCATGCATGCAGTCTGTCACTTATTTCATAAACATTTGTAAACACCAATTGTGTGTCTTGTAATTGTTGTCCTGCAGAAAGTAGCAGGGATCAGAATTACATGGACATAAACAATTTCATAACAGTAGCAAGTGCTGTAACAGAAGCACTGATACAATGGTGTAAAGACTCAAGGTTGATTATTGCCTACATTTGTTTATGGATCCTAGCATTTACATTTTTTGGTCACTTTGAATGTTATGATGTGTTCTAACTTTTCTTTAACTCCCCCAACTATTATAAGCTTTAGATTTGAATCTGTTTTCTTCTATTATTATTTTTCCCTCACAAATCTTTGATTAGGCCCAGAATACTGTAGAATAAAATTCTTGCAAATTATTATGTTATTATATATGTTTATATCACCTTAATTATATAAAGACTAAACATTTATTCTAGTTCAATTAAAAAAATTTTCAGTATATAAGGCAACTGTGAGTTATTAATTCTAGTATGAATTATCCCATGAGGACATATGAGAATGATCTGATCAGTAGGATATGTACCCACTCAGTAGGCATTGAATGCCTTCCATATTATGTGCCAAGTACAGTCCTGGGGCCTGAGTGGAACTGAGACTATATAGATGAGTGAACATAGTCCTTGCCCTCAAGTAGTAGATAAATACATAAACACATTATTATTGTGAAGTGTAAGTGCTTTAATTGCATATGGTCACTTGCAGGACTAACGCATTGCTTCTCCATTTTGTCTTAAATATTTTGCTTAGTTAGTATTTATTTTGCCTGTGATCTGAGTGTACAGTATTCATATGCTCTTCTTACCTACCATGGGTTAATGCATCAAACAGAACTCCGATTCTGGGTCAGCAAGGAAAAATCCTCCACACATCAAAAGCTCTCTTTATTCTGCAATACATGTTGTTGACTCATTATGAACTCTCTTTCTGTCATTAATTTTGTACTCTCGTAGGCAATTTTGACCTATACCTGATTGCAATAATGCAACTGATGAAAGAAACAAAGGAAAAATATTCGGCATGATCTTAAAATGTAAATTGTATAGCAGTTCCAAGAATGTTCATGTAGTTGAGACAACAAGTGAATATAATCAAGTAATTAGGGAACAGTAGGAGTCTTTTGCTTTTATGGAAGTCATAAATTCATTGCAACTCAGAGTTCAATCAATAAATATATGAGTGGTGACCTAAGACATTCTGGCCAGGGGGATGCTCTGATTAGGGGAAGTTTTGAAAGAAGAGAGGGACAGTTGTCAAGCATGATGTCAGGGACTCCTCTCTACAATAATAACCCCAGAGGGCATGCCCTGAATCAAACGGTATATGTGTATATGGATGAAATGCTCTCTGGGTGCAGAGAGAAGAGAGATCTAATTGCAGTAGGGGAGTCAGAAAGGCTTCACTAAGCAGTAAGTTCTGGATGAGTCCCAAAAGGTAGTTATAGTCTGTGTGTTTTGATTTTACTTTACAGTAAGCAATTTTGAGGAGCTGCTGTCTAAGGTTAAACCTTTTATGTAACAAGTATTTTTATTGATTTGTTGAAAAAGTGGATGGAAAATGCAAGGCTATTATGATCCCCACTTTTAGAATCTGCTTGAAATAAGATGGTTCTTATCTATTTCTAAGGAAGGGATGGGAGTCAGAGCACCCTGACTTCATCTCCAACAGCATTATTGAGATGTTGTGTCATCAGTGGTCTCCCAAATAAACACATTCGTTTCAACCAAAATAAAATAGTTTAAAAATACATCTTAAAAATAAAGACTGAAAGTTTCAATTAGTTATGTAATTGATTAATATATTTGGTAATAAATCTCATTTAGCTTTTTCATGTGTTAATTGTCTTATATTAGCCATAAAATAGGTAAAACAAATATTGTTAATGCATCAGGTTTTACCATAGTGTTCTGGAAATTATTGAAAGGGGTGTACTCCATCTTGTGGCAAGATGTATTTGAAAGGAAAAAAACCTCAGGATTAATCTATGTGTGTTTATAAATAAATATAAAGCTAGTTTCCAAAATAGTGGTTCAATTAAAACTAGAGCTTTACCATCAGAAAGTTAAGTCTTATGTTTTCAAGATTCAGAGGGGTGATTTTTTAACAATTTGATTTTTGTGCTCTGAATGGAATTATATGCTCTATCATTTCATTTGTAAATTCATTTTGTTATATCAGTTGAACAGAAACTTGGTTTTTACCTTGTCACATTTGAATAACTTAATATAGGTCTGTTTAATGTATTTTGTCATCACTTCCTAGGAGATTTGCAGCTAAAATTTTGTTCATAATAAGTGTAGAATGTTCACTAATTTGCCTTCTGAGTTTTAAGTGAATTGGTCATCAAAGACAGAAGAAAAAGAATTATTAATTACTGTTCCAAGCAAAAAAAATCACCACATGCATTTTAATTATTACAAAATTATTAATTTTTAATAATTATTAAAATTACTATAATTAATTATAATTAAATAATTATTTAATTATTACAAAAGTCATTACTTGTGTATTTTTTTCTGAATCATGGCTAACATTTATATTAGCTGTTCTTGGCACCGTTTCGGTTTGCTCCTATCCAGTATATATTTCCCAAGTCAGTAGTTTTTTGTTTGTTTGTTTTTGTTTTGTTTGTTTGTTTGAAATAATGCTCTTATCAACATATCTGTGATATTTAACATTGTCCAAGTCAATTTGGAATTGTTTCTGATGATATCAATCAGTTTATGATTTTTAATTATAGCCAACGTATAATAGAATAAAAAAACTATGCATTTTAGAGCTGGAAGAGACCTCGGAAATCACTTGGTCTATATCTCTTACTTTCCAAATACAACGTGACTCAAAAAGACCAAGAGACTTTTGGAAGTCATGTATATATCACTGGATTGAAAATCATAAGAAAATACTATCCTGCTTAGATTTTTTGATGTTTGGAAAGTCACCTGACTTTTGTGAACTTGATATTTTCCAACTACAGAATGTCAGGGATGCATGTTTAAGCATGTGTCGTAGAACAACAATTGAATTAAATGTCAGTAGCCCTGGGTAGATTCTGGCTCTGCCTCTTACTAGTTATGTGTCCCTTGTCAGATTATCCTTTCTGAGGCTTGGTTTCCTTTCTGTGAAATGGAGACATGTAAGCTCACAGAACTGTTTGAAGTAGCAGATGTAATGGTAGGTGTGAAAGTATTATCTCTGGAGGATTTTTCTCAACGACAACACTGTTCTTCCTCTATATGGGCCCTTTTGCTTTTGTAATGATCAGAAGCGGGGAAATAGACACTCTAGCATTAGCCCTGCTTTCAGGCCCAAACCGATTATGGTCTTTATGAATATCCTACATAGACATCAACTCATGTACTGTTGTAGTCTCCTTCCTCTGGCACAGGGAGTAGTTAAGAAACAATCTCGACATTATCTCCCTCCTCTCTTCTCCTTCAGGATCTAGCTCTCTTCCGTCCTTACCACATTCCACACTTCACTACCTACTTCAAGAACTGGCGGCAAAATTCCCAAAAGTACTTCATGAAAAAAAAAAAAAACCCTCCATAGGTCCCTGTTTGGTTTAGAAAAAGTTTTGAATTCTTCCATTTTATCAGTATACTGCTTTGAATCACAAAATTGATCTGCTATTTCTTGGACCTGATTTTTTCAGATATACCACAGGAACATTGAACAAAAATGTATTTAGAATACAAAAGATAGAAAACTATTTTATGAAACATTAATCACTATTTCATAAAACCAAATGTGGTAAACATTATACCCTTAGGACTTTTTAAAAGATAGAAATATTAAATGCTAATAGCCCTGTCTTGGAGCACATGTATGTATGTCCTCATAATACTGTAAAGTATATTCTATACATACATGCATATTGATGTGTGCAAACTGAAGTGCGGAGAAAGGTCATTGTAAAGAACTTTGTTAAAATATTGAAAGTAAATTTCATTACCTCATATTTTAGCAGATGTTATTTTTAAAAAATGATATTTAAAAACTAAGACTTTTAATTAAATAATTCTTACATTGAAACCAAAGTTAACAGGTTGAATGAAATTTTGCTTATGGCATCTGCTGCCATTTTTAATAGGTGATTAGTCATTTTCTTTTTCCTGCAAGTATCTGACAGAGACTCCAACAGAAATGAATCATAGTTTCAAGCTGTTGCTTACCTCATCTCCACCAAAAAGGATAGCCTGGAAATTATCCCCAAAAGTCCAAGAACGAAATTTTGAAAATGCCTTAAGGGGCTTTGACAGAAGTATTTAGCAATCTGAAAATTACAGCAATCTGTCACATCAACTTGTGATGAAAGGTAGGCTACAGCAACTTAGAAACGATGTGGCAAGAAAAATATCCAAGTAGAAATCTCTCTTTGAATATTTTAAGGCACATTAAAGACATATTTGCCCTTATAAATATTGCGTTGTAATCGGGTTAACATTTACAGAGGTGGGCTCATTATTAATCAAGCATTTATTATGCAGATTAGATGAGTTTTTTAAAACCCAGGGCATTAATAATTATGATTCAGTCAGTGAGTGTTCACAATATTATTACTGCATATGCATTCAAAAATTTTGCTTAGTTTGTTAATTTTGCTTAAATATCTTTCTATTTAAGGGATCACATCCTTGTAACTCTGAAATGGTCATAATATTAAAAGCATCAACTCATTTAATAATGAAGTTTTCCCCTCAATCACGTTAATATGGGCAACAGACTTAAAATTTAAGAAGCTTCCATTATTGTACAAGAATAAAGTTTAGCTGGAGTCACCATTTAAACAATGTAGGATTAGTCCCTTAAAGCTTAAGCTAAGTGAAACTTTCATTTCTAATTCTCTCTCTCTGTCATTCTCTGTCTCTAAGACTGTGTAATCCCCCAGCATAGATGATCATGCACTATTCTTTTAAAATTTCTTCTCCTTTATTATAAAATCACAATATGTGTGTAAACGGGTTAATGCTGCATGGAAAACTGATTTATACCACTAATAGTACTTTATTTGGATAATAACTGCAGGAGACAGTGAGTCATATAATATCTCCCCTTCATTTATTTATTTATTCATTTAAAATGTATTTTGAAGAACTTATTGTGTTCCAGGCACTGTTCTAGTTGCTGGTGGGGAGAGAGGCAGTGAATAAAACAATTTCCTGATTTTATAGTATTTACATGCTAGTGGAGAATTTAGACAATAAATAAATATATGAGTAAATATATGTCAGATGGTGCAAAATTATTTTTTTAAAGTTATGAAAAAAATCAAGCAGACATTTTGGGATGGATCAGGTAGTGAGGAAAAGGTGTGGGATAATTTTTCATATAAGATGGTATGTGAAGGCTCTTCTGATAGGCGATTTTTGAACATAGACTGAATAATAACCATGGTCTGTGTCAAGCAGTACCCTGAGCTGGGAGCATACATGTGTTTAAAGAATGGTGAGGTGGTCTGAGTGACTGGTGTTGCAAGAGCATGAAGGTGATGAAGTTAAGGTGGTGAAAACAAGGAGGACAAAAATTAGAGGCATTTGAAGGGCTCAGGCTTTAACTTTGAATGAATAGGGAAATTATTAGATAGCTTGGGATAGAAGAATGATATGATATGATAGATTTTTAAGAGGGTCACTCGGGCTAGTTATTAGAGAAGACACGAGCTGGGCAAGAATAGCAGCTGAGAGACAAATTACGAGGCTACTGTAGAAACCCAAGTCCAAGATAGTGATCCTTTACATTAGAGTAGTACTGTTGGAGGTGGAGGTTCACATTCCAAATACATTTTAAAATTAGATCCAACAGGATTTGTAAGTGGATTTAAATTGGGATTGAAAGAAAAGAATTTAGTCGATTACAGTAGAAAGTTTTTGGTCTGAGCAACTGAAAGGGTGGAATGGTCACAAAGCTGAAATGGGAAAGACTATAGTAAGAGCATGTTTGCATGCAGGGTGCTTGGTCAGGACCTCTGGCGACACTGATTTTCAGGGCTGTACTATCAATCGAGTTGGAGATGTTGAGTATGAAGCTGGATATTTGCATCTTGAGTTTAGGAGAGAAGTTGAGATTAGCAACAGAAATTTAGGAATGATCAGCATATTCTTGGCCCATGATCCAGCCATGAGCCTGAATAATATCTGAGGATGGAAACATGGGGCACCCCAACTTTCACAGGTTGAGGAGATGAGAAGAAACTTGCAAATGAGATGGAGACTAACACTGTCTGGTTTGCTTTTTAGTTTTCTTTGTTTAAAGAAGACTTTTCTTGGCAAAAGTTTTGTTTTGCTTTACATTTTAAAGAAGGAAGTCTTTGTGATTCAAGGACTTACTTTAGTGTATGAAGAACCTTGATTCCCTCGCTGAAATTCTTTAAAAGGACTTTCAGTTTTGGAGAGGAATATTAAAAAAAGAAACCCTGTGTATCACTTTAAAATATTTAATTTTTTTTTTTTTTTTTTGCGGTACGCGGGCCTCTCACTGTTGTGGCCTCGCCCGTTGCGGAGCACAGGCTCCGGACGTGCAGGCTCAGCAGCCATGGCTCACGGGCCTAACCACTCCGCGGCATGTGGGATCCTCCCGGACTGGGGCACGAACCCGTGTCCCCTGCGTCAGCAGGCAGACTCTCAACCACTGCACCACCAGGGAAGCCCCAAATATTTAATATTTGATATATATAATATATATTTAATGTTTTAAAATATTTATTTTGCACCTACTATATCCTTACTATGTCCTAAATCATAGTAGATACTGGAGACAAAAAGATGGATAACGCAGGTTCCCTCCTCTCAATATGCCATCGCTCCATTTGGGGGAAACAAATACATTTTCACAAGTGCAAGACAGTATGATATAAACTGGTAATGAGTCAGTGAAGGATTGAGACTGTTAATCGATACTAACAATTTGTCTCAAGTTATTCATGTGCTTTATCTGGAAGTGGGAATAAAAATGCTGACTTATTAGAGGGATTTAAGATTAAATAAAATGAAGATGAAAGCATCTCATACAGTGATGGATATAGAAAATGAAGAATGGGCTCCAAAAATATTAATGACTTTACCAAAGTGTTTTTAATACTAGCATTTGTTATGCTTAGTACAATAAGTCAAAGACAAATACTGTATGTTATCATTTATATGTAGAGTCTAAAAAATAAAACGAATGAATATAACAAAGCAGAAACAAACTCACAGATATAGGGAACAAACTAGTGGGTACCTATAGGGAGAGGGAAGGGGGAAAGGGCAAGAGAGGGGAGGGATTAAGAGGTACAAACTACTCTATAAAATATATAGCCACAAGGATGTAACACACAGCACAGGGAATATAGCCATTTTTTAAATAATACCTTTAAATGGAGTATAATCTGTAAAAATATCGAATCACTATGTTGTACACCTGAAACTGATATTGTAAATCAACTGTACTTCAATTAAAAAATAAATAAAAAATAACATTTAGACCAATACTCACCTTTTCTGAAAGGTAAGCCAGTTTAGGTGTGTAGTTAAATTGCCCTTATGCTGGATCCTCCTTTCTATTATTCCCTGATATGCGTTCTCATATAGATTATCTGGGGAGATCCTCATTCTTGCCTAAACATCTGCCTGACATCTCTCAGGTGCTTCCACTCTTGTGTAACCCATAATGTGCCTTCTACTCTCCATTGAACAAGTCCACCTCAGTCCTCAAGACAGATGTGACTTCTTAGGTGCTGGATTCATGTTGCATGTGACAGCTCTCTTTTAAAGATCATGAACCCCCCTAGGCCTTGAGTAAACATTACTTGATTCAGATTCTGTGAGGTTGGTTGTGGTATGCCTCAGTTCCTCATAGCAGAATGAGGATAGAACTTTACTACCTCATATGTTGTCTTGAGGATTCAATGAGACTCTGCGTATAAAGCACTTAGTATAGTGCCCGGAGCATAGGCAGCACTCAAATGGTGTACTTAACTCATGTCCTTATCTCTATGGACTCTTAGTGCTTAGAATGTTCTACTGAAATGAATTACATCTAGAGGTAGATTTAATTTTTTTTTGCTGTCCTCCCTTAGTATTAGTTATAGACTCATAATGTTTTCTGTACACACATACATATATATTGCCAGTTTTTGTCAGGCAGAGGAAGCCATTAATCCTGTCCTTAAATGCTTTTCCAGGATAATTTCCCACTGTCCTAAACACATTTGCTTTATAGGTCAATCGTGGTTTACACACTGGCTTTTCAACATGTCTGATTTCTCATCCCTTAAACATCAACTTGTCTCCAAATGGATTCTTCCTTCCTCTCTGCCTACCCCAATCCTAAGCATCCTCCATATTTCCTAATTCTCATCAATATCACTTCCACCTACCTGAGTTCACTGAAATCTGCCTCTTCTTTGGATTTGGGGCATTGTCTACCACAGTCCTTTACAAAACAAATTATATAACCATAGAGCTGGAAGCCAGAAGGTACTTTGGGGTTATCCATTCTGAACTATTGATATGTACATGAAGAATTTGAGCGACAGGGAAGTAGACTGATTTGTCCAAGGTTACCCAACCTGTAATAAAAAACATTAACTAATTAATTAAGATTGATAGAACAGCTACTGTTTGTCGGGCGTTGTTACAGATATCAGAGGTACAGGAGTAGACCAAACAAACTCTCTGACATCAGAAGCAGACTCTGAGACAAAATACGAACTCAGGCAGTTTATTTGGAAGGTAACCTCAGGAAGCTTCTGTAGACAAGTGTGGAAGTGAGAGGGAAGGTAGGAAGCCAACAAAGATACCATACTTATAAGATAAGTGCTGAGGGCAGTTGGGGATCAGTTGTGCTGGAAATCTCAGTGAGACAGTCTAGAACAGTGCTGCTTACATTCTCTGTGGGGAATTTGTGGGGAAGGACGTTTTTAAAATAAATTTCACTCTGTGGTGGATTATTTGATACTTTTTATTATTAGATCCAACAGAAACAAAATTAGCCTGCAAGGGCTTCCCTGGTGGCGCAGTGGTTGAGAGTCCACCTGCCGATGCAGGGGACACGGGTTCGTGCCCCGGTCTGGGAAGATCCCACATGCCGCGGAGCGGCTGGGTCCGTGAGTCGTGGCCGCTAGGCCTGCACGTCCGGAGCCTGTGCTCCGCAACGGGAGAGGCCACAGCAGTGAGAGGCCCGTGTACCGCAAAAAAAAAAAAAAAAAAAAAAAAAAAAAAATTAGCCTGCAGAATTGCTGTAAAGGTGTTCAATCACTCGTTCAATTTCTGTATTTACTCAATCATGGATCAATAGCGCACCATTCTCAGAAAGCACTTTGAATGACACTGGGGTAGAATATACTTTAGAGCTGTCCCTCGGGCTCTACTCCTAGCAAGAGTGTAAGAAACCTTATACTCAAGGTAAATTTTAAACTCTAGGTATCAAATAGTTTTCCTAGTTAGAAAACTTGAATTATATATAAATGGAAAAGCAAAGTCTTTTTAAATTACTTTTAAAAAGTAATTTAAATTTTATATGTTAAAGTCTATTTTCCTATTCCCATATATCACTTCATACCTGATGACATTTACCTGTCATGAAAATCTATCTACACATGTACAATATTTCATTTACTTAGTCCCCCCAACTGTAACTGAGCATAAAATTAGATACATTAGTTATGTGTGTATAAATAAATATATAAATATATGAAGTATACCTGCATGCACATAGGATTTATATATTCATATAATCCCATAATATAGTCAATAACTTCTCCACATACTTGAGCTCTTTCTTCATGTTGCCTGGATGTGGCAATGTTGGAGGAGGATTTCATGACAAACGGGATGAGGGTTTCACGCTCTCCAGACTGAAACTTTAGTTGTACTGACAGGAAACTTGCCTGTAACCTAGAGTACTCACCAGGTTTTTAAATTTAAGGGCCAGTACTTTTCCCCCTTAAACTCTAGGGATTTTCATAAGGTCATCCTTAAATTTTATGTAAAAGAAATACAGTGAGCGTTAATAATTAGTATCCAGATGTAAACCTCAGGCGAACCCATTCATGCATCTCAAAAATAGGATCTATTTTTTGTATCATGGGAAGCTCAGAACTGAGATTAACTGTTAATCAGTGCATATTTACATCTGGACACTCTAAACTTACATTTTAAGGACACTTTCAACAAATAGTTTTAGGTAAGCATCATGTTAGAGGCAATACAATCATTTTGCCTTTGAAAAGGGGACTGTGTTGGCCAGCAATACAACCTAATATGTTTTTATAAATCTGAAGATAAAAGTGGAGGTTCCTCCTGCCCAAAGAACACAGATTTTTCTCTGAGGCTTCTTTTGAATGACATTGAAGGTGGAGTAGATCCCAGCTCCAGTGTGGCTTTTCTCTGTGGGTTTATGCTTCATCTAGCAGGAGACAAGTTGGACTGTAGTTAGACATGTCTGAAGGTAGAAGAAGCAGGTTACGTTATCAACATCTTTCTGTCTTTAGCAGTCACATATAACTCTTGGACACACTGATCTCAGTCTCATATTAAGTATAAATGTGAGTTAAGTATTTCTGGGGCTTTGCAGCAAAGGAAAACAAATGGCTCCTGTAGCAGAGTAACTCTTAAGCAAAACAATGTATTTTAATCGGCTAACATCTTCAAAACTGAAAGCATTTTGAATAGAGTTTAGTTTTTGTGTGATACAATGGTTCAGTAGCCTTTTTCGTTTTAAAAATTTTGAATGGAGAGCCTATATTGCTATTTCATGTCAACACCTATAAAATCTCATAAGCTTGTATATTTGTTTTCCAATTTTTAATTGTTTTTTCCCAAAGACTTTCTACCTTTTGCCATCTATTGTCTGATACCCTCACCTAAGGTGTTTTAAGATCAAATTATTAAATATATAACCATATTTTCTAATATAAAATTAGCATATCCTTATTGCCCAAAACGTAGAAATTACAAAATATAAGAAACATAATAACTTATAATCCTTCAGCTCAGATTGCCAGCCCCAAATTGACATTTTGAAGCATTACTACTTATCTTTCTCTGTAAACTGTGTTTGTTTATACACACATCTACAGTCACACTTAAGCGAGAGAGAAATTTAAGTAATTTTCATTTAGCATTTCACTGTGTTTTTGTATGGTGTTACTGCTTTTTATAGACATCAAAATTCCCTATCACGTGATTCCATTATTTATTTAATTACCTCCCTATTGTTGGATATTTTTGTTGGCTATGTTGATTATCACAACACTGTAATGAACATCTTTGTCTACTTTCCATGTTTTTAGAGTTGAAATGCAATAGCTGGGTTAAGGGTATACATATTTTTATTATACTTGATGAATAAAGCCAAATTGTTTGGCTTTATTCATCAAGTATAATAATTAGAATATGCACTTATACGGTCACCTCTAGAGTATGAGGTTCCCAGTCCCACAAATTCTTTTTTTTTTTTTTTTTTTTTTTGCGGTACGTGGGCCTCTCACTGTTGTGGCCTCTCCCATTGTGGAGCACAGGCTCTGGACACGCAGGCTCAACGGCCATGGCTCATGGGCCCAGCCGCTCCGCGGCATGTGGGATCCTCCCGTACCGGGGCACGAACCCGTGTCCCCTGCATCGGCAGGCGGACTCTCAACCACTGCGCCACCAGGGAAGCCCAAGGTGAGAGATTTTTATAGATCAAAGTGAGCACGAACAAAGAAGTTATACTGGGCATTTGCCGAGTGGTTAAAGCAGGGTTACCTTCCTTACATGGAGCAAAGGGAAATCTTGGAGCTGAGCCAGGTAACATGTGCTGAACAGGCAAGCACTGACTGGTTCACCTAGGGCTGCTTTTTCTGGGAGATCCAAGCACAGAAACTTTGTTAAGTTTTGGTTTGCTGACATGGGGTCTAGCATGAGTGACTCCATCTTGGGCTAATCTGGTTACTTTAGCAGCATATTTACACTTTAACTTTTATCAACCATCTCCCACCATCAATAGCTAAAATATTATATGTCCCAGTCACTTAATGATTTTCCACAAGTTTAATAAGTAATATTTTTTCCTATGTCCAATAGTGTTAAAACACCAGATGGTTTCTTATTCTAATATTATAATCATTCAACATGTCAATTACCATGGAATAATTTAACTTTTCAGCTTCAGAGTCTACATATGGAAAACAATAAGACATGTTAACAGAGTTTGAAAGTAAATCTAAATCATTTCAGGCACTACATTCTTTCATTACAGTGTTTCTCTACAAACAGAACTCAACTTAGTTTATCCAATTCTTTTTTAAATAACCATATTCTTTTAACTTTGTTCTCTAATTTCCTTTTGCATGCCTCCTACCATCTCTTGTGTACTTTTCTCGCTTAAGCATCATTTCTTTGTTTAGCTAGCTAGTTGTTCAATTGGAGGTACTTATTCAAAAAAAAAAAACATATTTGCAAAAGTATTGCTAAAGGAAGGGTTGACAGAGAGGAAGATTTTGAGGACATAGGGCGATAAATAGAAAGACTCATTCATCTGCTCTTCCTCAGAAAGGATGTACTTGATCTTGTCAGTGTATTTTTTCACTTTATTTTTTGTATGGTACTTAACACATTTAAAACATGAACAAATAACAACTTATTTAATCTGCAAAACAGTCCTAAGCCTATCAGTACTGATACTGTTATTCCCACTTTTTTGATAAGAAAACTGAGGCACAGAAGGCTTCTGTAACTTACCCAATATTTAGAGCTGAGGATTTGAGCATGACCGAATCCATACTCATAATCACTGTGTTATGATAGCTCCTTTGGAAGATGAATTCCATAGGACAGTGAGGTTTGCAGCTGACTAGCTTCTTTGCCAGGCTGGAGTTGTCCTCACAGCGTCTGGCTTTACTGAACACGGTGGTCTCCAGCCAAGGCAACCATGTTGGCCTTGTTCCAGCACCTTCCTTCCTCCTCCAGGAAGGAAAGTTCTGTTATTCAAGCCCTGATGAGGTCCCTCTTGCATCCTCTCTGACTCATGCATCTCTCCACTTAGTATAAGGACAGGTCTTGGGGGCTGGGTTGGGGTTTGCCATGGCTGTTTAATGCTGAGTAGGGGAGTGAGTTCAGGAATGTCTGACATGCTTCATTAGAATGATGAAGAATTGTCTCATCCAACATGCCAGCAGCTTTCCCCTGATTCAAGGAAAAGTGATTTTAGCATTCATGGCTACATGGACTCAGGGGGAGTAGAAAGAACCACCATTTGGGGATGATGCCAAATGTCACTGGCAGCAGAGTAGAGGGGTGGAGCCACTACTTTGTTGCTTTTCCTAGGTTAGCTCTGCTAACCCTTCCACCATCTTTAGAGATGGAGTAACCCAGCTCAATCAACTCTTTTTTTAGTGGTGTTAAACACAGTAAACATACACAGGTCTTTAAATATTCAGCTCATGATTAAAAAGAGGAAAGATGAGAAAATGAGAAGAAAAAATGAATGGAAAAGTAAGAAATACTGCATACACATACTCAGACACTGATAACACAAATACATATACACACACATATATATTTATATGTATGTCGTATTTATATACATATTCTATATTTATACATTTACATGTAACAGAAATAGATTGGTATAGATATATGGATTGAATGATATTACAGAGCTTTACTCATATATATTGATATTTTCTTTATATACATATAACTTTGAGAAAACATCAGGGAAATTGTACATAGAAAGAGAAAATATTAGAAAATAAATGAGTATGTGAATTAGTGAATGGGAGGTTTTCCTTGATGTATGCAGGAGGGGATGGCAAAGCATGTATAATGAATAAATGAATAAGGATACAAGTGAGAGGAGAAAGGCGAACTTCTGCGATGATGATACATGGAAAGAAAGCAATGAATAATGTACGATGTGAAGGGAAGACTGGGGAGATATACACAAAATGAGGAAAACAAAATAGGAGAAACCACAGAGAAATAAGGAAAAATAATGCAATGATAAAAGAGAATAAGATGAAAAATAAGGAAAAAGTTCAAAGGAATAGAACAGTTCTTGGAAGGGGCACTATTATTAAAAGCGTTGCATCTGAGAACACGGCAGTGTGTAGAAATGAAGTGCTCAATTGATATCTGTGAATTAAGGGTGGAATAACTAGTTGAGCAAGTCAATATTATGTCTCACTAAACACAGGTATTTATATCAGACTGAGACAATATTAACACTGTTTTTAGAAACCACCGGAGGCATTGGAAGGCTTGAAATTGAGGACAGGTAAATCACACAGGTGGGTAAAAGTAAAAATAGATAATTTGAATTTTGATCTTAAGTGACTTTTATTAAATGTGGAGGTTAATATCAAATATCATATTACAAGTTGGCTTTATTTTGAGAGATTTAATGCTGGATTTTGGAGTGCCTTAATTTGTCTTTACTACATAATGATAGCTTTCCACCTCTGTTTTTCAGGACTCAATATTCATAAAGCAAAACAGCCCATTTGTATATTTTGGTCGGCAAATCAGGTGATTGCACATGAGAACATGTTACTAGGGGCATCTTTCAGTTTACTTGTAATTCTTCAACATCTGTATCTACTAGTTCTTTATCTGTACATTTCCTCTTTCCTGTTTTCTCTTGATTGTTTCTTCATTTAATGCTTTAATAGTAGGACTTGGAGGCACATTAAGCTGAATGAGGCTGATCAAATCTTCCCTTCATCTAATGTGTAGATTTAAGTGCTTAAACATATCTGAAAAAAGGGGGGCTGCTCTACGGGGACCCATAATTAAATGCACAGACAAAGCAGTGATGCTTTGTCCTTCATTTGATAAATGAAATGGTGGACTTGGTTCCACACGAAAAGGAAACTGTACCACCAAATATATATTTGAAACCATAGAATCAATGACCTGAGAAGATTTACTTAAGGGAGTATAAACTGAACAAGGACACAAAAACTCTCACTGGAAAGAATTATAAAGTGCGCCAGAAGCTAAACAAAGGGAAAGGAAGCAAAAATAAATGACATATCTCTTGAGAAACAAACTGTCCACTGTTTCTTTTGGTGGCTTATTGTCTTCCACCTGACTGTTCTTAAGGGAATCACAACTATCCCACCCATCCTCAGCTCCAGTAAAACAACCTCCTTATCTTACCAATACTGATTTCTTTCTGTCCCAACCTGCTTGTATTATTCTTTCCATTAACCTGTTTGCATTTTGCACCTTGTTCCATCAATTTGGGTATGTTAATTCTTTAGAAGTGTAGGTGAAGACTTCTGTCTAAACCTCTCTTGTTTTTCTAGCACACCTGTCATTGGATCTCCCAGGTGCAAGGGAGGAAAAATTTTCTTCTTCCTCCATCCATTTTAGGTTTGTTGGCTGGGATTCTGCAAATTAGACCAACAAAAGAGTTTAATAGGGCTTCCCTGGTGGCGCAGTGGTTGAGAGTCTGCCTGCCGATGCAGGGGACACGGGTTCGTGCCCCGGTCCGGGAAGATCCCACATGCCACGGAGCGGCTGGGCCCATGAGCCATGGCCACTAAGCCTGCGCGTCCGGAGCCTGTGCTCCGCAATGGGAGAGGCCACAACAGTGAGAGGCCCACGTACTGCAAAAACAAAAACAAAAAACAGTTTAATAAAAGAGCAAACCGAAGTTTATTAAAGTTGAGTCATGCATCCTAGTAGGAGTACTCAATGATGAGTAATTCAACAGAGTGGTTAGAATTTGGGTTCGTATATTATCTTAACAAAAGAACCATAATTTTGTAGAGAAGTGACAGACAAAAAGGAAAAGGATTTTGTGTATCTGGGGTAGCAAATTGTGGGAAGGAAAATATATGAGGACAGTGATGGTAAATAAGGGCTAATTTTAGCCAGGTGTGTTGTGTAGATTTTTTCTAGTGCCAGCCTCTGGATTGATAAGGTTCTAACTTATATCTCCAGTTGATTAACTTCTGTCCTTTCTAGTGGAGAGAGGAGGATTGGCACCTTTAACAAATCTATGTCCTGTTCTTAGGTAAAAGGGGGAGGGCAGAGAGCTTTTCTTGAATCTGCTTCTTCTCAGTTGCTTTCAGCTCAAAATAATACTTATGCCAAGTGATATATTTTGGGGTGGGATATTCTGTTACCCTTCACAGGCATCTGAAAGTTTATAATGTTTTCTTTGTGTATACTATATTTTGTACTTCCATTCAAAACATGATTAGCCTCTTAGAAAAGGTGGGGTTTTTTTTGTTTTTTTGTTTTTTGTTTTTAGATTCTCTTCGCCCTTGGTAGACACCATGGCACTAGCTGGTCATTGTGTACTTAATGAATCAACTCTGTTATGAAGTGAAATTCCAACAGCCAATCCTAGTGACTTGGCTAAAATTAATATGAATACAATTTTGTTTTATATCCTAAAGATGCAGCTTATATTAAATTCTCCCAATAATGCATTTTTCCACTAGGCACACAATCCTCCATACTGTTGAACATTAAAACTCAATTTAGATAGATCGGAAGTAAATAATATGAAAAATGGGAAGTGCATTAATATCAGAACAAGTTTAATAGATTGTATTATTTGAAGAACAACTCTGAACCATTTTTTTGCTTTTGGAATAAATGTTTATTCTTTGAGGATTGTAAGGGTCAGTCTAGACATAGAACTGGCTAGGTTGCATTTTAGAATTTTTTGCCTTCTAAATTATAAACAACTTGTGATTTTTTAATTAAAAATATTAAAGTATAATTGACATACAACATTATATTAGTTTCACATGTACAACACAGTGATTGGATATTTGTATATGTTGAGAAATATCACCACAGTAAGTCTAGTTAACATCCATCGCTATACGTGGTTACAAATTTTTCCTTGTGTTGAGGACTTTTAAGATCTACTCGCTTAGCAACTTTCAAATATGAAATACAGTGTTAACTACAGTCACCATGTTGTATATTATATCCCATGACCTATTTATTTTATAACTATTATTAACTACAGTCAATGCTATATATTACATCTCCATGACCTGTTTACTTTATAACTGGAAGTTTGTACCTTTTGACTCTGTTCAACTATTTTGCCCACCCCCCAACTCTGGCAACCATCAATCTATTCTATCTATGAGCTTTGTTTGTTCTTAGATTCCATATAGAATTGAGATCATACAGTATCTGTCTGACTTATTTCACTTAGCATAATGCCCTCAAGATTGATCCACGTTGTCACAGACGGCAAGATTTCACTTTTTTGTGGCTGAGTAATACACACGCACACAATGCACACACACACACACACACACACACACACACACACACACACACACATACTCATATACCACTTTTTCTATTCGCCCATTGATGCCCACATAAGTTGTTTCCATGTCTTGGCTATTGTAGATAATGCTGCAGTGAGCATGGGGGTACATGTATCTTTCGAGTTAGTGCTTTTATTTGCTTCAGATAAATACCCAGAAGCAGAATTGCTGAATCATATGGAAGTTCTTCTTTGAATTTTTTGAGGAAACTCCATACTGTTTTCCATAGTGGCTACAACAGTTTACAGTCCCACCAACAATGCAGTAGGTTTCCCTTCTCTCCACTACTTCAACACTTGTGGTTTGTTGTTTTTTTGAAAATAGCTATCTGATAGGTGTGAGGTGATATCTCGTGGTTTTGATTTGCATTTCCGTGATGATTAGTGATGCTGAGCATCTTTTCATGTACCTGTTGACCTTCTAAATGTCTTCTTTGGAAAATATCTATTCAGATATTCTGCCCATTTTTTATTAAGATTTTTTTCTTTGCTATTGAGTTGTATGAGTTCTTTACATATTTTGTATATTAGCCTCTCATCGGATACATGATTTGATAAAATTTGATAAATTTCAAAGCTTTTTAATTTGATGTAGTACCAATTTTTTGTTTTTGTTACCTTTGCTTCTGATGTAAAATACAAAAAATTATTTCCCGGATAGATGTCAAAGAGCTAACCACTTATGTTTTCTTCTAGTTTTATGACTTCAAGTCTTAGGTTCAAGTCTTTAATCCATTTTGAGTTAATTTTTGTGTATGGTGTAAGATAGTGATCCCATTTCATTTTTTGCATGTGTTATCCAGTTTTCCCAGCACCACTTTTTGAAGACTCTCCTTTCCCCATTGTATGTATTTGGCTCCTTGATCATAAATTGATTGACTAAATGTGTGGGTTTATTTCTGGGCTCTATATTATGTTTCATTGACCTATGTGTCTGTTCTTCTGCTAATACCGTACCGTTTTGATTACTGTAGACTTGTAACAGAGTTTGAAGTCAGGGAACATGGTGCCTCCAACTTTTTTCTTCTTTCTCAAGATTCCTTTGGCTAATGGGGGTCTTTTGTGGTTCCATACAGATTTCAAGATTATTCTAGCTTTGTAAAAAATATCATTGGAATTTTAATAGAGACAATTGATCTGTGGATAGCATTGGCTAGTATGGACATTTTAACAATGTTAATTTTTCCAGTCCATGAGCATGTACTGTCTTTTTATTTGTGTCTTCTATTTCTTCCATCAATGTAGTATAGGGTTCAGTGTACAGATCTTTTAGCTCATTGGTTAAATTTGTTCCTAGGTACTTTATTGTTTTTGTTGCAATTGTAAATGGGATTGTTTTCTTGAATTCTCTTTCCAATAGCTCATTATCAATGAATTATGGGAAAAAAACAGATTTCTGTATATTAATCTTGTGTCCTGCAACTTTATTGAATTCATTTATTCTAACATTTTTTGTGAGGTCTTTAAGGTTTTCTGTATATATATTGATAATATCACATCATCTGTAAATAGTGATAGTTTTGCTTCTTCTGATTTGGTTGTCTTTTATTTCCTTTTCTTGCCTAAATGCTCTGCCTAGAACTCCCAATACTATGTTTAATAAAAGTGGTGAGAATGGGCATTCTTGCCTTGTTCCAGACCTTGGAGGAAAAGCTTTCAGCTTTTTCATTGAGTATGATGTTATCTGTGGGATTGTCATATATGGCCTTTATTATGTTGAAATATGTTCCCTCTATACCCACATTGTTGAGAGTTTCTTTTTTTAATCAGAAATGCATGTTGAATTTTGTCAAATTTTTTTCTGCATTTATTAAGACAGTAATGTAATTTTTTGTTCTTCATTTAATGTGGGGTATCATACTGATTTTTACAGATGTTGAACCATCCTTGCTTCCCTAGTCCCACTTGATCATGGTATTCAATTCATGTATTGTTGATTTCAGTTTGCTAATAGTTTATTGAAGATTTTTGCATCTGTTTCATCAGAGATATTAACGTGTAATTTTCTTTTTTTGTGGTATCCTTCTCTGATTTTCTCTGGTTTTGGTATCAGGGTAATATTGGCATTGTGAAATGACTTTGGAAGTGTTCCATCCTCTTCAATCCTTTGGAACAGTTTGAGAGAAGTAGGTAATAAGTCTTATTTGAATGTTTGGTAGAATTCACATTTTCTATTTATTCATGATTCAGTCTTGGAGATTGTATATTTCTAGGAATTTATCCATATCTTTTAGGTTTTCAAATTTGTTGGCATATATCTGTTCATAGTAGTCTCTTATGACCCTTTGTATTTCTATGTGATCAGTTGTAACATCTACTCTTTCCTTTCTTATTTTATTTGAGCCATATCTCTTTTTATCTGGTTAGTCTAGCTAAGGGTTTAGTCAATTTTTTTTTTCTTTTCAGATAACTAGGTTTTGATTTCTTTTATTTTTTCTATTGTCTTTTTAGTCTCTATTTCATTTCTTTCTGCTCTCATCTTTATTTCCTTTCTTCTACTACCATTGGGCTTTGTTCTTATTTTTCTACTTCCTTAAGATATAAACTAAAGTTTTATTGGAGACTTTTTTCATTTCTTGAGATAGTCATTTATTGCTATGTTCTTCCCTCTTAAAACGTCATCATATAAATTTTGGATTGTTGTATTTCCATTTAAATTTGTCTCAAGGTATTTTTATATCATTTATGATTTTTTGTTGACCCATTGGTTGTTAAATAGCATGTTATCTAATCTCCACATATTTGCCAGTTATCTCATTTTGCTCTTATAATTGATTTCTAGTTTCATACCATTGTTGTCAGAAAAGATGCTTGATATGATTTCATACTTTTTAAAATTTGTTAAGGCTTGTTTTGTGCCCTAACATACGATTTATCCTGGGAAGTATCCCATGTGCACAGAAGAATGTGTATTCTTTCTTTTGGATGGAATATTTTGTATGTATCTGTTAAATTCATGTAGTCTAACATGTTTAAGGCTGAGGTTTCTTTATTGATTTTTCTGTCTGGATGATCTATCCATTGATGTAAGTGGACTATTAAAATCCCCTACTGTTATTATACAGTAAGTTCCCTACATACAAACCTCAAGTTGCGAACTTTCAAAGATGCGAATGTGCATTTATATGTCCAGTCACATAAGTTAGTTCATATGTCTGGTGTATATTGTCATGTATGTGCATCCTCTACAAGTGGTTGTGCTTTTGTGTACTTTACAGTACTGTATACAATACAGTAGTACAGTATCTTTATTTCAAGCCCAGGATTTCTGGAAGCAAGCATAAAAGCAGGCGTGAGTGAAATTACAGCTTGCCCTCCGTCTCCTATTGCTGACAGTTCTTCAGCTCTACCATCTCCCACCTCCCCTTCCTCCTCCAATCAGCAAGTCTTCTTGTCTGTTCACTTAATGCCAGCCCCTGTATACCAGCTGTTGTATTGTACTACTGTACTTTTCAAGGTACTGTATTGTAAGATTAAAAATCTTTTCTTTATTTTTTGTGTTTGTTTGTTTTCTATGTATTATTTGTGTGAAAAGTATTATAAACCTATTACAATACAGTACTGTATACCCGACTGTGTTAGTTAGGTATCTAGGCTAACTTTGTTGGACTTACGAACACACTCTCAGAACAGAACTTTTGTTCATGTGTAGGGTCTTTTAATATTTGTTTTATGTATTTAGGTGCTTTTTTGTTGGGTAAATAAATGTTTACAAATGTTATATCTTGTTTGATTGACCCCTTTATCAATATGTAATGCCCTTCTTTGTCTCTTATAGCAATCTTTGTTTAAGGTCTATTTTGTCTGATAAAAGTATCAATACCCCAGCTTTCTTTTGGTTTCTATTTGCATGGAATATCCTTTTTCATCCCTTCACATCTAGTCTGTGTTCTTACATCTGAGATGAGTCTCTTGTAGGCAGCATACAGATGGCCATGTTTTTTTTCTTTGGTGGCTTTTTGTTTGTTTGTTTTAAGTTATTTAGCCACTCCACATCTTTTTGGAGAATATTGTCCATTTTTATTTAAAGTGATAATGATAGGTATGTACTGATTGCCATGTTATTGTTTTAGGACTGTTTTGTAGTTCCTCTGTTCCTTTCTTCTTCTCTTGCTCTATCCTTCTGTGGTTTGATGAGTTTCTTTAGTGGTATGCTTAGATTACTTTCTCATCTTTTTGTATCTACTATAGGTTTTTGCTTTGTGACTACCATGATGTTTATGTATAAGAACTTATATAACGGTCTATTTTAAATTTGTAACTATTTAAGTTTGAATGCATTCTAGCACTCAACATTTTTACTCTCCCCTACTATGTTTTGTTTTTGATGTAATATTTTACATCTTTTTATCTTGTATTTCCCTTAACTAATTATTGTAGTTACAGTTATTTTTACTACTTTTGTCTTTTAACCTTTTTACTGTCTTTATAAGTGGCTAATCCACTACCTTTACTATATATTTACTTTTACCAATGAAATTTAAACTTTTACATATTTTCTTGTTAATAATTAGTGCCCTTTCTTTTCAACTTAAAGAAATCCCTTAACATTTCTAGTAAGGACAGTTTGGTGGTAATAAATTTCTTTAGTTTTTGTTTGAAAACCTTTTTCTTTTCTATCTCCTTCAATTCTGAAGACAACTTCGCTATGTAGAGTATTCTTGGGTAAATTTTTTTTTCTTCCAACACTTTGAATATATTGTGACACTCCCTTCTTCCCTGAAAATTTGCTTTTGAAAAATCTGATAGTCTTATGGGGATTCCCCTGTATATTACAAGTTTTTTTTTCTTTTCTTAATGTTTTTAAAGATTCTCTCCTTGTCCTTAACTTCTGACATTTTAATTATAATGTGTCTTGTTTTAGGTCTCTTTGGGTTCATATTATTTGAAACTCTCTAGGCTTCCTGGATTGGAAGTCTGTTTCCCCCTCACAACCCCCCAGATAAGGGAAGTTTTCAGTCATTATTTCTCCAAATAAGATCTCTGTCTTTTTCTCTGTCTTTTCATCTCGGACTCCTATAATGCAAATGTTAGCCTCTTTGCTGTCGTTCCATAAGTCCCTTAAGCTATCTTCACTTTTTTGTTTTTTTTCTTTTTTGTTTTGTTCCAGTTGGGTGAGATCCTCTACCCTTCTTTGAGTTCACTGATAATTTTTTCTGCTTCATCTAGTTTATTGTGGAACTTCTCTAGTGTATTTTTCACTTTTGTTATTGTATTCTTCAGCTTTGCAACTTCTTTTTGGAAGTTTGTTACATTTTGTGTGTCTTTGTTGAAGTTCTCTCTGTTTTTCTCCATTCTTCTCTCAAGTTCAGGGAGCATCTTTGTGATCATTACTTAGAACCCTTTATCAGGTATATTACTTACCTCTGTTTCATTAGGTGTTTGTTTTTTTTTTCCCCCTGAGGTTTTATGATGTTCTTCCATTTGGGAAAAATTCCTCTATTTCTTCATTTTGCTTGACTCTCTTTGATGGTTTCTATGTGTTAGATGAGACAGCCACTTCTCCCAGTCTACATAAGGGTCGGCCTTATGTAGATGATGACCCTTATCATTCAACCCTGCCCTAGCTCTTGGTTGTCTCTCAGACCTTTGTGATTGTCCATGCAGCCTATTTTATTTTTAATAGCTCCTAGTAATTGAGGGTGTGCCAAGATCAGCCAGTGTCCTAAAGGGGAAGATCTCATTCAGCACCTAGATTCAGGCTGATTAGAAGCCAGATCCTTAGGCTGCAGCCTTTCAAGAATGCAAATATAGTCCTGAGACTGTAAACATAAGTCCTGCTGGCCTCCAGAGCCAGGTGATCTGGAGGTGTGTTTCCTGTGTAGCAGTCACAAAATCCGGAACTCCGAATGAGTGTATAAGCCCTTTCTGGGAGATACCAGTGAGTTGCAGTGAGACAGAGCAAAAGCACAGAGATGGCATTTCTCAGCCTACATTCCCTGAAAGCATTTCCATAGCCTCTAGATGTGTGCCAAACCTGAATCCTGCCCCTAAGGTTGAGACTAGCAAGTCACAGAAACACTGGAAGTGTGTTTCAGACCGCTCTCTGTTCAGTGTCTTGGGGATGATAGCCTTCCAAGAACTGTCTCTTTGATTATTACAGTCCTGTAGGGACCAGAAATACAAGCTCCCCTGGCCACCGAAGCCAGATGATCAAGGGGTATCCCCTGGGTGGCAGCTGCAAAAACCATGGCACCAGATGTAAAGACTAGAGCACCAGACACATTTAAGAGCTCCCATCTGAGAGAAGCTGGTGCTCCGGAGCAGGGCAGAAGGAAAGCAGGAAGATAGTGCTTGCCCTTCAGGATCTCAGGAAAGGTTACAGTTGGCCCATAGTTGTGTGCTTAATTAGAAGCCAGTCTCTCAGGCTGCAGCTCTGTTGATAAACTAATAGCCTTCTTTCACAGAAAGATTGAACTCCTGGGTCTGTTGCCTCTTGTGCCTCTTGCTGGGGGTGTTAGCTGTTTAAGAACTCTTTCTCCATTGGTTAGAGTCCTGTGGGACCTGCAAGTATAAGCCTTGCAGGTATGGCCACAAGAACTGGACAATGTAGAAGTGTCTCTTGGCAGCAAAAGTCAGGGCACCAGAAAAGGGTAAACGGTTCTTTCTGAAAGTTACTAGCAAGCTGGTGGAGGGGGAGAGTACAGAGATTGTATCCACAGGCTTCTTTTCCCTGAGAGTAGCTCCATAGACTTCTATGAGTGTGCCAAACCAGAAGCCTGTCCCTCAAGACAAAGCTCCTGGGCAAGCACATAGGCCTCTTTCTCAGAAAGACTAGGGGTGTGTTTCAGTCTGCTATCCGTGCAGTGCCCTGAGAGTGGTAGTCTGCCAAGAACTGAATCTCTGATTATTACAGTCCTAGGGTACCAAGAATGTAAGCCCTCCTGGCATCCAGAGCCAGGCAGTCAGGTGTGTCCCCTGGGTGGCAGTTGCAAAAGCTGGGTTACCAGACATAAAAAATGGGACACCAGGCATGCATAGAGGCTCCCCTCCAGGAGGTGAAGGCACTGTGGAGCGTGGATGAGGTAGAATGAGAAATGTCACCTTCTGGGCTGGAGTGCAAAGATAGCACCCATCAGAAAAAAGAAAAAAAAAAAAAAAGGAAATGAATAAAAAGAAAAAATAGGGAAAGGGGGAAAACAAAGAATGGTGCCCGCCAGGTTTAACAAGTCAGAGAGAGAACATGGAAGTAGTGCCCACCTACTGGAACATAAAAATGGCACCCACCAGAATGGGAAAAAAAGATGGAGCCTTCCAGCTTTAGCAAGGCAGAAGGCAAGCAGGAAGGTGACACCCACCATCTTCTATCCCTGGAGAGTATCCCAGCAGGCCCCTGCCCTCAGACCAGCACTTCAAAATTATGAAATGAGTCTCTTTCACATAAACTCTGGGTGCTTTTCAAAGGGTGTCTTCTCTGCTGGGCCCTGCAGTGGATGTGTCTGTGCATGAGCTCTTTAAGAGCCATTCCTCAGTTTACCACGGCTCTGCAAGTTGTGAACCCTGTTGGTCTTCCAAGTCAGATGGTCTTCCAAGTCAGATGGTCTTCCAAGTCAGATGGAAGCTCATCTGTCAGGTGCCAGTCTTAAAAGTTGGGGTGCCCGATGTGGGGTATGAACCCTTTGCTCCTCAGGGAGAAGCTCCAGGTTTTGACCTCCCTCCCATTTGTGGGTTGCAATGCCAGGGGTGGGGTCTATGTTGAGATCTTGTCTTTGCCTCTCCTACCCACTACAGTGTGGTTTCCTTTTCATTTGCCTGATGTGATGGGATTGCTCTACTAGTTTGGAGATTTTTTTCTAGAGAAAATTGTTTCTATATTGCTGTAGATTTGGTATTTCCATGGGAGAAGTTGAGTTCAGGATCTTCTTACATTATCATCTTGGACCAGAACTTCTGTAGTGTTTTCTAATCTGTTCCCTTTTCGATGGCTACAAAATCATACTGTTCACAAAGGACTTCTGTTCTAGTATTAAAAGCAAAAGCTTTGTTTAATTGAAAAAAAAGGCTTTTATTTTGTTGAGTGTTTGATCTCCTTTCTCTTCTTTTAGTGGGTCTTAAATTGAAGGTGTAGTAGGGAACAGGATATCAAAGAAAACATGCTGTCTGTTCCTAAATCAACTTAAAATGGTAAAAAAAATGGTTTTCTGACTTTTTCGAGATAGTGTGCTTATATAAACTGCATTTATTCAGTAGTTATAAAAGATATTGCTGATGATAAAAGCAGCAAAAAAGTATTTAGTTCAATGAAGAGTCTGGAAGTGATGCTATATTCCTTCTATCCAGTTACTACTAAACTAGTCAGGGAGGAGTTCATTTTTCTTAAAGAGCAGAAGTAGAACTAGTATGTGGTTATATTATAGTTTTAACGAACATTCTTGAAACGACAAAATTTTGTCTTGAAAATGGCTGCTTTTAAAATGCTTGCGGTAATTGTGCCTTTTATGTAATAATAAAAGCAGTGCTTTAGTAGAACTTCTATTTCTATAATTTCAGAAGATCAACCATAGAAAATATGTTGTTGTGTGCCTATTATGGTGTAACATAATCAGTAAAAGATTATGTACATTTGAATAGATTAAAAAAATAAAATATATGGCTAATTTTCAATGGCATGTTTTTGACACATGTATTAGTTATTTGGATATACATACTTGGTAGATATCTATAAGTAGCACAAAGTCCTCATAACTAATGATAATGAATATTTGTGCCATAGAACCCAAGCAAACATTTTCCCTTTTATTTAAAGACCTTGAGTCCCTATAAATACCATTCACATGAACAGCTTTCTTACTGCTTAAATTCATTTGCTCACTTGTTTTTCTAGATCTGTAACAGACAATAGGGTTATAGAAAATAACAAAACATTTCCTCTCTTCTGCAATCTTAGTATGTACCTGATAGAAATTTAGGGAAACTTGTACAATACCATGTGAAAAATGTGATAATGGAGGCTTAGCTTATGTGCTGTAATAGAGAGACTTTTGCACACATGGTGGCCTGGGACAATTTCACTTGTGCACCTGTTGACCTATCATCTT